>NC_083351.1:37766136-38417954 GCF_030254825.1 Meriones unguiculatus
TAGGTCTCCTAGGCTACGTTGGGTTCCTTAGAGCAAGTCCAATCTTCATAGTCAGGATATCTGAATTCTTCTCATGAAACTGCAGCAAATGGCAAACAGAACCTGCATGGTGGAGCAGCAGCAGCCTTTATCCTTCAAGCTCCCCTGACCCTGCGGTCTGGCATTTATACCCTCTCAGAGTTCCCAGGATTAAACTATCTGCAGCTGGCAAAGATCATGGCCTTCTCAGAGCCTGCATGAGGCAAATAGACCACTGTTGTGAACAACCTGAAGCAGCCCCATACCCCTAGAAATAAAACAAAAACATGTTTACATAGTATAATTGAGCTTTTAAAGAGACCCAAACTCCCATTATATTTTCCCCTTTTAGTCCAAAACTAGCTTTTTTCCCCCTCTAACATTAATGAGATTTATTGTTGCTTTCTTAAAAGGAGATTATCCTATATTATATATCTAACATCCACTTATAAGTGAGTATATACCATGTGTGTCTTTCTGCTTCTGGGTTACCTCACTCAGGATAATCTTTTCTAGTTCCCACCATTTGCCTGCAAATTTCATGATTTCCTTGCTTTTAATTGCTGAGTAATATTCCATTGTGTAAATGTACCACAATTTTTGTATCCATTCATCAATTGAGGGACATCTGGGTTGTTTCCAGATTCTGGCTGTTACAAATAAAGCTGCTACGAACATGGTTAAGCAAATGTCCTTGTTGTATACTTGAGCATATTTTGGATATATGCTTAGGAGTGGTATAGCTGGATCTTGAGGCAGGGTATTAAAGCAGATGCTGAGACTCATAGCAAAACTTTGGGCAGAGTACAGGGAATCTTATGAAAGAAGGGGGAGATAGAAAGACGTGGAAGGGATTGGAGCTCAACAAGGAGAGCAACAAAACCAAAAAGTCTGGGCACAGGGGTCTTTTCTGAGACTGATACTCCAACCAAGGACGATACATGGCAATAACCCAGAACCCCTGCACAGATGTAGCCCACAGCAGCTCAGTCTCTAAGTGGGTTTCCTAGTAAGGGGAACAGTGGCTGGCTCTTTGATCACCTCCCCCTGAGGGGGGAACAGCCTTACCAGGCCACAGAGGAAGACAATACAGCCAGTCCTGGTAAGACCTGATAGACTAGGGTCGGACGGAAGAGGAGGAGGACCTCCCCTATCAGTGGACTGGGGAAGGGGCATGGGAGGAGAAGAGGGAGGGATGGCAGGATTGGGTGGGGATGAGGGAGTTACAGCTGGGATACAAAGTGAATACATTGTAATAAATAAAATGTAAAAAAAAAAAAAAAAGATTACCAACAAACCAAATGCTTTTCAAATCAGTGGTCAAGTTTCTTGGCTGCTCTTGTTTGGATTGGCTGGTAGTTTTAGAGAGAATTGAGTGACCCTTCTGATTTTCTTATTTCTTCTTTTCCACTCTCTCTCAGGCCCCTTCATATCCACTTACAACTTTTTCAATTGTTAACCATTCTTCCAACTTTTTTGAAATAGAATACAGAAAGAAGGCAAAGCAAAAATAGAAAATTTCCTCTGGGACAAAGCAGGAGAGAACCCAGTGGCAGCAGCCACAGCAAACCTTTTGTCAACTTGCTGAAGCAGTATATTCATTTCTGCCTCCTTTATGGCATTAGAAACCAAATTTTCCATTATTCAGAGCCTTATGTCTAGGCATCACTTGTAGGTGTACTTTTTATCTGTTTTATTTGGGTTCTTATACCTCTACCTCTCCTCCAACCCTTATCCACCCCAATCCCTTCCAAACCCCCAACACTAGGTAAGAGAGAAAGAGGTTAGAGGGAAAAAAGGCAGCATATGTCTTTTAGACTGTTTAGAGAAGTAGGTCCTTTGGGCAAGTCCAGTCTTTACAGTCAGGATATCCAGCAGTCTAGCAAACCAGCAATAGCAAACACAGCAGCAGGACAGACCACCACCACCAGCAGCAGCGCAGCAGCAGCGCAGCAGCAGCGCAGCAGCAGCAGCAGCAGCGGCAGCAGCGGCAGCAGCGGCAGCAGAGGCAGCAGAGGCAGCAGCGGCAGCAGCGGCAGCAGCGGCAGCAGCGGCAGCAGCGGCAGCAGCGGCAGCAGAGGCAGCAGAGGCAGCAGAGGCAGCAGAGGCAGCAGAGGCAGCAGAGGCAGCAGAGGCAGCAGAGGCAGCAGAGGCAGCGAGAGCAGCTGCTGCTTCAGACCCTCGCAGGGTTCTGGCATTTAAACCCTCTCACAAGTTCTTAGAATTTAACTGTTTGCAGCTGGCACAAATCACACCCTTGCTAGAGCATGAGACAACCATAGTTAACGGCTGTGGACAATCTGAAGCAGCCCCATATCCAACACCTGGGATTAAAACCAAAACATGTTTACATAGCATACTGGGTTTTTAAAGAAACAAAACCTCCCACTACTGATGTCTTATTTAACTTAAGGCACACTCCATAAGAAGGAGCTCATACTGGACACTGATTGGGTGACCAATAATCAGAGACTACATAGCTCAGAGATCTATGGTAAAACTAAACACTACTGGTTTAAAGTATCAATAAAATAATTCCTAATGATATTCTGCTATACTCAGAGATCAGTATCTTATTAAGTCATCATCAGATGGCTGTACCAGATGGGAAGAGATGCAGAGACAGACATTATGAAGAGAAAGATTCCTTTGGAACACAGAGCTCTAAATTGGGGGTCTTCATCAAACCTTTCCCTTCAGAGCACAGGGAACCCCACAGAAGGGGAGGCCAAGAGTACAAGGGCCAGAGGGGATGGAATACACCAAGAGAACAAGGACCTCTGCATCAACTAAGAAAGACTTACAGAGTCTGAAGCAGCAAGCACAGGGCCAACATGGGTCTGCACCAGGTCCTCTGAGTATATAGTATAGATTTCAGCTTAGTACATTTGTAGGACTCCTAAGTGTGTGAAAGAGTGGATCTCTGACTCCTGTGCCTGCTCTTCGGGCTCTTTGTGTGTGTGTCTGCTAGGTTTACTCATCCAGCCTTGATGTAATGGTTTTGGCTTTATCTTATTATATTTTTATTTTTCATGTTTGTTATCTCTTAGAAGCTTGTTCTTTTCTAATGAGAGACAGAAAGGGAGTGGATGTGTGGATGCAGAGGGGAGGGAAAGTGGGTAGGAAAGTGAGTTGGAAGCTGTAATCAGGATATATTGTATGAGAAAAGAATCTATTTTCTTTCTTTTTTTTTTTTTGTTTTGTTTTTTGAGACAGGGTTTCTCTGTGTAGCCTGGACTCTGGCTGTCCTGGACTCACTTTGTAGACCAACTCGGCCTTGAACTCACAGAGATTTGCCTGTCTTTGCCTCCCCAAGTGCTGGGATTACAGGCGTGCACAACTGCAGATGGCTAAGAATCTATTTTCAATAAAAGGAAAACAGAAAAAACATCAAAACTCAGGCATGGGGGCTGGAGGGATGCATCAGCCAAGCCTGACAGGTTGACTTTAAGGCCTGGAATCTACATGGTGGAAGGAGAGAACCGATTCTCTCATGTAGTCCTCTGACTTCCATATGCGTTCCCTGGCTTGTGTGCATGCACTCCATATACAAAATAAAGTGTAAACACTTACAAAAATTGAGATATGGATAAAATATGGTTTCAAATGTGAGCCAAGAAAAAGTCAGGTGTGAATAAGGCTGTGAAGTGACACAGAATTACATAAGTCCAAGAATGTGAAGCTATTGATGTAATTTCTCTTTCTCCAGTCTCCTGCACATGGCAGGTCCTAAGTACACATTAAGTAAGATTGGTCACAGAGCAGTGTATATAGAGTAGAGGATAAGTGCTGAGTAGCGGTCAGATCCCTTGAGGGTTGGAGTCCTGAGCACTGGGGAGGCCAGACATTGTGTCTGCCTAGCTCTCCTGGGGACAACTTTCTGCTCCCGCTGGATACATCATGCTTTGAGGTGGCCGTGGGTTCTGGTCTTAGCCAATGAACTCTGGGTTAGCTTATTAGATGAGCTGAGCCTGAGAACATCTCTTGCTTGCCTTTGGGCCTCCTTTGCTGAAGCCAGGGATATCACCTGCACCAAGAGAGTACAGCAGTTCTTCACTGACATCTTTGCTGAGAGAGGGCTGGCTCCCTCTAGGTGAACCAGTAAGATTGGCTGCTGTTGGGGGAACATGTTCCCTGCCCTGAAAGCTGTCTACTATGAAAGGCCATTACAGAAGTGTGCTCTGGTGACATCCAATTCCCAGGTCACTTAGAACTTTAAGCTTAGTGACATTCCTGCATGTCTAATTTTCCATGTACTGTGTGATCTATCCCAGAAGCTTCCAGACATCTTCTCTCTTCCGCTTACAGCTGAGCTTCCAGCCACTTGCAAGCATGATATCACATGGCTCGGCGTTTCAGAGGGTGGTTCCCAGGACCTCACTGTGACTGTTTTATTGAACTGAAATGTGCTCATGATTTCTGGATTCCATAACGCATAGGACCTACAATTTCGCTGGATCTGAGCTCGTTAATGTGGTAACTTGGTTTGAAGATCATTATTAAAGGCAAATAATTTTAAGAATTGCATTTGTGTGTGTACGTGTGTGCCGGTTGCAATCTTCATCTTTTTTTTTTTTTTTTTTTTTCAGATTTTTGCCTTCCAATTTTGCTGTTCAAAATTTCAAATATTTTTCTTTTAGAATTTAAATCCATCATCATCTCACTGGACTGCTTATATTAGCAAAAAAGTTGAAGCAGTCTGTAGTGGTTTGAATAAAATGGCCCCATATACTCCAGGCATGGCACTATTTCCTGGTGTGGCCTTGTTAGAGGAAGTGTGTCACTGTGGGGGTGAGCTTTTAGGTCTCATATGCTCAAGTTATGGCCAGCGTGGCACATAGTGTCTTTCTTCTGCCTGTGGATCAAGATGTAGAACTCTCAGCTCCTTTTCAGCACCATGTCTGCACGTTTGCCACCATGTTTTCCGCCATGACAATAATGGACTAAACCACAGAAACTGTAAACCAGACTTAAGCAAATGTTTTCCTTTATGAGAGTTGCAGTGGTCATGGTGTCTCTTCACAGCAATAAAATCCTAACTAAGACACAGTCTCAATATATAACCATAAGAGATTATTATGAAGAGAAAAATATATATTTCAGGGCATTACTGTCTGATATTATGGAGATATATATGTATGTATGTGTGTGTATGTATGTGTGTGCAGAGTCCCACTGTGTAACATTGGATGACCTGGAACTTGCTATGTGGACCAGGCTGGCTTGGAACTCAGAGATTCACCTGTTCTGCTTCTCCCAAGTGCTGTGGTTAAAGTCATACATTATGTCCAGCTGAAAAATTGTTCCAATTCTAATTGTTTTCTTTTTTAACATGTGTGTATGGGCACAGAAGTCAGAGGACAATTCATAGGAGTCAGTTCTCTTTCTACCATGTGGATCTCAGGATTGAATTTAGTATGTCAGGCTTGGTGGAAAGCACCTTTACCCACTGACTCATCTCGTGGGCCCTATTTTTAATCTCTCTCTCAACCTTGTGCTGGTATTCAAGGTGTGTGCCATTGTAACTACCTTAAAAAGTTTTTAGTTGTCTCATGTTGTCCATATTTATGGCATAGCATGATTTCAGTACATGTATACATTGTGAAATAAACTATCCACTAAGACTAAATAAGCAAAACAAACAAATCCCAAAAAAGAATTATAAAATCAAAAAACCTGGCCTGGCCCCCTTACTGTATGCTGTCTTTCCTTCCTGACCCTAGCTTTGTGGATCCCTGGGGAGCTGCTGGTATGAGCATCTTTGGCTCTAGGTAGCTTGGGAAACTCCCCTTTCTACTCTTCCCATACAACACTGGCTGTAACCAGACAGCTCCTAATCCTCCACCTACCTGATGTATGAGTGTTGCTGTCCAGATAGTGGCACTCAATAGGGCACAGAGCTGCAGGGGGTTGAGTAGGCACCAGGAATAAAGGAGTAAGTCCAGATTGGCAAAAGACCAGTGAGTGTAGGTGTAGCTGGAAGAGGGGTCCACAAAGACGACTAAGGAGGGCTGCACCCGCAGGCAGGTGGCTTCAGGCAGGTCCCTTTCTCCCTCTGGGCTTGTTATCCATCTGCAGAAGAGCAAATTAGGTTGGCTAACCTCTGGAGTCTGTCATATTCTGGGAGCTGGAAATGCACTTAGGCCTCAGGGCAAACACTGACGGGTATGAAGACTTGCTGCCAGCAGCTGGGACTCAGGACAAGAGGACTGAGTAGCGGTTGGCAATGGTGTTTGATGAACAACTGGAGTGAAACAGGTGCCAGTTCATCAGCACAACTGAGAAACTCTTGTCCTGGGCTGTACCTAAGTGTGGTGGTTGAATAGGTATGGCCCCATAGACTCATGTGTCTGAATGCATAGCCCATAGGGACTGGCATGATTAGGCATGGCTTTGTTGGAGGGAACGTCATCGTGGAGGTGGGCTTTGAGGTCTCATACACTTAAGCTACACCCATGTGACACACAGTCTCCTGCTGCCTTTGGATCAAGATGTAGGACTCTCGGCTCCTCCAGATCTGCATGCTTGCAGTCATGTTTCCCACCATGACTATGATGGACTAAACCTCTAAAACTCTAAGTCAGCCCTAAGTAAGTGTTTTCCTTTCTAAGTTGTCGTGGCTTCAATTACAGTGCTTCCCAGCTGTATATCTGCCCTCCCACCCCAAAGGTGCCTGTAATTGCCTTTGAAGGATGCTGAGAAGAAAATACATCATCCCAGGGTGAGCTCTACAAACTTTTAGGCCACCTGGAAAGGTTCAGAAGCCACGGGGGCATCACCAGGCAAGAACAGCAATGATGCAGCCTGCCACTGAGGAGTACCTTGTATCTGAGCCCATCCTCATTCCCACTAGGTGCACGTGTATGATGGACACTTGATATTTGTGTCTCAAGAGAAGCAAACTGAGGAATCCTGGCCAGAGTGAGGTCTTGAGGCAAGGTGGGTAGAACCTTGACTCTGACACTTTTCAATTGTGTTCGCTTGGTCACAGCTTCCATTTGTCTGGGCTGTGTGGAGATAATGGAGAACCACACCAGCCTCAGACCTAGGATCAAGTGGAAAGCCTTTCTGAGCCTGAGGGCCTGAGTAAGCACAGCAGCAGTGCTGTGGGGCCAAGTGTGAGGCAGACAAGAACAGAGCTTGCTGACTGAAGCACATAGGATAGGGCCTGGCCATCAACTTTCAGGCATTGCCCACCTTTCTAGGCTAGGATGAAGCCACAAGTTTACCTATAGTTATCTGCAAAGGGACACTGGACTTCATACAAGGAATAAACGACTATACTGTGTGCATCTCTGACAGTGTGCTGAGAAGGGCCAATTTCCTCATGCTAGAGTTACTACTGATGAAGCCACAAGTCAGTCCCCGTGCTCCATGCTATTTCTCTACAGCACGCAGTCTTGCAAGTTCTGGACACCCCTCAGGTGTTTATCTAGGAGCCCAGAGTCAAGGCATTCTGAGCAGACAGGATTCTGCAGTCCTTCCAGGCCTGTAGAGTCTTCTGTTATCCATGGAGGCTCAGGACAAGAAAGACAAGTCCCATGGATCCAGAGTTCATTTTAGAAGGGTAAACACTCAAAGCTTTAGATTTTGTGCTTAGAGTAAGTGAGCAGCTGCTACAGATCATGTGACCAATTCCACCAGTCCTGAATCAAAGGCTCAGAGCTACCAGGTTTTCCTGCAAGGCTGTAATTCTCAAACACACATGAACCAAACCACAAAATGGGGAAGACCCATTTTGCTGGATCTTTCACAACACTAAGGTACCAAATTTCATTGAACCAGGTATGATATCCATAGTATCTTCTTTTTGGTACTGTGCTGGCCGGTTAAAAAAATATCCTGAGATATAGGTAAAATTGCCTCTCTAAGGAACCTCAACAAAGTAGTCTCTCAGTGTGCCCTTAGCCCTCCCATGAAACTTTCTAGTCCTTTCCAACTTTCAAGGCAGTGGCTGCGGATAACATCTCCTCACCACACGCCAAGCATTGTTTCTGCACTGTTGTCTTGTTGAAATCTGCCACACCACCCTTCCAGGGAAGCACAACAGGACGATTACCCCACTACACAGATGAAGGAGTTGAGTTGTGTGCAAAGACAACTTTTCTCTATGTCAGCTCTGTGCTCTCAACCATAAAATGGAACACTTGACTACAGCTATTTATTATATTCTTACAGGTGAATTTAGCTTTAAAGGCTAAATCCAATTGAAAGTTGCTTTAATATTTGCACTTACAAGCAACAGGTAAACAATGAACAGTTATGACTGGGCAGTGTCACAGGCATATGGAAGTTGAGGGGCAAGTAGAGGGCCAAGCAAGCTTCACACAAAGGCATTTCAGGGACAGACTGGGAACACTGGCATGCTAAATTCCATAGAGAATATGACACAAACACTAAGAGCTGGAGACTCAGATGACATCAAGAAACACGTCTGAAACATGATCCTCGGACACTTTATAAGCTCAATGTCCTCTGTGGTGGCCATTCTTGGTTGTCAACTTGGCTACATCTGGACTAAAATCCAAAACTGAGCGAGGGCCTGGGAGGGATTTTTTGCTTAACTTGAAGCTGGTAGATTCTCCTTTAATCTCAATCTTGAGGCTCTAACCTGGGCCACACCTTCTGCTGGAAGCCTATATAACGGCTTGGTGGAAGGAAGCTTTTGCTCTTTGCTTGCTTGTCCTTGACTTGTTAGCAAGTACATTCCTTCACTGGCATTAAGAGTCTACTTCTTTAGGACCAGCCGAAACACCCAGCCTCATGGACTGAGCAACTACTGAATTCTTGGACTTTCTGTTTATAGCCATTGTTGGATAAGTAAGACCACAGTCTATAAGTCAATTTAATAAATTTCCTTTTTTGGGGAATTCATTCTGTAAGTGTTGTTTGCTCTTCTAGAGAACCCTGACTAACACATCCACCAAAGGCCTGTGCCCTGAGGCTTGGTCCCCAGCCCACGTTGTTACTGAGCGATGACAGGGCTTTTAGTAGGTAGGGCTAGTGGAAGGAAATTAGGTCATTAAGGGGCATTCTCGAGAAAGGGATATTGGACCCTTTCTGTCTCTTTTTGATACACTGTCCTTTCACAGGCTCAAAGAAATTAGGCCAAACATGGGCAATCTCTGACACAGTAAGCCAAAACATGTATGACGATATTCCTTCTCCATGTCAACTGTCTTGTTTACCGTAGTCTTCTGACTTCTGGGTTAGTTATTTAACAAGATGAAAGCAGAGCATGGAGGCCCAGACCTAATATTCCAGTCTTTTCCTATGCCAAACATCTTTTATTGTGTTGCAGTAAGAAAACAAAAGTACAAAAACCAATAAATAATACTGAGCACTCTTGCTACAGATCCAGGCAAAAATTCAAACAAAAATTTCCTAGCAGCTACTAGAGACACTTTAAATACACTGAGTGTGGGAACCACAGAGGCCTCGTTCCTGTCACACTCTGAAGTCAAATCAATAGACTATAACAATGGTCAGACCTAAACTAGTAAAGCCAATTAAGGCACTGGATGATTAAACCTTTATATATAAAGGGACAATAATCCAGAAAAATAGAATTAAAATAGTCTGCTGGCAGCAGATTTCTACCATTCTTCCTATAACACTGATGAGATTTGGAATGATTACAGCATTAAGGATATTTTCAGAGAATAACAGGTAGGCTACTGGACACAGGAGGTTCACATTCAGGACTCAAGTCTACTTTAAAAAAAATGATCTCACTAGCACTAGATTCTAGCTCCTTTTTTTGGTTTTAAAAGTGCTTCTACAACCCATAAGAAGGATTGCAGGGCAAGTAGCATACAGACCCTACAGTATACTCTCCTGACTACGCCAGCTGGGTGACATAATCGAAGAGCTGATCTGCAAAGGCCTCAGCAGAAAACTTCTCCGCCACCCTGGCTTTTCCAGCCAGGCCCATGGTAGATTTTAAGGATGGTTTGTAGATGAACTTTTCCATTGCTTCTGAGAAGTGCACTGGGTCGGGCTCACACAGAAAGCCCGTGACCTTATGGACAACAGTCTCCAAGGGCCCACCCGAATTAACAGCGATGACTGGGCACTGCATGTACATGGCTTCCAGAGGGACGATGCCGAAGTGCTCGTTGCTCGGAGTGTAAAGCACACATAAGCAGGCGTGGAGGAGTGAGATCTTCTGTCTGTCTGAGAAGGACCGCAGGAAGGTCACATGCCGCTCAAGGTCTGACTGCTGCACTATTTTCTTCAGCTCCTTGTAGTGTTCCACGTTCTCCAGGATTCGATCGTCGTAACCACCGGCCATGAACAGATGAACCCTCTCCCAGTCTTGAGACGGCAACCGACTACGAAGCTGGACGAGGGCGCTCAGTGCCAAGGGCAGATTTTTCTTCCTTTCGTATCTGTTGATAGAGAGGAACAGGTATTGTTTCCCCTTAGGGTGTAGGTCACCCAGCTTGTCAGGAACAGCCAAGTCAAAGCTGGCGATATTCAGAGACGGGTAGAGTACATCAGGGTTTCTGTGAGACAGGGTCTTGAAGGTTTCCTTAAAGACAGAAGCTGTGTACTGGCTGTTGACCAAGATGCGATCTGCCATGCCTGTGGTGTATTCCTCGATCCAGTCAATGGGGACCCTGTAGAACCTCTTCAGAGCAGAATTTCTCTGGGAAAGCAGCAGATCTGGGAAGTGACAGTAAAATATGACCCTCTTACGCCGTCTGGCCAGTTTGAACACTGGGATGCAGGCAGACACCTAACGAAGGTAAAACAGTAGGTAAGAGACTGGTCATCTCAGCCGCCATGGGCACACTCTTCCGTCTGTTACAGCCTGGCTGCCTGGTATATTACTGAATCCTCAGGGTGGTTCACTGCAACTCAGGATCATAAACCCCAGAGCAATCAGCACCTGTAAGCATGCTTTAGAGTGTAGCAGCTGACAGAGTCCATTACAGAGCAGAGCATGGGGAGGTCTAGCACAGACTGGGGGAGAATAAAGTCACACGGTTGGGAGGTGGATTTGGAAACTGCTATTGACATTTATGATGAACTACTTGATGACCCCCACCCCCAGGAGTTTCCTCAGAGGACTGTGTAAGGAGTGAGATTAGTGCAGTATGAGGCTGCCACATCTAGTCACACACACACACACACACACACACACACACACAAAAAAAAAAAACAAAAACAAAAAACAACAACTGGTTGCAATGTCAGTGTCCTTTAGGGAAGACTGGAATGCTTACAGTACATTTGCATAAAGGGGACTTTCCAGCCACTTAAGACACTGATAGAGAGGAACAGGAATTGTTTTCTCTGGATCTAGAATATCAATAAGCAAGGATATCTCCAAGTTTTGCAGAACACAAGCAACAGCAGGTGAATTGAATCCCAATCACATACAAGTAAGATGTAGCAGGAAACAGACACACATATACTGGAGCAGCCATATATCACTTCTGAAAGATGCAGAAGAAACTGCTCACAGTGGCTCTCTCAAGGATGGAAACGGGATTTTTACATTATACTTCCTATGTGAACTTTTACTCCTGAGTAAATGTTAATTCTCAATTAAAAAAAAAAAAAATGGGGCTGAGGTGTTGGCTCCAGGAACTCAGGGTATGGCCCTCATACCTGCTGGAAAGTCTAGCCACATCTTTCGGTTTCAGCGAGAGATCCTGACTCCAGTGTTCAGGTGGAGATGGAGAAAGCTATCTGACACTGACCTCCGGTTTCCACATGCAAGTCCAGACACTTGTATAGACACAAATATACCCACCAACCTCCTGCCAACACCCAAACGCTGAGCTGTAACAACACCTAAGAAACAAGCCTAGTATGGCTACAGGGCAGGTTGGGTTGAATGCTATTTACTAAAAGCTTGGACTTCAGTCCAGGAAGGTGGCCTACATTGGAAACTCAGCACTGGAGAGGTAGAGGCAAGAAAGAGGATGTCAGTTGGGAGGCCAGCCTGGGGCCACTTATCAAGGCATAACAAAATAACTTTGGACTTTTCTCCAAAGATTGATGGAGACCACAGCAAAGTCTTAATGGGGGCATGATATGTTTAGCTTGACTTTAATCCATGGCACTGCTAAGTACTGGAATGGCGGTATTAGGAAGACTGGAAAGGGTGGGATGGATGGGACCTGAAAGCAGAGGCAACAGGAATAACAGAGAAGAAAGAAAAGAGTAAACGGAGTCAAGGATACAAGGAGTGCCCAGAAGGCGACTTTTTTTTAATGCCAGCGAGGGCCCCCTCAAAAACCAACCAACCAACCAACCAACCATTTCAGTCCCGGTACTAAGCATTTAAAATGCAGGCATGTAGCCGGGCATGGTGGCGCTCGGCTTTGAGCCAAGCACTTGGGGAGGCAGAGGCAGGCAGATCGCTGTGAGTTCCAAGTCAGCCTGGTCCACAAATAGAGGACCAACCAGGGCAACCAAGGCTACACATAGAAACCCTGTCTCAAAAAAAAAAAAAATAAAATAAAATAAATAAATAAATAAATAAATAAATAATAAGGCATGTGAGCCCTACCTCAAGGAAGGGTCTTCAACCCTTCAAACAAGGGGTGGGTGGGGGAGGTGTTCTTGTGATCTGCCATTTTACAGGGTCCATACTAAAACTGGGGCCAGTTCTCTCGCTGGGGACTCCTGCTGGACAGTTCAAAAAAATACCCCAGAACAGAGGTCTCTCCCCGCCCCCAGCCAAGAACTGGTGGCCGCCTCACCTGGTCGCACACCACCACATCGAACTCCTCACCGGAGAGAAATATCACGTAGAGCGCCAGAAAGACCATGCGCACGTAGGCGCAGATGGCGGCGCCGCGGCCGCCCCAGCCCAGGCTGCGAGGCAGCCAGTCCCCGGCGCAGTGCACCGGGAGCTCGCGGCTCTCGATGAAGCAGTGGCATGGGTCGTAGTGCGCCGTCCATATCTTCACGTCACAGCCGTACTCCTGCAGGGCTAGGGCCGCGTCCAGCACCACCCGCTCCGCACCGCCCACGCCCAGGTCTGGGTGCAGAAACAACACAGATGGGGGATAAACCCGCCGGGTTCGGTACAGGTTGTCGGCCATGGTAGAGAAGCCGCGCCTGCGCTCTACGCCCGAGCTGCTGCAGACTCCGCCCCTGGCCTTGGGGCGCCAGAAAGCCCACCCGGCTCAACTACGCGTGCGTCAGTTTAGGACACATCAGCGGCAAACGTGTGGGCGCTAGGGAAATGCCTGACTTAATTTCTCGTGTGAACATGTCCAAATCTTTTCATTTGGTGATATTAGACCCTGTGAAAGACAGTAAAATCAAACAAAAGAGGAGAAAGTCCTGTGGAGTTACACGGCGCAGTTATTCTCGGCATAATCTTCACAGGCATATCTTAAGACAGCTCAGATATCCTAGTGCCTGCGAAGACCCTGCCAGCCGGCCGGGGGCGGTGCCAGAGTCTGTCTGAGCTCTCTGAGTCTCAGCAACTTCGCGACTGTCTTCTTCTGAGCTCGCTGTTCTCAAGCACCAACATGGTACGTGGTACCCGTTTCCAGGCGCCGCGCTAGCCCCTGTCTTGGTCTCCCTCCCTTTCCGGGACCTCATTGCTTTCCCCAGCTTCCCGGGTGGTTGTGCGGTCGGGGGTCTTAAGAGGGTGGGCATTGCTCACTGTCTGTCTGCTTCTCTTTGCAGCCGGGTCCGACGCCCAGTGGCACCAACGTGGGCTCCTCAGGGCGCTCTCCCAGCAAAGCGGTGGCCGCGCGGGCGGCGGGATCTACTGTCCGGCAGAGGTAAGTGTCCCGGGAGTGGTCCTGGGAGTTCGCATTACCAGAAGAGCAAGGTGGGAAGATTCTTATGGGCCGGGTGAGCCCGAGCTGACGTGGCCAAACAGTAGTTAAAGGCCTTTTGGTAGGGAGACGTGGTTTCCCCCCTTGATCAGTTTAACGCACCACCTTAGTTAAAGGGAACTTAAGTTAGACCAGGATCAGGAACGACTTTGGGAAAAGCAATGGCATAAGGCTGGTGTCTGGGGCTTTACCTTCAGACTTCCATCTGGAGGTCCCGTACACAGTTTAACAAAGCTTGCCTTACACGACAGTATGTCACCCTTGTTCCCCATTCTAGTTGTGCGTGTGTCTTTCTTTTTGTGTATGTATAATATATATATTATACATATACATATATATGTTTATACACGTGTGCGCACGCGTGTGCGTGTATGTGTGTGTGTGTTTTGCATGCACATGTATGAGCATGTGCATCATGATCTTGCCCGATGTCCTGTCCTCGGATGTTGGAAGAGTGCATCAGATCATCTGGAGCTGCAATAATGATTGATTGTGAGTCACCACATGCGTATTGGAGACCAATTTTGCGTCCTTTGTAGGAGTAACAAGTACTTTTAACCTCTAAACCATTTCTCCAACTTCAATATCTCCTTATTTTTAAATATCTCTGCTATACACTTACTTACAGAAAGCCAGAAACTCCAGTCATTTTGTTTGTTTGTTATTTGTTGTATCTTCCCTATCCAATCATAGGAAGACTTTCTCATTACTGTTCTTCCTCTGTTTCTGTTGATTCAGTGTAGCCCTCAACTTCGACTTTGCATTTTCACTACTGTCTATCCTCAGCAGTTACTCTTCCACTTAGTTCCACTTAGGTTTTCTGGTGGCTGTATGTTTAAAAAGGAAGCCTTTGGGGGGATGCGAGGGCTTTCCTTTCTTCCTCCTGTGATCCAGCAATTAATAGCTCACTACATTCTCTGAGCTCACTACCCTCATTAGGCCTGCTCTCTTCTCAACTATTTATTTATTTGTTTATTTGACAGTCTCAGGCTGCTCTGTTCTCATCTATCTATCTATCTATCTATCTATCTATCTATCTATCTATCTATTTATCTATCTGACAGTCTCAAGTCTGCTCTGGTCTCAACTTATTTATGTATTTATTTTACAGTCTCACATAACCCATATAATTATAATCATCCTGCCTTCATGGTAGGATGAGAGTTTTGCTAATAGTGCTCATCTCCTCTGTTTGACAGAGAGTCTGCTCAAATCCTCTTTTTCAACTCCTGTCTTAAATCATGCCACAATAAGCCGACTGAGGGAATCAATCAACCCTTTTTATGTTTTTGGAATAACTAGTAAGGGTTTTTGGAGCGAGGCATAGATAGGCCTTGAAAACTGAAAGGAGTACTTTAAAATTACCCTTAAGAATGTGACGAGGAGTTGGGTGCGGGGCTGCACACTGTGATCCCAGCTCTCAGGGAGGCAGAGGCAGGCGGACCTCTGCGAGTTGGCAGCCAGCCTGGTCTACAAGTCGAGTCCAGGATAGCCAAGGCCACACAGAGAAACCCTGTCTTGAAAACCATTAAAAAAAATTGCTGAGGAAGGCTTGGGGATATATGGGTTTAGCTCAGTAATGGAGAGCTTGCCTAGCATGTGCAAGGACATGATCCCTAACACCGCAGACAAAACACAGTACAAACAACAACAAAAGAGGATGTGAAGGACTTTTGTTGAGGATGTGAAGAATCTAAATGCTGCAGTAGTGAATCTAAACTAGGTGGTTTGAACATGTATCTAAAACATGCAGCTTGGAGAAGAAAGTTGTACTAGAACTATCAGAAATGATGAATGACTTCATGCCACTGAGTGTCACTAAGATATTCAAGGGAAGTGTATCGACTTACCGCTTGGGTTATATGGGCCTAGGAGCCTGTGTTGTTGCTGGCTGGACTTTCAGAGACTCTTTGTGCTAGTCTTGTAGGTGTGTATAGTTCCTTAGGGATTGGTTTCTGTTCAGAAGGAGTTAATAGGGAAGTTTGACTATCTGAGAATTTTTAAAAACCAGAAGGTACATATTTATGAAATTATTAAAGTATAATAAATGAAAAGGAGGCAACTAGTGCACAAGTAAGGTAGGTGACAGATGCAACTTTGAAGGATATGGCTATGGATGCTATGTTTTAGGATCTAGACTTGTAGGTCCTGTAAAATTAAACAGCCTGTGGCTATATGTATGGAGAGACAGTAAAAAATTCATTCTAGAAACTTGTTTCTGGTTAGGTAATTGTAATTGCTGTTGGCTGTCTTGGACTATGTCAATTATCTGAAAAGAAGCTGGAGCTTATGGTTAGTGATGCTTTGCTCTATGTAGTGTGCAATTTGTATCTCTCTGAAGTAGCAGTAGTAATAATGCCTCAGAGAAGAAATGTGTGGGGATTAAAGTTGGGGTTACAGTCTTTGCTATGCCAAATAAAACCGAAAAGGAAGCCGCTACAAGAATGAAAAGGAGCGATGATACTTTAGAAACCACAGACTACAAAGTGCTAGCTACATGGTGTTCATGCAGAAGTGATAGGAGTTAGAACTCCTAAGATGGTGGAACAATTAGGGAAATTAAGACAGTCATCAAATAATAACTAAAGGTCTGTCACATGTCAACTTTTTCTTTACGTTGGAGAATGTATTTGAATAAAAGATAGTCAGGGTTTATCTGCATTCTGTGAGCTGCTTCCCAATGTGGGAGGCCATGAAAAACCAAGGCAAATAAAATAGATTATGTAATTTCAAGTGATGGATGCAATAAATTAAGGAAGCTGGCCAGGCCTGGTGGCACATGACTTTAATCACAGCACTTGGGAGGCAGAGGCAGGCAAATCTCTGTGAGTCTGAGGCCAGCCTGGTCTACAAAGTGAGTCCGAGACAGCTAGAGCTCCACACACAAACCCTGTTTTGGGGGACAAAATTATATATATATATATATATATATATATGTATGTATATATAATACACATATATATGCAATATATGTATATATAATACACATATATATGTATATATATAAATTAAGGAAGCTGGGTGAGGAAGGAGGGAGGGTGGATAGTTTGGGAGGGTAACTCAGGGTGAGTGGCTCATGAGTACCTATGAGATACAGGGGAGCTAGTGACACTGGTCTAGGGAGGATAGGCCATCTAGGCAAAAGGAATGGTAAATGTACAGGTACGTCAGTGAGCTGGGGTTGCTCCAGCACATGCCAGCAGCCATAGTGGTAGACCAAAGCATGGATGTGGCTAGGGAGAACAGCTTTACAGTAAAGTGCACGAAGGAGGTGTAGGCTCTGTTGGGTTAAGAGATTAAAGTAGCCTCTGTCAGGTACCTCAGCTAGCTTTCCAGATAAGGTGATGAGGGCACAGGGCTGGGTAATGCCCCCTGCCCTCAGGATGATAGCTGCTAGGAGAGTCTGGTCTGGTGTTGGTCCTAAGTGTCCATATGTTTGGTCCGCTCTGTCTGCCATGACGGCTCTATATACCAGCCTCCATCCTTTTACAAAGGAGAAGTTCTGGTTGCGTATTTTCTGCTTTTTATATAATGTCCCTCTCCAAGACTGATGGTCAGTAAATCAAAGTAGCTCAAGTACATTGCAGAGTAACTAGTTCATCATGTGCATGCTCAATTTGGGGGACCTTGATATAATTAAAGTTTAATGCTTTTTCCTAACTTTGTAGCAAGTCATTTATTTTTAAGCCCTCTTTTTAAAGTAGTCTTTCCAAAATGAAATTATAGGTTAAGGGCATATATAGATTGAGCTTTCTTACTTAGTTTCACAGAAATTCCTAGGAAGACAAACTGAGGCACTGTCCATTGAGGAGGCTAGATGTGGAGAGGCAGTTACTGTTCATATTGGCACATGACAGGAAGTGCTCAGTTCATAGGACATAAGATCAGAGACGCAAAGGTGGTTTGAGTTTATTCTAGTAAAAAAGATGTTTCTTCTTACAGGTTTCTTTTTTTAATGTTACTAAGAGGATTTCTAAGAGGCTAAGTAATGATTTTTTTATCCCTTTCAGAAAAAATGCCAGTTGTGGAACCAGGAGCGCAGGCCGCACCACCTCTGCAGGGACTGGGGGGATGTGGCGATTCTACACAGAAGATTCCCCAGGGCTCAAAGTGTAAGTCATGGAGCAGACCTGTGGAGCGTCTGTTCTTGTGACAGTGTGTGGGAGCTGTCTCTGGTAATTCACTGCCTTTGTGCTGGGTGGGCTGGGGCTAGCCTGTTCCTCAGCTAATGAGTCAGATACTGATGACACCTTTCTGGGAGTGATGGAAAGGAAAGACAGCCTCCTGTGGCTGTGTCAGGTGTAAATGATGGGCACAGAGAACTGGAGGGAAGCTGCTTAATTAGAGGAAATCGCTCTTCATTTGGTGCTCCTGCCCCATGCTGAGAATTGGGCGGAGCCATTTGAATAGGAACTGGGTGATTTTTCAAAGTTGCCCTGAGGCAGAAGCTGATATTACTACAACCTAATGGAAATTTCCCATTATGTTGTGTTACCCAAAGTTGCTTGGCTTCCTTGCTGTGGAGAGCAGACCAGGGGGTTCAATGTATCACTTTCCAGGTTTAGCCCTGGGAGGACTCATGAGAAGTGACTGTCCAGGCAGCATTTATCTTGCGCCTCACTTACCTCTTAGGCCAGGCGTCTGGTACTATGGCCCCCTTTCTGCTGCTTCCTAACTAAACCCTGTGAATAAGGAATGATAATAATAACAGCAACTCTCCTTTGTGTAGCAAAGTATTTTCTCTGTTTTGATCTGACTGGCCTTCCTGAGGTAGGAGCTGTGCCATTTTGCAGAGGCAAAGAGGTACTCAGACACAAATGGTAGGCAGAGTGCACCTGACTGCTGAGGCCCATGCTTTCCTATTGCTGTCTGGTAGAAAAGAGACAGAAATGCAGTTAGCTTAAACACTTTGGCTTAGATTACAGTTTATGATCTGTGGGATTTGGTTTAATTTATTTATTGTATTTTTTCTAAATATATTTTTTGTTTTTTCTTTTGGTGGCAGGGTCTTACTTTGTAGCCAGGTTAACCTGGAACTTGCCATCTTTCTGCCTCCGCCTCTTGAGCACTGGAATTATAGATGCATGTGACCATGCCTGCGCCTTCCCCTCCCCCTAGTATATTGGCAATTTGTAAAAATTGTATTTAGGAAGCAGTTCATCTGCTAAGGTTTTCTGAGCTGGTGGCATTCTGACAGCCTTTGGTGATTGTTAGAGACGATTTTTCTTCTTGCTGGAGGAGGAGCCTTGTATTCCCTTGCTCTTCTCAGTGGCCCTGAAGCTCACTTTAAATTCCTCAGAAAGGTGGGACCCTTCTGTGGGCAAGTTTGGCTCATGCTTACCCTGGGCGTCCTTCAGTTGGTCTTCCCAGGAAGTGGTAGAAACTGTCCTTTGAAGTTTCATAAGCAGGATCCTAAATATATCAGAGAAATAGGCTTTGGTGAAAGGGCACAGTTGAGAATTCCTGCCTACACCAACACCTTTGAACTTTTTTTTATTATTTTATTATTTTTTGGGGGGGCTCATTCTGGGGACTCTGTAAGATTCTCAGATGGATAATAGTGTTTCCTAAGAGCCTCTGTGAGTCTGCCATGTGTGTATGTAGCTCTAAGATCTGTGCCATAGTAGCCCTCTTTAAAGATGGGGAGACAGACTTGAAAATAAGGAATGGGCCACAGGCAAGCTTGTGAGTGACAGGCATCCACACTCGGCTGAGCACCGGATCCTCGGCTCTGCCCTCTGGCCGATGCGCTAGTGTCTGGCAGTAAGAGAGGATCAAGTGCAGTGTGGCGGTGCTCCCTCCACACCTTTGTGAACCTGCTTATTCTCCAATTGTACAGACTTCAGAATGAGGTAGCAGAGACCTTGATCTCTGCGGTGTTTATTTTCCAGTCTGATACTGCTGCTGCCTAACCCTGGTGCTGATAATGCCTTGATGACTATGGATTCCTTTTCTGAAATCTCTACTCCCCAGTTGTATCTGGGAGGTGAAGTGTGTTATGTTGAATTCTCCAAACCTGGTGTGGGCAATGCTTAGAGTAAATGTTCACAGCTACAGTCAAAAGCCCTCCCATTAAGAAACACAGAAGCCAGTTCTTTATAGAAGCCTTTGATGTAAAGAAAGGCAGATGAGGGAAATCTATTCCCTTTCTACACTAAGCCCATGAATACAGTCAGTTTAGAGCACACTGCCTGGAACGTGGTGTTAAGATTAGAACTTTGCTGAGGGTGGTGTTGTATGCTTTTAACCCCAGCACTAGGAAGGCAGAGACAGGTGGAATCTGAGTTCAAGGCCAGCCTGGTTTCAGTGTGAGTACTGGGCAGTTAGGTCTATACGTAGAGACCTTGCCTTAGCCAAACCAAACCAAACCAAAAGAGCTTCCAAATTTTACCTCTTCCAAAAGAGGAATCAGAGAGGCCAAGTTCAGATCTCTATTCTGGGTGTTCTGAGGCAAGAATCCATCTGAACCTCAGTTTTCCTTATGTATAAAATGAAATTAATACTCATCTCAGTAGTGTCATGATTTTGTACAGGTTGAACGGGATCATAGATTTAAAAGCATTCTGTGACAATTCATCTGTGTGTCTCATACACTGTAGTTAGACAGAAAAGATTGTCTTAATACATGTTAATTTGAGAAGCTTTGTAAATAGATTATTTGCACATAAGAGTTTGGGAAATTTTTCTTTTTATTATGGAGCATATTAAGTACACAAAATTAGAGTATCTGGAAGATTATCTCTAGGACAGCAGATGGTTTTGTTTGTGTTTTGACAGAAGAGGAGACCGTGCTTTCTGGCATCGTCACACTTTGTCCACAGTATCAGTTTTGGGAATCCCTTTGGGAGGTGTAAACAGCATGCCCGCTCTGCCCCCGGGCAGCCGTTAGTGTTGGGCACACCTTGTTACTGAACTAAGCACGCCTTCTCCTCTCTTTCTAGTGGCCCTGTTCCCGTCCTGGTGATGAGTCTTCTGTTCATCGCTTCTGTATTTATGTTGCACATTTGGGGCAAGTACACGCGTTCGTAGATTTGGCTACGTCCATCTGTCATCTGAAGAAGAAGGAAAAAAAACCAACATATCTTGGACCAAAAGTGTAGTGATTTTCTGCTCATGTGTATTATTTTACAGAGAACAAGAATTGACTTTGAGAAATCATTTTTTTTCTATGGCTAATAAACTTTGGAATTGCTTTATAAGGAGGCTGGTTGCCAGTGCTTTACTGGGCGGGCCCTCGGTGTCTTCCTCCAGCTTTTCCAGCGAGTAGGTAGGCAGTCTTTCCTAGGTAGCTCATTCCTGCAGGATTGACAGTTCCTCATACAACCATGTAGTCATTCAAATCCAAGATGCTCTAATTGGCCTTGGCATGTTTTCCCCAAGGTATTTCCATCCTGTTGATTGTCATTTTGGGTACTTGGTTTTCAGGAAGTGTTCCTTGGGCTCCCATCAGGCAGATCTGTGTGTGAAGGCAGCTGGTACTAAGGGTAAGAGTCAAAGAAATCAGAAACCAGAAATCTTGGCTGAGATGCCTGCTCATTCTGTTCTTTTGTTTTGCTTTTACATTTTTGAGATGGGGTCTTGCTATGGAGCCCAGACTGTCTTGGAACTTGCCATCCTCTTGTCTCCACTCCTCCAGCATGCCCCCGCCAGGCCTGGCTCATTCAGTTCTTTGTGTCTAAAATCATAGGTAATCGTTTGCCTTTTCTCTTCTTCAAGTGTCCAGGGATTTCCATCCACTGAGCTCTCATTTCCAAACCTTCTTTGAAAGAACTAATTTGAGAAATAGGATTTATTGGTAAAATTTTGTTTTTTTAAAAATTAAAGACATTGTAATAGGAGTGAGACAGCACTTTTATAGTACATCTAAATAATTCTGCCCAGAAGTGAGTTTTGGAATTTGGCTTTACCTGTGCTGCCCACTGGGTATGAACAGCAGTTACTGTTCCACGTGACTGGGAATCACCTCAGCAGTGCAGTTCAGGAGCCAAGGGCTCCACAAGGATTCCTGGAGAGCAAGAAAGAAGCAGCCAGTGGTCCAGCAAGATTGCAGCGCTGGAGAGGTGTGTGAGTTACAACCCACCGGGTCACGGTGCTGGCCCCGTGGTCCAGGCAGGGAAAGGTGCCTGCTGCCAAGCCTGATGATCGGAGCTTATTCCCTGGGACCCATGGTAGAGGGAGAGAACCGATCCCCCCACAGATTGTTCTTTAACCACCACATGTGCCAAGACGTGTATGTCCCCAAATAAATAAATAAGCATACATTAAAAAAACAACCAAACATCAAGGCCAGAGGGATGACAGCCTGTGCACTGCTCTTGCAGAAGACCTGCTTTCTGTTCCCAGCTCTCACAGCAGGTAGCTTGTAACTCCCTGCAACTCCAGCTCAGAGCATCCAGCGCCCTCTCCTGGCCCTCGGCTGTACTGCCGCCCTGTGCACATGCACACATAAACAATGAAAACACAATCTTTGACCACGTGGTGTTTTTTTCTCCAGGCTACATTGTGTTGTCCTCCTTCCTCTCTTCCTGTTCATCTGTCTTGTGAGTCTCCTCAAAAAGCCTAGGAACACTAGCAGCATCTACCCCATTCTGCCCCGCCTAGGTATAGGCTGTTTAATCAACCAATCAGGTGTGTCTTAGGCTGGTTTACACAAACAAGAATGGGCGTATCCCATGGGCAGTAACTAGATCTTCAGGTCCAGTAATTAACATTAGACCAACCTCCAATACTGGACTTAGAGGCGTAGCAGGGTTTTGGGGAGTTTCTAGGAATTCCTAGATGCTTGCTAGAGCAGTTTCCTTATTCTGAAAGGGTCTGGGCTGTAACCTGCCCTGGTGGCTATGTGAGCTCCTTGCAAGACCTGAGATCACCCAGATCAGGGGAGACTCTTAGAACCCCTGCTGAGAAAAGAGGGATCTATCATCATAGACAGAGTGCAAATAATTGGCTTTCCGGAGACGACCGACCTCAGCCTTCTTCAGCAGAGCCCCACAGTTGGTGTATTGTATGAAAGTTTCTGTTATTTCTGTTTGTGTGTAATGTGTTTAATCATTGCTCTCTGCCCTCTCGTGTTCCCCTCTCTCCTGGCTGGCCTCTTCTTCTTTCTAAGTAGTCTCCCTCCTTTGATTCGACAAGTAATCAGACCCAGAGCCTTGCACATATGCACATGAGATTTATTTTAAAAGGCTACATTTATTTCTTTATGTGAGGGGAAGGGGTGAGGTACGTGTATGACATGGCACACGTGGAGGTCAAAAGACAACTTGCAGGAGCTGATTCCTTTTTTCTGCCGTGTGGGTTCTGGAACGCTGATCATCGGGCTTGGCAGCAAGCTCCATTACCCATGAATCCATCCTGCTCCATGAAAGATGTCTTAGGGGGACATATCAGTGTGTTTGCAATTGTGAATCTTAACAAACATTTTATTTGGAAAAAATAATGCCTGAAAAAACTGGTTTTCTTGGATTCTGCGAATTTCTTATTGTACTACACAGGTGTTTTTATTTTTGAAACACGGAAAACAAAAGTTTGATTCATTTGGAAAAAAGACAGTAATATCCATAATAGAACCCCCTTCCCCCATAGTCAGCCAGAGGTACCAAATATAGCTAAAAATTATGACTTTAATTTGGAAAAGAAATCTGTTTATCTCTCTGTGTGTATGTGTGTGTTTGTGTGTGTGGATGTATGTGTGTGTGTGTTTGTGTGTGTGTATGTGTTTATATATGTATGTGTGTGTGTATATGTGTGTATGTATGTATGTGTGTGTGTGTGTGTGTGTCTGCTGCCTGCCTGTCTTTCTGTCTCTGGGGCAGATAGATGTTGCGAGCACATGGGTGCTCTCTTTGCTGCGCTGGCTTGGCTAGCCTGGTGTGCAGGGGTGGGGGAAAGCCGCTGCACTTCCTGAGCCAGTGATTTACAAGGTGTGTGTGCTTTCCCTGGCCGGATGGGCAAGCTCCAGTCAGCAGAAGGAAGGGAGAGGAGCTTGGGGGTGGACATAAAGATGTATTCCGTAGCTGCCTTTGGCTCTGTGATACAATGCTAATACCGTTGCTGAGAAACACAGTGTTCAAGCTGTTCCTTTCTTTTTTATATAAAAAAATTTTTTTTGGTAGTAAAACATGTAACATAGAATTTATAATCTTAACCATTTTCAACTTACTGTTCAGTGGTATTCAGTACATTTTATATTGTCGGATGCTCACCCCTCTACCCCCAAAACTCATCATCTTTGAAAACTGCCCCCATACCTTGGCAGCTGACAGCCAGGATGTGACTGTTCTTACAGGTAGAGCCTGTATTTGTCTTGCTTGTAACCTTATTTCGATTGGCATAATGTCCTCTACATGCTATATCATCTGTCTGGATTTTCTTTTTTCTAGGCAGAAAGATAATTTTATCATGTAATGTATACCATATCCTATGCTTCTTCCTTTTACAATAAACCGTTACTGCCTCTGAGCTATTTATAATGTGCGTGTGTCTATGTACTTCCACCATAGCTCAGGCTAGTCAGGAACTCTTAACCTTCTTGCCTCAGTCTCCCAAATGCTGGTATTACAGGCATGTGCCACCATGCCTGGCTTTTATTTATAGCACTTCTAAAATCCTAGCACATTAGGTCTTTCCTTGAGTTAAGGTGCCCTCAGCCCAGGAGAAGTTTCTAGGCCCCTTGACAAGTCGGCACTACAATTCTCACTGCTTTTGATGGCAGCAGCACCAGCAAAATGAACTGTTGTCAGTAGCATGGGATAAGCCTTCGAAGTCTTTCTAGAAGCCATGTTAGGGAGAGTGCCAGAGTTCCTGAAACTAGTTGGGAATGGGACATGTTGGGATCCTAGTGTTAACTCCGAGCACAGTGAGACGGAATGATCACAGCTGTGTGCCTGTGTACCCATCCTAGTTTAGATTCCAGGTCTTCCAGGTGCTAGGGCTCCACAGGAAGAGTGGAATAAGACACTTTGAAATCATGCAAATATTGGCACCAGGTTGAAATAGCTGAAGATGTCTACAGTGCTGGGCTGAATCCAACAGGAAGTGTCAAAGTCTGCCTCCAATCTCTCTCTCTCTCTCTCTCTCCCATTCAATGGGCTTCCACAACCAGGATTCAGCCCTTGTTTATTGTCTGGTTACAGTTTTATACTTCTGATACAAAGGAATTGTCAAAAAGGCAATTAATCACAAAAGCATGAATTCTAAGATACAACAAGTTACATGTTTTAAAACTAAACACTTCTTATCTATGTATCCATTACCTAAGCTCATAGTGAGTTCAAAGTGACAAAGGTTGACAAGCCTAAAGGTTAATAGGTCTAAAAGTTAAAAGAATATATATGTCTTTTCAATTAGGACTGACCTGGCAACATATTTTTTAGCTATCTCTTAGAGTATCCTGAATTCATGACAATAATTTTATTTACCTTACATTCTAAGAAACAAATTAAAAATAACAGTATATAATGCTATAAGGAGTTACAGCAGAACAGTTTGTATATATTTTGTCATTAAGGTTTGTACTTAATTAGATATTGCTTGGTAGTCCCATTATAACTTGGGTTCATGGAAAGTTTAGACCAACTTGCCTATATTTGCAGTGTATATCAGGATTTGTGAATGAAGGCTTATCTTAAAGCTGCAAATCTGTTTCTGTGCCTCTCTCTCTCTCTCTGTCTGTCTGACTTTCTCTCTCTCTCTCTCTCTCTCACACACACACTCACACACACACCATGTCATACATGATTAAAAAGAGCATACATGTAACCATCATGCTAGGCAGGAATTTCCTTCTTGGGTGGTCTTACAATATTGTGACCTCTCCCGATACTTTTACACACCCGGGTGCTCTGCTCCTCTCTCAGATATCTTACTTCAGGAAAGCTGCTATGGTGGTCACCAGATTTGGGACCACCTCTGTGAAGTGGAAGGAAGGTGTGTCTCCTAGAGCCAAGGCATTCTTCAGAAACCCATTGCTGCAAGAAATGGCTGTTCACTTTTCCGGCAGAAAGTACCATATTTCTCACAGTTACACACTGGGTATTTTGAAATCTGAGGCTTTTCGTAGCTTGGTCACAATTTCTTTGTAAATGACTTGTTTGTCTGCAACAGAAGCACTGGGCATTTTGATATTAGAATCCCTTAGCTTGTCAAATGGGGAAAAGTCTATTGGCAGCAGCCACAATAAACTTTTTGCTGATGTATTGAAACAGAATTCATCCCTCAGCCTCCTGTCATTTCATCTACATCATTAGAAATCACATTTCTCATTCTGTTAAGCTCTACATCTGGGAGCCACTTGTAGATAAACTTTTTGGCTATGTATTTTTTTTTCCCTACCTCCTTACCTCTATCCCTTCCAACCTCCCCATACTGGGTAGGAGAGAAAGAAAGTTAGAGGGGAAAGGGGCCATTGATATCATTAGGCTGCTTCCTGCTGCATAGGGGCATCAAGTTCCTGGGGCAAATTTGATCTTTGTCATCAGGATATCTCCAACCAGCAAATAGCAACAGCAGCAGGAGCAAACAACAACCAGCAACAGCTGCAACAGGGGCAACAGCAGGGACAGCAGCAGGGGCAGCAGCAGGAGCAGCAGCAGCTTCACCAGCCCCTCTGTGGCTCTACATTTATATCTTCTAAAGAGCCCCACAACTCCAAGCATAAATTATCTTTAGCTGGCAAAATCACAACCCTGCCAGAGCACGAGGCAAATCATAGTCCACTACTATGGATAATCTGAAGCAGTTCCAAAACCCACACCTGGGATTAAAACAAAAAACATATTTCCATAACATTTCTTTGTTTTTAAAGAAACCCCAAATTCTCACCTTCAGCATGATGCGTGTCCTCATTAGAGGGGAAAGTGTGGGAAGAGACACAGGAGAATGCCAAGGGAACTTGAGGACGCCACCCAAGAGTCAAGGAGCAAGTGGTGACCTGGGCTTCCAGCCTCCAGGACCCTAATGGTGTATTTCTGGGTTTGAGTCAGCCAGTTGGTGGTGCCACTTTGTCACTATAGTCCTAGCAAATACACAGAGAAAAGGGAAAACCAGCCAAACTCCCCACAGAGTCACTCAAAAGACCCTGTCCACCTTCTTGGTTCTTCTCATCCACAATTGTTGTATACCCCCTGATCACTGAACCCCAAACGTCTCCACCAGCTCAAGGCTTATTTTTTAAGCATGTTCCCATCCCCATCTTCTTGGTTTTCCAATACAGAATTTTTCAATGTAGTCCCTGTTGTCTTGAAACTTGCTTTGTAAACATGGTTTGTCTTGTACTTGGAGACCAGCCTGCCTCTACCTCCTGAGTGTTGGGACTAAAGGCGTGTGCCACCAATGCTGGCACAGCATGCCCCTCTGAGAAACATTTAGATACACAGCCCTCAGTGGAATTTTCTGACAGCTTTGCATCTGGATATCTTTCTCTGGAGAAGGGCTTCATCCAGATTGGAAGCACAAGTTGGAGTTTCTAGAAATGCATGTCCCCTGCGGTAGGTAACTGCAGGTAACTGCAGGTAACTCCCTATCCAGAAAGGAGGTGAGCACTGTTTCCATTTAGACTGTGGAGTCTGGAGGTTCATCTTTGGGTAAATGGAGAAGAGTCCCGTGCTTCTACTCAAAGCAGATGACTTGGGCTGCAGAAAACCCTTGGTGAGGGTTTGGGAGACACTAGTTTTCTTAGCAGTGTGGGTGGCATTCCTGCCACCAGAGTTTAGGACAGTGTGGCCCTGGCACAGCCTGCAGGGATCTGATGGATTACCTTCCACCTTGGGAAGCCAGATTCAAGCCATCAGTGTGTGCTGCTTTCACATTTCTACAAAGATTACCTCTTGAGCTTTGTGCCGAAATAAGTTATCAAGGCTGGCCTGATATTTTTTGGGTTGTAGAAAGGCTTGCTTTTACGTTGCTCTGTGGCTGGAACCTGAAAGCATGGTTTTGAAGTATTTAACTGATAAGGCTGTGGGATACTATTGTTTTCTTGTGTACCATTTCTTTCTAAGAATACAGTATTTTGTTGCATCTTAAACATTTTATTTTATATGTATGAATTCATGTATGTAGATGCCCCATGTGCATGCCTGGGCCTGCAAAAGTCAGAAGAGGGCTTGAAGTCCCCTGCAACTGAAATTGCAGATGGCTGTGATCCTTCAGGTAGGTGCTGGGAATTGAACCTGGGTCCTCTGCAAGAGCAATAAGTACTCTTGGGTGCTGAGCCATCTCTCCAGCCCAGAACATGGTATTTTTGTCAGTTACCAGGTGTTCGGGGCCTTTGTGACCAACACTAATTAAAAAGTCCTGGGATCCATGGGCCTGGCCAACTTCTTGAGCTAAAACATGACCCACATTATTACATCTGCCAGTACCAGAGAAAGAAAGATTGGGTCCCTCCTAGAAGATCGAGCCTCTGGGAGGCCTGAAGATGATCTCCATTCTACCTGGGTCTACCTGGGTCTTCTCAGATGATTGCCATGTAACCTTTCATTGCAATGAACCTTAGTCTTGAATTATTCCAAAAAAAAAATATATATATATCACTGAATATGTGGATGGCCTGGGGGGATGCCAGGACACCCATGCTGACTCAGGTTTTCTTTGGTTTGGACATGCTAGCCACATGATCTTGAGGGGTCCGTCTCCAGCCCCTGTTCGTACTGCCTCTCAGCCCAGTTGCCTTGCCCTCCCTTCTCCTTCTCCAGGCCCTGCCCTCCCTCCACCCACAGCCTAGCCTGCCACATTTTTCAGTGTTACCACTTTTAATTTCCTTTACGATCCCCTTCACAAAAAGTTCTTCCCTGATTTAATTACTATTTCTTTTAATTCACTTTCGTTCTCTCCATTGTCGTTAAACTCCTAAAGCTGTTTTAAAGAACACTGCAGATGGCCCTGTGCTTTAGAGATTAATTGTGGTCATTTTGCCTTCGAACACAGATATCTCGCCAATTATCTTTGGAAGGAAAGAAAGTGACCATCTTTCTCCCCAGACCCTCTGAGGATAAACACCACTGTTGGGGGGGGGGGAGCTGAGCCTTAAGTGTTTCCTATACCTTCCCATCAGTGTAATCTCAGCATCTAGGCCAGATGAGCTGTGGTCCCCAGGGCAGTCACATGTCCTGCCTAGCAAATATTTGCACCGTAATCTAACAAAATTACATCTATGAAGAGGCAGTGAAATAATTTTATGGTTGGGAGTCACCACAACACGAGGAACCATACGAAAGGGTTTAAGCATTAGGGAGGCTGAGAACCACTGCTCTAGGCAGCTCTGCAAAACCCCAGGCTTCTTGGGGGTGCTCAGGCCAGGAGCAGCTCTAGGCCAGCAGAGTTCAGATGGTGAGGGGAACAGGGCTGGCTCAGCCTCATGTCCTGCCCCACCAAGGAGCCCAGACTGTGGCTCAAAGGAACAAGACACTGGGCTGGAAGTTCCCATCTTTGGAATGGTCCTCTTAAGAAACTGGATTGTTGTGTGAGAAGAACAAATGTCTGTTCACCCCAGATAGGGCACCAAAGACAGATCAGAGGAACAAGTCCACCTAAATCCTTCCTGGTGAAACAATGGATTTATTGGGATTATGTGTAAGAGGATGAGTCACTCTTGAAGCCTACCCCAGCATGGCCAATGGTCCCCAAAAGCTGCTTCCTTAGAATGTCCTCTTCAGTCGATCTTTTACCTTCCATATCCTCATTTCCATATCACATACATGCAGCTGGGACAGGATTGCATGCAGCTAGTGGTGGGGGAAGGGCAGAGTTGCTAGACTCTCAAGTGAGAATCTTTGGAAACCCTCCTGTCCGGTGCATGTCATCACAGCTGCTCTGAGTTCTAGAAGGCTACAGTAGTGTCACACAGAGGCAAATGTGTTATAACAGGTTTCAACCCTTCCTCTTGCCCTCCATATTGCAGACCCTGCGCCTTTAAGAGAACCCTCAGCCCTAGGTTCTGCATTTCATCTGGCTATATTACAGACTCTTGGAACTGGGTCCCTTTAAGATGTAATTGCCCTGTCTAGCCTCTGAGTAAGTACCACATCCTAAGAGGCAGAAAACATAGGTTCTGCAGGGCCTCAGAGCCCAGAGCCTTGGTTCCTGTTTGTGGATAACTGAATTGCAAATAAAGGGCCCACTGTGCTGTCTTCTCTGTGGGAGCCAAGCCATCTTTGGTGTGTTTAGCATGGTTCCGCCTCATGACAAGTCTTTTGTGACTATATCAATAGTGAGCGTTCGGGCCTATTTTAGTCCAAATGTGTGACTCATAGGACTGAAATCGACGTCTTTAGGGGTACCCTTCCTTCTCCTCACCTCATTAGGGAACCCTTTCTTCAACCTTTGAATCCGTGGATTCCTTCTGTGGCAGGAGCTCACTGCTCTGGAGAACCTTTGTTTTCTGGGGTCATTCTAAAGATTGGTATTGTGTGGGGTGGCAGATCAGTTAACACGAATGTTCTTGGGTCAGACTGCTTTCCAGGGGCAGGAGGCAGGTGGCAGAAAGCCTTCTCACCGGCAGCCACAGTCACGTAGCGAATGACGTAGCCATTTGAAGATAATTGGGCCGTCAGAGCTCCCAACTCCAGCTTCATCAGGCCTGAGGTTGTGGAGTGTGGCCGAGCTGGCAGCACGCAGATACTGGAGGAGCAGTGCTAATCCAGGCACAATTTATAGACAGCCTCAAAGACACCAGAGGAGCCTCTGGAAACTCCCTTTCTTGGGCTCTTGAGGATCATAAAGGACGCCATCTAGCCCTGCTTATTCAAGCTCATTACTGCCAGAATAAAGCAACTCGAGTTCCCGAGGGATCTGTCCCTGTCACTCAGGGGCCAGAAGACCGCATTTATGAGGAGGCCTGGGGTGGTTAATAAAGTGTCTGATTTGTCTAATAAAATCCTCCCAGCCCCTGCTGGTGCGGTAGCTTCCTGTCACATGCTCGGGGCTCTGCCGGGTAAGGACAGGGAGCATTTTAAATTCCTACTGGGACTATTTCGTCTTGGTTGAAAGGAAATCGTGGCCGAGGCTGAAAGCAGATTTCCTAATGTAAATGTACCCGGGCACCTGGGTGGGAAGGGTTAGAACCTGCTGCCGAAGTTATCAAAACAGTCACGGAACAATTTAAAAAGGTGAATATGAAACAACTGTGCACTCATGGTGGCTAACCTGACGGGGGTGTGTGTGTGTGCAATAACGAATTCTTTTCATCCTGCACATGTGTTTGTATAACGAGGACTTCCTTTCATCACTTAGGGGTGAATAGATTTTATCTCACGATGATGCTAGGTTTCATTTTAAAAACGATTACTTTGTAATTTTTTATGCACACAAGTGTTTTGTCAGCAGGTGTGATTGTGCACCACACACATGCTTGCCATGGAGGCCAGAGGAGGGCATCATATGCCCCAGAAATGAAGTTGCAGACACTTGAGTCTCCATGTGGTAGTGGGTATTGAACCCAGGTCTGTGGGAAGAGCTCTTAACCGTTGGGCTGGCTTCCCAGCCCCTTGCTCTTATTTGCTATTTCATTTGAGACTTGGTCTTTTTGTATATCCTGGGTAGTTTTGCGGCCACAATCCTCCTGCCTCAGCCTCCTGAGTGCTGGGATTGCAGGCCTTCACCAACATCCCACATCCAGCCATAATAATAGATTTTTGTGTGTCTAGTGGGATCCAGGAAGATCAGCCCTTAGGACGTAATCTGAGCAGTTCCTCCCTGACACTAGTGACAAAGGCAGCAACGTCAGGGCAGGGACATAGCCTGGAATTTTAGCTTCACATGTGGGAGTCTTTCTGCCATTGGTAGAGGCCCTGCTCTAACCATGTGTGCTGGCTTTGATATATAAGAACGCAGAGGAGAGGGGACAGCATGTTCACATACATGACATAGGACCTGGGGGTAGTGGCATCACTGACATCAGGACCCAGCTAGGCCAGCTGGCTGCTGTGCTTCCCAGCCTCCCTGCTGTTACCACTGAGACTGTGCCTCTTGCTGCCAAGGGTGGCTACGGTGTGAGCAGAAGCAGACAGACCTTGGCTTTAGCCTGGGTTTTAGCCAGCTGTGTCTTCACCTTGCCAACTCTCAGTTTCCTAATTATTAAGGGCCTTCTTTCTCCCCCTCCCCCACACTGTCATGACCTGCAGTGGTGGGTGCTGATGGCCTTGGTGCAGAGCCCTCCCTGGCATCAAGGTTTTCTCCTCTCCACTCTGGACCCTTTCTCTAGGTTCTTGGAGCTGTGCATGCATGCGTGTATGTGTGCGTGTGTGTGTGTGTGTGTGTGTGTGTGTTTGTGTGTGCACGTGCGCGTGTGCATCCCATGTACCCTCAGCACACAGAGGAGCAGTCTCTGACCTTCATTTTGATTTCTCCCTAAGCGTAAGGCCTCTGCACCTATGGAACAGGCTGTATTGAGAATTCGGGGAGCAGTGAGGGCTGTGAACTGGAGACTGGTCAAAAGGACTCCTTCAGCGTCCTTTCCTCAGAATCACAGACGACCCTAGCTCATCAGGTCTGTGACACTGACTGTTTGCTGCTGTGGAAGTGCGGAAGCCAGCTTCATTTAGGAGGGAGTTCCTGGCAGAAGCACCTCACGAGGGTGGCCCTCCGAAGGTTACACTCGAGTCTGGGCTGTTCTGTCCCAGTTCCCTCTCCCTGGCCACAAAGACACAAGAAGTCTTTGCACACACTGCCACCCACCAGGGAGCCACTTCTGTGTGCCTTGCCTGCCATGAGGACTGGAAGCCCTTTCAGAGTGTGAGTGCAAATAAACCTTTCCTCCGTTGATCTCTTCTGTCAGACATTTTGTTACAGCAACAAGAAAGTAACTGATATTTAAGGAGAGATGCCTTCATGACCTGGCCACCCTTTGAGGTCCACCTATTACATTATTGTGTTGGTAACATCTGAAACTCGGAGGGGACACACTCATGGTGGCAGCACAGAGCTGGTGTGGCAGCGTTACAGTCTCCCGGATGTCCCAGCCAGCTCTTGTGCTCCTGTTTATGTCACGATTGGCACAGGCCTCCTGTTTTCAACATTACCTCATGATTGCACGAAGGCTGCTGAAGCAGCAGTCATTAGATCAACATTTCAAGCATCCGAAGGGAGGAGACCAAGAAGGGGCCTGCCGACTTTTTTAAGGAGTATTTTCTAACGTCCTAGACAGCTCCTCCTTGTCCTTACTCAAAGTACTGGCCAGGAGTGAACCATGTGACTCCCTTTCTCTGGAAGGGAGGCTGGAGTAGCTAGTTATTCCACTGGGCACATTTTTACCCCAACAAAATCAGGCTCTGCAGATAGGCAACCAGCAGTGTCCGCTGCCATTCTCGCCTCAGCTGCCGACCTGCCTCTGTGTGAGGGGACGGCTTCTCTATTAAAATCAGAGGCCATCAGGCTGCTGGAGGGAGAAGGCTGGAGCAGAAGGTGGAGGCTCTTACTGTTGTTCTCGTCAGCAGTCTGGAGGTAGAAGGGGCCAAGCGCCTTACCTTCTGTGAGGGTCCTTAGAAGGCACGGGTTGCATCTCTCTTTCATTCTCCTGTCACGGTCCCACGGATCATGGTGAGAGCTGAAGGCCGGCAGTGAGGAAGTACTCTGTAACCATAAAACACAGGACGGGTGCCTGTCACTGTGATGAGGACTGTCCCTTTACCTAGGGCTGTCCACTCAGTGGAAGGAAGGTCTTCTGGAGGGCTTGGGGTGTGCTGGAGAGAGCTGGAGAGAGGAGAGAGGGAGGGGAGAGAAGAGAATAAGGGGTGGAGGAGATAGAGATAGATAGATAGAGAGAGAGAGCACAAGAGAGAGGGACAGGGGAGAGGACCATTGGGTGTGTGTATGGAAATATGTGTGTTTGTGTGAGTGTGAGTGAGAGTGTATGTGAGGGAGTGAGTGTGTATGGGTGTGTTTGTGTGTATGTGAAAGTGTATTTGTGTGTGTGTTTGCATATGTGAGTGTGTGTGTGTGGTGTGCTGCTTGTCTGATGCCTAAATAGTACATAGATGTCTCCATTTCTTGGCCCTTCTTGGCTTGGGGACCATCCTAGGGACTTAAAGGTCCCATGTCTTCATGTCATAGAGGGGCAAGCTAATCTCCATAAAGGAACAGATATCCCAGGTCACCTTTCTGTAAGTCACTGAGCGGGGGTGGCCTGTGTATGTGACTTAGAGACAACCTCTTCCAGGTACACACAGAAACGGCAGGATTTTCTCCCCGCAGTCTATGTGTCTGCCTCAGACAAGGCCTCACAAAGGCCAAGGCTAGCTAGGCTGCCTGCTGAGTATGTGATGTGGGGACACTTAGGGACACATGGCCACAGCTGCACTGTGAGCTCTCACTTTCATTCTCTCCTAGCAGCCGAGTCTCAGGGATCCCTTCTCCTCCATCGAGGTTCCAAGTGGCTTGGGTCTCTCTGAAGCCCTGGGTGATAACTGCAGGGGAGATCACAGGCCGAGCACTGGAGCTGTCTGAAGGCAGCTTCTCCTTTCTTGTCGGCCTAGGATTGTTCCTTGGGCACCTCGCCATCTGCTTTCTCATGCTCTTCCCTGGCCTGGGCTGCCATGGCCCATAGTGATACCCGGTCCCCAAAAGCCATTCAGAGCATCGACATTTGAGTTGATCCTTTCTCGTCTTTCTATCCTCATTCCGTCATCTCCCCAACCTGTAAACCTCTTCAGCAGCTGGAGACCAGCCTTCTCCTTCCTGTCTAAGAGTCTGTGCCTCCTTCTGGTCTTCCACACACTCTGTGGAGGGGTGGTTAGGAGTTTACAGCGCCCCAACATGAGTGGAAACCCTGAGACCCTTGTGTTCAACTCTTTTTCAATGTCAAGATGAGGAGAGGAGAGCTGATCCTTGAACTGAGGCTGGGGGCCATTGGACAAGGCCCTTTCTTTCTCTTTCCCACTGTCATCATAAGCTCTGTTTTCTGCAGCTGTCCCAGCAGGGGTCATGACCTCTTTTGTGGGTGAGGTTGAACCTCTCTTTCATGCTAGCCCTCCCTCACATTCCAGGTCCTCTGGATACAGCTGGCTGTGCTTGCCACTGGTAGTCTTGATAAAGCAAAGGGGAATGAAAGTGAGAAATGGCCGGTGAGGGTCTATGGAGACTCCCAGGTTCATTTCCATGCACGGTCGTGCTGGTGATTGGCTTAGCTTCCTGCGTTGTCTAGAGTACTAAGGAAAGGCATCGGTTCTTACTGTTCCCCCCGTAGGTCACCTGCCTGTGTGATGGCAGAGCTGTTCCATGACCCTGCTAGGGGCTGGGCAAGGCTGTCCCTCTTGGCTCTGAAAGCATGTGGGGAAGAGAAGTGACTGGACATCCAAACTGCCCTGGTTCTGGGGGGCTGTGTGGCCTCACCCCTCTCACTCTCCGTCCTGTGCCATGGTGGGTTTGCTTTGTAATTTGGGTGCTCTGGTTCACAGCCAAGGTCTGCCTGGCTACAGTGGGGGAGCTACCCTCCTATATACTTGCTATGGGGGAGAGGCCAGTCTGTCTAGACTGCTCTGGGTTCTCAGAGCCTCACCAGCTCGCCTGAAGTGGGGCTACAGTGGCCAGGACAGTCTGTTCTACCTCACACGTGAGCAGAACGCTGGGACCCCTGCCTTCTTACTGTGTCCCGAAGTCACCCTCAGGAGAGGGACGCTGCCAGCATGGTTCTCCAGTTCTCTTCCCATCTGCCCCGGCAGCCTGACCATGTCCTCAAGCTGCAGGAGAGTTCAGCATGTCCTCCTGTGGTACCTGGTAAGGGGGCAGTAAAACCCACACTTCCTGGAGGGCAGGTGATCCTTGTGGAGTAGCCAAGGCTGACTCAGAGCTAGGCCTGACTGCCAGCCCGGGGGCCAGCTGCTCGGGGGCCCAGCACAGAGACAGCAGCTGGGGTGGCATCAGAAGACGGTCCTATTACCGGCCAGGCAGGGAGTAAAACCCTGGCTTGGAAGAATGCAGCCTCAGCCTGGCACTGAAAGGTCTGAAGGAAGGAGCAGCTGACTGCGTGGAAAGCTGAGACACAGTTAGTTCATGGCTGGCCCTGGGCCCTGCGACAGGGATTGCTGACCAGTGCTGGCCAGTCTGACCAGTGCTGGCCCTGACTCGCAAGGCTTTGCCTCTGATTCTACCCTTGTCTTGACTGTGTGACCTTCATCTGCCTCCTGTCCTCTGGGGTCTGGGCTTTCCTGTCTGAGTTCAAAGTGAAAGGTGTTCAGAGAATACTCTTTGTGGCATCATTACTTAAAGCACTGGGTCTTGTTTCCATTTTTAGGGAGACATTATATGGGGGAGCATGGGTCATGGGATTTTCTCCCTCTCCCTATGGTTTTGGCTGAACTGGCGTCTTCTCTTCCAATATCTAGAAGAAAAGTATACCTTTGTTCTTGACTTTCAGAGATGGTAGAGTTTCTGGGGTCTCTGGTAAAAGGTTTGGACTGACCAAAGAGCTCCTGTTTTCACTTTTAGCTCTACCCATCCTGAACAATTCTTCTTTCTTCAGGCTGCAGTTTCCCCCAGAAGTGTGAAGTGTTTGAGCAGGGTTCTTGACTTTCCTTTGGGAATTAAACTCTGTTTTCCCTTCAATGTCTCACAAATGAATTCAATAAGAAGAGCTGAGAAGAAAATCAACTTAGAGAAAGGCAAGGAGGACGCAACCCAACCTCCAGCGTGGCAAACTGTAAGGACCCTCCACTCTGACCCATCTATAAATACTAACAATAGGGTCCTTCATACATAGCTCTTCCATGGAGGCATCTACAAGCAGCTTGGGGAGGAGGCAGGGCTGGGCAGTGAGGACTTCCTGGCAGCACTTGTCCCTGGGTGAAAGTCAGGCAGGATCGTGTCCTGGCCCTGGGCCTCGCTGGGATTACCTTCGAAGCAGAGCCATGATTTATTTCCCACAGACCTCGGGATTGTCGGCAGAGATTCCAGAAGCTTCATGTGAGCATGAGTACCCATTAGGCCGGGGCTGCCTGCCAACAGACTGGCCTCTTTGACCAGCTGCCACCATCACGGGCTGGTGGTGAGCTTCCTGGCTACCTGGGGTCCACATAGCATCCCAGGCATGTGAAAGACTTGGCCGGAAGCTGGTGCACTCCAATTCCAGTGCTTGGGTGAGAACCTCCACGCTGGCGCCACTGACCTGACTGTCAGGGGCCACCTTCATGTGCCAGAGCCTTCCTGGAATAATTCTGCCCTGCCCATGACTGGCATATGCACTGGCAGCCACCTCTCTCATAAATCAACCCCATCCCTGGCCCTCAATGTCTCCTGGGCCACAAGGACAGTCAGAGGAGCTGGTCTCTGTGTTGTCCCTGTTCTTCTCTTCAGAGAGCCATTGTTATGTCATTGTTTTTCTTGCTAGTAGCACACTATATAGCTCTAGTACAATTAATGGCTCCATGTGTCCACTGACGGACAGTGGCTTCTCACTGCTTCCCGGCTGTCTGGAATAAAGCTGTTCTAAGCATCTGTGGGTGTCCTCCTCTCCCTGCCTTTATTCTGAGACAGGGTCTCCAGTGTCCTGGCTGGCCTCACATGTGTACTAGAGAATGACCTTGCACTCCTGACCCTCCTGCTGCCACTTGCTGGGTGCTGAGGTTACAGGTGTGAACCATAACGCCCAGTTTATGTGGTGCTGGGGATTGAACACAGAGCTTCGTTCAGGTTAGGCAAGCCGAAGCCCTTCCTGAAGTACTTTCTCTGCTCATCTGTCCGCTCTTATGCACTCCTTGTGCCCTGCCACGCTGGGTCACTATACCCCAAACATAGCCTGCACTTTCAGACCTCTACATTTTTTTCTTCTTTTGAGGAAAAGAGGTGGGGGTAAGAATTGTACTGTGGTGTTTGACATTTTTCAAACTACAGTTTGCAACCCATTAGAGGTTAATAAAATCAAATTTGGAGATCACTCTAAAATGGTACCCAAATAAGTATAATAGGAGACTCTGACAGGAGGTCTGGCCTGTGGTGTGAGAGTGGAAGACCCGTCTAGAAAGAGAGGCACCTATCCTTAACCTCCTTTCAAGCCCTCGTTCGTCCATCCCTCTGGGCATGGTGGCCTACACCTGTAAGCCCAGCACTTGGGAGGCTGATGCAGGAGGACCAGGAGTTCCAGGTCATCCTCTTCTAGGTAGCAAGTTAGAGGCTACCTTGGGTTACATGAGATGCTGTAGATTAGGACAAACAAACAGAAAGAGTTCCAGGCTGGCTAAGGTTATATAGTAGGGCCTTGTCTCAAAATAAAACAAACACCCTAAATCCAAAAGCCCAAACCAATAAAACCCAAACCCAGTCAATCAAGTTGGGACCGGATCTTTTTCTAGCTGGTTGACAGAATCTGCTGGTGGAGGAAGAGTCCATACTCGGCTCTCAATTGTTCCCTGGGAGAACGTCTTCCCTCCTTGTTTTGGGCCTGCACCTTATGTTTTCCATCAAGCCCTGTTAGAATGTCACTTCCTCCTGCAGTTCTCTTCAGCTCCATGACCCCATACACATGTGTTGCAGTGTGAGATCTTTTCAGCCTTAGATTACAGGGTTTCATGCATGGTTCTTGATACTACTGAGTTCCATCTCTCCAAGCTTCATGGGGTTACCTTGGGGTTGTCCTGTTATTCTAAGTGCTTTGTACAAGCAGACTCTGCACATGTTTTTCAACAATGAACTTTTTTTTTTAAATTTTATTTTTCTTATTAGTTACATTTTGTTAACTCTGTGTCCCAGCTGTATCCTGCTCCCTCATTCCATTCCCAACCCCACACTCCCTCCCTGGTCTCCTCCCTGCCCCTTTGAACTTTTTTTCTTTAAGCTTTATTTATTTTAGTGTGTGTATATGTGTTGTCTGCGTGTATATGATATGTTGTATGATGTGTGTGTGCCATACTGCACACGTGGAGGTCAGATGACAGCTGACATCCTGGCGTAGTCAGTTCTCTCCTCCCTGTGTGTTCTGGGGATGAACTCAAGCGAGTAGGCTAGTATTCTTTGACACGCTTACAGAACCATCTCCCTGGCCCTAATCTTTGATGTGCTTTATTAGATAGGACCGGTATGCCTCATAGTACTGTGGGGTCTATGACAGCCCTCTGAATCTTCTAGGAATGAAAATAGAGCAGGCATAGCACTGCCTTTTGCTGTTCTGGCCTCCTGCCCCCAGTTCAGGCTGATGTGAGCATCTCAGCCACGTCCTCTCATTTCCAGATGAAATCTAATGAATTATGGTGTTTTGGACCCTGACTTCTTTGAGTGCCCACCATGACTTTGGGATTTATAAACACAGACGGCTGTCATCTCAGATATCCCAGTAAAGCATGCTCCTCTTGAAAGCAGTGCCCAATTATAGGCTCAAATCAGAGGGCAGAGCAGGGGACCAGGTGACTTCCTGCCTAAAACAAGGTAGCAGGAGGCAGCCTTGGCAGGTCATGTGGTGTTAAAGTGAATCTTCTTCCCAAGGCCTCTGGGAGGGAGGATGCTCCTTTGCACTGAAGTGAAAGCTTCCTGTAGCTCTTTATCGCTGGGAAGTCCCCTGGCTATGCTCACCTCCGCTTGCTTGTTGCGGCACAGCTTTTAAAACTGTGAAGACAGAAGCACAATGTTTGCAATCTGTAGTCCATCATAAGAAATAGTAAGAAGCCGGGTGGTGGTGGACACCGCCGAATCTCTGTGAGTTCCAGCCCAGCCCGGTCTACAAAGAGAGTTCCAGGGCAGTCATGATTACACAGAGAGCCCCTATCTTGAAAAAAGAAAGAATAAGAACTGATAAATACGAATAGTTATTTAAAATTGTAGTGCCCACTTCATCCATGGTCAATATGCTTCAAGAGTCCCAGGGTGGACTAAAGCCACAGATACAGCTACTGATATGCCCCAAAGCCAATCTGATAACCAAGAAGCCCTTTCAGAACAGCGGACTCAGTGTGGGTGCATGGCACTCGGCAACCACTCACATCTTCAACGGAACCAAGTGAACGAACTAGCATGAGATTTCATTCTGCTCCTCAGAATGTCACACTGTTTAAAGTGTATGAGTTATTTCTTGATTTTTCCGTGTGATCTTCTTACAGTGTTGGTATAATGTTCTTTTGAAATGTATACACCTTACCCTCGTTCATTCAAATGCTGATTTCTCTCCCCCACTCTCTGGTTTCAATCCAGATATTGCATTGTGATACTTATTCTAAGCATCACCTGTCTCAACTTTAGGTAAACATGTCAAAATAAAGCAACTAGCCACAATGTTGAGCAATAGAAAGGAAGCAGGAAGAGAGGGAGGCACCAGAGGACAGGAAGGTGGGAGGCAGAGGAGGAAAAGAGAAGGGCAGGAGAGAGTGGGAGAACAGAGGCAGGAGCAGAGATCTTGGAACCATGTAGAGAGATGGACTGGACCAAATATATCACTAAAAGCAAGTATAATGTGGGAAATCTAAATGTTAGGAAACTATGAGGGCTTGGAGGTTTAGGATGGAACAACTATTGCCCAGCATTGTGTTCTAGGTTAATTAAATAAATCCCAGAGTCTGTGTGGTGATTTGGGTATACAGCTGTTTAGGATTAACAGCAGCTTTACCAGAAGATATATCAATAGTAAATATTATTCGTCACCTACAACATTACAGGCAACTGAGAAAAGGAAAAAGAAAAAATTCAGAAAATGGGGCTGCTCTAATTAACAGTAGTTTGAGAATCACACCAATAATATTACAATATTAAAAACATCAACATTAAAAGTATCACCTCAGCCAGGTGTTGGTGGCTCACGCCTTTAATCCCAGCACTTGGGAGGCAGAGGCAGGTGGATTGCTATAAGTTTGAGGCCAGCCAGGTCTACAGAGTGAGTTCCAGGACAGCCAAGGCTACCCAGAGAAACCCTGCTTCAAAAAACCAAAACAACAACAACAAAAGTATCGTCTGTCTGATTCTTGAGCATTAAGCCTGAGCTCAGCGTTGGCCGAGCACTTAACATTGTTATTATTCCCGTTTATAGATAAGGGATCTGAGATGCAGAAAGGTCAGGTAGCTTGGCAAGGGTCCTGTAGAGGCATGTGGAGATGGTTTGGCATGCCATTAGACCTTCCGAGTGCACCGCCTCAGGAGTGGGCTGTACCTGGCCAGCGTGACCTTTTTCAGGATCTGGTTGCCGAGGGCTGGCTTTGCTCTTCCCTGGTTCAGTGAGAACCAGGAGACAAGGATCCTAGTGTGGACACTCCCAATTTGGGATGCGAATTGGCACAACCCCCCTCTTTGCTCAAGTCTTGGTAACTTCACTCCTCAAACAGGAAGCTAGGCAAGACTGAGGGTCCAGAATTCCACTTTTTCTTTTTCATGTACTAGAATTTTCCCCACCTTGCGATCTCTGAGACATACACTCGCTCGTCTTCCACCATCTTCAGCCAGTCTGGTCTGTGATGTTTACCCATCTTTAAGGGATGGAGGGAGCAGCTCCCCCTGTGGAACCTCCTGGGAAGAGCAGCTTCAACTCTTTCCCACACGTTTTCGCAGATCTCTGCTCTACAGCCTACGATAGTCTTTTGATGGACCGTGAACTTCTCAAGGGTAGACCATTCCCTCCTCCTCCCCCCCAGCGATGTCAGTATTTGGCAGCTGCGGGCCTGATGGGTCCTTCTGACTCCAAGAACAGCCCGCGTGGTTATGATGCAATTTCACCGCACTTGTGCTAGGTGGCGCTGCTGCACACAGCAAAAGAGCCAGCCTGTGTCCGGCCAAACGTGGGCCCATTTCATGTCCGCTTCTGTTCTACCCATCTTACCTGTTTAGAACATTAGCTTCATAACTTTCCTTCTCCGCATTTCTTCAGATTTAGGAAGCTGGATGCATCTGCTTTCTCCTTCTGCGGTAGACATTCTCTTTTCCAGAGCGAGGTTGTTGTAGGCTTAACTGGAAAACGTGATCTGCTGGCTCTGTCGCATGTCATTCTCACCTACTCCTGGAGAAAAGAAAAAGTACGGTTTAGGATCTCACGGCAGCCTTTCCAACCCACAGGATCCCACCTTTTCTAATGCTCTTCGTATGTGTTCCCATCTGCCGTGTATTTGTTCTTCTGGGGCTTTTTTCCCACTTTCTCTGAGCACAACAGCTGATATTCCCGTTCTTCTGCAGGGGAGGGAGGGACATCGGATTGTACGCCTCTGGAACTTGTTTCAGTCGCTTAATGCTTAATGTCTGTGTGGCCTTGTGCAAGGTTTTAACCTCTTGGAGAAGCTGTCCTCGTCTGTAAGGCGGAAGCTTTGATGGTAGCTATCTAAACGCATGCGTGTATTGAATGAGCCTTCAATGCTTCGCCTTTTTTTTTCCTTCTTACTAATTTATTTAATCACTTTACAGCTTGACTGCAGCCCCCTCCCTCCTCTCTTCCCAGTCCCACCCTCAGGTCGTGTCCCCCCCCACCCCCAGCCCGCAAATTCCTCTCTCCCCTTCTCCTCAGAGAAGAGGAGACTCCAAGGGTACCAAACCACCGTGGCACATCAAGCCTTAGCAGGACTAAGCGCTCCCTCTCCCGCTGAGGCCAGACAGGGCAGCCCAGCTAGGGAAAAGGGGTCCAAAGATAGGCAACAAGAGTCAGAGCATCCCCTACTCCCATTGTTAGGGGACCCACATGATGACCACACTGCGCATCTGCTACATATGGGTAGGGCACCTAGGTCCAGGCCATGATGCTCTTTGGTTGGTGGCTCAGTCTCTGTAAGCCCCCATGGGCCCAGGTTAGTTTACTCTGTAGGTCTTCTTGTGTCATTGACCCCTCCAGCTCCCTCAGTCCTTCATCCATTCTTCCACAAGACTCCCTGGGCTCTGTCTATTGTTTGGCTGTGGTCTCTGCCTCTGTTTCCATCAGCTGCTGGATGAAGCCTCTCAGAAGACAGTTATGCTAGATTCCTGTCTGCAAGCATGGCGAGGGTTGGGTCTCTCCCATGGGGTGGGTCTTACGCTGGGCCAGTCATTGATTCACCATTCCCCCAAATTCTGCTCCATCTTTATTCCTATAGTTTTTTGTAGGCAAGACAAATTTTGGGTCAAAGTTTTATGGGCAGGTTGGTGTCTCACCTGGCTACAGGGGGTGGCAACTTCAGGCCCCATATCCTTCCACTGCTAGGAGTCTCAGCTAGAGTCAACCCATAGACTCCCGGGAACCTCTCCTGTTCTAGAGATCCTCCTATTTTCATTCCCTCTCCGGGTCCTTACCCCCATCCCACCCCCTGCTCTCCCCACATCTGGTCCCCCCTTCATCCTCCCTACCCCCTTTCTTACCCAGTTTCCTCCCCGTTCTACTGCAGATGTCTGTTTTATTTCCCCTTCTGAGTGAGATCCATCAGTGGTTCATCTTAAAGAGGACTGAGCAATAAGTATTGCAAAGAATGTACAGTAGAATTTACAACTAAAGTTATTCAACTGCTATCTATCTATCTATCTATCTATCTATCTATCTATCTATCTATCTATCTATCTATCTGAGACAGGGTCTCACTATGTGGCCTCAGCTGGTCTTGAACTCGAAATCATTTTGTTCCCCTTGAGTCCTGCACTACAGATGTGCACAACCATGCCTGGCCTGTGCATATTGAATCATAATGAACTTTCTTTAGTATGTGAGTGTAAAAAGTCAGCAGCATTCTGGAAGGGAAATTTGACACGAGGAAGAAAGAGCCTGGACAACGTCATTTGCTGATTTCTCTCTTACTGGCATGCTGAGCTGTGTGCAAGACTTAAGTGCGAAGGGCTTCCTAACAGCAGTGTCTAGAAAAACCACTAACTGGAGGCCAGGGATGGCTCAGTTGGTAAAGTGCTTCCTGTGCGAGCGTGGGAACCTGAGTCTGATGTCCCAGAGCCCGGGTAAAGAAGCTGGGTGTGGCAGCATATGCTTGTGATGGTAAGGCAGATGCAGGCAGACCCAGCTAGCCAATGGAGCCGAATCAGTGAGACTGGCCCTCAAAGTGAGATGGGGAGTGATTAAGGAAGACACTCAACATTGACTTCTTGTACATACACACACACACACACACACACACACACACACACACACACAAAATCATTGACAATTGAATGCAAACACTGAAATAATTGAGTAAGCGATGACCTAAGCACATGGTAGAATATCAGTATCCGGTCATTAAAGGAATGTCTACAGATCATTAACGAGGTGAGAAAAGCGTTCTTTAAGAAGATATTCATTTTTGTGGTGTGTGTGTGTGTGTGTGTGTGTGAGCACGTGTGCGCACGTGTGCCTCATGTGACACTCAAAAGAGTTCAGCCTATTTTTTGAGACAGGTCCTCTGGTGGCACCTGTGGCTACCTATTCAGCTAGATTGATTGGACAGCAGGCCAGGCCGGGAAGGATGGGGTTCTGGTTTCTGCCTCCCCAGCACCTGCCACCAGCTGGGCCCTTTTCATGGTTTCTGGGATGAAGTGTGGGTTCTCATTATTGCGGGGGCAAGCCCTTTACCCACGGAGCCGTTTCCCCACCTCTGAGGCAACAATTGTGAACTCCGTGGGAAGCTCTGTGACAGCCACAGGCTAGCTGGGGGTGAACGGCCGTGGGCTTTCTCCTTTCAGCGAGGAGCCTTGTTCTGTCTGCATCATCTTCTATTTTAAGGCTCTCCTCTGATTCCTGCCTTGTGGCCATTCTGAAGCTGTTTTGTTGATAACACGTTCCTGCTATGACTCAGTAGCTTTTTCTCTTGCTCTCCTTTCCTCAAACTTTCCTTTTTCACAACAAATTCCATGACCACGTAACTGCCGCCCCCATGCCGTCCTGCGCCACACTCCCTCCCATCCAAGACAAACACGACTCCATCCCCTCCCTGCCGACAAAGGCAAGAGAGCTGATCGCAATCTTTTCTACATCTTTTAAGTCCAAATAAAAACTGTCTGAGCAAGTTGGGGTCACAGTCTCCAGGGGAAAGGATGACTAATTTGATGAAAGATATTGGGAAATTTGACCAGCTATTTTGGAAATAAAAAGGAGTGAGATTCCTATGGCATACCATGAAATAAATTCCAGATGGACCACAAAGCCATAGCTAGGAAAACCTGAGGAAGATATTAGCGAAGGCCTCATCTCAGGGGGGAGCAGCTGCCCAGAGATTTACAACATGCAAAGGCTTATGTGCGTACATAAGCATAAGTCCCAAACATCAGCCAAGTCCCAAACGGAATGGAAAACAAACAAATAAAAGACTTGTGACCAAGACAGAGATCCTTAAGATAGAAAGAGTCTTTGGAACTTAATAAGAAAATCTGAGCAAGTCATTAGCAAGATGAGCAAAGACAAGCACATTTAGAGGTAACAGACTAAGTGGACATACTTTGCAGCTCATGAAACAGGTCAATGACTTCTCTGATCAAGGGAAAAATGACAAATAACTCAGCATACAAACTATCATAAGCCGTGAATAGGCAAGTCTCCAGGAGAGAAATAAACATGGCCGACAGAGACTCCGCCTCAGAGTGACTGGGGACACAGCACATATTCTCCATGAAAGTCCTATTTCTTTTCAATGCATCTGTCACACCTGTAACCTGTAACTCAGGACTCAAGAAGGGGAAAGCAGAAGGATCATGATGTGAGGCCAGCCTGGGCTATAGAAGAAAAAGGGATGGGGGAGAAAAAGAAAATTGGCAAACAAACATTCAAGAGTTAAAAAGAAACCAAATCGTAGTGGATATAAAGGAGAAAGACACACAAATATACACATTCACACATGCACTTATACACACATGTATACACTTACACACATAACCCCCCACTCATACACATACACTCTCATGAACATACACTCACACACTCTCACACTCACACTCACATAAGAATTCTCCTATTCTCCACGGTAGATCTTGGGAGGGCAAATTGAACATAAACTTTAAAACCCGTTTGCTTCTTTTGGCCCAGCAATTCTGTGTCAAGTCTTATCCTCTGAACCATCTCACATGTGCATGGAGACATGTGCAGTGAGTTTTCACTAGCGTGAAAAAAAGCTAGTGTAGTCACAGGTGTGCATGCCAAGGTCTTGGAAAGATCTGGAAACAGCCCAGCTGTCCAGTAAGAACACGTTAACGCATAAATGACGTGCAGCCCCTCAGCGGGGTATTGCTCAGCTGTGAGAGGAACGAGATGGATTTATATGCCTGGCTGGGCAGAGATGTGCAGTATAATAAAACAATAGTCTTGTCCAAAGCCATTACTTTTGAAAGCAGCATTCAGGGCTTTGGGTGAATCTAAGTCCACTTGGGCAAACACATAGTATGACCTGTGCAATAGAGCTGTGTCCTCTGGATGGTGGCTGGCCCCTGACTGCGACCTGAGGCACCCCAGTTCCCAGAACCTCGAACTTGAGGGAATCCTAGTCCGAGGCAGGCTCTTCCTCGCTTTCCTAAGGCTGCTGAGTGCACCTGAGGTGCCCCAGGCTTTTTACACTGGTGTGGCACGGGGTGTGACCTCTGGGATTATGAAGGGTTCTGCGGAGGAAGAGGACAGGATGGTGGTTGGTGTCTCTCTCCCGGTGTAATGACGGAATCAGCAGCAGAGCCTCCCAAACCACTTTTGGCTTGGTAGTAGCAGGAATTTCACAACAGTGATGGCCTATCATTCACAGGCCAGGAAGGGTGGCCCTCCAATCAGAAAGAAGTAAGGCTGGTGCGGGAAGTAACCGGAGGCCCTTTGAGTTTCCTGAATTTTCTTTCTTTATAATATCTGAGTTTTTTTTTTTTTCCTTTGGGGTAGATCCAGCATTTCTGGAGGTGTCATAACTTTTGTAGATTCTATGTTTTTAAACATGTTTCATAGAGAGAATAATTTTAAGACATGAAGAGAGCAAAAGAGGAAAATAATATGTGAACTGTAAAATTATGATGTTGCAAAACTGGCCTTATGCTACCAAACAAGGCTTGCTCGTATAGGGGTTCTGACTGCAACTCAGCCCTAGGAATTCTGAACCCATCAATCGTCTGTTTTTGATCCCACTTACCTCCCCAAGGCTGTCTCTCTCCCTCCCCTCTCTCTCCCCTCCTCCTCTCCCCATCCCTCTCCTTTTCTCCCTGCCCCCCATTTTACTTCCCTTTTCTTGGATCCCATTAGCCCTACTAGAAAGCTGCCAGTGGCTACTATACCCTGTCACATCTACTCTTCACACTAACTCCCCTTTAGGAAAGCCGTCCTGGGGCTGGTGGGATGGCTCAGCTGGTAGAGGCAAGGCTGCCAAGCTGGACAGCCTGGCTTTGATCCTGGCTTTTGATTCAGGGGCTTTGACTCAGCCCCTGAAAGGAGAGGGATGGACTGGCTCCGTATATGCACATGATGGGAGCCATTGCATAAAAAAATCAAAGTTTATAAACATGTAAGTAAAAGGAAAGCACCTGCTCTCCCAGACCCCACGGCAGCGGTGCTGGCTGCTGGCTGCTCCCCTTCAGACGTGTTTACACTGCCCCCCTCACTCTTTAGTCTCCTATACTCTGTCCCCACCACCCTGGTACACCCCATTCTTAGTGCATCTCCAATCATTTCTACCTCACCGGGACATGCGCACTCCCTGTTTCACCAGCCCCTCAGTAGCACCTGGCACGAGTGGCTACTCAGTCTGTATTATGCTTTGCTGCTGCTGTGATAAAGCCCCATGACCACGAGAAGGTATGGAAGCAGGACTTTATACAGGTTTATGGTTGCAGTGGGATAGGAGTCCATCAGGGCAGAGGAAGTGTGGCAGCAAGGTGGCAAGAGCAGGAAGCCGAGAGCTCGTGTCTTGATCACAAATCGGAGAGAACAAGGTTGAAGTAACAGAGCTTGCTTTTCTCTCAGTGCTCACCCCAAGTGATGTGCTTCCTCCCTCAGGGGTGTGTCACCTGAACCCCAGCACGCTCATCACCAACTGGAGGCCAAGTGCATGAGAACACGGGGAGAATCCCTCATTCAAACTATACGAGGTCCTTCCTGTGCCTCCTCAGCTGGTGCTGATGTCAGTCCTCTGGTCTTCCTTCCTCACCCCACCCTGGCTGCCAAGTAGTGTCCCCCACACCCACCTTTCCAGTGTTGTTTGCTTCTCTATCTTTTTTTTTTAAATTTTGCATTATCTTCCTCAATAATCACATCCATCAGTTTTTAGGAAAGTGACTTTAAATTTTGTGCTCCCAGCCCAGGCATCTTCCTGTGCCCTAGAAATGGGTACCCAACTGACCCCTTGTCTCCACCTGGATGCCATGTGGTACCTCAAAGCCAACTAGCTGACAAGGAGCTCACGACCATCCATGCAGCTGTTCCTGCCTCAGCGAATGCACGGACATCTACCTACACTGAAGAGACAACCCAAGCTTCATCCCACACATCCCTTCTGCTTCTCTGTCCTGTGACTCTCACTTGAAATTCCTGATTTCCACACCTACTGCATTAAAATGCAAAATTAAAGAAGACACTGCTTTGAAGAGGCCTGGGGATCATTGTTGGTTGTGTCTGATTTGTGGTTGACTTAGAATGTTTGTCTCTCAGGGAAAGAGATGCCGTGGCGACTGTGACATACGCCTTGTCTCACACTCAAGCTGAAGGGGAGGCCGTCCCCTCATCCTCTTAGGCCACCCCTTCGTCTTGCCAATAACAGTGTTTTACCCAGAGGCTGAGAGCACTTGAAAGACTTGAAGGCTTGAGACCATCACTAATAGAGATTGGTTTCAAAAATGCCAGAGGTCCCCCAGGCAGGGAGGATCCCCAGAATATGTCTGGGTTTGGTTGGAAAGGTAAGATCAGAGAGCAGGCAGAGTGGGCCGGAAGCTGCCTTCCTGCTGTTGTTTCTACACCTCCCCAAGCTCAGCCACCCCTCAGAGGCCACTGTGTCTCTTTCAGGAAAAAGAGCAATGTCTTACCTACACCCCATCTAGTGATGTAAGACCTCGCTCAATGGGAAGGAGGCCTCTACGCTGCGGGTTGTTGAAAGAGAAGTAGCACTTTGTTAGAGATGCAGGATAGGAGACAGCAGGCAGAGTAAGTCTTGGGGCAAGGTCTTGGTGCGGGCTCTGCTTGTCGTTCCATCACTGAGGACCAGAAGTACTGGTCCATAGCCATGCGTTTGAAGCAGAATCAAACCCAAACAGAACTGAAAACAACAAAAACCTTGGCATTTGCCAGCAGGGATTATCAGTTTATGTAACCGCCAGTACACCCAGGTAACAAAGGCTTAGTGGATAGAGGCCAACTGGAGAATTGTAATAGTCAATCCTAGGGTAGGGAAAGAAAGCCTGAGGGAATGGAGATGAAGTAGTTCTATGATAGGGCATGAGCCAACAGTGGAGAGGCCTCGAAGGGAAAGAATTTTCCAGGCTACATTTGGATCTAAGACTCTGTCATCAACCAAGAGAAAAAAGTCTTGAAAAACTTTAGGTAAAATTATCTTTTGCTGAGTCTAAAACAACCTCTGCCATTTCACAAAGTGCACACCGATTCAAAGCTATAGTCTACGGGAGCTAATGACATTTAATGCCTGACGGCATTCATTTGGGCCTACTCACCCATCTTGTTCTTAACACTTTACATTTCAAACATCACCCTGATTTCATTCCCTTCACACCCATAAAAAAAAAACAAAAACATTGAAGGAAGACAGTAAAATCTTCACAGTTGATGAGAGTCACACAAAAGATATAATTAGAATGCATTTTATTTTCATTATTTATGTCGTTTATAATGAACACATTGAAATTGTACAAATGGAGTTTCAGTACAGTATTTCAAAGTAGGTGCCCGTCCTATAATGTTCGAGTCTGTCTTCTCAGCGTCTCTCGCTCCTTTGTGGAGAGAACATTGAGCCTTTCCTTTGAGCCTTTGTGCAATGTGTGGTTTCTGCTACTGGTGGTCCCTCTACAGAGCAGACAGAGCCCAGATTCTCTTCTCTTATCTAACCGCGTCCTTGTCCCATTGATCATCCTTTCTCCATCAGAGAGAGCCCACTGATGAGATACTAGCCACTGAAATCAAAATATCTCAAAACAAATGGTACAGCAAGCAAGAAAAACAAACTGAAAACGTGCAAGAGGGGAACTTTCTTCACACAGTGCCTTTTGCAGTGCTTCTAGAATGTATCTGGAGCTAAAACACCATAATAGTTACTCTAAGCGTACAGAAGTTCAGGGAGTTGTAGAGTCATTGGGTCTGGTTAATTTTGGTGTGTGATGGTTTTGAATCTGGATTTCTTTGAATGATAACATTCAAAATATAAATTAGATGTTATTTTGTTTTTTTATAATTTTTTTTTCAGCTAATTTTTTTCTGCTAGTAGGTATAGCTGGACTTTTCTTTTTAAAGATTAGATTTGGTCAAGGTCTTCAGTTTCTTCTTTAGTCAGTCCTGTTTGGGACTAGAAAATCTCTCTTAATATTAAAACATCTTTTTTTTTTAATTAAAAAGTTAAATCTGTTTATTCTTTTATTTTGTGCTGATTTTATTCATGCCTTTCCCCCCCCCAGAATATTTATTACCTATAACATAGGTATCCTGCATCTGCCCCCAAGAATCTTAGCTTTTTCTTTCTTTGATTTCCATCTTTTCCCATCCGTTGTTGTATTTTGAGATTTTGTTTTGTGCAAGCTACTCTGTTTATTTTCAGAAACAAGTACATTTTCTTTTTCAGTTTATGCATTAAAAGCCTCAGAGAGAATGCTGTGTTGTTTAGTGCCTACAGAGTGATTTTTAAATTGTCGGGATTCTTGACAGTTTTTTTTACTACAACTGTCACTCCCATCTGGGTCTTTCTGTGCCCTCTCCTGTGGGACCCCTGCTTGTCATTCTCTGTCCTGTCTCCTTCATTCTGATTGCTGAACTCAAGCTAAAATAGAGGCTCTTCTCCTTAACCTGCTCATGATTTCCCAGGTCAACTATCAGCTAAAATTTCTGGGATCTCTCCAGGACTGGACAGGCCAGGGTAGTTCTGGTCTTAAGGGGCAACAGGGAACAAAACTTGCTTTCCTGGTTTTTCCAAGCAGAGAGAAGAGTTTTCTGTCGGGTTCCAGGTGCAGCCTCTCTTTTATTTATTTATTATTTATTTTTTAATTTTTATTTTTATTAATTACAATTTATTCGCTTTGTATCCCCCCCCCCCGTAGCTCCCTCCTTCCTCCCCTCCCAAACTGACCCTCCCTCCCATTTCTCCACCCATGCTCCTCTCCCAGTCCACTGATAGGGGAGGTCCTCCTCTCCTTCCTTCTGACCCTAATCTATCAGGTCTCATCAGGACTGGCTGCATTGTCTTCCTCTGTGGCCTGGTAAGGCTGCTCCCCCTCTCAGGGGGAGATGATCAAAGAGCCAGCCACTGAGTTCATGTCAGAGACAGCCCTTGACAGCCTCTCATTTATAGGAACCAAGAGTGGCCATCCTGCTTCCACTGAGGCCAGAAGGGTCTGTGTGACCCTCTGAGGGTCACATGGAGTGGACTCCATCAGGTGTATCCGCTCAGTGAGCGGATAGGTATAGACACACTACATCCTTGCACACTGTCTCTGGAGAGGAAATTAAGAAGGACAGGGAGTGGGATTACAACTTTCATAGGAGTTGTAATTCTAAAGTCAGTTTCAATATGTATGTATGTATGTGTGTATGTATGTATGTATGTTGAGACATGGTCTCATTATGTAGCCTTGGTTTGCTAGGCTAGGACTCACTGTGCAGAATAAACTGGCCTCAAATTCTTGTGCTCTGTGCTTGAATGATAAGATTAGATGTGAGATTAGATATATATATTCCTCAGGATTTCCCAGCATCATTGTAAAGGAGGAGAGAAGGAAGGAGAAAGGGGCAGAGGATAATGCCGAACGAGAGCAGTGCTGACTAAGAACAAAACACACATGTGGTCGGTGTGTGTCCATGTAAGTGTGTGTAGCATCCATCGTTCTGTAACAAAGTCACCCAAGTCTGATGTGACACACCTCAGGCTATCCTACCACAGGCAGAAGCCTTTGCCTCTTTTAAGGCTTATTTCTATTATTCTTAATTACGAGAACATGTGTGTGTGTGTGTGTGTGTGTGTGTGTGCATGTGCGTATGTGTGCAGGAGCACAGATGCTCTTCGGGGACAGAGCACTGAATACTCCTGGAGCTGAAGTTCCAGGCAGCTGTATGCTGGGAACCAGGGTTCCCTGAAAGAACAGTAAGCTCTCATGGCCACGAAACCATCTCTCCAGCCCCACCACTTCCTTCTAGATTAGCTTGGATCCAGATCCTGAGATCTGGAGTTTCCTGAGGCTTCCGGCTAGCCTGCATTCAGAAGTCCAAGGGCTCCGTTGGGTCCTGAACCTGACAGGTTGACTTCCTCTATGATCCTGCATCCAGTCAGTCTCCCTAGACTCTGCAGGGCACAGCCATATTTTCCTCTGATCTGTGCTGGCTCGTGTCATCTGGGGTTCACTTAGAGAAGCAAATCCACTCTGATACATGATTAAAGGCTCTCACTGTCAATGGCATTGACGTTATCCATTTGTGGGCCCTGGCCAGCTCCTGTGAGGTTGTTACTTCCACAGTGGGTGCTGCAACCAGAGGCCTGATGTCAGCCATCTGGGCAGGAAGTGGGAACTAGGGATTGGAGCATGTAAGGACTGGGTAGACCCAGGAAATGAGCTTGGAATTCATGCTGGTCTCTCCATCTACGACTTAACATTGTGATGCAGACACTTTTCAGGAATTGTGCCTCTTCCCATTGAGCCATTAGCTGGCCCGGGCCTCAGGGATGCTAAAGAAGGGTCATCAGGATCTGGAAGTGGGTTTCCTGATCAGGTGCCCATTCTTATCTCTATGGGGACAGCAGAAATAAGCAAGTTGAGAGCTGGCAAGTAAGAATCTTTCTGATGTTTACAGGTTAGATAATGGAATAGGAAAGAGAGTATCAGAGCACACAGTCTTTTTTTAAGCCTCAACTAGCCAGAAGCAGGTTCAGAAATGCCTGTACATTTCTGCCTCCCTGTTTATTGGGGAAATTCTTATATGGCTGTTGTTTACAAAGCCAGACAGGAGTTTATAGAGGACTCGGAGGTAGAAGATTATAGAGGGCTCCTAGTGTCTGTTTGCACACTACTTTCCTAAAGCCTCTCATTCTGCTCCTCCACTGTGGGGAGTTGGTCTCAGGTAAATTCCAGGGAGGAATGGGTGTCACTCCCATCTTTTAGAAAAGTCTTACTGCCTTCTAAAAAGGAGGATAGCTGCCTCCCAACCACTCAAGGCTTTGTCTGGTATTTCGCCAGAGCACTGGCCCTCTGTATTAATTTGGAACACACTCGAATATTATTCTCAAGGGCCTGTTATATGGCTTCAAGGTTCTTTCAGCTAGATGGAGAAGTATGAAGGCATGACAACTCCTCTTCAAGACAGAATGTCTTTAACCAAGCTGCCTGTGGCAGGGTAAGGGATGCCAGGAGATGTCAGAGAGCCCTTCTTCCCAAGTCTTTTCTAACTTTGAGTGGGCAAGGTTTGGGGGAGCTATGTGATTTACCTGGAGGATGCTGGGAAAAGCAGATAACCTTTTGATACTGGCTCAGAGTTTTCTCCTGTAAAGGGAAGACTGTCTAAGATGCCTCCCTTCTACCCTGCTGAAAGGGCAGCACTAAGATGGCGGTCTCAAGCTTTCCAAGGAGCAGAGAGCATGGTGGTTTTTGTCCCGCCCTCATCTGACCATCATCCTCATAGTGTCCCTGGCAAGGGATAGGATATTCTGTTTACAGATGGAGCAACTGGGGTGCTGAGTAGATGTGCCCATGGTCAGGGCCACACCTGGAGTTCAGGTCCCTCTTCATCCATCACAGTTGCTCCAGGGCCTTTGGGCTCTAATGATCCATAGTGGTGGACTCAGTTTCCCACCAGTAACATATTTATGGAGGAAGTGACCATTTGGCTGGCTAGTAGCTTTTATACAGATAACATCTCAGTACCGAACAACCATATAAAAGAGGACAAGGAGGGGGGTGTGGACTGTCTCTAGAATGATGACCTTCTGACAGTTTATTAAATGCAGATTTATTGCTGAGTACCTAGCCAAAGCATAGCTGTTTGCAGTTCATAACAATGGAGCCAGCATGGGCATTTCTGGAGAATCTGAGAAAAAAATAAAAAGGAAGAAACCTTAATGGCCTGTCTTTGGGAATAAATCTTAGAGGCCATGAAAACTAGCATGACCGGAGTTTATACCTCTCCTCCACACCTGAATGATAATGCGGTTTGAGTTGGGAAGGGGACCCACAGAAATGGCTTCTCTGTGCAAGCCCACCCTTGTCTGCAGGCTCCTGGAGGCATCTGGTGGGGGGGGGGTGCACTGCCTTAACTTGTGGGTAGCCACCTTACGGTTCAAGACCCAGGCGGCATGAGGACCCTAGCCTGAGACTCCTAACTCGGTTTCTTCCAGGGGACTGGAGAGGTTCTGAGTTGGAGGAGATGCAGTGAGGACAGGCCATGGAGCCAGGGTAGGGGTAGCTGCAAAGGGCCTGATAGGGGAGGGATGTGCACATCTCAACCACTCTCTCCCAGACCACGTGGGCTTTTACACGCTTGCATCAGGACCACCAGGCTGGAGTGCGGACAGCTCCCAGAGATTATTAGTTCCAGACTCTACTTTTTGGATGAGAAGACTGAGGCCTACAACTTGTACTGGATAACTAATGCAAAGTGTTGGCATGGGAGAGGGACAGATTCGGGACCCTGTTCATACTCCAGAGTCCTTGCACCTGGTCTTGCTTCTATTAGCATGCCAACAGTACTCCCCTCTTTAGGCCAAAAAGTGAGTCCAAACCAGCACGCATCACTTTCACGCTGACAATATATGTTTGTGCTGAGAATTCACAATCCTCTACTTAAGCCACCCTGTAAGGATGTTCCCAGGAAAGCCATCACTGACCTTAAAAAGCCTCCTTGACAGTCAGTGTCTTGATGTCTACACCTTGTTTTCACCTATGTGGTCATGTGACATGAGTAGGCTGTAAGTTTTATAAGCTCTGGCTCCAAAACCAGAAAGAAACAAGGAAATCGGCCTGGTGCTGTGGGCTGATGGGCTGAGTCATTTCCCCTTCTCCTCCCTTCTCCACAGCCACAACAAAAGGGACTTTATTATTATTTTTTGTTGTGTTGTGGTTTTGAGACAGGTTCTTACTCTATATCCTAGCCTAACCTTGAAATTGTGAAGTGCAGGGATTTTAGGCATGTGCCATCAGCCATCATGTTCACCTTGGCTATTTTTATTCCTACTGTAGGTGCAGTTTTGTAAACTATATTTTTATTTAGGGTTCCCTAAGCCCATACCTCCCTTCCAAATCTCCAGTCCTAGGTAGGAGAGAGAGAAGGTTAGAAGGGAAAGGGGGCACAGACCTCTTTAGTTCTGGCTGGTTAGTGTTATGGAGTTCTTTGGGAAAATACCAACCTCAGTTGTCAGGATAGCTAGCAATAGCAAATGGTGAACACAGCAGGACGAACAAGCAGCCTTCGTCCTCCTGTCCTCCTTGAAGCTCTCACTCTCTCTGGGCTCTGGTATTTCTATTCTCCCACAGTTCTCCGAAGTCCACTAACCCAGCTGGGAAAGACCACACCCCCTCTCTGAGCCACGTGCGACAGTTTTCGGCTGTCTATAAGGTAGTCCCAAATTCCACATTTGGGATTAAGACAAAAACATATTTACATAACATAAGTGAGTTTTTAAAGACACCAAAACTTTCTTCCGATATCTATCCTGTTTGCCTTTCTGAATGAGATTGAACATCTTACCCAGGGTCCCCCTTCTAGCTCACCTTCTTTAGGTGTACAGATTTTAGTATGTTTACCCTATATTATATGTCTAATATCCACTTATAAGTGAGTATACACCATATGGGTCTTTCTGCTTCTGGGATACCTCACTCAGGATGATCTTTTCTAGTTCCATCCATTTGCCTGCAAATTTCATGATTTCCTTGTTTTCAATTGCTGAGTAGTATTCCATCGTGTAAATGTACCACAATTTCTGTGTCCATTCCTCAATTGAGAGACCTACTACAGAGGGCCTCTGAAAGACTCTACCCAGCAGAGTATCAAAGCAGATGCTGAGACTCATAGCCAAACTTTGGGCAGAGTGCAGGGAATCTTATGAAAGAAGGGGGAGACAGAAAGACCTGGAGGAGACAGAAGGTCCACAAGGAAAGCAACAGAACCAAAACATCTGGGCCCAGGGGTCTTTTCTGAGACTGATGCTCCAATCAAAAGCCATGCATAGAGATAACCTAGAACCCCTGCACAGATGTAGCCCAAGTGGGTTCCCTGGTAATGGGAACAGGGACTGTCTCTGACATAAACTCAGTGGCTGGCTCTTTGATCACCTCCCCCTGAGGGAGAGGCAGCCTTGCCAGGCCACAGAGGAAGACAATGCAGCAGTCATGATGAGTCCTGATAGGCCAGGGTCAGAGGGAAGGGGAGAAGGACCTCCCCTATCAATGAACTAGAGGAGAGGCATGGGAGGAAAAGAAAGAAGGAGTGCGGATTGGGAGGGGACAAGGGTAGGGGTTACAGCTTGGATACAAAGTGAATAAACTGTAATAAATAAAAAAAGAAAAAAAAGAAAAATTGTAATAAATAAAATAAATATATAAATAAAGAAACTAAAACTTCCACTACAAGGCAAAAACAGGGGGATGCGGCGCTACAGTCCTTTGGTAGAAAGCTTGTCCAGCAAATATGGGGCCCAGGGTTCCACTCTCAGCACAACAAAAACCAGATATGGTGGTAGAGGACTACAACCCCAGCACTTGGGAGGTGGAGACAGGAGGATCAGAAGCTCAAAGTCATCCTTAACTACATATACTACACCCTGTGCTATATGAGACCTTGTCTCAGAAGAAGATGAAGAGGAGAAGGAGAGAGAAAGAAAGAGGAGAAAAAAAAGAAGTGGAGAGGAGAGAGAGGGTGGAGGGAGGGAGAAGAGGGAGGGGGAGGAGGGAGAAGAGCCTCAAAACACAAGAGTCACGTCTTCCGAGGAAATCATGCAAGTTTCTCCATGTTGTGCTTCTAGTGGTTCAGTTAATGAGACAGCTCCCCATGTTGCTGGTTCTACTAGGGATGCAGAGAAGCCCCAGCTCTGACTCTGTGTCTTGAGATACTCTATCTAGAGGGATGAAAGATACCAGCTCAACATCCCCAGTCCTGCCTTTGCCCTCCAGAACACCCTGCAGCCGTCCTGGCCAGCAAAGCCCACAGAAGCTGCTTTTGGAGATTCCATTAAAGCAGAAACAACCTAAAATGCAGTGTTTCTTGTTTGATATGGGAGCCCTAATTTCTTCATTAAGAAGGAAATCCACTTTAATTATTTAAAAACCTATTCAACTAAGAGTATACTTCTGGCTAATTTTCAGACTTCTATTTGTTTATCAAATTTATAGCATTTGTGAAGATGGGATTTTTAAAAATCTGCATGTCTTTTCTGCTAAAAGAGGTAATACTACATTTCTTCAATATGATATGTATCTAGCAACAAACACCTGCATTAAAATTTGCATTCACAAAAAGAACATGCCTGTGTCAGTACAAAAGATATATATCTATCAATGTTGGAGGTTTTAAAATGTTTTATGATTAACCATTTAAGAACTTAAACATAGAGGCTGTGTCTCAGATAAGTCAGGACTAAATGCTGTAGATCTGATTTAGTTTAACTTGACTGTGTATTTGGGATTGTCAAACATTTCACAGGGAAGCCAGCACGGGGCACAATGAAAAGTCCAATACTGGGTGCGTAGGAAAGTGGGTGGAGAATGTCAGAGGTCTTTTATCTGAGTCTATGTCAGTAGCCAAGGATAGCTACAAATGAATTAGTAGATTCCCCCCTGATTTTTTTTTTAAATGTGACTCAATTGTGTGGTTCTCATGTATAAACTTTGAAGATTAAATGTGATATGGAAGAGTTGGGTACGCCGTCTAGAGCTGCAGGCTCGTTAATAGTGATAACTTCGGAGTTTGTTCAGTCACTCACTCATTCATGCACTCTTTCCCTATTTATCACCCATTCTCAGCACAGTCACTGTGTGCTAAGCACTAGGATTGACTGTGGGGATACAACTGTGAGCATGAAAGGACACTCTTAACATCCTGGAGCCCGTGAGGGGTCATCCTGGAGGGATAGTCACACATTTGTGTCATTTTCTCATTCTGTGTCAATGGCATCTTGACATCATTTGCGGCTTCACTGTGCCCAGGGAAACAGCTATATTCCTGATCTCCCTTACACCCGAGGGCAGCCATGTGTATAGTACGGCCCCTGCAGGTGGAAACTTGTTGGAATTATAGGAGAGTTTTGCTTTCCTGAGAGAGGAAATATCCCTTCCCATCGCCCACTTCATTTTGCTCCTCTTCTTCTCCCGAGTGTGAGGCTAATAGTGAGCAGCCATCTTGCAGCTATAAAATGGCCAGACAAGCTGTAAAGGGAGGGAGGGCAGGATGGCTCCATGGTAAAGGCATTTGCTAACTGCCAAGGCTCACAATCTGAGTTTGCTCCCCTGAACTCATAAGTGGGGGAGAGACCTGGCTCCCTCAGGTTGTCTTCTGACCTCCACATGAGCAGCATGGAACTTGTATACCCAAATGTGAAAAAAAAAAAAAATTAAGTGAAAAAACCCAATCAACCATTTGGTTAAGCACACCAGTGCCTGCACCTCTCACTCGCAAACACGAGCAGGTCCTACTGGCACATTTATGTGTACCAGCTCAGAGCGAAGAAGTGGCAGGAGGCTAGAAAGGCTGAACCCAGCAGTGGCAACTGGCAGTTCTGAAAGATTACCTTTATAAATTCGGCCTGGTAAGTGCGATCCGGTCTCTCACGTTTCCGGAGATCTCCCAGTGAGGACAGAGGGATTATTAGGCTGAAAACATTCTCTCTATCTCCCAGCAGATTGCATAGCAAGAGGGAGGCCAGGGGTTATCCTGCCCACTCTCCAGGACTGTCACTTAGGAGGCAGAGAGGCCGCGGCGTGGGTGGAAAGCTACCGTAAGAGTTCAAGTGCTGCACAAAGGTCCCTCACCCTTCTTTTCACACCAGGACGTCTGGAATGAAAGGTAGAAAGGCGGGAACCACATAACAAAGGCTGAAGGAAAGGGGGCCTGTTGAACTGGTCTCTGAAAATTGTGCTGAAGGAAACAGGGAGATTCAGGCAAAAGGTACCTAGTAGGAGGGGCCTGCCCCACAAGGGGCACAAAGCAGAAAGGCGCTGAGAGCTAGTGAAGAACAAGCCAGAACCTAAGGACCTTTGCATTGTAAAGAATGGGATGGCAGCTGTGTCAGACTTAGGGTGCGGGGCAATGGCAGGCAGGGTGTAAGGTGTGTGTGCTGCCCCTGAAGGTGATGTAGGGAACACGTAGGCACGAGGTGGCACAAATGCTGTGCTACCGTTGAAGACGAATTCTTTAAAGCAGCTTCTTCCCAGGCCTGGAAGGAACCGAGGCCAGCCTCCCCTTCCGTCTTTCCTTCCTTCCCACTCACCCACTGCTGCGCTCAGGCTTTCCACACTGCGTGGCAGGCCCATGAAGAAAATCGTTCCCGGGTAATGAGACAATTAGCTCCTTGAATTCTTCCTGCAGGAACAAATCCGGGCCCCCGTGGCATCTGTCCCCTCCTGTTACTCCAGCTGGTCTCCTTGTCATGAGCACCCCCTCCCAGGGAACCAGGCCTGGCCTCCTGCTCCCTGCCCACTTGTACAGGGAGGACGGGTGCCTTGCTGGAGCTTAGGGTGCAGGGCTGGAGCGCTCAGGGTGGGGGTGAGGGGTGGAGAGGTGGAGTCAGGAACAGGTGCCGGGGTGCGGAGCTCACAGCAGGCCAGAGCAGTGAGGAGGTGCAGGCTAGCTGCGGGTGGAGTGATGGAGGCCGGTGCCGGTGCCCCTGAGCCCCGAACTCAGCTGTACAGTTTTCCTGTGGGGCTGGCAGCCCCGTCTTCAAAGCTGCTCCGCAGCGAGGTGGCATATGGACCGCTGACAGAGCAGCTGCTGGGGAAGAAGCTGCCTAAAGGAAGCCTTGAGGGATAAACACAAGAAAAGCATGTCACCACGCAGCGCCCGAAGCCGGCCCTGGAGCTTCTTGGGAGGAACACGTTTTTAGGTGATGTGCTAGAGCCTCTGCCCCTAGAATGCTTGTCGGTATCACAGTGCAGCTAGAATACCATTGGGCACTTACCGGGAGCCAGACAGTTCTGGAAGCTACCTTAGAGGCACTGGGTCACGGAACCCTTTCGGACAGCCCTCCTGAGAACCCTCGGTGCTCCCGAGGTTGTAGAGCAGCACACCAAAGGTAGACAACTTCCTGATTTCGTGCTGGCCCACCCAGTGACTTGGAAGTGACCTGTGACTGACTATAAAGCCTTCACTTGGCTTCACCGTTGTGGCTTGAAGTCACCGCCATCTTGGTCAGACCATCACATAGGCTTGATAATTAGCATGCAAGGCCTGATGGCATTTGCAGAAACAACTGGGACATGCTTTCTCATCCGAGGTTCAGAAGGTGAGGGCAGGCATGGTCACCAGGTAATTTTAGCCTCTAGAACAGGTGTGGCTCGATTACACAAAAAAACGTATGAAGAATTAACAATGCCTGGGGGAGCAGCTTTCCTGGTTTGCAGATGGGTAAACAGGGGCTTGGGGTTTTGGCTAAGTCCTCATAATAAGCCTTGCAGAGAGGAGACTTGGGCTCTGAGCTTCAGACCACACATCTTATCCTCTGTTTGCTCCACCTGGAGTGGATCATGTTGAGGAAGGAGCCTTCTTAGCTGGAGGGAGAGGGAAAGGGGAGAACAGGAAGCCATGAATGTGGCTTATTCTAGGCAGTGGCTGGTATCTCAGCTTGTCTCCAGGCTATAGAGCTCACAGACTGTTGTTTCAAAGGACACCTAGATTGAGCTAAAAGATATTGCCATTTTATTTTTTCACTTGTCCTCAGCTCTGTTTGTAACCTAATTCCCAGCAGCACCAGGAAGCTGTGGGTGGGTCCCTCTCCCTCATTCAGTGCCACCTCTCCAGGAGAATCTGCCACCTCAGCTGGGGATCTGGACTTTCCAGACGTGGAGACAGAAACCAAGGGCCCATTCATCCCACAGAAAACAGACACCTACCTGACAGATTCAATTCCATTTCCATGCTGCGAGACTACGGTGAAACAGAGGGCCTCATTTTCTCAGGCACCAGGATGGAAAAGTTGCCAAGTAAAGGCCAAAGGGTAAACCACAAGTGACACCCCTTTAATAGCTCCCCACCAGGCTGGGACAAATCACAGCCTGTCAGGGTCCTGCTTCAGAATACAAGGCTGGGAGACTCTTCAGGTCTTGTGAATATGGACTCACTGTGCTGTTTGAGTCAGGGAAATAATATATTCAAAAGCTCTGCCCCACCCATTCCCCCCCTAAGTGGAGGCCAGGCTTGGGACCCCTAGAAGGCTGATTCCTAAGCATGAATCATTGCTGAGCAGAATAATGGAGGCAGATGCAAACCCGGCAAGCAAAGCAAACCAAAAACTGCTGATGATTTGTGGGTTGGATTTAAGAGTTTCTGAGTACTGCAGCATATTGGACATGAGGACGGGGATGGAAATATGTCATATTTGGCCTGCAAACAATTTGTGAGGTCTGCCGGGACCAGGCACGCTGCGTGAGCCTCTGTCTATGAGGCACAAGGATACCTTGAATGGAGTCTCTGTAGGTAGAGAGATGATTAGATTCCTGAGTACGGCATGTGTGCGTGTGTGTCCCTCTGTGCATGCGTCTTTCTGTGAGAGTGTGTGTCTGTGTCTGTTTGTGTTTATAGTGCATGTGTGTGCATACACATGTGCATGTTCAAGTCCCTGTGTGTGCATGCCTGTGGAGGCCAGCGGACAACATCTGCCAAGTAGCTTAGGATGTGAGCTCAAGAGATCTGCCTTCACCTCCCAGCGCTGAGATTACAAGGACACACACCATACCTGTTTGCTAGTTTGTTTTGAGACAGGGTTTCTCTGTGTAGCCTTGGCTGTCCTGGACTCACTTTGTAGACCAGGGGGGCCTCAGATTCACAGAGATCTGCCTGCCTCTGCCTCCCCGAGTGCTGGGATTACATGTGCACCACTGTACCTGGTTACCTGTTTGATTTTTAGTTTAAATATTTATTTATTAAAAAAAAACAAAACAACATGAGTTCTGGGAATCAAACTGATGTCCTTGTGCTTCTAGGTCAAGCACTTTTCCACCTGAGTTATCTCCTCAGTCCCCTTTCCACATGTTTTGAGTCAGTAGCCCAGCATGTCCTAGAGCTTGAGGGCCTCCAGTCTCAGCTTCCTGAGTGCTGGGACCACAGGCGTGTGCCACTGCACCCAGCTCCTGCCCTCTCATTTGCCTCTTCTCTGCCTTCCCACTGTACCGTCACCTTTATCTGCTGCTCTTTTGTTCTCGGTGCCTAGAATATACACACCACCCAACCTCCGTCCACATTTAAAAGTGCAGCTCAGCTTTGTTTGGAAGGTTGTTTGGACTCCTCACAAATAACTGATCACTCTCTGCTTCAGATTCCTGCTTTGGAACAATGATTATTCTCTCCGTAGTTATCCAAACTTTATAATCCATGTCAGAGCCAGGAATCTACCCCAGGACCCTCTGGCTTCCTTGTACAATCCTTCATTTGTCAGGGCTGAGCTAGCTCAGGCTAGGCTCCTTCAGGTGCAGATGATGTGGTGTCCAACTGGAAGGGATAAGATATTATTTATTCTCTTAATTGCGTTATTGCTAGTATTAGGCTGCAGAAAGCTGAATTGTAAGCTCCGTGGTTTTTAACGTCTGCTTACATTATCATCCCCACCTGGCCAAGATGTAGACCAAATGATGATCGTAGCCCTAAATTTATAAAATGTGAAGTGCCATGGAAATGTTGATTTTGACTGTTACCAGGAGGTGGAGCCCCTTTGCCATTAAATCTCTTTTCTACAGCTAGGTTTCTGGCTGCCATGAATACAGCTACAGCCCTCCTAGTAAATTATCGCTGGTGCCAGGACCTCAGTTCCCTAACTGTCCAGAGCTGCTACTGAGCCACAGGCCCATCTACCACTGTTGCTAGCCACTGCTCCCAGGGCCCCTACTCAGGAACCACAGGTCCCAAGCAAGGTGCTGAGGGTAAGAAGATGGCTTCACAAAGTGCGGGCTTTGAAATACAACTGTGCGATTTCCATTCCATATAATTTGATCCGTAAGCTCTTCCTCATGAACCGGGTCTAGGCGGAAGGAAGAAGAGTGTTCAGAAGCTTCTTAGGCTGGATGCACACTGGTGATGTGAACCCTACTGAGCGATGGCTGCCTACCCTCTCATGAATAGCTCACCAGGTCCTCTGCCCCAGTTCTGACTCCTCTGGCCTCTATCTGCCTGTGCCTGGTTACCTGTTTACCTGTTTACCTGGTTACCTCTAGTTTGCTGTCCCCTGGTCTCTCAAACTGAATCTATCTTCCTTTCTCCTAAACCTTGCTTCCTCTTCCAGCCTCCCCTCTTTTCTTCATTCTGGCATCACTAACCTCTGAGTGTTAACTCAAAGCTCTGTCTGGAGGCCAGTCTTTCCCACAGCCTGGTTCTCCCTCTAGGCTTTCCATCCCTTAACTTCCGTAGTTACTGCTGAATGCCTAGAGGGTACCAAACCATGTGACAGGCTCTCTGTCGAAACTGGATCTGCTTCTCCCATTCCTGCGTCTCTGCTTGGTTGCATGCGGTTTGCTTCTTTTGACTGTTGGCAGCTGCTAGCCTTTCTCAGAACCTCTGTGGTGCTTCTGGATGCTTTCATTTTTATTTTTGATGGGTGTTGCTTATGTGGTGTGCGTACATGCACATCTGTATGTATGTAGATGTATGTATGATTGTATATGTGTATGCATGTAGGTAGAGGCCTGAGGCTGACCTTGGGAGTCTTTTTCAACGACTCTTCATCCCATTCATTGAGATAGAGCCTCTGAGTTGATGCCAGAGCTCTCCAACATGGCTAATCTATTAGCCAGCTTGCTCTGGAAAGGCCCTGCCTTGACCTTCTGAGTGCTGGGATTACAAGCGTGCTGTCACACCCACTTTGCTTTTGTGTGGGTGCCGGGGATCTGGACTCGGATCCTCACACCTCTGGAGCAAGTACTTTGCCTCCTGAGCTGACTGCCAACGGCCTCCTGGACACTTTAGAAGTCTCATGGTTGACCTCCATGTCTTTTGATGCTGGTGTGGGGGCTTGTTCTCCATCTTGGTGAACAAATGAATGAAGACTGCACTTAAGACTCAGGGCAGAAGTGAGGGCAAAGCCACTAAGCCATCTGTCATACTTTGAGAATCCAGATTTTCTCTAAAAGGCCAGGATATGCCAATCCAAGGGGGCTCTGGGAGCACGCCCCTCTCCTCTCCATCTCTGACCCTCATGCCTGGCAGAACAGGGAAGTTCTTTGGCACTGCACACAGCTGGGAGCTGGAAAATGCTGAACTCAGAGAAACTTTGTCATAATTAACTACCTACTTGAAAGTACAAACTATGTAATTTGCCTTTAAGTGATCTTAAATTAATACAAATAATGAAGTATGCTTAGAATACTCCAGTATGGGTACATCCAATTGAACACAATTAAAATTAAGATGGATTTATTAGTATTGTGACTATTATTGATTAAAATGGTAATGATAAATAAGGAGAAATGTTAAGTACAACAGGGAATTGGTAATATTTCTTCAAAGTAATCATTTTGCTGTGACTACTCAATTATTAGTGCATTTAATGTGTTATTCAATGCAATTAATTACCCACTTTGCTTCTGGGAAGGCACTAGGAGAGACGGCTTCTGCCTGGAGTGATGGTTGCTGCTTGGCAGAGGGTCAGGGAGAAGGCACTGCGTGCAGGAGCCTCCTCATGAGGACCACACTGTGGCTCTGGCTCCCTGCGGCTCAGACAGAAACTTCAGATACCACAGGCGGAAGGGAACAAGTGCATGCTCACCTGTTAGCCTCCCAAAGAGTTGCTTTTTTTTACCAGAAGCTTCTATGAAGTAGATTGACAGATGGAATCAGGAAAGCAGCCTTGAGTTTTGACGGGGTCACCTGGATGGATGGATGACCTACCTTTAGTGACCTTCTGGTCATCTTTGTTGAACAGGAACAGCACAGTCCGTGTACAGAGCTCTGTGTGGGGCCCAGCATTTAGCTCAACTGTCAGAAGAATGGATGATGCCCTGGGTTCCATCCCCAGTACCCGACGATAAACAGACTGGGGTGCCTGTTCTCCCAGCACTCAGGATGGTCAGAAGTTCAAGGTTGTCTTCTGCTCTAAAGGGAGTTCAAAGCCAGTCCAGGCTACATGAGACTGTCTAAGAAAAAATAAGAAAACAAAACTGACAGAAATTCTTTGTAAAGGAGCACTGAGATCTGCAAGGAACCCCAGTGAGGGACCCCAGTGATCTCTGACCCAGACTCAGGTGTTCCCCTCCTGTCAATTCAGTATGACTTACAAATTTGCTTCTGGTTCTTGTCCACAACTGCTAGCAGCCTGTCATAGTTCCCCAGCCCCTCAATGCAAGGTGAATGTGAAAGACTGCGTACCCTTCCTCCCTCTCCTTTTCTCTCAGGCCCCTGGCCGAGACTGTGGTCTACAGTACTCCTTTGTCCTTCCTGCTGGAAAAATAGGAATGGGTGAAATGATGACTCAGCAGTCGCTGGCCACTCCCCGGAAGCTCTTCTCTGTCTTCTCTATCGGCACAAACGTTCTAGCAGGAAGGTAGATGCCGTCAGCTTTGTATTAAAGTGAGAGTGATGGTCTAGAGAGGAGGGTGATTGGTCCAAGGTCACAGATCTCAGAAGTGGGCACCTGGGGAAGCAAATTCATACCCCTCGACTCTCAGAGGGCAGGCTTCCTGATTTGCTTTACTCCTGGTCCTTGGACACTCTACCTGCTGACTCTCTGAAGGCAGAGTTCAATGTATTGTTTCCTGAGGCTAATTGTCAGTTTTCACATAAAGGTTCTACTTTATGAGCTCCATGTCGGCCAAGTTAGGTTTTACTAAACATGCACACACGTGGTTTTTCTTTTTTTAAAATTAAAATTAACTTCACTTCTTTGACATTTTCAAGGGAATTTGAGACTAAGGTTTGCTTTGTATCCACAGAAATACAGGGAGGGTTTTTTGTTTGTTTTTGTTCTTTCAAGACAGGGTTTCTCTGCGTAGCCTTGACTGTCCTGGACTTCCTGTCCTGTAGACCAGGCTGGCCTTGAAACTCACAGAAATCCAGCTGCCTCTGCCTCCCCGAGTGTTGGGATTACAGACGTGTGCCACTGCACCTTATATGGAATCCTATATACAGACTTTTACTCACAGAATGGGAATAAAAGACAGCTGGTGACTTGGGAATACACCTTGGGCTCCCCATGCATGGGTTTGGCTCTCTGATTTTCTGCATTTCCACATGGTGGGCTGGGGACTGGGGGCCCTGTTAGAGTGACAGATGTCATCCCCCGTTCTCACTCATCCAGTGGCTTTACTGTGGGTGTGTAGCTGCTTTTTTTCTCGGGCCTCAGTTTCCCCATTTGTAAATAGAGGATTATGAAAGATAGTCATTGCAGAAAGATTTTAGGGCATGTTTCAGTTCTGTTTCTGGTAGCAAGTGGCTGTAACATTGTGGTGGGAAAGCTTTTACTGGCATGCCTGGATTCACATAAAAAAAAGCCATTTTAAGTCACTGGCATATTTTGCAACCACTAATTGACCAACTTTTATATTTGGGACTCTTTGTATTAGGGACTCTTCCAGACACAGGGCAGGTGAACAAGTCAGGAAACAGTAGCATTACTAACCACAGTAAGTAGTCAGATGACTGACTACATTAAACTTTAAAAATGGCAGCAGGGCAGATAGTAAGGAGAAAGGGGAGAGGGTGCTTTTTGAGATTGGGCTTCAGTAAGAGCTGGGAGAAAGTGATGTTTGTACTGAGACCTGAATGAGAAAAAGTAGAAACAGTATTCAACCATGAGGAGATTAGAGGTAACCAGGCCAGAAGGTGTGAAACATCACATTTAAGAAAACCAGAGACAGGGGAACCCTCCTCCATTGCCGGTGGGAATGTAAACTTGTGCATCCACTTTGGAAATCAATCTGGTGCTTTCTCAGACAATTAGGAATACTGCTTCCTCAAGATCCAGCTACACCACTCCTAGGCATATATCCAAAAGATGCCCAAGTATACAACAAAGACATTTGTTCAAACATGTTCATAGCAGCTTTATTTGTAATAGCCAGAAGCTGGAAACAATCCAGATGCCCCTCAGTTGAGGAATGGAATCAGAAATTGTGGTACATTTTCACAATGGAATACTACTCAGCAATTAAGAACAAGGAAATCATGAAATTTGCAGGCAAATGGATGGAACTAGAAAAGATCATCCTGAGTGAGGTATCCCAGAAGCAGAAAGACACATCTGGTATATACTCACTTATAAGTGATTATTAGACATATAATATAGGATAAACATACTAAAATCTGTACACCTAAAGAAGCTAACCAAGAAGGAAGACCCTGGGTAAGAGTCTCAATCCTCATTCAGAAAGGCAAACAGGATAGACATCAGAAGAGAGAAAAAACAGAGAGCAGGACAGGAGCCTACCATAGAGGGCCTCTGAAAGATTCTACCCTGCAGGGTATCAAAGCAGAAGCTGAGACTCATAGCCAAACTTTGGGCAGAGTGCAGGGAATCTTATGAAAAAAGGGGAAAATAGAAAGATCTGGAGGGGACAGGAGCTCCACAAGGAGAGAAAAAAAAAATCTGGGTCCAGGGGTATTTTCTGAGCTTGATACTGTAACCAAGAACCATGCATGGAGATAACCTAGAACCCCTGCACAGATGCAGCCCATGGCAGCTCAGTGTCCAAGTGGGTTTCCTTTTGAGGGGAACAGGGACTGTCTCTAACATCTACTCAGTGCCCTGCTCTTTGATCACCTCCCCGTGAGGGGGGTGCAGCCTTACTAGGCCACAGAGGAAGACAATGCAGCAAGTCCTGATGAGACCTGTTAGACTAGAATCAGATAGAAGGGAAGGAGGACCTCCCCTATCAATGGACTGGGGGAGGGGCATGGGAGGAGAAGAGGGAAGGAGAGTGGGATTGGGAGGGGACAAGGGAAGGGGCTATGGCTGGGATATAGAGTGAATAAACTAATTAATAAAAATTAATTAATTATTAATAAAAAAGAACCACAGAGAGGGCTAGAGAAATGGCTCAATGGTTAAGAGCACTGCCTGCTTTTCTAGAGGTCCTGAGTTCAAGTCCCAGCAACCACATGGTGGCTCACAAACATATATATAAGAGCTGGTGCCCTCTTCTGTCATGTAGGCACATATGCAGGCAGAACACTGTATAAGTAATAAACAAACAAGTAAAATAATGTCAAATTAAAAAAAAGAAAAAGAACCAGAGACATCTAGGGTGGTGGTGCCCGCCTGTAATCCCAGCACTCCAGGAGGCAGAGGCAGGCAGATCTGGTTCAAGGCCAGCCTGGTCTACAAAGTGAGTTCAGGACAGCTAAGGCTACACAGAGAAACTCTGTCTTGAAAAAGAAACACAAACAAACAACAACAAAAAGAAGGCAGAGACAAGGCAGGTAAGATAGAGGGCAGGCTGTAGCTCTGTGGTGACTGACTAGTTCTGGCTGCCATGGGCAGGGTAGGAAGAGCCATTGCTGCTCTCTGATCAAATGACCTCAGCAACGATGTCCCAGGGTCTTTCTGTAGGAACCCCTTTATGTACTGGGGGTGGCCACAGGAGGCATTACTTCCCTGAAGTGGACAGGGAGGAGAGATTTTTCTAGGGAAAGAGGGTGTGTTTGCTTGGGTGACAGACATTTCCACACCAAAGGCTACCATCCCTGTGTCTCTAACATCCTCGTACCCCTCAGTGTCATGATGCTCTTCTTCAGCCACTTGGGCAAGGCATGTGTAATTGTGATGCTGTTTGGTGATTCAGTCAGGTCCCTTCCCTTTTCGATTTTTATCTTCTCATCTTAAAAATAGGATGAACATAAAATTTACCACTTAGTTTTTGTGAGACTTTAATAATACAGTATCATAGAGGACACGGACAGAGGCAATACCAGTATCTTCATAGTTATAATTTGTTAGAAAGTTATAATAAAAATACTATCACAAAGACTTGATAATGGTTACTATTAGGATGTTCCTGAAACTCATGCCTCAGGAAAACCCTCCTTTTTTTTCTTTAGCACAAATTGTCACATTTTTTATGGAAAACAAATAGCAGTATAAATCAATGGCATATGTGCCACACGCCACACACACACACACACACACACACTCTCTCTCTTTCTCTCTCTCTCTCTTTATTTTGTTTACCCAGAAATCCACTTAGAGTTTAGCAACAGCAGCAATAAACCCAGCAGACTTCTGCTTCCACCTCTGACTGAACAGCTGGTTACAGCCTTATGCCCTGCTAAGACCTGGATAAGATGAAGAAACAGAAAAGGAACATCATGGTTATTTCATTCAATAGAAATGGGCTTTCCTTCTTAACAAACCTTAGGTGAATCTCGCAAATATTGACAAAGGGACCTGCATGCAAAATCTGTATGGCTATGTATTTGTATTTGCATGAAATTTAGAGATGCACTTATATATAGTTGATATCTAAGATACATAATTGATATGATATATATATGAAATATGAGTGAGTATATGGTTTATATTTATGCAACATATTCAATAATATAAATATATATTTGGATTTATACGAAATCAAACCAATTGGTACTAATAATTTAGTTTGAGTCTGGAATGTTCCTCAAAGGGCCACACATTAAAGATTTGTTCCCAGCCCCTGGTGTCGTAGGGAGGACATGGGACCTTTGGGAGATGGGGCCTAATGGAAGAAAAGTAGGTTGCTGGGGGAATGGCCTGGAGGGGCACGTTAGGATCCCAGCCCTGTCTCTTCCTCTTTGCTTTTTGGCCTCCATGAGTCTATAACACCACCGCATACTTTTTGTCACTATCTGTCTCTCCAAAGGCCCAAAGCAACAGGGCCAAATGATCTCCGACTAGAACCTGTGAGACAGGGCAAGACAAACTTTTCTTCTCATGTTTTCCACCCCAAGAATGCTGATAGGCTGATAAAAATGACGCCTACGATGGAGTGTGCCTGAAGGGAGGTGCAGTTATTAGACGGTGACACAAAAGGGCTTCGCCTTGTGATCATATCCTGCTTCTTGACCTGGGTGATGCATGTCTGCCTATGCTTTTTTTATGATCAGTCATTAAACTGTATACTTTAATTTTTACACGTTTCTCTCTATATAGTTTACTTTGATTTCAAAAGGCAAATAATTGAGTATATGGATAACGATGTGTGAAAAAGATATTTATTGCAGCATCATATATTATAGTTAAAAAATAGGAATAATCTAACACTCTAAAACGGGAACTATTTAAATATGGTAATGACAGTGTCTTTAAAGAACAGTGTTTCAAAGGATTTTTAAAGTGTGAGAGAATCTTAACATTTCAATATTGTCTTAGTTAGGATTTTATTGCAGTGAAGCAACACCATGACCACAGCATCTCTCTCTTTCTCTGTTTATTTGGGAATATTCACATCATGCATCCAGATCATTCTTACCTCCCAGTCCTCCCATGTCCTACCTCTCCCAACCCATGACCTCCTTCCTCCAAAACAAACAAACAAACAAACAAACAAAAAACAAACACCCAAGTTTATTTTATGTTGCCCATAAGCTCACTGGAGTACGGTCACATTCTTAATGGTCAGTCCTCCCCCTCCCCAAGGGAAGGTGAATCTTTTCAACCTGCACTTCCTCAAGAAGCTATTAACTGAGGAGAGCCATGCTACAGCCAGAGAAGGGCAGGCCATGCCACGGCTGTGCAATAGTGCTGTGGGCCAGTGAGGGGCAGGACCAGCTCTCCAGTGCCCACACTACAAGGGCGACTCTCATAGAGGAAAACATTAAATTGAGGCTGTCTCACAGTTCAGAGGTTTATTCCATTATTGTCACAGCAGGAAGCATGGTGGCATGCAGGCAGACATGGTGCTGGAGAGGTAGCTAAGAGTTCTACATCTGGATCTACAGGCAGCAGGAAGAGAGAATGACCCTGAGTCAGGCTTGAGCATCTGAAACCTCAAAGCCTGTGGTATATGTCCTCCAACAAGGCCACACCTACTCTAACGAGGCCATGCCCACTCTAACGAGGCCACACCCAGTCTAACGAGGCCACGCCTTTTAGTAGTGCCACTCCCTGTGAACCAATGGGGTCCATTTTCATTCGAAACACTATAAATGTTAACTGATTTCCTCCTGGAATTCTCCAGGCTTCCTTCTGTCCCTGAGAGTCACCTGTCTTCCTGTCTTTAGCTGTGCTTGCCTGGAAATGAGTTGTCTGGGAAGGAGGGCTCCCAATATTTCTCTCCCTGTCCTTACAATTAATTGAGAAGACCATCTTGGGCAAAAAGAGAGGTATTTTCCTACACACCCTGGAGTTCACCCAACCTCTGTCCACAAAGCTGTGAATATTTTACATTATCAGTCAGGGCCATCTATCGGTTCCTTCCAACCCTTGCTCCACTCTGCCACCCACCTTGACCCCGCCTCAGGGCACTTAATAGGGGGCTGTCTTAATGACACATCTGCTAATGGCCTGGTTGTCACCTTGTGCAAGAGCCACCTTCCTCCTCCTCCTCCTCCCAGGATGAAGAGTAGGGTGGGGAACACTTTTCACATTCCTTTCAGTGTTTGTTTGTTGCTGTTTTTGTTTTGTTTGTTTTTTTTAATGTTTTTTAAGCTTACTTTCACAATCAGAAAATTGGCCAGCGTTCTTGCTGAGGGATCCAAACGAAGGATCCAAATGTGATTTTCTCGTGCTTTTGGATCAGCTGAGGTCTCATTACAGCTGCCACTAACTGGGCAGGTCCAGAGTGGGGTCTGGGAGCCTGCATTTCTAGTCATGACTCCTCTGGAGGCTGGGAGTTGACACACACATCTGGGCTAAACACAGTGTTTCCGGTTCCCTTTCCTAGAGAACAAAGTCCAGTTCTGTGCTCCTCATGCAGATAATACTCCTAAGTCACAAAAAAAAAAAATTTTTTTTGGGAGGCGTCATGAGGCTAAGTGTTAGGTCCCAGCATGCTTACAACTTTTTTTTTTTTTTAATATTGGTAAAGAGGCCCACATGAAAAATCTGTATGTACAGCATCCGCTGGGATCTTGTACATGTACATGTTCATAAAAATATTGATTTCTAGTCTCATGTGTCATAGACTTAGAGGAATTAAGTCCCCGAGTGTTCTTGGAAGCTGGAATTTGGCTTCCTGGAGGTTACTTTGAGGGGCACTGAGCATCTGAGGGCCAGGTGATTAAATATCTTGAAGCGTCAGGATTATGCTGAATTTCAGCTAGTTTCCTTTCCCAGTTCTGTGAAAAATTCAGAGTCCACATTGTGTCTCCTTGGGCAGACAGGAGAGCGTTGAGTCTACATCTGTGAACTCACTCAGTACTCATAGTCCCAGACTCAGGCAGGGGAAGGGTAGAGGGGAGGTCTTAGGCTCTACCTGCTGTAAGAGCTGCTTTGCAGAGCCCTGGAGCTGTGGGAAAACAGTTCCCAAATTCAAATGGGACCCCATCTCCTGACAGGTGGTTGTGGTTATCTGGACTCTAAACAAATATTTCTGGACAGTAATGTGTTTTCTCTCAGGCAGCCCCGTCCTCAGGTCCTCACGCCGCAGGCCTCGCTGCCTGGGAATTCTCTTAGGTAAGAGGGGTTACCCCGTGGCCTTCGCTCAGTGACCCTAGGTTTAAACTAGTGTTTCCAAATTTTTACAACTATAAGCCATAACCTTTAAGCCATCCTGACTCCAAGCAACACAGGGTAAGTCCCTGTGTCCCTCGTGAAGACTTTGTTTCAACAGGCTGGGATGGAGCTTGGAGTTTCTTATGATAGTCATGTCTGGTCTCCTCAGGCATGTGGGGTCAGCAGCGAGGCATTGCTGATGTAGAAGTCCACTCTGTGGATTCAAGGGAAGAAATCCATTATTGGAAGTGTCAGACTCAGGCCAGCCTTTGATAGTCACCATATGAACTGCTAGATCGTATTTGCCGAAGGCGTTTTCAATGTCTTTGTGTGTGTATGTGTGCATAAACATATATGTGCATACACATGTATATACACACATATATGTACACATATGTACATGTATACACACATATGCATATATATGTATACACATATATATGTGTATATGCATACAACATCTCTCTATATGTGTATGTATGTATTAGGTATGGAATAGAGAAAGAATATAATGTACAAAACTAACTCACAAATATAGCTGTGATTAATGATAGCGGAACTGAACTCCATATATGATACTGAGGTTAGATTTTTCATTTCACTATTTGTCAAAACTGTGAGTGGCAAGACACACATATTAGCCTAACACCTTTTCTCCTAGAATTTTAAAATAAGCCATTCCATAGATGATAAGTGAGGCTTATCCACAGAAATCCTCAAGACGTTATTTATAATTTCAGTAAAATTATAAAATATTCAGTATGCAAGAATAACTTACTAATTTAAATTGAGGCATGGCCATAGAGTGCAGCTATTAAAATGATCAGAAGACCCATATTTCAACATACACATATAGCATTTAATGTAGTTGATCACAAAATAGACTCATTTATACTCTCTTGTTATATGACTGAAAGAAGATAACAAGAAAGAAACAGACTTACGGTAGACAAGTATTTGCATAGTAAATATAGACACTGAACATAGTGGTTTTATGGACATTAAAACTATTGGAAAATTCCACTTAGAATAAGTAGCAGATCAGGCCTTTCATGAAGACTCATTGAAACTGAGTTCCATGTACACTATGGTCTTTGGGTTATTGAGAAAGGATGGTTCACCAGTTGAGTCTCCTAGGGAGTGTAAGGAAGCTTATTTTCATTATCTTGGTATATGGCACCCTGGCTCTCTATGTTCTATAACTGGGAAACAACCCACAAACTTTCCCTCAAAGTTTACTCTCCACCTTTGGGAGTGAGCCAGTGTGGGAGGGGGAGGGGAGGCAGATGCTCAAGATGCAGCTAAGAGAGCCAGACTTTTATCTCAAATTTTGTTTGTTCAGACCAAAATTCTTTTGTTCAGAGCGGATTGGCACCAATTTCTCAAAATTTGCATCAGAGAACAAAGATTCATGTTTGAGTAAAAACAATGAGAACAGCACAGCTTGCTTCTCAAAGGTCCCTCCAGCTCCCACGCCTACCCACGCCAAGTCTCTATTTCTAAGCTTCCGGGGGCAGGGAAGCCCGCCCCCTCCAATAAGGAGGAATTTAATGGAGGAGAGGCCTCAGCAAAGGCCTCTGCATGAGGATGCTAGCTCCTGTTCAGGGAGAGGGCTGGGGCTGGGGCTGGGGCTGGAGTGTTAGGCTTTCTCATTCTCAGGTCTGGGACAACATTCTTGAGCATCAAATTCACCATGTTAAAGTCTGGTTCAGTGGTTCTCAACCTGTGGGTCACGCCCCTTTCCTGGGGGTCACCTAAGACCATACAGATATTTACATTATGATTCACAACAGTAGCAAGATTACAGTTATGAAGGAGCAACAAAAGTAATTTTATGGTTGGGGGCCACTACAACGTAAAATGCTTGCCGTACCAGTATAAAGGCCTGTGTTTGCTCACCAGCACCCACATAAAACTGGGCCCTGCAGCACTGTGAACCTAGCACTGGGGAGGCAGAGTCCGGAGGATCCCTGCAAGCTTGCTGGCCATCCAATCTAGCTGAATTGGTCAGCTCCAGGTTTAGGGAGAGACCCAGTCTCAAACAATAAGGTGTCATTTGTACTCTTGAAGATAGCCTTTCTGGCCGGGGTGAGAGTCCTCATTGAAACTGAGTCCCATCACTATAGTCTTAATTTACACTTCACTGATGGCTAAGAATGCGAAACACTTTTATGTCTTCTAAATGTCTATGTTCATAGACCCGGGCTGATCTCAACCTCGGCCAGAGGAAGCTGTTTTTTGTAGTGGCCAACCGTGAGTGGGGAGATGAGGCTGAGAGAGTGCGTGCTCTCCTGTAACTGGGGCACCTGCCTTAACTCACCAACGCTAGGACTCAGGGAATGTTTTGGGGAAGGAAGCAGAAATAATGTAAGAACAGAGGATGAAGAGGAGTGCTGTGAAATGCTGTGTTCTGGACATGACAGGACAGGGTGTAGCTGTCACACCCATGAACTCAGCAGCCAAGGTTACATGCCTGTACAAGACTACAAAAGATCCTCTGTACCCTACTTTCCCTGTGCTCCCCACACTCCAGTTCCCGGGCCTGCACCATTTCCCGGGACCCACCTAGATCTGTGGCCCCACAAAACAGCACAGATCAGTGAGCACCATCTCCTGGCCTGCACAGCCTGCCAGCAACAGTGTCGAGGTCTGTCCAGGGCCCTCTGTGCTCTACTTTCCCCGTGTACCCCACTCCCTTGTTCCCAGGCATGAGCCATTCCCACCTCGATATTTGGCCCTGGAGACCAGCACGGTTCAAAGAGTGGCGGGAAAACCAGAGGACTTAGGGCTATCTGAGACCATGAATTCTACCTACAAACCCAGAAACCTACTACCATCAGAAACCACCATGCTTGCTAATACCAGAGGCAAGTAAATGGCTAGAGGTCAGCGCAAGAACAGCAGCAACAAAACCCAGGGCCATATGACACCACAGAAACCCAGCCATCACACCACAGCAGGTCCTGAGGATCCTATCACATCAGAAGCACAAGAAAATAATCTTAAATCTGAGGTTATGAAAATGATAGAGTCCTTAAAAGAAGAAAATAAATTCCTCAAAGAAATGCAGGAAAATACAATAAAAACATGAAGGAATTTAGTAAATCCCTTAAGGAAATACAGGAAAACACAACCAAATGGGAGAAGGAAATGAATAAAACTGTCCAAGACCTAAAAATGAAAATAGAAGCAATAAAGAAAACACAATCTGAGGCAATTTGGAGATGGAAAACCTGGGGAAGAGAACAGGAACTATGTATGGACAAACGCATCACAAAAAGAATACAAGAGATGGAAGAGAGAATCTCAGATGTAGAAGATATGATTGAAGAAACTGGTACAATAGTCTAAGAAAATGTCAAATCTAAAAAGTTCCTGACACAAAACATCCAAAAAATCTGGGACAGTATGAAAAGACCAAACCTAAAAATAATATGAATAGAAGAAGACTCCAAGCTCCAAGTCCCAGAAAATATTTTCAAAATTATAGAAGAAACTCTCCCAATGTAAAGAAAGAGAGGCCTTTAAACATACAAGAAGCCTTCAGAACACCAAATAGGTTGGATCAGAAATGAAAATCCTCCCATCACATAATAATCAAAACACTAAATGTACAGAATGAAGGAAGAATATTAAAATCTGCATGGGAAGAAGGCCAAGTTACACACAAAGACAGACCTATCAGAATTACAGCTGACTTCTCACCAGAGACTCTAAAAGCAAGAAGGCTTCTGCAGATATCTTACAGACACCAAGAGAGCACAAATGTGAGCCCACACTCCTATTCCCAGCCAAACTTTTAATCACCATTGTTGGAGAAAACAAGATATTCCACAACAAAAGCAAATTTAAACAATATCTCTCCACAAACACAGCTCTACAGAAGATACTAGAGGGAAAACTCCAAACTCAGGATGCTAACCACACCCAGGAAAACACAGGAACTAAATAACCCCACAACAACAAAACCGGAAGAGGGAAGGCCACCTTACACACACACACACACACACACACACACACACACACACACACTACCACCACCACCATCAAAATAACAGGAATTAACAACCATTGGTCATTAATTTCTCTCAACACCAATGGTCTCAACTCCCCAATAAAAAGACATCGACTAACAGAATGGATGCATAAATAAGACCCATCATTCTGTTGTATACAAGAAACCTCCCGCACCACAATGATAGATACTACTTCAGAATAAAGGGCTGGAAAAAGGTTTTCCAAGAAAATGGACACAAGAAGCAAGCTGAAGCTCTAATATGTAATAAAAGACTTTCAACCAAAACTGATCAAAAGAGATGGGGAAGGTCACGTCATACTCATCAAAGGAAACATCCACCAAGATGACGTCTCAATTCTGAACATCTATGCCTCGAATACAAGGGCACCCACATTTGTAAGAGAAACATTACTAAAGCTTGAGTCACACATCTAACCCTACCTGTTAATAGTAGGAGACTTCAACACACCTCTCTCACCAATGGTCAGATCATTGAGACAAAAACTAACCAGAGAAATAATGAAACTAACAGTTGCTATGACTCAGTTGGACCTAACATATCTACAGACCATTCTATCCAGACACAAAATAATATAAGTTCCTCTCAGCACCTCACGGAACCTTCTCCAAAATTGACCACATACTCAGACACAAAGCAAGCCTCAACAAATACAAGAAAATCAAAATAACACCTTGTATTCTGTGAGATCACCATGGATTAAAGCTAGACTTCAACAAGAGAAACAATAGAAAGCCTACAAACGCACGGAAATGGAACAACTCTCTGTTTAATGACCACTGGGTCAAGGTCGAAATAAAGGAGTTAAAGACATTTTAGATTTCAGAGAAAGTGAAGGCACAACATACACAAACTTACGGGGCACAATGAAAGCAGTGTTAAGAGGAAAGTTCATATCACTAAGTGTCTTCATAAAGAAAGTAGAGAGAGCTCATACTAGTAACTTAATAGCTCACTGGAAAGCTCTAGAAAAAAAAGGAAGCAAACACATCCAAGAGGAGTCAAAGGCAGGAAATATTAAAACTCGGGGCTGAAATCAATAACCTGTAACCAAAGAGAACAATACAAAGAATCAACAAAACCGAGCTGGTTCTTTGTGAAAATCAACAAGCTAGATAAAACCTTAGCCAAACTAACTAAAAGGCAGAGGGAGAGTATCTAAATTAATAAAATCCGAAATGAAAAGGGGGATATAACAACAGACACTGAGGAAATCCAAAGTATCATTAGATTGTACTTCAAAAACCTGAATGCCACAAGATTGAAAAATCTAAATGAAATGGATGATTTTCTTGATAGATACCACTTACCAAAGTTAAATCAAGAGCAGATGAACAATTTAAATAAACCTAATACCCTATGGAAATAGAGTCATCAAATAGAGCAGTCATCAAAAGCCTCCCAACCAAAAAGAGGCCTAGGCCAGATGGTTTTAGCACAGAACTCTACCAGACCCTCAAAGAACTAACACCAATACTCCTCAAACTATTCCACAAAATATAAACAGAAGGAATATTTCCAAACTCATTCTATGAGGCCACAGTTACCTTGATACCTAAACTACACAAAGACCCAACCAAGGAAGAGAATTTCAAACCAATCTCCCTTATGAACATTGATGCAAAAGTACTCAATAAAATACTCCCAAACCAAATCCAGGAACACATCAAAAATATCATCCACCATGATCAAGTAGGCTTCATCCCAGGAATTCAGGAATGAACACACGAACATATGAAAATCCATCAATGTAATCCACTATATAAACAACTGAAAGAAAAAAAAAACACATCATCTCATTAGATGCTGAAAGTGACTTTAACAAAATCTAACACCTCTTCATGTTTAAAGTCTTGGGGAGATCAGGAATACAAGGCACATACTTAAACACAGTAAAGGCAACATACAGCAAGCCAATAGCCAGTATCAAGTTAGATGGAGAGAAACTTACAGTGTTCCCGCTAAAATCAGGGACAAGACAAGGCTGCCCATTCTCTCCATATCTCTTTTAATATAGTATTTGAAGTTCTAGCTAGAGCAATAAGACAAGTAAAGGAGAAATCAAATCATGTCTACCCTCTTTTCCACGCCCTCCAACTTTCTCCCATATCCTCTATAACACACCTCCTTTCAACTTTCTTCTTTTTTTTTTTTTTTTGTACCCCACTATGTCTAGTAAGTACTGGTCATACAAGCACAGAAGTAGGCATCCACAAGAGCATAGAAAACTCACCAGTGACCACACTCTCAAAAGGTGGGTTCTTCCTGCCCCAGCTGCTATTGCCTTCGGATAGCTCCTCAGTAAGGCTTGGGGACTGAAGATCATCTCCCCTATGCATTCTGGGATTTTAGCTGTCTTGAGCTTTTGTAGTCTTTTTTTATAAATTTTTTTATTTTATTTAAGCTTATTTGCTTTACATCCAAGGGTGCCCCTCCCTCCTGTCCTCCCAGTCCCCCCTCCTCCTCCCTCCCTTTTCCCTTTCCTCCCAGAAAAATGGAACTCCCCTTCCCCACCTCCCCTGTATCAACCCTTTCCAGCACAAGTCACATCAGGACTGAACATATCCTTATCCACAGAGGCCAGCCAAGGCAGCCCTGCCACGGTGGGAGGTGGGAAATGATCCAAACACAGGCGATAGAGCCCATGTTAAAAACAGCCCCTGCCCCCCACTCACCAGACCACTCTCATGAAGACCAAGACGCCCATTGGCTACATATGTGCAGGGGACCTAGGTATAGACCTTAGTTGATGTCTCAGTGTCCATAAGCCTTCGTGGATCTGGGTTAGTTGTCTCTGTTGGTCTTAAAAATAAGAAATAGGATCAAGAAGTGACTGAGGAATGACATTTGATGTTGTTTGGCCTACTTGCCCCCCTCCCACCGCTTAGACATGTTCTCATAAACACTCACACATACACACAACTGTACCCAATTTTACTCTGCATTTTTTTTTTTTCCAAAACAGGGTTTCTCTGTGTAACATCCCTGGTTGTCCTGGAACTTGCTTTGTAGACCAGGATGGCCTTGAATGCACTGAGATCCACCAACCACTGCATCTCCAGTGCTGGGTCACCACACTTGGGCCTCAGCTCTGCAGTTTTTAAAGGCAAAGACCAATATTGGGGCAACACACAGTCCTCTTCTGCACTTGATTTCCTAATGAAGCACCACAGTAACACTCATCTTGTACAACTCAGAGAGTCATTGTAGCGACTGCTTGAACACCAGATTGGCAGTGCTTGGGAAGTGCGAAATATGCATGGTAGTTATTTTAATAATTAGAAACTGAAAAATGACAGTAGTTTTAAATTTTATTCAGTCTAAGTATTGTGTCTTCCAGGCCTGTGGTTCTCTAATGCATAGGCTGCGATGCACTGAGGTTGTGCTGAAAGTTAGTCCCTTCTTTCTAGGCCGGTCAGAGGTGATTACACGTAGAAGAAGGTAGGACAGACAATATATAAAAGGAAGAACACCTGTCTTGAGAAAGTCTGACCAAACCTTGGCTTTCGTTTAAGAGATTGACGAACAGATAACGAGGAATGCAAGCCAATGACAAAAGCGGAACTCCCCTTGACGACAGTCAGCTGGAAGGTCATTGATATTTTGCTTCCAGTAATCCACGAAATGCTTTGACCATCCTTCATGGATTCACGTGTGTAAGCACGCCTGGCTGAGCAGCGTAGGCATGCGGTGAGCGTTTCTTCTGGAACACAGTTTATTCAGTTGCTGTATGCTCTTCAACTTTTGGCAGATGCTTTCAAAATGGCCTTCACTAATTGATCTCACCAGTCCTCATACATCTGCCAATGCCTGTTAGCTCCTCATTTTTCTTACCACTTGACATCTCTCTTTCTACTTTTTGCCACACCGAGGAGGAGAGTAGGATTGGGGGTGGTGCAGGGGGGTTGGAGCAGTGAGGCTCAGAAGGTGTTGTGCCAGGCCCTACAGGATTAACATTAAAACAAATAAACAAAGCAGTAGGCCAAGAACAGAAAAACAAGGTTTGGTGCGGAGGTGTTCTGAGATCCAAAAGCAGCCTTCGGTTCACTGGAACACGAGAATACACACATCTGGGTGGAGATTTAAGCTGCTGAGACAGTAGAGTAAAGATGCATGAAGCTATATGCTGAACTACATGGAACAGGGCATTTGTGAAAAAGCTTGCTCTACGAAAATGACTGCAAGAGCCCACACTGTGCAGAGGATGCCAAGAGCCTGGGCTGTGTGACATAAAAGCCCTACTGTGGGTACCAGCACCTTTGACCTACGCAGTTTTCACCGTGCTCTCGTCTGCTTCCTGCTTTGTAGGAGTTTTCCTTAATAAAGTCTGTCAAGTCGTTCTCGACCGTGCGTGTGTCTCTGTGCAATTCTTTGTTTCACACAAGAACCCAGAATGCTTCCCATGGGACACAAAATGGGGTGACGCCCATTTAGCCCTGATTTAAAACAAACAAACAAACAAACAAACAAACAACCAAACAACCCTCTGTCCCCTCACTGAGGGTGATGTGCACTGTCATATTTATTGTTTGTGTTTCTATTTTTGGCTAATTTGCTTGTTTGTTTCCTCTATATGCTTTTCTGAGTTATGTTTCAATTCTGTTAGAAACTTTTTGGTATTCTGAATATTAATATTTTACCTGTTAGGTATTTTGGAAATAATATTTACTAATCTTTATAATCTGGCTTAGAGAATATTATGAGTCTAGGCCTTTTCTTCTGTAGTTTCTGAATGTTTCTCTTGCTTAAGGAGAACTTCCGAACTTCCAATCTTTTCTTTTCACTTACACTTTGTTTGAATATTAAAAACATTATCAGTGTATGTTCATTAGAGGGGGCTTTCATAATAAAAAATTTAATCATATGATGCACTGTAGTCATTACCCTCCTCTGTCCCCTGTCGTTCTGAATATCTCCTTTCTCTACCCAGATACACCCCTTCCATTTCCATGCCATGTGTGTCTGTATGTATATGTGTATCATGTATCTATATTTATGTAATCTAGATTCCACATATGAAAGAAAATCCGTAACGTTTGTCTAGCCTGGCTTACTTTTAGTTCTACCCATTTTGCTGTAAATGACATAATTTCAGTCTTTTTTTTTTTTGTTTTTTTTTTTGTCTAAGTAAAACTATTGTGTGTATAGATCCTATTTTATCTGTTCATCTGTTTGTGGGCATTTAGGGTGCTTCCATAACTCTAGCCACTATGCATAGTATGCAGCAAGCATGGTTTGCAGTTATCTTGGTGGTTGTTCTTAAACTCCTTTGGGTGTATTCACAGAAGTGGTAAAGTGGGGTCATGTGGTATTTTTTTTTTCCACCATAATATTTTTATTGATTACTTGGGAATTTCGTACAATGTGCTCCAATCACACTTTATTTCCATTCCTCCCAGGTCCATCCTCCCTCCCACTCTTGCACAGTCCTTCAAAAAAAAAAAAAAAAGAAGAAAAAGAAAAAAAAAAATCAAGTCTAATTTGTGTTGCCCGTATCTTCATTGGAGCATGGTCAAACTTCCAGTGGCCAGCCCATTCAAGAAAACTGAGTCCTTCCTCCCCAGACCCCGTCAGCGCCATCGACTGTGAAGAGCTGTGCTTCAGCATCTTTATCCCAGTATTTAAGGACTCTCCTCCATAGCTTCAGTGTGGACTTGGTGTTCTATTTTGTTGTTTTGTGTTTTGGTGGGCTGTGGGGAGATGTTGGCACAGAGAAGCCTTCAAAGTCTCCCATTCTTAGTTATGACTCATAGGTCAATGATACCACCGCAAAAGAAGCTTTTCTGTCCATATCAGCCTGCCCTAGCATGGGTCATGAGCACCAACATGGCCTCCAGCAGCAGCACGGATCACTGAAGTCTTTCTGGGACAATTAACTCGGAAAATGAACCATGCTTCACGTTGGGTATCTTGTTGCTCAGTGTCAGTGTCATCGTGGGGCTGGGCAGCGTCTCTGGGGCAGGGCCTGCCTGAGCTCCCGGATGCTGTTCACCACACTGCAGGCAGGCAGTCCTGCAGGTACCCCGCGCAAGACCTTCCTCTTTGCAGCCCGTGGGCCCTGTGCTCTCCTCTCCCCGGCTCCAGCCAGGCCTGCAGGCGGAGCTGCATCACCACCCCACAGTGGGCGACAGGGCTAAGAGGCTCAAGGTGGCTCAAGCCTGCTAGTGTCCCAGAGGACCAGCCAAGCTCCCAAATGTGTGGCCGTCAGCGCCTCTCTAGCTTTGTTTTTCTCTGCCCCATGCATAGCTGACTCCATTCAGCTATTTTCTTTTTCTTTCTTTTTTTTTTTGAGTTCAGTAATTGTTTTCTTTTTTCTTTTTTTTTTTCAGAAACCTCTATATTGATTAATTTATATTCCCATCAGCAATGTATAAAGGCTCCTTTTTACCTTGCCTCCAGTATCCAAGGTAGGATTTGCTGTTTGTTTTCTTTTTTAAAATTTTTATTATTTATTACAATTTATTCAATTTGTATCCCAGCAGTGTCCCCCTCCCTCCTCTCCTCCCAATCCCACCTTCCCTTTTCTCCCCCTATGCCCCTCCCCTAGTCCACTGATAGGGGGACCTCCTCCCCTTTCATCTGACCCTAGCTTATCAGGTCTCATCAGGACTGGCTTCATTGCCTTCCTCTGTGACCTAGCAAGGCTGCACCTCCCCCCACCCCTTCCCTGTCTCTCCCCCCCCCCCCCCCCCCGCCCCAGGGGGAGGTGATCAAAGAGCCAGCCCCTGAGTTCATGTCAGAGACAGTCCCTGTTCCCCTTACTAGGAAACCCACTTGGAGACTGAGTCTGTGGGCTACATCTGTGTAGGGGTTCTAGGTTATCTCCATGCATTGCCCTTGGTTGGGGTATCAGTCTCTGCAGGGACCCAGGGCTCAGTTTTTTTTCTCTGTTTGTCTCCTTTTGGAGCTCCTGTCCCCCCCCACCCCATCTTACTATTTCCCCCTTCTTTCATAAGATTCCCTGCACTCTGCCCAAAGTTGGGCTGTGAGTCTCAGCCTCTGCTTCCATACCTTGATCAATATAGTCTTTCAGAGGCTGTCTGTTGAGGTGAGATAGGAACTAAATACAGCTTTGATTGTGTTTGCCTGATGTTTAAGGATATTGAACCTTTTGTCATGCATTTATGGGTCATTTATATTTAATCTTTTGATAATTGTTCATCTCATTTATCTATTGATTGATTGAACATTTCTAGTGTTTAATCTTTTGAATTATTTATAGATTCTAGATATTATACCTTGTTGAATGCATAGGTGGAAAATATTTTCTTCCCATTCCGTAGGATGTCTCTTAACTTTATTAGCTGTTTTATTTGCAGTGTAAGAGCCATTTGTTTTATTGCTTTTTTTTTGAGAGAGAGAGTGTGTTTTACTAACTTTCTTAGAACTTACTATCTACATCAGGCTGGCCTTGAACTCATAGAGATCCTCCCCAGGTGTAGCCTGTAGAAGTTTTATAATCCCGTGTGCGCTTGTTGATCAGTTCTTGCTCTTGTTTCCTTGGCTCTCGATCCTTTCAGGAAAGCCCTGGCCTATGACTATACCTTGAAACGCACTCCCTGTGTCCCACATTTCGTATCTTATGTTAAGGCCTTTGGAACCAAGTGAGAGGTGGGGACCTAGGTCTGCTCATCTACACGTATATCCAGGCCCCACCCCTTAGCACTATAAATTAAAGCGAAGCAGTGTGTGTGCTGGCGCCTTTGTCGGGAGCCAGCTTTCTCGAGCTGTGTGGACTCATGTCTGGGTCCAGCCCATCCTATGGCATGTCTGCCTTTGCTACAGTGGCTCTAGTATACCTTAAAACCTGGCTTCGTATTAACTTCAGCATCGCTTTTTGCAATAACATTGACTACTTTAGGTCTTCTATGAGCCAATTTGAATTTTAGAGTTGTTTTTCGATTTCTGTGGAGAATGTCCTTGGAGTTTTGATTGGGATTTCAATCTTTAGATTGCTTTTGCTAACACAGCCACCTTCACAATATTAATTTCACCCATATGTGAGCATGGAAGGTCTTCTCATATTCTAGCGTCTTCTTTTATTCCTTTCTTCAGAGTTTTAAAGATTTTGTTGTAAAGGCTGTTCGCCTCTTTGGTTAGATTTATTGCTAGTTTGTTTGCTTTTGAGGCTTTTACGAATGAGGTGGCTCTCCTGGTTTCTTTCTCAGCATGCTCACCGTTGGCATATAGAACTGCCAGTAATTGCTGTGTCAATTTTGTACTATGCGGCAAGCGTTTGTCAGATCTAGGACTTTTGGTGAAGTTTTCAGGATTGATTTACGTATAGGGATGATTTGATTTCTTCCCTTCCCATTTGTATTCCTTTTATTTCTTTCTCTTATCTTATTGCTCTGGCATGATTTCAAGTACAATACTGAGTAGGAGTAAAGGCAGGGGTTATTCTTTCCCCAGTCCTGATTTTCAAGAAAGTGCTTTCAAGTTTTCTCCATTTAGTGTAACGTTGGGTATGGATTTGCCCTATACAGGTCATGGTGAATGATGTTTTTAATGTGATATTGAATTTGTGTTGCAAGTATTTCATTGAGCATCTTTGTGTTCACATTTAGCGAGAAAATTGGCTTATAATACAGTTTTCTCATTCCTTCTTTTCTGTTTCCTTATCCAGTTTTGGCATTGGGTAATACTGGATGTATAATGTGAGTTTGGAAGCAATTGTTCCCTTTTTATTTTATGGAACAATCTGAGGATCGTTGGCATTTATTCTCCTTTAAAGGTTCATAGAATCCTTTAGCAAATTTGTCCGGTCCTGGGTTGTGTTAGTTGGGCAACTCGGTAACTGCCTCCATATCGTTCTCATTATAGATCTTTTTGTTTTTATCCTCTTTGCTGAATTTTCCAATTTACCAGAATAGATTTTTTTACAGTAGCTCCTAATTATCCTTGGAAGTTCATAGGTTGTAACGTACCCCCTTTATGTTCAATTAAAAACAGAGATTTGCTAAGTTACTTTGTATCAAGCTGTCTTTGGAGTTCTCAGCTCTAAATGGCATGTCTATATCATACCCTCTCCCCCAAGGCTCAGGTGTCTGTGTAGAAAGATCCCAAGAAGCAGTGATAGTGGACAGCTTCAGTGTAACAGTGTTTCCCATACCCAGCCGGGCAGACACACCTGTGAAGTCCTGCATCACTCAAGCCAGACAAAATCCCAGCATGGAGGTGGGGAGGGAGCATAAGGTTCAATCCGAGCTGAGGAGATACCCACATTTCATAGCTAATGGAAGAAGGAAAGTCAGTGGTCTTTAATGGTGCAATATATGATAGATCAAACACATTCTAAGGCAGGGCCCACGCCAAGGAATAGTAGGTCAACAGAAGAGAGGAGAGAGAGAGAGACAGAGAGACAGAGACAGAGAATGAAGTTGGGCCGGTAGGGAAGTAAGAGAGCATCTGGAAGGAGTTGGGAGAGGAGGGTGAGTATGATCAAATACAGTATTAAATTCACAAAGCATCAATAAAACATCATATAAAAAAGTAGATCCAAGAGCAACTGAGTTGGAGCTAAGTGCCAGAAGACTAAAGTTCCAATCAAAAGAAACACTAGACACGATCTGTTTATTTATCTACTTTGTACTAGATTTAGCCACCTGCTCATTCTCCAGGTGGAACTGTCGAGTCTTAATGGGTCAGTGAAAGCAGATGACCAGTTCTCTGTTCTTCTGATCTTAGCTTAGGATTCAAGCCACAGCCAGGAAAATACAGGACAAACCACTGTCACGGAGATTTCTTTCAAAGGGTGACTTGAGTGGATTCATAGCCTGTGCGTAGTCTTAGAGAATCTCTCCAGTATCTATTAAACAAGAGGTAGGCAAAGCACTACTGATAGTGGCGTACGGCTGCTGAGCCCCTGAAATGCAGCCAAGTCCACGCGGAGATGTGCTGTTCAGTGTAAAATAAAGCATGCACTAGGGTTAGAAGATATAGTTCAAGAAAAGAATGCAAATAAATCACTTTTGATTATAGATTGCTGTAACACTTGGCGCTTATTGATTTATAAATAAAACATTATTAAAAATTAAAATATCAGTTTGTCAATTGCCATTAAAATTTTATTGAGACTTTTTATTGAAAAAAAAAACATTCTGAATGCTGTACTTTGAAGTGGAAATTTCTGGTTTCTTTGAAGACTTAATTTTGTCACGTGATGTGTTGCTGCAAGCTGGGGATGTGATGTTTTTCCCAGGTTGGCTTGTGAGAAGGCATGTGATATTTTTCTCTCTCATACGAGGGTTGTGACTTTGGCCGGCTGAGAACATCTCTGGGTGGACTCTGAGGAGAGGACCTATATAGAGGCCCATGCAGGTGAAACATCACTGTTTGGACTGACATCGCTGTGCTGATCTTTGTGCTTTGACACTTGACTTCACAGAGAGAAATGTTCCAGAGAGCTTGTCCTAGCAATCCAACTGGGTCTTGAGGCTTTCACTTATTTCATGTTGCTGCTTTGTGTTGGCCTTTGGACTGGACTGCTGGTATCCTGATGGCTGAATCTGGTAATCCCCTAATGATCCATTGACCCTCATCAGTAGGAAGTAGAAGCCCCCTTTCCTATTAATCTCCTACTTTAGGGGGGTGGTTGGAAGGGAGGCAAAGGTGCTTACAAACCCTAAATAAAATAGGCTTGGTGAAAATCTAAGCCTACAGTACTTTCCCCTAACCTTTACATTTATGTTGTGTTTATAGGTGTTTTACCTGAGTACATGTCTGCATACTATGTGTGTACAGTGCCCATGGCGTCTAGAAGATGGAGTTGGATCTCCTGGAATTGTAGTTACAGAGGGATTGTGGGTACAGGAAATCAAACCCAGGTCTTCTGGAAGAACAGGCTGGCTTCTGGACCCATGAGCCATCCTTCAGCCCCTTGACTGTTGGACTTTAATGAATCATTTTTTGTGTATGTGTAATTATAGAGATAAGTAATAATTGTTGGTTACTGAGTTATTAATAATCAATAGACTCTCTTCTTAGTCTCTGTGTTGTGTTGCAAACTTAATTGGTTTAATAGGGGCTGTTTCCCACCCCTTCACAGAGCAATCTTGGACGAAGTGTAGCTTTTAATATGCTCTTGAATTTGTCTGGTTAGCCTTTGTGAACTAGGGTGCCGGAAGCTGTTCCCTTACGTGCAGTCGGCCATGTAGAAGAGTCCTAGGACTCTTATTCTTCTTACTCCTATCTCTGTTGTTGACTCTAACTGATGGTTATCTTAGCCATCTTCCTCTTCTAACATACTGACCTTTGTCATACCTCATAGATAACATATACCATGGCTTTTACCTGGATATTGTCTGCACACTGCCATGTGTCACAAATTAGATGGTAAGGAAGCATCAACTGAATGAATGCTATTTCTTCCTTGACAAACTACATGGGGCATACCTTTTCCCTGCTTTTTTAGATTAAAAACAAAACAAAACAAAACAAAACAGGTTTTATTCTTCACTGCCTGCTAGTTTGGATGGCATAAGATCCTAATATTATGAATCATCGCTGCATGCCTAAAATTCATTTGATAAAGATGCTGGCCTCAGGAGGGTTTTTATGGCACCAAAAAAAAAAATGTGCAAGAAGTGCTCATCACTGGGTAGGGCGTGTGGTCCATTGGTCATCAGTAAATGCTTCTTCTTCGTCGTCTTCATCTTTTGTTTTTCGAGACAGATTTCTCTGTGTAGCCTTGGCTGTCCTGGAGTTACTCTGTAGGCCAGGCTGGCCTTGAACTCAGGGATCTATGCCTGCCTCTGCCTCCCAGATGCTGGGATTAAAGGTGTGTGCCCCACGACTGGCTAGTAAATGCTTCTTGTTATTTTTACTGTGATGCCCCTTACAACCTCTGATGGACCTTCCCCAATCCCAAGTCATATCCACAGCCAAATGCAGGCAGGCCTCTCTGTTCCCCTTATTTCACGGTGTGACGTGAAGATGAAATGAGAAGACATTTAGAAATTATAAGCACAGGGGTGGGGTATGCTAATACTGATTGCTTTCTGCTGTGTCAGAGAAAGGTCTCTCTGAAGGCTCTGGGAGGCAGTGTGCTTGGGAGGCAGAGCTAAAGACTGGCTTGATACTTTTTGGCTCCTGCCCTTACAGTCCTCCATCAATTATATAGCTTGGAAAACTCTAAACCCCTTTGGTCTTCAATTTGGTAATTGCTGTTCATTCTGTAAAATAAAGGAGGAAAGTGCCCGCTTTGCAGGACTACTGTAGGGATGAATCAGAAGGGGACCTATGAAAAGCCCAGCTTGACATCTTTCACCAGGAAGGGTTTATTATCATGTAATAAATATCTATTAATATGATATTTGCCTATGAAAAGGGTTGGCAAGCCACGATGTAGAGCAGTCTCTTTCCAATTTTCCGTCATCAGAATACTCACACTTCGCACATCTTCCCTGGCAGATTTCACAGCTAGTGGATTCAGGAAAAGTTATTTATTTGACTAACAAATTCTTTGCCCAACTCCCCAGCCTACACATTCTAATAGCGCTTTATAGATTTAGAAGTCGAATGGGAGTGGGCGGATCATTGAAGATGGCAGTGAGAGTTGGAGATTTGAGGGTGCCGATGGGGGATGGGGTCGCAGAGCTAACCTGTGGGATACTTTCTGGGTGCTAGTCACCATGGAGGCAGCTTTATATGGTCTCCTCCCCCATCCCCATCCTACAGAGGACAAGTCAGCTGCCCAGAGAGGCTGGCCAACTTGCTCAAGACAAACCTGCCCAGACAGCTTATCAGAGGTAGAGATAGGAACTGAACCAGCATCTGGGTCTCTGTGTTCTCTGCTCGAATGGGGCAGAGGCGTTTGGGCAGAGGAAGCTGAAGCAAGCCTGAGAGAGGACACGGGCGTGCTCATCTCTGTCAGGGCAGAGAGCGCCCTGGATCCCCAGCAAGTCACATCATGTGGGACTAGGTCACTCTAGTGTGTTTGTGCCTGACAGATACTTTTTGAAAGAACAAACAATCAGTGAATAAGTTCACAATCCTCTGAAGATGTCTGTCAACAAGACTACAAGAGTACCCCGGAACTACCACAAAGAGAATGACTGGATTCATTTTTAGTATTTTTAGTTACAAACTGTAGGCACTGGCTTGGTTTCTTCTTGGCTTATTTTTTTTTTGTCTATTAGTTAAAGTAACATATGTGGTTGGGTGGCTATTCACCAAACCTACACTGTTTCTCAGCTTCTTCCCGTGTAAGGTATACGATGAACCTAATGCTGCAGTGCAACGTGAGAAGAATTCAATGCCACTGCCTGCCACGGTGCCAAGAAACAAGCACGCCGTATGAGCCTCCTTTCGTTTTCTTGTCTTCTGACTAAATGAAAAGGATCCCGAAGAGGAGAGGACCCCAGGGGACAAAGAGAGCCATAATGTGGAAAGAACCTGGATTTCTATAAAGCTGTCTGTCAGTTGGCAATCCACACACTGGATGTTTGCATGCCCTACAAAACTGCTGTACTGAGCCATAAAGTTTGAGAATTTGATAAGGCTGTTGCCTTAACTGCTCTAAACCTTAAGGCTTGTCTAGTATTTACTGAATTATCTAGCATCTATAGAGAAGTAGACACGCGTGTTAGATCACTTTATTGATAAACTTTTGAAGATGTAACTGGTAATGATGGGGGCTTAAGAAGGTTACCCAGAAGTTGCTTCTCACCCCTCTTCAATCTACCCAGATGACCACTACTCTTCATTAACAAGTGTCACCTGACCAATTAGTTGGGTAACTTAGGGGGAAGATTGTGTGCGAAGAAGATTGAAACTCAGTGAAGTGACTTCTCCCAGATCTCCCACTCTGCTGATTAAGAGGCAGAATGGAGGCCTAAATGAGGGTTTTACTCTCTTTTACTCGCTGTATCCCCAACCCCGCAGTACAGCAGTCAGTGTGAGGGTCTCGGGATAAGCCTCCATCTGTCGGTCCAGTGTCTTCGATGGTTCTGATAAGTGTCTTCTCCTCTCCTCTTCCTGCTTTGTCAGAGTTTCTTGGGGTATAGTGGTCAAAGCCTGTGAGCAGCCACAGGAACTGGAAGCCAACATCACCCACAGATGAGCAATGCCTCAGAATGTGATGTGGGTGAACTTTTAGGTGTATGGCTCTGGAAGGGTAGGTGGCGGATCTTGGGAGGCTCCATGAACTGGATCTAAAGTCCTCCTTCCACTCTGTTTAGAAAACTTCCTTCAATTGTTTGAACTTCTAAGACAGAGTCTACTTAGCTCACACAGGTCTGTATAATTGTACACTATTCAATGGTACAACGGATTCCAAAATATTTGATAAAATGGGAAAATGTTCACTAAAGCCAACAGGCAGTGAGACAATACGGTGTAAAAATAAATGTAACCAAAGTTTGATTAGAATTTCAGTGCATTCACGCCCCCAGATGTGAAAGAGTGGGAAGGAAAACCCACAGCAGCATTAAGAGGGAGCTTTCTGGTTGGCAAGATCAGGGTTGAATTTGATTTATTTTTAAATTATTTTCCATCACCTAATTTTTTGTTTTGTGAAATAAACATGCCTGATTTTGTAATCAGAAAAAATACTTCAAGTGGAATACAGGTTAGTTTTCCTTGAATTGATTTAATTTAAGGTTGATTTTGCTCATTTCCAAATTATAGCTTTGTTAGGAGAAAAAAATACTAAATGAGCTATAGAGGTGCAAATAATAAATTGCTATTAATGTACAAGCTATATAATATGCTACCAGACTGAAAGTTTAAAGCTGCCCTAGCAAGCTACTCTGAACTGCTAGACTCCAAACTTTTCTAGAACTCTTATTCTGAGTTAGCGAGGCTGCCTCGGAGAGGCACTGTGCATGTGAGTGTTCCCATGTCTGGCTGCTGCTTTGTTTTAGTTTAATTTTCTCAAGTGAATTGAACAAACAAACCAACTCACCAATAAACAAACCAAATTTCCACAGTGAAAATTTCAAAGCAAACAAGATGATAACATATCTTTCATAATATATATGAAAGATAAAATTTACATTGTCTAAGGAATGTTTTTATTCTTTTTAAAATTTCTTCTTCTTCTTCTTCTTCTTCTTCTTCTTCTTCTTCTTCTTCTTCTTCTTCTTCCTCCTCCTCCTCCTCGTCCTCCTCCTCCTCCTCCTCCTCCTCCTCCTCCTCCTCCTCCTCCCCCCCCCCTCCTCCTCCTCCTCCTCCTCCTCATTACAATTTATTCACTTCATATCCCGGCTGTAGCCTCCTCCCTCAACTCCTCCAGGTCCACCTTCCATCCTTCTTCCCCCCTATGTCTCTCCTCTAGTCCACTGATAGGGGAGGGCCTCTTCCCCCACTCTCTGAACCCAGCCTATCAGGTCTCATCAGGACTGTCTGGAGCCTCTTTTTTCTGTGGCCTAGGAAGGAGAAGGCAACCAAGTTCATGTCTGACTGCTCCTGCTCCCCTTACTAGGGAACCCACATGGAGACTGAGCTGCCCATGGGCTACATCTGAGCAGGGGGCCTAGGACCTCTCCACGCATGGTCCTTGGTTAATTCATCAGTCTCTGAAGGCCCAGATTTTTTTGGCTCTGTTGGTCTCCTTGTGGAATTCCTGTCTCCTCCATGTCTTTCTATCTCTTCCTTCTTCCATACCACATGGAGGGGTGAGGGAGGAAGGGGACACCCACCTAGCCAGCCAGATCAGCCTAACCAACCCTGGTGATCAATGGGGTGACAGATGTCATAGCCAGATGACCTTCACATTCTGTTTTTATTCTTATAATATTGTTTTTGGCTTTTGCTTCTTAATTAAGACATAATTATATCATCTCCTTTCTTCTTTTTCCTCTGTTCAACTCCTTCATTGCTTCCTCCTGAATACATAGGCTATTTTTATCTATTTGTTATTGTTTTACACACACACACACACACACACACACACACACACACACACACATACACACACCCATGTGTGCACATACCAAAATATAGAATTGCAACTTGCTCAGTCACTTGCATGATTTGAGGGCTGACTGCCCGGTATTGGTAAACTAACAGAGTTCATTTGGGAGGACTATTTCTCTAATTCTGAAGTTTTGATTTCTAAAAAAAATGATCATGTTTCTAGTTAGGCAAATAAGTAAGGCTATAAGAGTAATTTACTGAAAACATAGTGAATACACTAGCAAGAAGATAACTGCTAGTCTCAACTGAGCATAACCAAAGCATGTGATGTAGACGATGACAGTTACCCCAGATACTGGGAAAACATCTGTGGAACCAGTTGCCTCCTCTTTGGTCTTCCTGCAATTACCCCATGACGCCCATCGAAGGCCATGACCATCACTAGACCTTCTGCCTTGTCCTCTCTGCTGCAGAAGCATTCTGTGCAGAGAACTCAAGAGAAACAAATGCCCAGCTGAAGACAAATAATTGCAATATTTTCCTCAAATGAAAGGAAAAGAATCTGATAAAACTTTCATGACCCTCAAACTGTTGGAACGGATGTAAATTCTGGAACTCCTACTTGATGGAATAAAGTGCGGAGACTGCACAGCCATTATGAGAAACGTGTAGAATGGGGCATACTTAAACATGGAATAATACACAATCACATACTGCTTCGAATGACAGGGAAATCATATGCATTTATGCCAAAGAGTAGGAAAGAAGAAAAGACAAAAAGAAAGGGAAGATTTCTATTTCTACTCATAGCCATACATAAAAACAAAAATACTGGCAGGGCATGGTGAAACCCACCTTTAATTCCTGAACTCAGGAGACAGCGGTAGGTGGAGTTCTGTGAGTTTGAGGCCAGCCTGGTCTACACAGAGAGTTTCTGAACTACGTAGCAAGATCTTGTTTCAAGAAAAACAAAACAAAGTAAAACAACAACAACATGAAAAGAATGCACTTTAAAAAAAAATCAGAATAATTTCCATTCAAGAGTCAGCATTCCCAACTATGGATGTGTGTGATCAAAAAGACAGCTTGACAGAGCAATGAATGACAGCAAATTACATCTGAGTGTTTCACCTGTTACAGGAATCACAGAGCTTTAGTGGCATAGAAGGGTGTGCTTAGAAAAGCAGTTGTACTATGGGCGTAGAACCAAGTGACTGAGGCCTACAAGCACCTACACAAACTGTTAACCCCTAAAGATAAAATGCTCTGGAATTGATGTCCCCTTTCAAAATTAAAAAGAATTAAACTTCGCTGCTGTAGATTAACCAAGAAGCCTTTCCCGGGCTTCTGTTTGCTTTCTATTCTGCTGTAGCAATGGCCACAAGCAGAGCAGCTTAATAAACAGAGATTTATTATCATTCTGTGGGTCAGAATTCAGACTCAGGTCTCGCTGGGCTGAGATCATGGCATCAGCGGGGCTGTTTCTGCACCCTGTAGGAGAAAATCTATTTCTTTGTCTTTTCTAGTTTCTAGGAGCAGCCTGTATTTTTTGGATCCTGGCCTCTTCCTTCGTTGTCCAAACCAGCAATCCTTCCCACATTGCATTACTGTGTCCCTCACTCTGCCTCTTACTCCACTTATAAGGATTGGTATGATTTTACTGAGACCACAAAGACAATCTCCCTACCTCAAGGTCGATAACTGAATCTGAAATGCTAGTATCCCTTTACTATGCAAGGTAGCATATTCATTATTATCCTGTCTACTGACTGACCAAGACCTCTCTTCGTGTTGTGTGTACCGCTAGGACAAGCTGGAAGGAGAGAGAGGGTACAGATATGAAATTCACAGAAGTTGAGATCCGTGTGTAATACCTGTCTACCATGCCAACAGTTCGTAGGTCGCGCTAAACAGGCATTTGTGGTGACTTGGGACTGAGACATGGCTTTTTCTAGCTGGGCACTCAAGGGACGGCTCATGATGGACTGGGCTAACTATGATCTCAAAGTGAAAAGGTGGCAGAGGAAGCCAATGGTGTTTCAAAGAGTAACTGTTAGATCCAAACTGCCATTTTTTTTTTTTTTTTGTAAAGAAAAAGATTCAATGCTGATTTAAAAAAAAAAAATTCAGCTTTATATATACTGAAGCAAAAGGCATGGAGGCAAAAGTCAGCAGTGTCAATGACAACTCAGAGAGCCTCTTTCACCCCCTCACAGGCTGGGACTTGTTTGTTTGGTTCTCCGGTTGTTTATCCTCTCACTTCATTCCTCATACAACCTCCTAAGAGCCACTCCTGAGAACAGCTGACTACAACAGAGAAAGCCTTGTGTTTGAAGAAGGATAGATGGACAGGCTGGAACCAAAGCCAACAAGAGAGGCTCCGACTGGTGCAATCCCTGGCCTTATAGGACTGTACACAGGGCTGTGGAACAAAGGATGCCGAGACAACACAGAAGTGCTGGTGCACGCTAGGCAAACGTGAGCATCAGTGTTTACCACGTCTTCCCAAGAATCTGCTCCCATCACTGATGGCTTCCTGAGTGTGACACGTTTCCTCAGACCACTGAAAGCCATGCCCGCGTGCTTAAAGGATTAGTCATGAGGTGTCCCTCATCAAACCCTTGACTCTGCTAAGTCTGTAGGTCATTTGATTATAATTATTGTATTAATTTGATTTATTCATGAACTGGAAACAGTCCTGGGAGCCAAATCTCTTTTTCACGTCTTATCACGCACAGCTCCCGTGAACAAATTGTCCGTAGAATTGTTTTTTTCCCCTTGTCCTGGCTAGCCACTGTAGCATACCCTGTAATTTCATAATTTATTGGTCTGGGCTGAGGAGGGCGAGGAGTCTCTTAATCCCCCGTATTAGTCAGTTCCCCATTGCTCTGAGGAAATGCCTGGGGGGGAAAAACTTAAAGAAGAAAAAATTTCTTTAGGCTCGCAGTCTGAGAGGTGTTAGTCATGGCCACGCGGTGTCACTGATTCTGCACTCTTGGGAGGCAGAACGGCATGGTGGTTAGCACAAAGCTGACATCTCATGAACGCCAAGAAGGAGAGAGACGGGCAGGGACAACTACTCCCTAGGGCATGCCCTAGTCACCTCGCCTTCCAGTTCGGCCTCCCCTCCCGAGATCTTCATCACACTCCCATGTAAGACAGAAACCCATCAATGTACGCATCCTCAGAGAGGGCCAGAGTGTCCTGAAGCAGTCTCTTCCCCTAAACCCCACCCTCAGAGAGGGCCAGAGTGTCCTGAAGCAGTCTCTTCCCCTAAACCCCACCCGTGAACACTGCTGTCAACACCGGGACCGAGCCTTTCGGCACATGGATTTCTGGGGACCTTTAAGATTTTTTTCTCCTGTGTGTATGTATGTGTAATGTGTGTGTATGTGTCTGCATATGTCTATGTATGTGACTGACATTGGATCTTTTCCCAGTAGCTTTTTATGTGACTGCTGGAGATCTGGACTCAAGTAGGCGGCACACACTTTATCTCCTGGGCCATCTCCTCCGTCATCTGTCCCTGACAGATAAAATTTAAACCAAAGCAATCTCTCTCTAAAATGCAGGGCAAAGAACACCACCTGCAGGACGCAGACATGCTGGCTTGTGCCGCAGTCCTCAAATCTAAATGAAAAAAAGTAGGAAAAGAATGGCTAGAACGATTTATAATCCTTTACACTCAAATTTGTGGATTTTTCCCTATAAAAGTAGAGCTCTATTAAAAAACATGAAGCAGAGAGGAGTCATGTGGGCCCCTGAGTTAGGCAGACAAGCCTCTACAGAAAGAAAACAGCACTTTTGCTAAGACATTAATTCAGAAAGGGAAGAAAGAGGTGACTAAATGAGAGAAGACACCTCAAATGGTATTATTAGTAATTACTGTTATAAAATGGAATAAAAATTGGAGCAGACAAGAAGAAGGAAAAAAAAAAACCATGCCACAAAGCATGTCACAGGCATCTAGAAACAGAACGATTTGGAGACAACCCTTTTAAAAAAAATAATCACAAGCACCAAGGAATTATTAAAAAAAAAAAAAAAAAAAAAAAGGATACCCCTTTCCAAAACGGGAAATGGGAAATCTTCACCAGACAATGGGAAAAAATAGAAAAAAAGATTTGCAAATGGGAGGGTGAGGATAGAGTCAGGAAATTCCACTGAGTGGACTTCAGAATGAAAAAAAAGTGAGGGGGGGAGGGAGAATGTTCTGCAAGGAATGGGTTAAGCTTCAGGAAGGGGGAGGATTGTAGGAAGGGAGAGAACTACCCCCAGGAGCTTAGTAAAGAACAGGCGTAGAAGCAAACCAGGAGCCCTTGGAAAGAGAAATCCACGGAAAGGTGTTCCCAGATAGCTGATGTTCCCGTGAGTTGTGTGTAAACAGAAGGTCTTAACAACATATGAAGAAGACATGTTACCCTGTTTAGATCAATGCTATAAAAATAGTATAAGGTTTAGTGACAGCTATTCCAGGGACAAAGAAAGGAAATTGTTAGCGCATGGAATTAATATGCCAATGGAAATGTGAGTTCAGTCTTGGTTTTGTTCTTCAGGCAAAATATGCCTGCTCATACAAGAAGAGATTTTTACATGATGAGAGGCTCACAACAATTAGTCTCACTGCAAAAAGAAAAAAAATTAATAAATAAACTAAAAAAGAAAAATCCCTGGGTCAGACTATGATGTTCTATCATCCCAAGTGGAGACGAACCAATGGCAGTGTAGGTGGAATGACAGCTATATTGTCTTGCTGGTGCTGGGATAGTCCCAGGCAAACCCAGGAGGCTGGTGACCCTGGTGCTAGTTCCTCAACGTGAAAATGCTGTCAAAACAATTGGGGTGAGCTGTTGGTGTGGGAAGGCTGAGAATTATTACTCTGAAAACTGGTATGTGGCCTTTTCACCCTTTTCCTCTTTATTTATCCTTCTCTCATACAATACATTCTGACAGGAGCTTCCCCTTCATCTCCTCCTCACAGTCCCCCTCCATACTTCCCCTCTCCTCCGTATCCACTGTTCTTCCATTTCCCTTCAGAAATGAGAAGACCTCCCCAAGTGATACCAACTGAACATGGCATAACAAAATTCAATGAGACTAGGTCTCTTAAGTCCTCACATCAAGGCTGGATGAGGCAACCAAGTAGGAGAAAAAGAGTCCCAAGAGCAGGCGAAAGAGTCAGAGATACCCTCAGTCTCAAAGTTAGGATCCAACAAAAACCCCAAACTAAACAACCACAGAATGTATGAAGAGGACCTAATACAGAGCCATGAAGGCTCCATTATTGTCACTTCAGTCTCTATGAGCCCTGATTAGTTGATTCTGTGGGCTGTGTTCTCCTGTGTTCTCAACCACTCTGGTTCCTATAATTCTTTCTCCCCATCTTCAGTGGGGTTCCCTGAGTTCCACCTAATGGTTATTGTGGGTCTCTGCATCTGCACCCATCAGTAGCCAGAGGAAGACTCTCAGATGACCTGATGATGATTGGGATAGACACTGATCTTTGAGGATAGCAGAATGTCCATTAGGAAGAATATCTTTTATTTCTCTTCCTCTTCCTCCTCCTCCTCCTCTTTTTCTTATTCTAGGTCTCTGGGCCAGCCAGCTGGCTCCTGGCCATCCAGGCATGGGCTCTCTCTTGTGGCTTAGGCCTCAAGTGAGACCAGTCAGTCATTGGTTGGTCACTCCCACATGTTCTGAGCCACCTTTGTCTCAGTACATCTTGCAGGCAAGACAGGTGTGGGTCAAAGGTTTTGTGGCTGGGTTGGTGTCCCAGTCTCACCACTGGGAGCCTTGTTTGGTTACGGGAGATGGCTTATTCAGGCTCTGTATACTCCATTACTAGGAATCCTCACTAGGATCACCCTCAATAGATCCCAGGAAGTTTCCACTGATCTAGGTTTCCATATTGTCCCCTAATTCCTTTCCAACCACTTCTCCTTGTGCTCCAAAGCTTCACTCTTCCTTCCCCAACTCAATCCTTCTTGTTCCCGTACCCACCCAGCCTCAATCCAACCACAGAATCTATTCTATTTTTCTTTCCCAGGGAGCACTGCATGTCCCCCCCCCTAGAGCCCTTCTTGTTACTTAGCCTCTCTGTGGCCTGTAGCATGATTATCCTTTTCTTTACAACTAATATCCACTTATAAGTAAGTACATACCATGTTTATCTTTCTGGGTCTGGGTTACCTCACTACTCAAGATGATTTTTTCTAGTTTCATCCATTTGCCTGCAAATTTCATGATGTCATTCTTTTCTAACAGATGAGTAATAACTCCATTGTATATTTTCTTTATTCTTAATTTGGTTGAGGGACATCTGAGTTGTTTCCAGTTTCTGGCTATAATAAATAAAGCTGCTATGAAGATAGTTGATCAAGTGTTCCTGTGGAAGGATGGAGCATCTTTTGGGTATATGCTCAGGGGTGGTATAGTTGGGTCTTGAGGTAAATTTCTAAAGCATTGCCATAGTGATTTTAATAGTGGCTGTACAAATTTGCACCCCTACCATCAATGGAGGGGTTCCTTTTGCTCCACATCCTCACCAGCAGGTGCTGTCACTTGAATTTTTGATCATAGCCATTCTGAGAGATGTAAGATGGAATCTCAGAGTAGCTTTAATTTGCGCTTCCCTGATGGCTAAGAATGTTGAAAATTTCTTTGTTTCTCAGCCATTTATGCTTTCTCTATTGAGAATTCTCTGTTTAGATCAGTACCCCCATTTTTAATTGGATTGTTTGGTTTGTTGATGTTTAGTTTCTTGAGTTCTTTATAAATGTTGGATATTAGCTCTCTATCAGAAGTGGAGTTGGTGAACATCTTTTCCCATTCTGTAGTCTGTTGCTTTGTTCAAATGACAATGTCCTTTGCCTTATAGAATCATTTTAGTTTCATGAGGTCTCATATATTAATTGTTGGTCTTAGTGCATGCACTATTGGTTTAGGAAGTTGTCTCCTGTGCCAGTACATTCAAGGCTTTTACCTACTTTCTTTTCTATAGTTTTCAGTGTGTCTGGTTTAATGTTGAGGTCTTCAATCCACTTGGACTTGAGTTTTGTGCAGAGTTATAAATATAGATCTATTTGCATTCTTCTATATGCAGACATCCAGTTAGACCAGCACCATTTGCTGAAGATGCTTTCTTTTTTCCATTGTGTATTTCTGGCTTCTTTATAAAAAAAAAAATCAGGTGTCCATAGGTATGTGTCTAGGTCTTTGATTTGATTTCATTGATTAATGAATCTGTTTTTATGCCAGTACCACAAGGTTTTTACTGCTATAGCTCTGTAGTGTAGTTGAAATCAGAGATGGTCTACTTCTGGCAGGCATGGCCTGTTGAAGTGTGGCATTTTTAAATGTACTCCTTCCTTCTAATTTCAGTGAAAATGATTCTAAAATATTATACATTGATACTTTGTTCTTCTAGCCCATGAATTATTTATTGCAGATTTTGTATATCCTGCCTGGGTGGGAGTGAAAAGAGCAGAGAAGACCCCTAGCCTGAATGAGCCTGAATGGCCAAGTTGGAGAGGAAGGCATGTAGACTACTAAATACACTACAGTTAGAGATGTGAGTGATACTATGCAGGAAAAGAAGGTCAATGTAATCAAGTGACATGAAAGTGTAGACTGGATTAAGGAGAGGGAGATCTGGATGGAAAAGCCCCTAGGATGAGAGACATAAAAGATGAGAGCTGAAGGATGGGCAGAGGAAATGGCTGGGTGAAAAGTCAGGCTGCATTAGGAAAATGGTGTTGGGAGTGGAGGTGAAGGACAGGTATTCCAGACAGACAGATGGTGTGTACAAAGTCCCTGAGGCAGGAAAGACCTTGTTGATTAAACGTAGTTGAGAAAAGGTGATTGTCTTACTTGAATTAAGAGAAACAAAAGACTTTGTCCTTAGGCTGTAAAAGCCAGGGAGACCAACTGTGGTGCTGAGGACAGTGGTCCAAGGAGAGTAGTTGGAAAGAGATGATGATGATGATGATGATGATGATGATGATGATACTGATGATACACTCCTCTCACTGTACACCTTTCTCTTCATATGTGTGCATACAGAGAAAGAAACACCACGAAACCAGATATATTTCTTTGTAGTGGAAAACCTTGGTGCTCCCACCAGGCAGCTCATGCAAATGAAGTGAGCCGCCCCCTAAAAGTCATGATTTTTTTTTGTGTGTGTATGTCTTACTAATAAACATATTCAAATTTTAGCATATAAGTTACATGTTGAATCAGTTGCACTAGTCTGGAAAGAGAAAGATTAATCTTGTGTTTTATGAGCATAAAAATCCTTTCGGGGTGATGAAAATGTCTGGATGTCAGGAGAGGTGGTGGATGCATTGCACTGAAGAGGTAAAACACTGCTGAACTTTCAGTTTATTTAGAAATGGTTAGTTTCTTAATGGCCAGGATGGTTAACACCTGGCTCTGAAATGATCATTATACATTGTATACATTTACTGAAATGCCACAGTGTGGCTTACAAACACGTACAGTTACTATCTGTTAATTAATGTACATTAATTGAGATGAAACATCACTTTAAAACAAATGGCTAATTTCACGTTAAGTTTCGCCTCAGTAAAAAACTGGAAGTACACATGAAGCCCTACAGGCGATCAAGCTGGTGAGAGAGGGAGAATCAACCATGGGGAGGCTGGTAATTCCGAGTTCAGGAGTTAAAAATCTTCTTGAAGGATATGCCACGGAAAGTCGAGTACACTTAAAAAAGTAAGTTTCAACAATAAAAATAGAGGGGGTTATAAAAGTGAAAAATGGAGACAAAGTAACGGTATAGTTTCAGGGTTCCGCACACCCGCTGTGGATTGCGGGGTTCAGTGTGTAAAACTCTACAGTTTGGAGGAGGAAGTTTAGGTATTTTCTTCTTCATCTTCTTCTTTCATTTTCTTGGAATTGTAATACAATGATGTTATTTTACCTTCTCTTCTTCCCTCCAAACTTTTCCACACACCCCTCCTTGTTTGTTTTCAAATTTGTGGCCTCTTACTTCATTAGTTGTTGTTATATACTTCTGTGCATTTATCTGGAAATGTATACATGCACATGTTTGTATACACATGGATGTATGTGTGTGTATATGTGTGTGTGTGTGTGTGTGTGTTCCTAAACATATTCTGCTTAGTCTGTAGATGTTACTTGCATGCATGTTTTTGTGGTTGACCATTTGGGAATGGATAACCATTGGCGTGCTCTTTCCTGGGGAGGACTGTTTCTCTCAAGCCCATCATTGCTTAGTTGTCTGTAGTTCATCGTGTAGGGTTGAAGCCTTGCGGTCCTTTACCCTTCCACTTTAGTATGTCTATGGTGGAAGCTTAGATTTACAAAAGCACTTTCTAAAAGTTGGTTGAGGATCTAGGTGCTAGATCCACGTGGGTTGATGTGGGAACATAGTTAAATAAAGCTAATGTCCCTGATGCCTCCAGTACCCCATGCCAGTGCCAGAGTGGCAGCACATAAGCCTAGGAACCAGGAAACCCCAGGTTTGAGTAGCCCATGCCAATTAGCTGCTGGTTTAGTATTGTCAGTGTGCATCTATCGGGAGGATTGACAGATGATGGATGCCGAGCACTTAACTCGGGGGTTGGGCACGCCACAAATGCTAAGCTCCTCTTTGTTCACGTCACCGTAGTTATCATTATTTTAGGACATGTAAAAGTTCTCACTGTCCACTTATTTTAAAAAATTACTTTAATAATGAATCCAAAGGGCAGCTAATCTGTTAAATCCACAGGCAGGGCAGATACCCCGAGACCAGAACAAATTAGGTAGCGGTTAGTGAAACCATCACTGGGAGTCAACAGATGGCTTCAACATCAAGCCCCAGACAATAGGATCTGAAAATTAAGAATATTGTCCCAGTTGCTCAAAGGTGGTAAATGTATGCAGCGTTTAAGTAAGAAGTAGCACCAGATAATATCACCTACTTAGAATATGCAAAACTGAAGTGTCTCTGCCAAAAGGCAGACAGCGGTGAGGCCAATGAAAAGAACAAATGGGAGAAGACAACAACGGGAGATGGAAAGCTAATAATAGGTTAGGGATTCATCACAAAAGGATGGTGCTCACATTTAAAAAGCCAGAATGCACACTATTCTCATGGCAGAGAAATTAAAATAATTTATTAAAGATATCTATAGCACCTAAGATCCCCCATGCCAGCAGAAGACATGCATAGAAATATTGACAAGATTATGCAATCAAAAAGATTTTCCACAATTAAAAAGTAATAATAATAGATGTGAAAACTAGATAGATTTTTAGCAATTCAAGCATGTAGAAATAGGACAGAAAAAAAAGTACAAATATATAGAGAAGCTATAATAAGTCACGTATCTATTTTCTTAAATATAGATCGTTTTGAGGGGGGGAATTATGAGATCAGAAACTCAAGACAGAAAGATAAAGTCAAGAAAACAGGTGACATTTATAGCAAGCTGAGAAGTGGGAATTTTAAATGCCTGACAATAAATCTCAGGAATATAAAAGATTTTTTTTTGACATTGTTTATCTGTGTAATAGCCATGGCTGTCCTGGAACTTACTTTGTAGACCAAGGTAACCTTGAACTCACAGAGATATGCCTGTCTCTGGCTCCCAAGTGCTGGAACTAAAGGCATGTGCTACCGTGCCTGACTTAAAAGAGGTTTTGTTTTGTTTTTTAAATATTATTTGTTCAAACAAAATTGGTCAAGGACATAATATAAAAATACACTGAGAGATTTATTCATTCTTCACATGTGGCCATACATGTGATCATCTCAATGTGAAGGAAATCTGAGAGCTCTGTTTGGATGGGGAATGAGATTTCACTCAGAATCCAGTGATGTGTCCAGCTAGGACGGATCTCTTAACTCTGACCACATGGGTTGAAATCCAGGCTCCACTGTTTGGCTGGGTTGCTGTGAGAGCTGGGGTGAGTTAAATTCTTGGTTCCTACCCAAGAACTGAGGAGAAAGCCCAAAGCCTCTTGCTTGTTGAACACAGGACCTGCTGGTACCATACAGACATTATCTTGCATGTCTCATCTTCCTTCAAAAAATTCCTTTCTTTCCCGAAAGTATTAATTCCCAAATACACGCCATCACTTTGAATCTCTTTGTGTCTTTAATATGATGTTACAGAGAGAAATGGAAGCTTGCTAAAGATACAAATACAGCAAATAACAAACCCTTGCTAGTACCTCAAAGTCTTGTACTCCTTTCAACTTTGATGGACCTGCTAGTCTCAGAGAAAAAAAAGAATTCTCCAAGAAACAAAACAAAACAAAACAAAACAAAACAAAACAAAACAAAACAAAACCAGGCAATGAGGGGTGGGAGATGGCTTGATGGCTAAGGTGCTGTCAAGTCTGTTGCCCTCAGTTCAATATCCGGAACCCATATGGGGGGAGGAGAGAACCAACTTCCGAAAAATCGTGTTCTGACCTCCACATGCTTTCAACACACACACACACCACACACACACACACCACACCACACACACGCACACACACACACACACACACATACCCCACCACACACACACACACACACACACCACATACACACACCACACACACACACACACACACACACACACACACACACCACACCACACACACACACCACACACACACACACACACACACCACACCACACACACCACACACACACACACACACACACACACACACACACACACACGTTAAAAATTAAAAAAAGAAAAACTAGTGGAAAGTCTGCATTTGAAAGCACCGATAAAGGAGTGAGCAGCTGGGACTTGGGACCCACAGGGCCAAGATCCTTTAAAGAAGGAAAATGTACAGTGATGAGCCTCTCACTCCACTTTGGGATGAGCCCCCCACTCTCTATTGCTTTTTCTCTTGACGAATTTGCTACAGTAAAAGAGGATGTACACAAATCAAGGCCTCTTTCATATTTATTGACTCAACATTATTGTTTTTTTCTCATATTAATTCATAGATTACTAAAAACCTGGGCAGGAAACTAAGAGATTTGTGTGTGTGCGAAAGTTAACAAGCTGCTTCTCAAGAGACCCTGAGGCCTCAGAGCACGCAGGGTAATGTTGAAGACATCCTACCAGACAAAGTATAGCAAGACTTCTAGGTAAGAAGAGAGAATGCTAAGTGCCTCTCTGTGAGTCAGTGAAGGAGAGAGTCAGAATATAAGAAAACAGACTTTATACCAAAGAGAGGAAGAGAAGAAAATCATTGAAAACCCACGAAGGAAGCGAAGGGTACAGAAAGGAGGAGATACACTATAAAGAGCGGCTTGTATTCTCAACGTGGCCGCTCTCTCTGGGTGAAAGCTTCCTCAAAAGAGACCCAGAGGGAAGCCAGGCAATTCTGCCCTCAGGAGCAACACACAGCCCTCCCAAGCTTCAAATGCAGTTTGGTAAAACAGAGGTTCCTCCAAAGAGGACCTACACTAACAACAACAAACACACAAAGACCTCAAATAAACAAACGATACATCCCAAAGTTCTAGAAAGACTAGAGCAAACAAAATCCAGAAGTGATAGATGGCAAGAAGTAACAAGGATCAGGGCAGAAATCAATACACCAAAAACAACAACAACAGAAGAATAGAACTGATCAAACAGAAACCTGAATATTTAAAAACTATAAGACTGACAAATGTCTATGCAATATCAAACAAGATTCCCTGAATAATAAACTAGAGATACGAAAGGGCTGTTATTACAGATTTCAGAGAAAGAGAGAGGATTAGAAAAATCTATAATAAATAACATAGAGGACCAGAAAAATCTAGAAGAAATGAAAAAAATTCTTAGACACATGACTTCATCAAATTAGGCCAGGAAGCTCCACGTGGAGCCAGATCGACAGCAATCCACAAGGCTGAAGTGGTAATACGAACCCTCCCAACAAAGCAAGGTCAGGACAGGACGGAACCACTGCCGAATTCTACCAAGCCTTTAAAGAAGAGCTGGCACCAATGCTTCACTCAAACTATTCCATATAACAGAAAGAGAGGGGACACTACAAACTCACTCTCCAAAGCCAGAATTACTCTTCTGCTGAAAACAGGGAAGGACCCGAGGGAGAAAAAGCTATAGGACAATGTCCCTGAAGAACACAGACATGAAAATTCTCACTTAAATTCTTATGATCCAGATTTAAGAGCACATTAGGAAAAATCATGCACCATGACCAAGTTGGTTTCATCTCAGGGATGCAATGCTGGTTTAATAAACACAAACCAACAAAGCGACTTTGTGCAGAAGTAAATGAAGGGCAGGAATAACATAATGGTCTAAATCTACACAGAAGGGGTTTTGGCAAAGTTCAACATTAGAGTGCAGTAAAAGTCCCGAAGAAACCAGGCGTCAAAGGAACATAGTACAACATAAATGTTACATACAGCAAACCCACAATGTCACAGCAAATGTGGGAAAGCAGAACACTTCACACTTCTTCTAAAACCTGGACAGTTCTTGACTGTCACAAATGCCACTGTGAGCATCTCAGAGCACGCTGTCCTGCCCACTTGTCCGCTTGTCTGCTGAGTCTATACCTAACAATGAACTTGGCGTAGGCTACAGGCTGCATGTGTGTGTAGTTTTAGCAGGCACTGACAAGCATTTTTTCCAAAATCTGTGCTTTTTTACAATTAGAAAAATATTACTAATTCCCACTACCAATCATCTCATCTCCAGCGGCTTACCTCCTAGTTTATGCTCTTCCTGGAATGCTCGGGAATCGTGCTGTCTCCTCACCAGCATGTGCTGTGACCAGCATTGTATATTTACGCAGGTGTTGTCTTTTTGGAACTTTAACCTCCACTTCCATGATGATAAATTTTCTAAACATTTTGTCATAAGCATACTGGCTATTTGGTTATAACCTTTAAAACATCTCTGAAATATTTTTCATTTTTTTAAGATACTGAATTTGGATGTTTTTGTTAATCGACCATCTCTCTATCCTATTTGAAATGAAATATTTGGGTATTTAACAAATTTAGAAAGTTATTTATTATTATTTATTATTATTATTATTATTATTATTATTATTATTATTGTGTGTATGTGTGCGTGAGGGTGACAGTGTGGATGTGTGCATTCCATGGCAGATTTGTGGTGGTTGGTCAGAGAACAGCTTTTAAGGGATGGTCCTGCTTTCCTACCTGGGATCATATTCAGGCCTTTAGGCATGTGTGGCAAGTTTTTGTTTGTTTGTTTTTTTTTTAAACCACCGAACCATCTTGCCAGCTTGAAAACTTTGAGTTTTACAGTGTTACTCTCTCTCTCTCTTCCTCTTCTCTCCTTTTTGCTCCTTTCCCCTCCCTCAACCTCCCGCCCCCCTTCCTGTATCCTAGGCTGACCTCAAACTTCCAGTCTTCCTGCCTCCCTGCTCCAGGGTGTTGGAATCACAGGCATTTACCTGTTTTATGCAGGATTTCATTCATGTTTACAAGTCTTCTACACACCACTATATCCCAAGCCTCAGTTGTACAGTTTGTTTGGGAAAGGTGTGTTAATTTTTATTTCATGTGAGCACCGACTAATTTTATGTTAACTTGGTGCAGGCTAGAGTCATCTGAGAGAAGGGAACTCCAATTGAGAAAATGGCTCCGTACGACTGGGCTGGAGGCAGCCTGTAGAGCATTATTGTCATGAGTGATTGCTGCGGGAGGGCTCAGCGCACTGTGAGTGGCCACCCCTGTGCACGTGGTCCTGGGTTGTATAAGAAAGCAGGCTGAGCAAGCCGTGAGGAGCAGGCCAGTAAGCAGCACCCCTCCATGGCCTCTGCATCAGCTCCTGCCTCCAGGTTCCTGACCTGTCTGAGTTCCTATCCCAAGTTTCCTTGATGATGAACAATGATATTGAATTGCCAGCCAAATAAATCTTTTTTCTCCAAGTCGTATGCTCATAGTGTTTTGTCATAGCTATAGTAACCCTAACTAAGACAGTGTACGTGAATAATTTATCTGAATGCCTGAGGTGGGCAAAAGAAGACGTTTGATGTCCTGGAGCTGGAGTTGCAGAGGGTTTGAGCTTCCATATGGGTGCCAGGAACTGAACCCAGGTCTTCTGTAAGAGCAACAAGTGCCCTTGAGCATCAAGCCATCTTCCTAGCCCCTCGTTTGAAGATTCTGACTTGGGTAAATGTGAGTGTTGTCTTTTTTCAGTTTGTATTCTAGCCTAAACCGCTCTTTATTTTCATCAAAGCAGTGAACTTTTGGACTAAAAAAAGACAAAATTTTATGTTCAACGACACGGGGTAAAACACTAAAAGACTCTAAAATGCCATAGTTTAATTCTCACACTAATTCACTACCTACCCAGCATAGATTGACAACTGGCTTATTCCTAGGAGTAGGAAAAGGGTCATCCTTTACATTTATCAGGTGACTTGAGGCCGTAGAGACATTTTGATGTAATGAGATCATATCAGAGAAACGAGACTAAATAACTTGTAAGACACACCAAACAGAGAGGAGCTCTCTCACTGGGACCCTGTAAACTGATGGTCACCTAACCCTGTGACAGTGTCCTCCATCAACCAATCATCTGATATCAGGATGGCCATGGACTTCAACCATAGCTTGATCCCCTGGCGTTGATACAGCCAGGTCGACGGCCTAACTATTCTCTCGTAGGTTCACCTATCCAGACCTGGACCCAACCCTGCCTTTCCTGCTCTTCTACTTCACAGCTAGAGTCGACAGCATTTTTCTTAAAGCCTGACTGCAGCAGCTCCAGCGGCTGCTTCCTTCCAGCACTGACCTGGGTTTGTTATCTTTCCATTTGTGACACTCTGCCATGGCCTTTTAAACTTGTGCATTTTGTAAACCGCATACATGCATATAAGCTCAAAGACATATCTGCTGTGTGTGTGTGTGATATGAGAACTACTAGTAGTAATTAAGATTGGAATAAAATAATATTCATTCGTTGATCACCAGGATAGCTGACAAATTGCTGCCATTGAAAATTCCAGATCTTGTAAATTTATTGTCATTCAATAAATTCTGATGCTGTTGAGAGACATACAGTGCTTTTCTATGTTTCTGGCATAGCACGTTCATGACAATATGGGTGGATAGTACAGTTCCCAGAAAATACACTATGACGCAGATCTTCGCATTGCTCAAGTGGACCTGCTCAGCATGGTAATTTAAGCTAACAATTTAAATATTTCATTTCCTCATACAATTTCAAATTAAGTAAAAAAGAGGCTCATTCTACTCAGGCAATTATATATGTGATGCTGAAGAATTTATTCCGATTACAAAAGCTTGTTTGAGTCTTAAAATGAGTTTACATAATAGTTGTTTTCTCTCTAGTACAAGACAAAAAAATTACATCTTTAAAATTTCACATATAATCAAATAAAAAACTAGTTACTGTCCCTATTTGCTTCAATCAACTTTGGCAAATAAAATATGTATGTTGCATTCCTTGATGACGCTCAAAGTAAATTGGGATGAGCAAAACAACAGCCCATTAAAAGGTACATCTACATTCAGAAAAATAAAACCTGCACAGAATGGAAAACTGGATCCATGCTTTTTTTTTTTTTTTTTTAATGGAAATAGCAGTCAAACCGTTGTGTTGGAGAGAAATATTACATGTTTTCCTGGCAAGTGTGTTATCTCACAAAATTGATCTGATAGAAAATTCTCCAAGTGAGCACAATTCAGAGACAAAAGAATTATAGGAGCAGGAACAGTTTCGGGGCGGGCTCAGCTACAGAGATTGGAACCCCAGACAGCTTCACTTTCACAGACTTGGAAAAACATTAGTGGCTCTCTGGCTAGCCAGTTAAACAACACCTGCTCTGGTTGTCTAGTCTTTTTTGAGACTAAATTTCTGCCCAATACGTCACAAGATCTCCAAAACTTTGGGTGGTAACATTGGGTAAGTTTTATGTTCCAGAGACTCAGTCTTTTAGGTGTGGTAGGGCGTCATTTGAGAATAATTAAAATCCTGGAGATTGACAGAATTATTAAGTTTAGGTGGTCCAGCTCCATTTCTTTTTATCTCATCCCATCCTATCCCTTCCTATCCTGACCAGCCTCCCCATTCAATCGCATCCTCTCTTTCCCTTCCTATCTCTCTCATCCTTCCAATCCTATTAGACCCACCCTCTTTCTATCCATCCCTTTCAACTTAGCTCTTGTCCCACCCCTCTTTATCAGTTACTTTCCTCAGAGCTATGCACAAGTATGTGACAAGAAAAAAACTTCAGAGAGGAAGGCTTTATTTGGGTACACAGTGCAGGGAAGGCATGGCAGCCAGAGAATGAAGCCCCCTGAATGAAGCTGTGGTAAGTGAAAGCTCACATTCAGCTTGCTTTCTCCTTTCGGTGTGGTACGGGAATCTCATTATAGGAGATGAGGATCTTTCTGGAAACTCCCTCATACATACCCAGAGGTGTGTTTCCATGGGAATTCTAATCAAATGGACAGGGTGATCAAATACCCCACAACTTACTCCAGTCCATCTCATACCATCCTTGTTCATGATGTTCCATTAAGAGTTCTTTTCCCCTGGCCTTTCAATATTCGTGTTCACATTTTATCACAGAACATCTCCCATTAATAAGAAATTATGTAATCGAGCAGGGCTATGAGTGGTATTCAGTATTTTCAAAACTCACACCTTAAATGCTTATACCAGACATACACGGACTTTTATTTAAATTTCAATGTATTTTATCCCATGTAAAAATCAGAGTCTCACTTAAAAAGAAAAAAAATAGAGCAGAAAATTGTGCATCTTATTGAAGCTCATTCACCTACTGCCTCACATTTTCTGCCCTAATTAGACTCCTACTTTAACAATGAACACAGCAGTGGCCTAATCATCTAGGTAGTCCCTGTATCTTATGTGAGCGTTTCTTGTGTCCTGGGAAAAGGGCTGGATATGGAGAAGACAGCAGTGAATGAGACGTGAGAGGCTGACTACTCAGAGTTCTTTGGGAACCAGGATAGTTTCCTTACATTTCTTTCTATTTTTGCTTTGTGCTCATTTGTAGTTCAGTTTCCCCTAATTATCAGCTCTTAGGAAGTGAGTGGAAGCCCAGATTCCAATTCCGTGTAAGGCACATACACTGGGTGAGACTGGCCATATGCCTCAGTTGGCATGTATTTCTTTTGTCAAGAAGGGATTTGTTATGTCTTTAATGGAGACTTAAAAAATTGAAGCAATTTCTCCAAGTGTTTACTACACATAATAGAGAATCTTCACAGGTTCATTGTAATGGGAATTAGCTGGGTTTGGGCAGAAAGAATACAGGATTTGAGACAATCTTACTAAATCTTATTTATCTGGAATTTATATTTAATTGATCACTCTTTCTCTCTTTCTTTCTTTTTTGATTTTGGAGAGGTTTCACTATGTAGCCCCGACTGGCTTGGAACTTGCTCTGTAGACCAGGCTGGCCCCAGACCTGCTAAGTTCCTCCTGCCTCTGGGATTGAAGGGGTGTGACACCCCTCCTGGCTCCCACTTTCCCTCCTGAATTCTGTAGTCTCATCAGACACCATAAATTCTATCATGTGAGCCAGATGACCTGTTTGTCTTTCTGTAGATGCTAGTTCATGTTTCTAAACACTACCATTTGGGGATGCACTAAAAGAAGGGTGGAAACTCTTTTGTATTTAAAAGATTTTTATGCTGACTTTGCCAATGACTGACCCAAGACTCTTTAAATGGACAGGAACGCAGGCATCAGACAGAGTACAAAATGCCTAGGAACCATGGCCTTCCTGCGCTCAAGGGCTTGAGTGATGCTCATGAACGCGAGACTATTCTACAGAGGACAGTGCTGCTGTGGCGGAAGTCTGGGTTCATGGCTACCAGCTCCCTTACACAATGTTATAGAGTCCAGAACAGCTTAGGAGGAGTTTCTCCCACTGGCCAAAAAGAAGCTATTTTTACAAACTCTTATAAAACAAAAAACAAACAAACAAAAAACCCTTGTATTTAAACTCTGAGCACTAATCTCCTGGGAAAGGTACAGTATTATAAAGAATATTGAAAGATAGAAAGATTTAGGAAGACCTCACAGGGACATTTTTTTTTCTTTCCCGCTGAGATATTCTGAACTTTCAGCACCAAGTGACTTCAAAAGAGACGCAGTGTGCAGTTTACACGTGAATATTTTACAGCAACTTAAAAACAGACGCTCTCACACTTCCCCCTCTTGAAAAATTTGAAAATGATCTTTTAAAAATGTGTTTGCTATTTCAAAGTGCTTAACCTTTGCTCTGGGGGGCAACTGCAGGTAAATATCTTTTTCCCTGCTAGGCCAGCTTTTAAGAATATTCCTAAGTCACCAAACACCAAACACTACTGGCATATGGTCAAGTCTTCTGGAGTAGGTGACTAGTTTTTTCTGCATGGACACCCAGTGATGCCCCTGTCAGTGGTTTGCATTTCTCACACTCCTGAAGTAGAAAACAGAGGAAGAATCCAGCCAGGACAGAAGAAACCACAGTGATTATGCTGTAGAAGAGACATCGGGAGACGTGAGAGCTCTCATCCAAACCTTGACGTGTTACGATTTGGAAGAACTGATGCTCTGAGATCAGAGAAGATAGTCTAGCAAAACACAGAACTGCCAGAGGTCAGTCCACCCTGATGAAGAGTCCCCAGGACACCCATTTCCACTGCCCCGAGACACTGGATGGGAACAGAAGTCACCTGTGATCTATCTGCTTGGCAGTTGTCTAGAGACACCCGTGCCTCCAGTGATTCTGTGGGTCACAAAAGTTAGCAGCAGCAAAGCCAGATGTGCCGTCCCAAACCCGAACCCCAGAGACACCTTTTCAAATCCTGCTGGGTGATCTCAGATAAAGTTCCAAGGCTTAGATCTGTTGCAAAGCATTATTGTTGATTGGCTAGCATATAAAAATACGCCGGATATTCAAGAAACTCTTAAAAATAAAACAAAATTCAATAAAGAAACCTTTCAGACAGGTTGGGGTTTGTGTTTCTGAGCTCTGGGTCATCTCTGATAGATTCATAGATATACTTGTGTGTGTGTGTGGGGGGGGAGGCTAGGATTTTCTAAGATCAGGGCCAGGACAATGGTGGTGGTGGTGAAGGAAGTGGGTGACCCAACTCCTATCGGAGTCCTGAAAATGATGCAGCTTCTGTGGAGGGTAGACATCCAAGCCAGCTACAGCACTGCATTTAGGGTTATGGGGAATGAGTGGATTCATGAATGGATCGGGTACTAAAGTCATGGTATCTCTTGTAGGACCCTGGATGAGTGTTGGGAGTTTTGGGTGGATAGATGGCAGGGAGCTAGATGGACTGTGAGTGCGTTGACTACAGAGAGCCTGGCTAGATGGATGGCTGTACGATAGGAGTCCTGGGCAGAGAGCTGAGGACTAATCTGGGGGAGAGATGACTGAAAGGAAGACTCTGACCTCCTATCTTTAATCGATGGGTCTGTGACACACTTTTAACTTAGCTTCCAAAATAAGTGTAGGCATCCTCCTTTTTCCTTCTGTGCCGCGGAGCTCTTTAGACTGCTCTTGCCTTTGTGTGTGATTTCCATGGGTACCGCCTTCATCAATGCTCTTCCCTCTCTGCCTTCCTTTTCCTGCCTCACGTCCCAGAACAAGGTTCCAGGCAAAGCGCAGAGCATCCTGGGGCTGAATTTTAATTTTAGTCTTTTTTTCTCCCCTCTGGTGTTAGAGGAGGTTACGCAAACACTAGGGGGGAATTTTCTTTTGTTATAGTTTATCCTTATACAGTTCAAAAAGAGAAACAGAGTCAAGTACTTTGCCTGCATAGGCATCCATCTCTTCAAAATGCCCCGGTTAGAGCCCCTTGAGCGGCACTGGGATGCTTTGGCAATTTAGCTGCTGTGGCTGACCTTCCCACACCAAGAGCTTACCATGGGAAGCGGCAGGCGTGTTTTAAGCCCGCCCGAAACCATCACAGGAGAGAGGTTTAAGAGAACTTCAGATTACTTCAAGCTGGGAGGTTTAAGGTCAGCCTCGCCGTTTGCAGCGTCTTGGAAATGTCTTTCAACGTCAAACGTGAAAACATTTTAAACAAACCATTGCCAACAGCGAAAGCACCTGTTAAGACTCATCTGTTCCCTCCCGCTCTCTTCTAAAATCTTCAATATCTTTGCACATACAGCTGGGGAATAGCTCGCAGGACCATCCGGGAGACGAGGATAAGGACCCCTCCCCCACCCCACTCTCACTGTGCTGTGAGTAGGAGCTGCCAGCAGAAGGCGCTGCTGAGTCCCGACCCTTTCACCTGCGGCTCTGTTCGCAGGGAAGGGCGTGGCTCAGTTCCCCTAGTCTTTCTGAGTCCTGAAAGTACTTTTTTTTTTTTTTTAAAGAATCTAGCTATTTAAGCCACATGGATGGGTCCAGGGGAGCTGTCAGCCTGCTGATCCATTTCTTTGGAATTCTACTTGCATGATTTTCCATATTTAATGACAGTCTAGCAGCAGGATAAACACACAGGCAAGGTTGAATCATCTTTCCTCTCCCCTTGGACTGGGAACCCAAGAAAACAGGTGCAGAAAGCAGGTGGGAACTCTGGTGAGCAGGATGTTGCTTATGCCGTGCTTCTAGCGCTTGAGGTCCCCGAGGGGGGTGTGGGGAGGGAGGAATGAGGGACACTTCAGCCAGCAGAGGCTCATCCCTGTAATGTCGGTGTGCTTCCAGAGAAGGGTACAGCGTGGGGCAGCTGCCTGAGAGCAGTTCTCCCGGGAGCCCTGTCAATCAAGGCTCGAAGGAAGCACGTTGCACAGGACGAGCTCAGAGCGCTCACAGGGAGCCACACCTCTCTGCCGGGATCACTTGAGGGTTGAGGAGCCACTGCAGGCTTCTCTGTGATTCGGTTTTGAAAGAAAAGAACTAATCGCACATCTCACAAGGACAGTTTGCTCTCTGGGCTGGAGGAGAGATAGGGAAACCTGAAGAGTCTCTCCTCAGGCTGATCTAGAGAGGACAGAAATCCCCAGATTGGATGGCAGTCACGACAGAGAGGAAAGAACGAGGCCACTTCCAAAGAGGTGAGCGGAAGTCAAAGTACTCAGAGGGGTAATTGGTGTGTGGTGGCAGACGATGCCTTCTAAAAGGTGCACACACACGCTCATCTCCGCCCATAGCTGGCTTTGTAGAAATTTATAAAAGTGTCCACAACACAGAGGGACAAGAAACAGGCCAGAGGACTTGGATTTTCGAAGGCCTTTGGGATTTCTGATTAAAGATGGCAGGAATAAGGTATTCACACCTCTCGTCCCTCCTCAGAAGCCCGCTGACGGTAACAACGGGGACAGTCGGTAAGAATGCTGCTTTCTATGAGGTCAAGGCCACAACCTCAAACTCCAAGCCCTGAAACCCTTCTCCCAGTTTTGTGAAACCTGAAGGATACCCAGGGGAATAGAGGCTGCCTTGGGACTTCCCTAAATGTGAACGGAACTATCCATTTCACAACATTTCATCACCGCAGAAGACAGACGAACACAGAGGAATACCCGGGAAGCTAGGACTGAGGGAGAAATCATTATCAACCCTCTACACCCATTTTCAGAGACCAGCCGGTGAGGGCACCTGTCTGGGATGAGGCAGCCTGTTTAGGTATGTCATCTATAGCTATGATGAGACATCATGACCACAAGCAACTTGGACAGGAAAGGACTTATTGAATTTTACAGCTCACAGTCAAGAAGGGAAGTCAGGGCAGGAACTCAAGGCAGAAACATGGAAGGAGAAACTGATCCAGAGACCATGGAGGAATGATGATTACTGGCTTGCTCCTCATGGCTCACTCAGTTTGCTTTCTTACACACCCAAGACCACCTGCCCAGGGTGTTACTGTTTACAATAGGCACGGATCTTCTGTGTCAATCATTAATCTAGAAAATGCCCCACAGACTTGCATGCAGGCCAATTTGATGGAGGCATTTTCTCAATTGAGGGTGCTCTTCCCAGGTGACCCGAGCTTGTGTCAATAAACAACAACAACAACAACAAACCAAAAACTAACCAGCACGCAGCCTGTGATTTTTTAAATGTTTTACAGAATGGTGTGGACCAGAAGCCAAAGGGAAATGAACATCCACGGTAAGGAAAAGAAAAGATTTGATGAAAGCATGTTTAAGAGAAGAAACCTGAGCCCAATTTCCAGGCTCTCCTGTCTATTCTCAATGAATCTCCAACAAGCAGCTAATTTCTTGAAAAGTGAGAAAGGAACAAAAAAGAGCCCACACAAGACTCAGGGATATTCTTGCAAAGGAATGAGGCATATGACTTATAAGGGGGTACAAGCATGAGACATCTTGATTATGTTTGCAGCGTCCAGGATGCTTCCCACGGGTGCGTCTGTTGAAGCCAAATGAGAGCATTATTTCTGTTGTGAAAAAAATAGACTTGGTCATGGACTTGAGTTAGCCAAGTAAATATTTTCTTGGCAGTGTACAACATCAGTGCAAAATGCCTATTATGCATAGTCTATAATTATAGCATTCAATTAACATTCTCAAGTGATTATCATTTTGGGCATGGTGGTTGGGACTTGGGAGGTTTGAGTTCTGCCTGAGATTTTTGCCTAGAAACTATAAGCTGATGTTTGAGTTAGAGGTTTGGTATGGACACTGCAGGAGGAAAGGGGGGAAAGTTCACATCATAACCCAATACAACTTGTCCCCAAATGACTCAGTGAGGGCTCTGTGCAATGCATAGTTTCCCATCTTAAAGCTCCCTCTCAGTATTAGTTTACTTGGTTCATTTCTGGGTCACACGAAGTTTTGACAAAATTTATCTTTTCCAGATTTAGATGATTATATAGAAGGAAAAAAAACCCTAAATATCCTTAAAGAACAATTAAACCTAATCACAGGAGGACAGTTTGTAACTGAGTACCTATGATGAGCAATTGGTGATTAATTATTACAACACCATGTAAATAGAAATCTATTATTTCTTTGTGGCCAAATACCTGATGTAAAAGACTTAGGATGGAGAGACTTATATTGACTCCTGGTTTCATAGGTATCACCTGGTCATGGTGGGGAGGGCATGGCAGACCAAAGCGGTTTACTTTGTGGTGGTCAGAAAGCAGAGAAAGGAGATTACAGAAGTGGCCAAGACCTGCCTGTTGATCTATTTCATCCGAGGAGGCCTACCTTCCAAACCTCCCAGAACCTTCTCAAATAGTGCCACCATCTGGGACTTTATGGGCCCGTGTGGAATATTTCATATTCAAACCATAATAGGTGGCATTATTCCCATTTTACAGAAGAGATAACCGACCCAGAAAGGTTGTGTAATTGGTATAAGGTGGAGGAGTCAGGGTTGAAACTCAGCAATTAGAGAGTGAGGAAGATAGCACCAAAGGAGTCAGAACACCCTTCACTCAGAAGTGCTTCTTAAAATAACCTTATCTGCTTCAATACTTTGATGAGGCCCAAGACAAAAATATGAATATATGCATTTTATTCTACTCCCATGCAAAAAAATCTCATTAAAATAGCCAAAGAGCTATAATAAGAGGGGCAAAAATAATGTGCTAGAAATGGGGAAGGGTGTGCTTCAACCCTAGATATGCCAGGGACATTCTGGAAGTTGAAATGGAGTTGGCCAGACTGTAGGGAATGGTGGGACCAATCAGGAACACTTAGCTGCACACCACTAGCACTCGCTCACTTCTGCATAGTTAGCAGTGGGAGGATGAGGGCTTGGGGGTGGCGGGTAAAGCTGTCGGATGTGCCTTAGAGTGAGAGGGTTACCTATGGGTACCTTTGTGTCAGGCCTTGGCATGACTGGGATTGCAATGGTCACTGGCTGTTCATGCACGCTGTGACTGGCAACCAGCAGATGGCAGAGTCAGGCCTGGAATCTCTTTGTCTGGGAGGTTGACCCAACTGGTGTTCACACCCTAGGATGAACTGGAAAGCTACTCTGTGCACGAATCCGGTGTTTTGTGGGATGTAAGTGGACTCAGCTTTAGCAAATGGTGGGGAAACTGCCGAGGCATTGGAAAATCTAGAAGAGAGAGGGACTGCGTGTGAGTGAGGAGTGGTCACCTCAGGAAAGGCAAAACTGCTGGCCCTTGAGGCTGGCACATAACTATTCATCTTGGGTGTAGGGATGGATGCACAGAAAGAAGATGGGTAGGCCTAGGATTGTGTAGATGCTAGAGGAAGTGGAACAGAGCCCACTCTCCTAGAGACCACACTTCCAGGCTCGTGAGGAAAGACTATGGGCAGGTATCTGGGGTGCCTGGGCAGGAGAGAGGGTGGTGAAGTGCTACCTCGTGCTTTAGAGAGTGTCCTGGGTGTTGTTATAAGAACCACCATGGAGGCCGGTACGGGAAGAGGTTGGAATTGTTAAACATTATGGGGAAAGAAAACCCCCATCAAGAGACAACATAGTGTGGCTTTGAGCTTGAATCTCTGATGCTAGCTCTGATGATGTCATATCCCTGGGTTTCAACCAGCAGGACCAAGAAGTTGAGAAGTGATGGTCACATTAGTCTCAACTAGTCCTCCTGGGTGCATTTCCTCAGCTGTTCTCTCTAGTGATGACATGATCTAGACATGATGTGGTGGCTGGGGAGCCCAGAAGCCTGGCACAGAAAGTCCAAGTCAGCAACCGTAAACGGCAACACTGGGTTTTTAATCTCTTAATCCTGCTTCAAACTGACACTCTTTCTACGATTCAATGATGGCCAAACTGACACTTTTTCTACGATTCAGTGATGGCCTCCTCTGGAAAAAAAAAAATAGAGAAAGAAACCAATCTATATTTCACGTGTCCGGCATGTTAAGATATTCTGGTGGTGTTCCCCCTGGCCGAACTTTTTCAGGCCATCTCATGTCATGAGTGAGCGTCTCCTCCGCCTGGACCTGCTTTCCTCACTGCCTCCCCAATTGACTTGTCCTTCAACACTTAGCTCAGCTGTCATTTCTACCCTTGCACACACCTGTCACGGAGCACCATCATCTCAGGTTGCAAACATCGGGACATCTGTCTCTCTTCTTAGTCAGGGAGCCTCCAGAGGATAGAGGCTGTGTCTTCATTCTCTCTACTTACCACCGAGTAGATCAGAAACCTGAGTATATGTTTGCTGTAAATTGTCTTGAAGCAGAACCCATGAAATATTTGGAGGGAAATACAGTTTTGCATCGTTAGCTTTGAGCCACATGTCCATTCTTGGTTTGGAGTCACTCTGCACTTAACAGCAGATAAAAGGTCTTGAGATTTGGTAAATTTTCATGATTTCCCCATTTTACCCTTTATGCCCACTGGGCTCATCTATACTGTCTTTGTCCTGGGATATGGACATGAGTGAGAGTCAATTTTGGGGTCCAGATTGAATGTGACATACTGCTATGGCAATTATTAAGAGGGAGGAGCCATGTAGACTTTACCTATGCAAAATGTGAGGATTACCTTCCTGCCCCAGCAGACATCCTCTGATGCTAATAGCACAAGGCAGAGAACCATTGAATTGGGTCCCCACAATAGGTACAGAAATGAATGTGCAAAAACATCAATCTAGGGGTCAGGGGACCCAGGCTCTTGTACAGATTTTATTTGTGTGTGGTATTGTGTGTAGTGTATATATTGTGTTTGTGTGTGTGTGTGTGTGTGTGTGTGTGAGAGAGAGAGAGAGGGGTGTTATGTATAGTATATAAATTGTGTATGTGTATGAGACATCTTTTTTCTTGATTTTTCCCCCCACCTTTCATGTTTTGAGACATAGTCTCTCACTGGACCTATAACTTACTAATTTGATAGGTTTCTGTCAAATGAGTTTTAGGAGTCTGTTTCCTCCCCAGCCCTGCTACTGCTCGGGTTATATAAGCATGCAATTATACCCGGCTTTTTACATAGGTCATGGACACCCAAAGCTAGGTTCTCATGCTTTTATCAAAAACACTATATGACTAAGCCATATCCCCAGCCCCATGGTGTGGATTTTATTATCACAATTTGCATGATTTTGGGCAACAGGCTCACTCTGCTTTGAACTCAGCTTCTGTGTACCAGAAAGCAATAGTGGGCAGGCAGTCCAAGTTTCCATCTGGAAGCTTGAGTCTTAGCATGCACCTTGGAGCAGACCCTGAAATCCACCAGCAGGAGCACTTTGATTGGGAAGGTACCCCATGGCCCACAAATTGGGCCTTCCTCTACCCCAGCTGCGTGATTGGCATCTCATCAATAAGGTCCTAACATCTGGCTTAGAGAATCAGAACACCGTCTCCAAACTGACTGTCAGAACCTAACTGCCAGTCATTGAAAGCCGTCCTCCTGTCTAAATGAAAGCATGAGCCAGCCCAACACAGTGGCCTTGGAAAGGTGGGGCCAGAACTCTGACCACAGGGAGGTGAGTCTGTTTGTTTGTTTCCTAATTCTAATTAGAGAAAGGAAAAGAGTGTCAGGAGTCTTTAGTGATTCACATCTTAATAGCTTGGTTATAATTTATTAATCCCTTTCATCAAATTTTCAGCATCCCTTTCCCCAGGAGTCTGAGACTGACTCAAATGTATTTATTGTTTCGAGGTGGGGTGTCATTAAATATTTGGCATCTCCTAAAGCTGTTGGGAAGCTGTCTCATATACCATGTGCTGGCACACAGTTTCTGAAGGGGAAAGCACAGGCCGTTAGGACGTTAGGAAGGATGGCTGATATTCATGTACTTATTCTTAAAATCCCTATGAACTCAGACTTTTCTAGTCCCTGGCAATGCAGGAGCCCCCATGTCACTTTTGCCTGCAGTTTCCTGTCACTAGCCAATCGGTTGTTTTATTTAGAGTGAAGCCAGCAGCACCCATATTCAGTGTGCGCTGCTGTCCACTCACTCTGTCCACGCGCTCTCCTACAGCACCCCAGGATACGAGGCATCATTACTAAAGCTTCATCATCACAGAGAAGGAGGAACTTCAGCGGTCAGTAGCTGGGTGGGTGAAGTAACTCAGACGGATAAAACTTGTTAAGATGGGAAAGACCCCAACTGCTCCACCTTTTCCACTAGTTCCTTTTACATGGCTGTAACTGCATCTCACAGGGGCAACTTCAGGGGGAAAGACTGATTTTGGGTTGAGGAGGTCAGAGGATTGCAGTCCATCGCAGAGCGGGAGCAGGTGGCAGAGTCTGCTCACATTACGGAAGTCCAGGAATCAGGGAGGGAGTGACCTACTTCCACCAGCGAGGCTTCACCTCAAGACCGTTCCGTAACTTCCTCAGACCACCTGAGAAGCAGGTATTCAAAATCCGAGCTTGAGGGGGACAATCCCGATTTAAACCACACCGCGGCTCTAAACTCTTGCACAGCTTTCCTAGTAAAACCTGGCCTGCAGCGAGTTCATCATCTCTGGAGGCAGCCCTTCCAAAAGGGAGGCCTTTGCTGCCACAAGGTTTTTCATGAGGTTCACGGAGGATAAAGTAAGCAGATTGTTCAGTTGCTCAAGTGCTGGCTGAGCAAGCATGGGGACCTGAGTTCAGATCCTCAGCATCCATAGAAAAAGCTGCTCGTGATGTCTCATCCTTGTAATCCCAGTGCTGGGGAGGCATTGCCTGGAGCTCACTGACCAGCCAGTCTAACCAAATCAGTTAGCTTCAGGCTCAGTGAAAGACTCATCTCAAAAAATTAGTGATAGAGGAAGACATATACTCACACATATGTGTATGTATATGTGTGTGTATGTGCACACACACAGAGAGAGAGAGAGAGAGAGAGAGAGAGAGAGGGCACGTGAAGAAGAGAGGAGAGAGCCTATATGTTCACACACAAAATAATAATGATAACAATATTTTTCAAGAGGAAATTCTCCTCTGGGCTGTGCTAAACCCTTCTTTTATTTTGATTTGTGGTTTTCAGTGTTCCCCAGGGCATTCTCAGGCTCTGGACAGATCTTGACTCTGGATGAGGTCAAAGGAGGAACAATCTGGAAGTTGGTTCAAAAGCTAGCAGCCCCAGATGTATTTGCCCCGGGCATGGGAGTGGCTCCCTGGAGGATAGTGGGATGGTAATTACTCATGTTTTAATGGCTGGAATATGTTTTATCCCCACTCAAACTGGTGTTGAGGTTTTGCTGAGAGGTACCGGGCCTGGCTTATACTCTTTGGATGTCACATATTTTGTTGTAAGCAGTAGAAAGTAGATTAGTACACATCTGACTTTTGATTAAGAAAAGGAACCCTCTGCACTGTCTAGCTTAGTTTACTGAAATTCTAGGATAGATTTTGGTACAAAAGCCTCGGCTAATGATGTCTTTTTTTTTTTTTAAGTTTATTTATTATGTACGCAGTGTTCCACCTGTGTATACATCTGCACGCCAGAGGAGGGAAATGATGGTTGTAAGCCACCATGTGGTTGCTGGGAATTGAACCCAGGACCTCTAGACACTCTAGACACACAGCCAGTGCCTTTAACCTTTGAGCCATCTCTCCAGCTCTAATGATGTATTTTCTTTTCTTTTCTTTCTTTTATACTTTTGGTCATGTCTATCTCTTTGGACTCCTCATAAGGAAGAAAGTGGTTGGACAATACAGAATTTAGGGTTTGTCTGGTTCCCTTGGCCATACCCCATTTCATATTGCTTTTCAATGATGATTCTATGCAGTGGACCTTGACATGGCATCCTTACACCCTCCTCTCTCATGTTGCTCTTGAATTGTCATGTGCATGTTCGGACTTGCACTAATATTTTAGCTTTCTTTGTCAACTGCCAGATGCCTCACTGGCCTCAGTCATAATACTGCCCATGTCTTTGGGCCTTCTGATTCTGAGTTCTTATATTCCTTGGGGAATCAGAGGCCACTTAATCCCTTGGTTAAACATTTATTTAAGTAGTCTTTTTCTGGCCAGCATGACTCAGGAGTTCACACTCTAAATACGGAATCTTTTTTCTTCGCTAGTACTAAGCAATGTTGAACCTTAGATACCACAACATGCAAGTGCCATCTTCATAGTCATTGCTCAGACTGGAAACCAGTTCCTCCCGAAAAGGGCATCTTCACAAACAGATTCATACCAAACACCTGGCTCCTGGCTATCCTGAAGGCCACCCACTGAAGGACTCCAGGTTTCACAGTGGCCAAAACCCCCACATCTCTAATCTATGCACTTTTCCCCATCTGGTCCACTGAAGATCTAGTTCTCTCCGGGATGCTCACTCTGGGCTTCCAGAAGACAGTGGAAACCGTACATGGTAGAAAATTTAGGAACCGAAGTGCCTGACACCAAACTTTCCACTACACACAGAGTATTCGTTTGGACACCGGGGATGGGAGGGGATCTGTATTGATCTTCCTGATGATCTACTGGGAGAGCCTTGCTTTCCCTGATGATGTCGAGCTAGCTTCTCCAAACAATTACTTTCTGTTAACCAGAGATCATGCCACTCTGTCCTAAAATCAAATAAGATGAGGAAAGATTTGGTTTTTCCTGACACCAGTTATTGCTATTGTAATAACTACCTATCTTTGTGACAGTGACTTGAGTTCTAAACACTTTATATAAATTATTTTTTAGGCATACACTCTATGAAATTATATGGAGTCTTGATGGTAGTGATGGAAATGTATTGTTAAACTTTATGTGTATGGGTGTTGTGACCTCATATGTATGAGTGTACCATGTATGTGCTTGAAGAGGGCTTCAGATCCTCTGGGCCTGGAGTTGCGGGCAATTTTGAGCTTCCATGTGGGTTCCAGGAATCTAATCTGGGTCCTCCGGATGAGCAACCCATGCTCTTAACCACTGGCCTTTTCTCCAGCCCCAACAACAAATATTTTGCTGAGCTCTCAACTCCACAAGCCTTTGATCAGATTTTAATTCTGTCTAGGTGTCAGGCCAGTTCACTCCATGAGCAGGTATGTGTGATGACTGATCTCGATCGACACATCTTTGGGAGTGTCTGTGAGGGTGATTCCAGGAAAGTTTAACTGAAGAAGGAAATGGGTGGCTGAGGTCCAAGACTGAATACAAAGAAGAAGGAAAGCTGAGTGCCAGTGTCTGTCTCCCCCTGCTTCTTGTGCACAAAAGAAAAAAAAACAACATGACCAGAAGAATCAGGCTCAGACTGTATTCCCTGGAGCTATCAGTTAACAGAGGCCCTTCCTTCCTTGAGCTGCTTCAGGTCAGGCATCTGGTCACAGCAAAGAGAAAAGTAACGTAACAGAGATCGACAAAGGCAGCCGGAGGCAAAGGACTTCTTACTCCAGAGAAAGCTTCAGTGCCAGCTTTCTCCACCTTGATGAGGTAACCCAGACTGCGCCCTAACAGGGTACACCCCAACTCCATGCCCCTGGATAAACTGAGGCCTAAAGTAGAAGCCACTCCAGACAACTGAAGGCGTAGTTGCTGTCCCTGTGAACAAAATGAAGGAAGGACAGTCTCAAGGGAAGTAGCTCAACGTGCAAACAAGTGTTTCCTAAACTGTTGGTAAGGTAACCCCTCCTAAAATTAGTGTGCATATGCGAGAGGGTGTCTCAGGAGCTGGAGTAGCCCCAGACTCTTCTTAGACCACTAAGGTTATAAATAGAATGAACCCGGAGCAGCAAAGGCATCTGGGAGGGCCTGCAGTGCGGAAATAAGATTTTAACGTTTTTCATTTCTCCCGTGGGAAGCTCTTGCTGTGGCGCAGAAATGGGAAGTGACCAGAATGTGTGGAGATGAACTGGGGCCAGCATCCCAGGTCAGTCATGGCTCTCGTTCTTGCCAGACCTAGACTCTTTCTCCACAGGATGGATGACTCAGGCAGATGTATTAGGCCATTAGGACAGGCAGGTGAATGTGTGCAATCCGTTTGCCATCATTATCTTAGCACTGTAGTAGGGAAGTTCCCGTCACCCGGGTCGGAAGGGTGCTGTCTGTGAACAGAGTGCACTAGAAGGCACAAGGAGGGTAGCTTGCCCTCCTGGAAGACGGTCTACAGCCGACAGGCCCCAAAAGTTTGTTCGTTTTCAACTTTAGTGGTGTAGCTGTGATCGTTGAGTAGAAGACTCTTGCCTGATTCTTCCCGGGGCTTTTCCTGCAGTCCTCACCTCTTCCCCTGTGTCCAGCTAGAGCCAACAAATGGGCAGCACAGCTGGTTTGCCTCACGGTTCATGTGCCTATCAGACCTGCTGTAGCTTCAACCTGAAAATATGTTCAGCTGCTTTGTATGAACCATATCATCAGATGGTTTATACAGTGGGTATGGAAAATGAACCAAGCACCTCCCCCAAACACCCCTAAATTGACACAAATCTCAAGTTAGACAGGAAGGTAAGACAACTATCCTCGGACTTGGCTGAGCAACTGGGCAATCAAGTCATTTTAGATAATAGTACCTCCAAGCACGTCCTCATAGCAGTTTCTCAGGCAGAAGATAAAATCAAGCATACCTGGGAACCAGTGTGACTTCACATCCCCTTCTTGGATCAGAATCTATCTAGAAACAGATCACATAGCTCTCTGTTGCCATCTCCTCAATTCCAAAATAAAACTTGCAGAGTCTTTTAATAATCACTTATACCATGTGACCAATCAACCAATACCTGGGACATCCCAAGAAGTGGAACTAAAATGATGCTGACCCTTTTCATTTGGACTACACCAGTCTGCGGAGCTGGCTTGTCAGAGAGGGTCCCTTAATGTTAATTAATCCTAGGTCTTTCTCTCTTGGAAGCTGGTATGTGTGACTGGCATATGACTTTGAGATTAACTTGCTTTCCAGATAGTGCAGATGAATCCTGACATGGTCGTTTGTATCACTGACTCTTATTTTTGGGAAGAACAGGACCCATGCAGAGCAAGCTGGCATTGGAGTGTTGGGCGTGCCCATCTGGGGAGGTGTGATGGTGCCTTAGGAGACGGTGCCCCGGTCTGTTTGCTGCTCCAGAGACTGAGTTCCTCATCACGGGACTACAATGCTTAGGGCTGAAATCAATCAGAGCAGAAAGAAATAAAAGGCTAGGGTATTCTCTACATAATTTGAATTTTTCATCCGTTGCAAAGAGAGCATGTTTATTTAGTATTTCTGTGGACTGATGAAGGTGGGAAGGGCTGCAGAATGATGGCTTGGGAGGGTGGTGGCAAGTCTGGGGTGCTTGACTGCAGTCATGACGTATTGCTCTTGGATGTCCTGTAGATAGTCTTAGGCTTGTTTCCTACCACATGATTGGTAGGAAAGAACGTGACTTCTTAGCTAGGAACAGAGAGTGGGTGGCTGCATTAAAGAACACTTATAAAGACCTTGGGCATGTGAACCTCCCATTTCAATGGACACATGTGGGACCAAGGAAAAGGACAGAGGGGCCGAACTGCCAAGGCACTGCTTGAGCTGTTCTGAGCATGTAAGTCTTTCTCTCTTATGGGTGATAGTTATGCCCTGATGGCCCTGGCCATGAGCCTTTGAAATAACTGGAGAGAAACAGGAGCCTCTAGCGAGCATACTTGGTGACATCTGTTGTAGTGGTAAGTCAAGACCATGCTTGCATTATGGACCACCATAAAGGGCAGGCTGGGAAATTCTGGTGTCCAAGCATGGAGCTAAGCTAAGTTCCTTCTCCTTCTGTGTCCCCTCTTTTGGGATCCTTCTCTGGGCCTTCCTGTCTTCTGGAGCCATGAGCTGCAAAACTTCTACTCACTCTTCAGGGGCCAGGGGGAACCATGAGTGGCCCAGATCAGAATAAAGCGGATAAGTGGATGAGTGATATAACCTAAGCTTTAGGTAGTGGCCTGTTTCCTGCCCCATAGTTAGGGCCTTGCTTCAGGTAAGGGGTTAATTACCTGCTACCAGTAAAGCCTGAGTCCCAACAGGTTCACCCATCAGTTAGCTCAAATAATCCTGCCTCGGCTCATCCTTCATAGCAAGTAGCTGCTGAGGTTGGAGCCTGGCTTCTCCACGCAAAGCCAGGCGTCTTCGGCAGAGATGGCCCACTGGCTGAGCAAGCAGAAGCAGGATGGGAATTTCATGCCAACTCCTCTTCCCGGTGCATCCGTGGGCTGAGGGTTCAACAACTGTGTCAGTCTTGCCCCTTCCCACTCCCTGTACCGCCAGGCAAGCACTCTCTGGGGCTCAGTTCCTCTGTCTGGTAACAGCCTAGTCACCACCACTCTTCTTCAGATCTCACTTTTGAAGGTGTCACTTGGCCACTGATGTCTACCCCTAATGTTTTTACTAAAGGATTTAGCATTTTAATGGTCCTTTTTAAAAGTAAAAACACCAAATCAGGAATTCACGCTTGTAGCCAATGAACTTTCCACCCTTGTTCTCCCTTAGGAGAAGTAATCCCTAGGATCCCAAGGAAGCAGAGGTCCAGGACTCACCCCAGGGAAGGATTCTCTTAATTTCAGTCTTAGAAACAACAACAACAACAGCAACAAAATTTGTGATGTCCTTTCTCTCCCCTCAAGTAAAGTCAATGACTTTGAACTTCCTCTTCCTACTCAAAGTTTTTGCATAAGTTTAGGCTGATTAAAGCAGGATTTGATCTTCTCCCCAGATGTTTTGATCACAGAAGGGCCACATATGTGCACACATTCCTGGATATTTTTAGAGACTTTACAGGATCCAAAGCTCTAACTGCTTTTTCGCTCTGTGCTTTGTGGCCGGGCCTGTGAGATGCTCTGCCAAAGGCTGCAGAGGCTGATGGCAAAGGGCCTGGCCCGGGGGAGGCTTCCAAGGCGGCCTCGCTCAGTGACGTGGGACAGGAAGTTACTCTGTGGCCTTCTTGGAGACTGGAAGGCTTCAGTCCCTGGGGCCTCTCTAGCCACCCAGAGGAAACAAACTGATGTGTTGAAGATTTAGAGATTACGTGGATAATTCCCCAAAGGCTTCTGGCCTCCAGTTCCCTCAACGCACACAGAATGTGCAAGATGGACATCACTGAGTAGAGTGGACATCGTAGTTGTAGAATCAGTTGTGTCTCAGGCTGCTTACAGAACCAGCTCCCTTTCTCTCCTTGGTCTCAGCTTGTCCATCTGCTAAGCAGGATGTATTATACCTGTAGCTCGTGGATCTGAAGACATGCGGTCAGGCTGCCTGGCTTTGAATATAAAGTTGTGGTTGGACACGGCCATGCCCATTTGTCTATGCACTGCCTACGACTGAAATCCAACCTCAGGGGAACAGAAACCAACGGGGCTGCACCCCCGAAGTGGCCACCCTCTGCCCCACCCTCATCATGTGGTAGCTGTGGCACTGGCCATTTCAAGACAAAGCCAAAGGTTCTTTTCTGCAAGCAATTGGATCCTTCTTTCCTTCCTCAGGGAAGAGTAGGGAAACGCTAAAACGCGTTTCCTGGTGTCTCCCAGAGGCCCTCAGGACCGAGCCCCTAGTGTGCACTGGAGAAAGTGCTCCTCTCCACCCTGTGGATCAGCTTCCTCCCCTTTCCCTTCCTTATCTCCATCCTTCCACCATACATTAGTGCTGTCTGGTAGATCTTCCCCCCAAAACCTCGGCTTAGGAGCATGCTTACGGCCATTGCCAGCACTTTCATTGTTATTACTAGCTTGACAAAATCAAGACTCACCAGGGAGCTGGCCTCCAAGCCTCCTTGAGAGGGATTGTCTCAATTGGGTTAACTGAGTTAGAAAGACCTACCCTGAATACAGGCAGTGCCATTTCCTGAGCTGGGCCTGGACCGAATGAAAAAGGGAAGCTGAGCATTAGCACGACTCATCCATGCTCTCTTCTGGCCACACTTGAAATGTCACTGGACCAGCTGCTTCAAGCTCCTGCTGCCTTGATGTCCCCTCTGTGACAGGACTGTACATCGCACTGTCAGCCAAAACAGACTCTCTCTTGATTAAATCGCTCTCATCAGAGCTCTTTGTTACAGGAGCAGAAAAAGATGGTAAGACAGCAGGCCCATGACAAGACTTCAGCCTCGTGAACCCGGCTTATCTGCCTCGTTCCCTGTGCCAAGCTGTGCCTTGTCTTCTGGGCTTAGGCATGGTGCAACAAACACAGGTGTGGGGTATGCTCCCTGAGCGGCCACTGAAGGGCCAGCCCAGAAGTGGGCAGGAGGTGGCTCTGTGAAGTGAACCCTGCTCTAAAGAGGGCAACTGTCAGAGAGACACCTGCTGCTGCTGCTTCTTCCCTGGGCTTGTGAGCGGTGTGTTTCGCTTGGGAAATGTTTTAAGAACTTCCTATGTGCTGAGCAAGTACTATCATGAGACCAGCCCTGTCTCTTTGGCACCTTTTGCGGACAGTGGTACTTTGCATGGTAGCTGTCTCTCTTCTCTATTTTTTCCCTGCCCAGATCACAGAGGTTTTTTGTTTGTTGTTTGTTTGTTTGTTTAAACCATTCCAGAAAAGTCCCCGAGTTGCATTTCTCGCCCTAGGCTTTGATTTCTGGAGGACCTGGGTCACATTCAACACCTCTAAGGATTCCTCTGGCTCTAGGATAATGGATTTGTACTAAATTACATTTATTATATACCTCGTGGGGATTGCTTTCTTTGGTATATCAAAGGTCTTTTTTTGGTGATAATTCAGATTGGGTCAGTGGAAGATATTATGATAATTTGAATGATATTTATTTATATTTGTATGTAGGGCCTTAAGCACTTCATGGACATTATTTGATCTTCACTCAAAAGTTTACTAGCTATGGTCTCTTTATTTTATACAAGAAGAGGGTGAAGTTTAGGAAGGTCCTAAATCGCGTAAGTGCTCAAGCCAGGAAATAAAACCAGATCTGGTAGGCACCAAAGACCAGGTTTACAACTACAATCTTTACTGTGTCTGATGTTTAGAAAAAAGAAAACCTTCTTGATATCTGTCTTTGAGTAGACATTTCACCAGTAAGGATTCATGGATGGCAAGTAAGCACATGAAAAGATGTCCATTTCCTCAGTGGAAATTAAAATCAGAGTGTGGAGCCACTACCCACCGAAACAGCTAACCCATAAAAAGACTGATCACACCCAGTGCTGAGGATGTGAGGGAACCAGAACTCTCACATTCTGCTGGAAGAACTGTACAATGGCACCGTTACTTTGGAAAAATAATGTGACAATCTCTTAAAGGGTTAAGTATACACTGATCACCTGACACAGACATTTCTACCACAAAAATAAAGACATATGTTCACATAGACACAGACATATTTTGCAAATGGCCATGGAAGCTTTATTTATAGGTATTCCAAGATGGAAATATCCAGCAGCAAGAAAATGAGTAAACTGTTGTGGAAATGTTTGCTGGAATGCCACTAGGCAATAAAAAGGAGTGGACTTGTGAGACGTGCAATGAGATACTTGAACCTCAGAGTAACTGTATTTTGTGAAAGAAAACAGATAAGACACTGAATACTGCATGAGTGCATTTATGTAAATGCCAAGATATTGAAAATTAGCCTATAGCAGTGAAAAGCTGGCGAGTGGTGCCTGTGAAGTTCGTGAAGAGAGGTGGAGAAAACGGACAATAAGAGAGAAGACACCATTTTAATTTGGGAGTGTTACAGTCAACATACACACGCCAACTCTAACCCAGTTTACTTTTGCAATATGTCTGCCACATTATGGGTCAATTCCATCCCAGCAAAGCCCTGTCAAAACAAGGATATGGGATGCAAACGAAGAGAGTTGCTCTTCATTTGCTGTCTCCAAGGTATGCTCACTGGAATAGAACCGATGGTGTAAACAAGCCACTTGGTATTGTTCAGGCTGACACAGAGCGGTGCAGGCCGAAGGGGAAGGAGGTTAGGAACAGTGCTTGGGAATTCACCACCTTGAGCGTAGGCAGTTTCATGATGTAGAACAGGAAAGGCACCTGAATATCTTGTCCTCTCTATGAGGGTAATCTAGGAAAAGCAAGAGTCTTTACTTACACATGTAGATGACCACATCTTTCCATCTTCAGGCCAAGCATTGCCAAGTGCTTGGCAGAAATCCTACTCTTAGATGACACATGTCCAGCCTGAGGTGTATCAGAAGCCTGCAGAGCCTGCCCTGGAATGGGGAAGCCACCTCGCTTTTGATTTCTTACACTGAATGACTCTCTGAGTCTTCTTTGGTCTTTCTGCACTCTTTCCTGTCTCCATTCCCTTCCTTTTTGGTGTTGTGTACGTGTTGTGTATATATGTGTGTGTGAGTATGAGTGCCTGTGTGTATGAGGACTTGCAAGTGTGTATGTCTCCTTCACTATTATTATTTAACTCTTTATTTTCCATTAGCGTTTTAAGAGATATTTCTTTACAAGGAAAATAATAATTCCTCCTAAACAATCAGAATTGAAGTCATAAATTACAATGTAAAAATCTTTACTGGATAAATATCAATGAAATGGCTCACAGTGTCTGTTTTAGTAACATTACCTGTTCTGTTCTTTGTGATTTTGGTTCTAAATGACATCAAGGTTCTCAGCCACTAATATGGACTGACACAGGACTTCTTGCTGAGCCCAGAGCTTGCTGATCTGGCTAGTCTAGTTAGCCAGATCACCCTGGGGATATCTTGTCTCTGCTTTGCACCCCCCCCCCCATTTTAAAACAAGGGTTCTGGGGATCTTCCCTTACACTTGCAGGACAAGTGCTTAATCCAGTGCGTAGTCTCCCTAGCCTTGCTGCCTTCTTTTGGCGACCCAGTTGGCATCACAATCTCCCTTTGCATTTTCTTCAGTTCCCCAGGTATCCTCTGTCACTGAGGGCCAGGTATGCCCATTCACTGCTTAGTCAGGAGATATCAGTGATCAGCGGGCAGCTCCCATTGTTTAAGGTCTCCTTCTGCACCAGAGGGAGAGTCCTGTATGCTGTGGGAGCCCAGTTTGGTGGCAGAGACTGACACACAACCATCCCGGGACTTGCCACTTATGATGCTATGGCAGGGTAGCTTTGTGGAAGATGTGGGACAGCTCTGAGGGGAAAGGAAATATAACAACTGGGCCCAACAGGAAGGGTATTTGCGACACAGAAGTAAGAGGAGAAAATTCTAGATGGGAAGCAGAACTACCCCCCACTTTTTTTTCACTAGCCAGAGCGGTAGCATACATACAATACGTGAATGGTTCAGGGTGGGCAAAACCCAAGGAGAGGTGAAGCTGAGGAGAAGTTGGGCCTAGATTGTGGAAAGAAATCTTGGTGTGTGCTGAGGCTTTGTCCTTGAATTTGAGGACACTGGGTGGGGTCTGAAGGGTTCCAAGTCTGGAAATGACAGCCATGGGTTATTCCTTTGGGTTGATTTATAAGCCCCCATTCAAATATTCCTCAGGAAATACTTTCTCTCAGGCCAGAACTTGAATACCACGACACTGTCCATATAGGGACCAGAAAATCATACAACATTCCACACGGCATCCTTAGCCTCTCTCCACTAGTGACAGTGGTATTTCCACAGTTCTGACAATCCAACATGTCTTCACACATTGCCGAATGTCCCCTCATGGAAAATGGCTCGCAGCTGAGAACTGAAGTTGGATTTTTTGTTGTTGTTGAATTTTGTTTGAGGTGTGTTCATACAGATGGCACCTTCTGTACTTGCTATTGTCCTGTTCTCTAAGGCCTGGCAATGCCTGACTTCCAGCCTCCCCATGAACTATGCTGGACGATGCCCTTAGCTGCCTGCATAGCCTCACTCAGCACCTAGGGCTCAAGCTTTCTGCTCCTGGGGACACCGGCTATGGTGAACCCACTGTCGACAGCTCTGTCTGCTTCTACTTCAGGCCAGTGAGGCACCTAATTCCCTCTGGGGCACACTACATGGTGTCCAGGAGACTCCTGGAAGAGTCTCCGCCTCGAGGTCAGCTGGGACAGAGCTATCCAAGCCTGTTGGCACTTGGTCCCTCAGTTCAATTGTCTGCCAAGTCATAGCTTGGAGGGACAAGTCAGCTCAGGAGGCATGCCAGGGAAGGAGCACCAGGTCAGGGACAGAGGGCAAGCGGTGGCAGCTGGGACCCATGTGACTGCTGGAGGCTGTGTGTGTGTCACAGGGCAGTGCTGGCCACCGGCTCCTGCCTTGGCTCAATGTGAGAACTGTCACATGGCTTGACTTCTGTTTGGGAGCCCTGTGTTGGGGGTCTGGAGAGGGAGGTGGGTGGGAGGAGGATGTGTTTTTAAGATCTAGGCTGGAAATATAAAACACACTTGCGAATCACAAGTTGCTGTTCACAGGGCCATGTTGGCTTTGCCAGTGTAGAAACTGGGCTTCCGGCACAAAGACAAGCCTAGCCCTGATGCTGTTGTGATTAGACTTGGGTGGCTAAGAAAGGGTTCATTAGTAGCTGAGTAGGGGGAGAGGGACCGTTTCTGCCTCTCCCAACATCACTGTACAATAGAAAGCTTCCTCAGCCCCTCACATAAAGAGATCCCACAAGAGTCCCATTTTCAGCAAGAAAAACAAAGACCCAATCCATCTTCCTTGTTCCATTTTCTCCCTTTTGCAGGGCTTTCAAGGTTTTCTTTTCTTTTCTGATTTTAAACTCACAACCACAAGCTCACTTGACCTCTCTTCACATATTAGCTATTCTTTCTTGCTGATGGGCGGTGGGAGAGGATTTTGAAATGGACCTCTTCTTACCCAGAGGTCCAGGCAGACTGAAGCCAGAGATCCTGAGCAGACTCAGGATAGCTTGGCTGGAGCCTGAGTCAGGTATGTTCTCGCAGCTTTGAGGAGGGGTTTGGCATGTCCCTCAGCAAGGACAGGAAAGCCCTGAGGGCTCCCCCAGCAGCTCCACTTACCTCAGCCCCCACACAGCCAAGATCTTTATTTAGCTGCCCCGAAATCCCACAGACCTGGACAGAGCTCCCGCACTGGTGTCCTTGCTGTGGAAGAGGACAAAAGCTCGTGAGCAGGCTTTGCCCCGGGAAGACAGCCACTTGCCTCGTGCCTGCCCAGTGTTTCATCTCAAGGGCTTGTGCTTTTAACAGGTTTAAAAATAACATTTAGCTTATTTAATCTCATTATATAAGCAGGATATATTCGGTGTAAAGTAATTGGGAACCTCCCTCCCCCCCCAAAAAAGGATAAAGCAGTAAATTCAACTTCACCACCCTCCTACCTATCAGAGACAAGCCCTGTTAAAATGTTAGAATAGTGTTTCTTTCCTGCTCTGGAGTCAAGGGTGTGTGTAAAGCTCTAAAGAATAAAAGCAAAACATACTTCACATAAAACTGCAAACAGGATTGCGATTTAACAGGCATGGAGCAAAGGACACAACTTTTAATATTGTATGACTATGCAGTGTATTTTGTATGTTAATCACCCCCGTGATGGTCACTCAGGTCAAGAGGAGGCCTGTCTCTCCATCTCTTAAGATGTCACCCAGTCTTTATGACCGACTTCTGCCTTGGGCTACCCTTGAGTGCTATATAGAGTATAAACTTCTCTGTCTCCTAGCGTGTGGCGTTTATTACAGCTCTGACCTGGTAAAGGAAGGCACTTGGCAGTGGTGTTTTAATGTATGCTGAACAACTGAATGAATGAGTAATCGGACGAATAGAAGAACGAGCTTTGCTCACTGTGTTATGTGGTGGCCTCTTAACAGGTCGCTGTTTTCCAATAACCACCTGATCGTCCACATGGAGAAGAAAGAGAGGGCAGGTGGCTAATGCAACAGTCCTGCTGAGAATAGACAATGACCTGGACTGTAGGGCGCTGGGGAGGGTGAGGAGGGAGCAGGCTGTTCATGCCCCTGCTGTCTGCCTGGCACATGGGAGGGCAGGGCTGGTGCCTCGTGGGCAGCAGGACCGGGCTGTATTTTTAGAAACCCCATCACACAGAGTAGCCACTCGACACTGGTCACCTCACTGCTGTAGCTTCTCATAGCTCCACGCTGAGCCTCCACCCTGGATCAAGCAGCCCTTGACCTCCTGCCAGCCTCCCGAGGAAGCATGTGAGATGCATGCTAAGCAGCTTGAGGGGATGATCGACACAAAACAAGAGCACTGTGGTGTTTTCAGAAAACACTTCACAGAGAGCCCAAGCACTTCAGTTTATGGAGACAGGGGTAAACCCTTGTACTGCACCCCAAGAAAAAGATATTTATGGGACCAGAGTCATGGCATGGATACAAGTATATGTAACCCTCTTTTGTTAATGCAAGATCCCCAGGTCTCCCCTGAAGCCATGAGCCCAAATAAATCCTTCCTCCTCTTTGTTGCTTCTTGTCACATTGACAAGAAGAATAATATAGTTCTCTCACCCCCTGGTGCTTCAGTCCCTCTGTCTTCATAACACATGTCCAGGGGTTGCCTCTTCTTGCCCCCCACTGTGCATTCATCACCTCAGCCACCGCCCTCCCTTGCTGGCTCTTTTTAATTACTTTTTTGTCTGCATTTTTTTTTTTTTAAATACATAATCTTTCTATGTAGTCCTTTCTGGCCTGGAACTCACTGTGGAGGCCAGGCTGGCCTTGATCTCAGACATCTGTCCGCTTCTTTTTCTAAGTACCAGAAGCGAAGGCGCTCACCGTCATGCTTGGCCTCCATCTACTCTTGCTTCCCATTCTCATTTCACTCACTATCCAGAGATGGGTGCTCTCTGCGGCCGTAACCTTTGTGGTGTGGCTAGATCCTAAAGGGAAGTGAACAATATTACTAAGCTGGGATGTAACTGCAGTAGGAGAAGGCCCTGGGCCATGCTGGTGGGGATGGGAGCTACAGAGGCAGTATGCTGGGAGTCACGCGGAGACCCTGGGATGGGCTGGGACATTTGATGGGTGACACAAGTTTCTGGGGTGTGCCGACACGGTGCAGGTAGACCTAATAACAAATGGAATCCCATTATTATTTGCCAAAGATTCATGGCCTCTGACCTTTTCCTTAGGCTTGTAATTAACAGACTATGGGAGATAAAGGGAGTGAGGGGAGAAAAAGGGAGGGGTCTTTTTCCTGAATGTCTTGGGAGTATAGGGAATTAGATTAAAATGAGCCGTTGAGGTCAAAGACTGTCATGTTCTAAATTTTTAACCATAGAAAACTACACCTTGAACAAACCATTGGAACAGCCAGGACTGACTACGGGGCTTTTTCTGCAGTGCATGACCTGGCATGGTTTGTTTGTGCTGAGGACAGCGACACGGCAGTCAGCAGTATTTGGGGGTTCCTCTTGGAAGGAGCCCACTGCTCAGCTGACTGTGTTGTCCTCTGTTAGGTGATGAGCAGTCAGACATGCCCAGCAGGGGGGAGGCAGCTTCATGACAGGCACCTGTGCCCATCTGCTAGTTTGGAAGAAGGGCCAGATCACAGGGTTGGGAACACCTCCTAGTCAGAGAACACGAGCTGAGCAGCTGTCCCTGCCAGGCTGCACGCTGGCCACGAGAAGCTCTCTGAATGACTCCGCCTCAGGGAGCTGGAGGTCCCCTGCGGTCAACACGTTATGTGAATGCTCTACCTCAAACCAGAGAGAAGCCAGGGCACCTGCTCTCAGACCCTGGCTTCCCAGAATCCAGGAACCTGGAAGAGTCTTTTCTTCAGGCTCTAGGACTGACCATCATCCTCTATGGGCAGACACACAGCTCTTCGGAGCACTCAGAGCCAGGCCTACTAGAGACTGGTGCTGAAACTGTTACAACTGAGTAATTCTTAGACCCCAGAACAACTGAGACACATTATCCTTTGTAAAATGAATAAAATTCAATGAGGGATGGAAAGGGTCACCAGCTCCATGATGAACTTTGTCCCTCAAACTTCATGTTTAATATTTTTATCGGCAAGTTGGGGACAGACAACGGATTCAGACTTTTCATCAGTGAACTGATGGGAACTCAGCAAGGGCTAGTTGATATCTTGGGAAGGGGAACCTTAGACTGTCCTTTAGTGTCCCTCTTGCTCCTCTCTAGAGGTAGAGGCCAAGGATACTGGGAAACACTTCACAGTCTTGGGGTTTCCCAGGTGCTAAGGGGTGAGTATGCACACGAGATACTTGGAGCTATTGCATTGTAGACTGTGACATTCATTGTTGTAGGGCGCCCAGAATATCGTGAGATTTTGGTGGCATCCCTTGCCTTCGTCTACTTGGTACCAAAGGTGCTGACATGCCTCCCTTTGTGACAACCAAGTGTCCTCAGGGGATGAAATAGCTCCTGGTTTAAAGCTATTCTTCTAGGCACAGCCTTGGCTCTGCCCTGTTGCTGAACATCTCTAGACACATCACAGAACTCATGGTTTCTTAAGAAACCAAAAGTTGCTACTCCTTCTCTCGATCTGGTGTGCATACCCACCCTTTAACACTCTTGCCCTTTGTGGCTTCATAAAGCCCTCGTCATCTTTGGCTGTTCTCCCAAGCCCACCTCCCTCCACGATCGTTCTTAGATACCTCATGTGCTAGCAACATGCTGGATACATGGGTTTTATTTTATTTTACTTTTTAAAATTCTTGCTTTTAATAGTCTTTCTTTCTTTCCCACTGGACTGTACACTTCCTGAGGGCAAGTTCCAGCTCTCCCTTTCCTTTGTTTCCGCCTGGCCCCCCGGCAAATTGGAAACTCCGGTAGCTGATAGGGCTCAGACCCCCAGTGGCTGGTTACTGAATGTATAATGTCCTAGTCAAAATGTTTGCTTATGCCTGAAGCTCCAGTCACAACCATTGTCTAATCTTAATAAGGAAGGAGGATCCAGTTCTCTGGCCTCAGGCCGCAGAACATGATTTCTTCTCTTAGGCAGAGAACTAACTTATTATTTTAATCTCCAGGCTGCAGAGGAGTGAGGGGCTCTGCCTTTGAGAAAACCCTGAACTGTGGGCATTTGCTAATACTTCTCTGATACATGCTTGCGGGGAGGCCCTCAGTAGCCAAACTTCCTGCATCTATGGGGGAAGTCGAGGGTCCTGTCCCCTCTTTCTCCCATGCAAATGTGATCTATCCAGTCAATGGAAGCCCCGCCTGCTGCTCTGAGTACTCTTGGCTGTGGTGCTTTCTCCTGCCCTCCCCTCTGCATTGTCACAATGGGAACAGACTGCGCAGAAGGAAGCGTTTGGTGCTGAGACCAGAGCCAGGGCAGAATGAGGCGGATCCAGGCAATCTGCTCCGCTTCTCCCAAGGAGAGAGGAAAGGCATTTATTTCTTGCTCATAATCAAGTCAGCAGTGGAAAGCCGTGAGGCCACCAAAGCTAACCTAGGCAAGGGTCACACATTGTACAGTGGCATACCTCACTGGTGTGTGTGTATGTGTGTGTGTGTGTGTGTGTGTTGGGGTGTGCTGGTCATACACGCATACCATAGGAGAGCTCATAGCCTGTCCAGAATAAAGAGCCAGGGGTCCAGCATCCACAGTGTTTAGAAGGCTTTACCCTTCCCTCATGGCCTGCACACTTTACTGAGGGGACTACTCTTTCCTACCACACATTCCGTTGCTCGGTTCAGAGGGAAGCTTTTGGTCGGATTATCTGCTCTTTTGTCCCAAGTCTGGTTCAGTTCCATTTGGAATGGGTATAACCTTCCTGCTCCAGTAAACATTTACAGAGACAACAATTTTACCCTCAATCCTTTCTCATGGTGAAGGAGATGGTCCTTTTTTTTCGTTCTTGTGACTCAGTTTTGCTCTCCCTGTTCTTCCCAGTCCACCTTTGTGGGCACAGTGGGTAACACAGATCTCTGGTGTTCTGCAGCTATCAGAGTACAGGATTTGGGATGGATACTTTCTTTTTAAAAAGAGTTTATTTATTTATTTTTATGTATGCATGCTCTATCTGCATGCATATCTGTACGCCAGAAGAGGGCGTCAGATTCTAGTACAGATGGTTGTGAGCCACCATGTGGTTTCTGGGAATTGAACTCAGGACCTCTGGAAGAGCAGACAGTGCTCTTATCCACTGAGCCATCTTTCCAGCCCAGGATGGATACTTTCTCCAGAAAGCTGAGTAGCGGCCTCTTGAACAACAAAACTTTGAAAAGGAATGATGGAAAATTCCAGGCATTCAGATAACATGTTACTTTCAGTCTGTGCGTGGCCCTGACAATTCTCTCCAATATTTCTCATCACCACTGATTGAGCCTCATACATCTCATCTGCCATCCTGCATCCCTCCAATGATGACTGGACCATCACAGGAAAACTAGCGTTAGCCAAAGGAAGCCACAATAATGTACCAGAGAGCATCTAGGTGTGTCAGAAGGACCTTCTAGCAGTGGAGACATTCTATCATGGGAAGGGTGAGGGATGGACACTCTCTGGGGAAGGGTCCAGTGAGGCCTGTGGAGACTTACTGAATGAGCTGCTCCACATGCTTTTTCAGCCCCGTGGCTTAATGGTTGTGGCAAAGAGTTTACCGCTGTGTTTCTGTGTAATGAGAATGCCTACTGTCCAGGGGCAGTTGTGGGAGAAGGATCAGAAAAAGCTAATTCCTTCAGTCAGTCAGAGGTCTAGAGATGGAGCAGGCTTTCACCCTGATCTGAGACATTGCCTCCCACGAAGAGGAGAGGACGTAAGTGAGGGCAGAGAGGCTTGGCTTTGCCTTCCAGGTTGGAGGACTTAAGACTTACAAAGACTTCAAGTGGCCATGGGTTTGTCCTCCCTACTCAGGGCATGACTAGATTGTCTAAGACCTGGGAATATGCACAGTTGTGAAAAGTGTAGGTATAAAATTAGGGATATTATTTTGAAGCCATTTGCCAAGTTCCTGGACATCAGAGTAGCCTCTGGGCTTGTCAATGCGGTGTCGATTTGTTCAAAGACTCCTGGATCTCAGATCTGCCTGGGAAGGACTCTCAGAGGCTGGCATGCCCTTCCAAACTGTCAACTAGCTTGCTCCAGAACATCTCTGTGTTTGATTAAAGAAGATGATGAATGGAAATTATCTGTCACTGGCAAGAAGATAAATGTCATCCCCCCTTTTCTGTTCCCTGAGAATGACTGAAAGAGCAACACCTCTCCAGGGAGCCCCCACCATCTTTGGGTGGCCTTGCGCTGCCCTCGAGAGCTCTGCAGGTCCTAATCTTAATTCCAGCTCCCCGTCTGGGAACGAAGGATGTCATCTGTTGTCATTGCTTACAACAAATACTAATAACACTAAATGCTTAGTGAGTACTGCCTACTACTGAGCCAAGTACCAGCTTCAGTACTTTACAAACCGAACAGGACTGCCAGACTTATGAGAGGGTCAAGTCTCACTGAGTTGTGGACAGGAGGCCCCAGAGGCTGTTGTATCCAGGTTTCATGTTATAGCATGTTAAAGCAAGGCTCAGACACTGCCCTCCCAGCCTAGCTCTGTTATGGGTATCTAGAGGCAGAATCTTCTTAAAAGGGACATTCCCACAAGGATATTGGACACCTCTACTTCCCTGCAGGCTTTAGTTCTTCGTGGACATGGGCAAAGCTAGTAGCTTGCCCTCAGACACATCTAGAGAGGTTCCCTAGACCTGTCCATCCATTTAGTTTAAGGGATTGGGCCAAAGAGGCATGCCCTGAGGCCACTGGACCTTACTCTGGCCACCCTGGGCTGCAGAAAGGAGCAATAGGTTCCATGGCCAGGTTCTCTAGAAGCGGAGCCTGAGGCAGGGATTTAGGTGCTTTGTGGTTCACTGAAGAATAACACTTCAAGATAGATCCTCAAGGCGAGAGGAAGGTGGGGCAGAGATGGGGGCTTGGGCACAACAAACAGATGTGTCAGATATGTGCTACTGGATAAAGCGCAGGATGTCAAGATACATTTGCATTGCAAATAAACAATAATTTAAAAATTGTGGTCCAAGTATTGCCTAGGATATACTCCTACCAAAACTGTATAGTTAAATGCAAATTTTACTGGGAATTTTGTGATTTTTAACTGCTACGTTTGTGACCCATTCTAGGTTGGTCAATTGATCCTTTTGGCCAAAGCTAAAGGTGGTCTAGGGATGTGGGACTTTCAGTGGTAAAATGGAAATTTAAGTTGACCTGGAGTTGTGCCTGAGGCAAGTCAGCCTTGGCTGGGGTTTGCGGGGGAGTGGAGGTGGGATTGACAATACAGAGACCAAAGCTCTGTGAAGAGGTGGCGCTTCCTGAGAGGACACTTAGCTGTTGATCATGGTGGTAGCTGGGTTGTGGGGTGGGAAGAGACAGCACCACCTCCCGAGAGCCAGTCTCTGGTGGCTGTGAGTCAACGGAAGGCAAAGAAGGGGCTCGATGCTTGGGTCTCTATTGGAGAGCCCCCCCCCCCATATACAGCACTCTGTATGTCCTTTCAGCGCAGAGACCCCACTCCACTGGCAGAAGCTAAGTCACTGCTTACCGCCAGCCCAGTGGTCAGCTCTGAGTCACTCTTTTGCAAGCTGGGGCATGTTATCTGCAGCACAAGCCAGCATGGGATGTCTGAATGTTTACAAGGAGTGTTTAGAGCCAAGAGTGGGGCAGATTACTCCCAATTTTGAGGGAGAACTAGGGTTGATTAAGCACAGAGAGTAGAATCTGAACCTGACCTCAAAAAGAGATGGATTGGAAGGGGGGGGGGAAGGGAGGGAGGGGTGGCAGAGTAGAAAGTGTGTAGTCAAAGCACCAAGTTCAAGTTCAAGGCACCGAGACCCTCTCAAGTCCTCCAAGAAGCAGTTCCACGGGACTCTAATTCCTCCCCTTCAAAAGGGCCCCCATGTGGGGTGAGCACAGGCCCTGTCTGGCTGTAGACTCAGCTCCAGGGTGGGTTTTGTCTGCCATTATAAAGCACTTGGTACCTGCAAAATGCCCACGATTTACTTTCTGACAGAAGCCAATGCTTTGGAAACATGCTGGCGGCCCCACTGACCTGGGGATGCCCGGACACCTGGGGAACGTCCCAGCTCTGGGCGGAGCGGGCCTGCCACTGGTTCCTGGCCAGGATCCATGGGAAGACAAGCTTCCTTCTCACCTTTCCAGCATATCCTGAAACCAGAAGCCTCATGACACCAGCTCTTCTTTCAGGGCTCTGGGATTTCTACTCTGGCTGAGGCAGGACACCCACACTGCTGAGAAGCCTGAACTGAGACAAAGGTACAGAGGGGTCAGCTGGGGAGAGTGATGGGACTTATCCCAAATCAGTGTCCCCATTTCGGGCTGAATACAGCTCATCGCTGCTAAGGGTGTCGGGGCTACGGTACTCTATTTTAACCACTTCCTTGCTGTATAATCTTGGACAGGTTGGCTTTTTGAGCCCTCACTCATTAACCATCCGAATGGCAGAAACATCAGTACAAATGGCTCATTGCCTCGTTGCACTTGCCGGCCCATAAATGGGGACACTGGGGAGATGGCCAAGTGAGAAAAGCGCTTGCCGTGTGAGCACTGGGATCTGAGTTCCCTTCCCTAGCATCCACGTGAAAAGCAGGGCATTGGGGCAGACATCTGTAACCCCAGTGTAGGGGTTAGCCACCCAGACAAGTGGATCCCCGGCGGGCCCTAGCCAGCCAGTCTGGCAGAAAGGGTGATCTCCAGATTCAGTAAGAACAGCTGTCTCAAAAAAATAAGGGAAGACCTTCAGAAGAGGACACGGGACGTCAACGTCCGACCTTCACATGCACACAGGTGGGTGGATGCACCCAAACCCCCTACACGCACTCACACATGTTTTCATTTCCATAGTACTGCAAATCCTTAAGGAGGCAGGCAGGGAAAGTAGTACTAGTATCTTTATTTTATTTTTTTTCTGTTTGAGAATTTCATACACGAATACAACATCTTTTGATCATATCCACTCCCTCTCCCTCCTCTCCAAGTCCTCGATTATCTCCTCATATCTTCCCTTATTTCAGGAAAGAAGGAATGAAACTGAATATAAGCAGTGTGGCTGGTCCTAATGTTACACTCCTGGGCTTCGAATGCTAGGACACCAGTAGACGGAATCTATCATCAGCATCTTCAGGAAATGTTTGAGCCTGCATCAGCAATTTTAAAGTCCTGCCTTGGGGTACTCTGGGGGCATCTAGTTCCCATATGTTTTCTGGCACCTATGGAACCTAGCCTAGCAGAGCGGGAAGGCCTAACATTGGCCCTGAGTTCTGTCTCCACAGCAGCCTGGTACAGATACCCATCTCCATGCCCTTTACTCTCAGAAATGTAATCTGCATATTTGACAGTGAAGTCAGAGATCAGATGCACTGTTGGGGGAGCAATACTCAACCACAAGTGTTTTCTCTGGGACCCTAGTGTCTGCCAGGCTTCCTACACATGTTTTTGGATTCTGTTGGGACATCATCTTACGTCTGTCACTGCTCACTATCTGAGGAGGTTGACCCAAAAGTGCTGCCAGGGTACCTAGATGGGAAAAGTGGCTTCTTGTTGGGGACAGGGGCAGGGAAGGGAGCAGACAAACTCAGTGCTGACCAGGATGGAGTAGAAGGTGTGCAACCTGGGGCCAGCATGCAGCTTGTACCTAGAGATTTCAGGCTCAGCATAGCCGGCTAAATGTCCTAGGAAGAGTTACTGGGCCTCTGTGTGGGCTCAGTGGGCTCACCTGAAACTTGGGTACAGGCAGGACCACCACAAAAGCATCATGAAGGGGTTCAGGTGTCCAGAGCGTCCTTTATTGCTTGACTACTGAAGGTGATCCAAGCTGATGGCCCCATCCGGTACATGGCTCATACAGCTAGAAAGCTGACATGCTTCTTCATCAAAACAAACAGAAGAACTGTCATTTTAGGGAGATCTGATCAAATGAGCTTTTAAAAGGTGGATGGCTCTGTGAATGATGATCTGACTCACTTTCTTCTGACCTTGTTAGCTGTCTCTTTCCTGAACACACACACACACACACACACACACACACACACACACACACACACACAGAGAGAGAGAGAGAGAGAGAGAGCTGGAGCAACATAGTACAGAAACCTAGGCAGTTACAGCGCAGTGGATGGAGCCAGGCTCAACATGGAGATGGCAGGCCACTATGGAGCTCTCAGCGGCTGGAGCCTGTGCCCAGACTACAGCAGGCACTGACAGAAGATTACAGACCGACTGAGATCTTGGCCACACTGGCTCCTGTGTTCTCCAAGGACCACAACCTGGGTGTTCCCTGAAGGACTACGGCAATACAGCCTGCCAAAGACTTCGGTGTGATTTCCTCTGGGGAAAAGAAAGGAAGGAAATTGGAGAACGGAAGAAAGAAGAAAGGAAAGGAAAGCAATGGGGAGAAGGAGGGAAGAAAAGAGAGAAGGAGAGAGACCCGGTACAAGTGTGAAATCGGAATAACAGACTGGGGCTGGTGAGACGCATGTGAACAGAGTCTGACGTGGGCAACCCCTACAAATAGACCTTCTGTTAAAAATAGCCTTTGTCTAAATGTGGAAAGGGCGTAAATATAGTAGCGGTTTCGGCTTACTACGGAGCCGCCCCAGCTCCAAGTAACAGAGGCTTATTATAGGATGTGTGCGTCAGCAGCGAGGGGAGGGCAGGGCAGGGAGGGAGGGCAGGGACCGAGGGGGCAGCAGGGCCAGCAGGCCGGGGTACAGTACCTGCAGAAGACCCGGGTTAGCCAGCCAGTACTACGGCTCTGGTGCAGGAACTCTGTGGGTCGATACTTATGAGACGCTCGCTCGGAGTCTTCGGGGCAGAGAACCAATCTAAGTGGGGAAGACAGGCAGGCAGCAGAAAGAGGCTGAAAGACTCTGGTCAGCATTGTCTTGGACACCCTGCTTAGGTTCATGCCTGATTCACCAGGCCGTGTCCATCGGACAGCAGGTTACTGCTCCTGGACATGGAAGGCTGCGCGTTTCCCCAGGACGCCCCACCCCCAACACCACCCTTTAGACACCAGGCTACAGAGAAGCCAGATTCTTCTGCCTTGAGTGCAGAATACCTGAAGTCTACAGAAAGTCGCATCCCTCCACTCCCTCCTTCCACATTCAACCATGTCTTGTTAAAAACTTTGAGGTTTCCTCTTGGCATGGTGGTACATGCCTACAACCTCAGCGCTTCAGTGGCGGAGGCAGGAAGATCTGGAGTTCAAGCTCTGCCTCAGCTATGTAGTGAGTTTGAAGCTAGCTTGGGCTCCATGAGAGATCCTGCCTCAAACAAAATGAAACCGTGCCGTCCGGAGTTTGGTGGCTAAGGGAGCTTGCCATGCAAGCCTGGTGACCTGAGTGGTTTCTTGGAACCCGTGTAAATGCAGGAGAGAAACAGTGTCACAAAGTTCTCTTCTGCCCTTCATTTATGTGCCATGGCATGTGCTCTCTTATACATATCACACACACACACACACACACACACACACACACACACACACACACACACTTAAAACAGAAGCAAAAAGCTTGAGGTTTAGCACCCCAGCCACCAGCCTTCGTGCAGGGCATGGTGGGGAGCTCCTGACTTAGCTAGAGTTTCTGAGCTGGGACCAGCGTGGTGGCTCACTGGGTAAAGGCGTTTGCCGCCAGAGCCTGACAACTTGAGTTCCGTCCCAGGGATCCAAGTGGGAGAAAGAAGTAACCTCTGAAAGTTGTCTTCTGACCCTCACATAACCATGCATAGTGTTTATGTTCTCACACATACACACGCACATACAAACACACACACATGTGTGCACATACACACGCTAAAATAATTTTAAGCCGAGATTAAATTGTACAGTCCAGGGTCAATTGTCTGTAGGAGGCAGGAGCTGCTCCCAGTTTGTATGTCTCCTATATGACCTCGGCAGATCTCTCATCCTTTATCCAGCGCCACCTCTTCTCCCTATGTAGCCTAGGTTCATACATACATCACACATGTAGATGCATGATCCAATGCATATAACACACACACACTTTCCGTTCCAGCCACTGCCCAACTCCTGGATTCGACCCAGCCCGACCTTGCTCCACAGAGTCCCTTCACTTGGCCTCCTTTTTCCTGTGGCTCTTGCCAGACGAGGCCTTATCCCTGGGATCTGAGGTAAAACCTGACTCTTTGAGGTGGCTTTGAGCTTTCTTTCCTAGACTCATGTCTGGGGCTTCCCTGGGGGGCTGCCCCCTCAAGCCGGCCTGGTAAGCACAGTGGTTTAGCTCTGGCCCAGCCCTGAAGGCTGGTTTCTCTATTTTGTCTCATCTACCCTCTCACCCACTCTGTGACAGTTGAGCTTTGGAGACTGTCCAGATGGCAGCTCCGTGCACTCCACCTGCCACACAGGCCCCCGAGGGTGTCCTAGAAAACATTTGCCACCTCTCTCCCTTAACAGCCCAAGATCTCCAGACACTTCAGATTTCCAGGTCCCTTGTGAGTACATGATGGTTTTCTTCCCCCAAATTCTTAAAAAGAAAAAAGAGCCTGAATGACAGTCAGTGCTGGCAGAAGCTGGCCTCTTCATTGTGAAGTGAGGAAGGAGACTGCAAAAGGAAATGGGAAGAAAGCAGATATGCAGATAGCCGTGCTGGTGCTCATCCAGGTAAGCCTACCTGCCCTGGCCCTGAGTGGCCCTGTCCTGAGGCTGGTCCTGCTGGCTTGCAGCATTCAGCACAGCGAATGGAAGACCCAAAAAGCAGGCTTTGGGGCAGATGGTATTGTTTGGGTAGAGAAACACAGCACAGAGGGAGAGTGGGGTTTAGGGGCCCAGAGCTCAGTTCCCACCTCTGCTCTGCTCTTGTTCATGGGGTAAATCTGAGTCAGTCTCATCCCTTAGAACTGGGTACTTCTGATCATTCTGATGGAGCCTAAGTCAAATGCAGTCACTTACAGGTGTTTTAGGTAGCGTACTTGTGCCTGACATTTTCTAGACTATTCCTTAAAAGGCCTGTTTTATTCAGGCTGCCAGGAAACAAGCAGAGAAAAATGATTTACAAAGCTCAGCTGTCGAGGACACACACACACACACACACACACACACACACACACCCCAACAAGAAAAAACCCAACCAATCCACCAAACTAAAAATGAAGAACTATCCCCCGCCCCCCAACTAGGACACAGCAATCTCTATGAAGCAAAGCAAAATTTTGTCACAGGAAGATGGTTTCAAGGAAAGGTCAGATTTTCATTAGCTTGTACTCAAAGCATCAGAGTGTCCCAGAAGTTTGAGCCACAGCATGTTACGTAGGGATGCTTACAGCAAGGACCCATATGTTTTTCTAAATGACATGTGCCATGAGATTTCTGCTTGAGCAAGCAGAGGCTTCTGAGGGAAATGCTCACACTTTTCCGTGTACGTCTCTCCAGTGTGTCCGTGTTCATGTATGTAGTTTTGTGCAATGACCGGTCATACGAATTAGGTAGCATAAGGTCTTGAAGGAAAATACTCCTAGTTCAAACCATGATTCTGCCTGCGTCATCTGAATGGCATGCTGGGGAAAAACTGAGCTGCAAAGAGATTGCCTCCATAGTGCCTACCCAACCTTCCTATCCATCTACCTCAATGACAGCTGTGGCAGTCGGAATGCTCTGTGTAAAATGCTTACCATGGTGGTAATGGTATCACTACACATGTCACAACATTATACGACATCACAACATACTCACACACAAATAGAAACGCTATCCTCTTATACATACGTGTCATGCATATCTCACGGGCAGATAAATGTGCTTGTCCACACATCCAAATGCAGGTCACACTCACACATGCACCTTTGTTCTATAATTTCATCGAGCTGGTCGGGGGGGGGGAATCTTGTTCTGCCAACTTGGAATTTTGAGGTCTTGCTGAGCCCGAATTCTGTAATGTCCCTGGTCATGGGGGAATACAGGCCTCTGAAGTGATGGTATGGGCTTGTGGTCACATCCCTAAGCTGGCTGTCCATGGAGACGGTGTCAGGATGAAATAACTTGGCCATGAGATGAGGAACCCAGTTGACTGAGAATCCCAGAGACTTGCTCCCACAGTTGTGTTAAGGCTGTTATTCCATTGGTTGCTTCCAGCCAATCACTGACTGAGTGTGCCAGGAATACAAAGATAAGCTTATCTTCAAGAGATGGTGGTCCAGGGATCCTGACAGCCTTGCTGAACCTTTCTAGCCTGCAGAGCATCCAAGATACCTACCTTTCCTCCCCTCTCACCCCAAGCCATATTTGTGTGTTGCTGTGTGTCTCTTGGTCTCTCCTGGTCCCCCTCAGGTCTCTCTTCACATAAGAACAGGGCTGTCCCAGAGGGACATCTTGGAATGTTTAATCCTGTGATTCTGTCTGTTTTAATGCCACAAGGCAACATAAGTTCCAGTTAGCAGAAGGATCCCTGAAGGAAGCACAAAGAAGAGAGGAAGAGAGAAGAGGAGCCCTGGTATACCCCTGACCATGTGTGTTGTACTATTGGAACTTTTTCAAGCACAGTGCTGGCAGATCCAGAATGTTCTGGAAAGGCAAAGGCTAAGGTGTAGGCTGGACAATTGCCCAAGGGCCTGAGATTTGAAAGAAGCAGAGCCTGGTTAGAACCCAGGATTCCTGATATCCCAGTTGTCAGGTATTTATTCCCTCTCTGTCTCTCTGTCTCTTTCCTCCTCCCCTCTCCCTGCTTGTGCTATCCACTGAATGTCTTCTCAATACTTCTCACATATATCTTATATCCACAAGGTTCCCTAGGGCAGGATGGTGCCATTCATCAGTCAACCTCGTAGATGAGAAGCTGACACTTGAGCTAAGTCAGTTGCCCAAGGTCTGGGTAAGGACCAACTCAGAGCCATGTTGTTTAGCCCTGCTGTGCTACCTGAACCTCTGCAAAAAAAAAAAAAAAAAAAAAAAATCCAATTTGCTTGCTGCCATGGAACACAAGCCTCAGAGCAGTGAGGGGCCTGACTACGCCCAACACCCAGGGTCTGGAACCCAGTGTGAGGCTGGGGAGAAGCCACTCTCATCCACACTGGAAACCCAACACCAGCCTCCTTCCCTCTCACTTGAAAGTGCTCTAGAGTTTCTGTGCTCACAATGCATCCCTTTGGAAGGCTGCCCTCCAAGGGTTGCCATGGTGACTATTTTGGTACTGCATGCTAGAAAAAGCTGAGGCACCTGCTGGTCACACCACCAAAACTTGTCTCTGAAAAATCAGCAGATGGCGTTTGTCAGAAATTCCTGCTTCTTGATTAATTTGGGAAAAAGGAGAGTGTGTGGCGGTGCCAATATCCTTTAACCTGGATGGTTCGTGTTGGCGTTGGGAAGAAGATGGGGTGCAGCTGTGCAGAGACCCCAATTCCCCTGATGTGCTGGCTCTCTTGGCTTTCCCACAGAGGCAAAGAAGTTTGGTTTGGAGTCTAGTAAATGGATGGAAGAAAAAGGCCATGGTTTGGCTTTCCTATTAAAGGGGGCTGGTGTTTCAGATTCTGCTTTGGGAAGGCTTACAGGAAATTCTATTATACCATGAGCTAACCTGGAGCTCACTATGTAGCCCAGGCTAACCTCAAACTCATGCAAATCTATTTACCTCAGCCTCCCAAGTGCTGGGATTGAAGACACTGGCACCGTGACTGACTCCCATGAGTTCTTAAATAGGCCTCAAATTGGGTCTTTTTAGTTAGAAACATGGCAAGCATGGCTTTTATTTAAATCTCATTTCTGTCACCTACTAATAGTGTGACTATTAATGTCCCTATCTTGTCTGATCTTCAGTTTCCACACCTCAGGGATGATAATCTTTATCTCGCAAGAATTCACTAGAATCTCACCAGACCCCAATTCCTCAGCTTAGATCTCAGCTTAGGCATGGGACTACTGGTCACTTTTTGAGCTTTTACAAACAGCTCTGTAGCTGGGCTTATGAAAACAAGCCAATTTCGCTGTCAGCTGAAGCAGCGATATTATGACTAGAACAAGGCAAAAAACACAACAAAATCTCCTGGGAGCCCATTGTGCAGGGAACCTCCATGTTTGCCATCTTCTTCAGCTTTTCCAGTAACTTACTCCCCCACCTCTCCCATGCTGGCTGTCAGGCACCCTTGTCACAGTTCTGGATCCTGTTGGTTCCCAGCCTTTCCCAGGAAACTCTGACTCTGGGTGTGGGCTGGCTCCTGAGGCACGCACTGCATACTGCCTAGGGGATAGGCACCATCAGAAAGTTTCTGTAGATGCAGTTATGTAGTTTTCTCCTTTCACCTGCTGGTTCTCTATGGAGAATAAGGCTCAAACTCTCCACCAGCAACTTGTCTCTATCATGAACATGGTAGATCAAGGCTGGCAAAAGGTGGTCTGCTGTTCTCCCCTCTGACCAGGTCAGGCATTGCTAACCAATTTCAGCACTCTTCTCACTGGGCTGGAGGACCTCAGAATCTTCTAGAAGACAGTGTTCAAAACAGCTACTACTAAGTGGACAGAGCACAGAAAAGCAAATTTATTTGTTATGATACACAGGAAAGAATCAAGGAATAGAATTCAACATTACTAACTCTCCTTGCAGTGTTGCCTTTAACTAGTTGTATGAGCTTGGGTGAATCTTACCCCTCTCCAAGGTTCAGTTTTTATACTTGAAATATGCTGAATTACATCTTGCCAGTATTTGTATACCCAGGAACCCCACAAAAACACCCAACTGGAAGCCATGCTAGACACTCAAAGGAGCTGGCGCAGACCCGTGCAGGCCCTATGCTTGCTGCTTCTGTCTCTGTGAGTGCAGGTTGATTTAGAGTGCCTTGTTCCCTGCCATCCTCCATCCCTTTCTGCCTTCTCATCCACAAGGTTCCCTGAGCCCTGAGGGGAGAGATTTGATGGAGACATCCCATCCAGGGCTGAGTGTTCCATGGTCTCTCACTATCCGCATAATGTCTGGCTGTGGGTCTCTGTACTCGTCTGTTACAGAGGAAACTTCTCTGATGATGGCTGAGTACGGAATCTGTCTGCTTCTCTGGCCAAAGTTTTCTTCCACCACGTTTTAAGTTTCCACAGTCTTACCAGCCAGCCCACCGCCCCCACCACACACACATTCTCTCCTGTCAGGTGGACTCCCAACACCGAACGCGAGCTCTGATCTGTTCCTTTCCTGGGGCTTGTCCAAGTGATGAGATTTTATCAAACATCCTGGGATGGCTGAGGGCCAAGTTAAACAAGCTCAGATGGTTGGAATTACCAAATTATAGCTCGTGTGTGTGTGTGTGTGTGTGTGTGTGTGTGTGTGTGCAGAAAGTCACCTCACAGCACATAGAGCTGAAGCTTCCAGTGGAAAGGTGGAGAGACCAGAACAAGAGAGGTTTGGGGACTCCCTTCAGGCCACTCAGCAAGCTATGAGTTGATCTGGTCTGTCTTTGGGGACCCAGCAGGTCTGAGACCAGATGCTGCTGTATGTGAGAAGAACCAGGAAGACTCCATCAAAAGGCAAGCCAGGGAAGATGCTGGCTCTGCTGGAGCCTGACGGCTGGGGTCCACTGTGGGGTCACTGCATCCAGCTTGGGAGGGTAGTGAAGGAAGGCCCATGGAGGTCAAACACGGGGTCTGCTATGTGACCTCAGGGTGATCGTGGGTCCTGTCTCAGCTTCATTTTCACCTGTAACAAGAGGTGGGTGGTTTATGTGGACACTGCCTCTAAATGGCCCTCAAGGCTGCTAAGCAGCAGGAAGCACGCACAGTGGCTGCCTCCCTGGAGATTCCCATTGCGTTGGTCAGCAGCAGCAGCAGCAGCCCCTGTGTGCCTGTAAACATGTTCACTGATGACAAAAGATCAGTGGTGCAGTGGTTAATCTCAATTGTCAACTCAGTGGGATCTACATCACCCAGGAGACAAATCTCTGGGATGTTCAGATTTTTCTAAATGAAGTCAGTGGAGGTGGGGAGACCCTACCTAAATGTGGGTGGTATCATTGCCTGGGCTTTGAATCAGACTGTATGAAAAGGAGAAAGGTTCCTAAGCATCAGTGTGTATCATCTGCTTCCCACTGTGGATGTGACGTGAGCATCTGCCTGCTGCCATGCCTTCCCTGTCATGATGGACTGTGTTCCCGTGAACTGTAAGCCGAAACAAGCCTTCCTCCCTTGTTGCTCTTTGTTAGGCATTTGATTACAAAACAGGAGAGTAACGCAAGCAGCCTTCCCTCGGAATGTGCACATGTCCTAGTCAGAACCTGTGGCTTGTCCTCTGCTTGAAAAAATAGCTGTTGTAGGTGTTTAGTTCAAGATCTGGCAAGGAAAAGAACCACTCTGCATTATTGGACGGCCTCTTCATTGAAGTGTGTGTGTGGTGGGAGGTTAACTTAGAGAAGGGGGCAGTGTGACTTGGAGTGATGTGAATGCCTATAGCCAGAAGAAGCTGAAAGGAGCAAGGGATGGGCCATCTTCTGTAGCCCCCAGAGGTGGCACAGTTCTGCCAATGTCTTGGTTTGGGACCTCTGTCTTCTAAAAGTGGGATAAGACAATTTCTGTTGTCCCTGGCTCCCTGTCACATAAACTTTTCACCAACCGTATGCATCTATGGATGAGTTAAACTTAGAAGAGGGTGGGCATGCCTTAAATCTCTCTGCATTCCCCAGGGTCAATGGTGGTCAGCAGCTTGCTGTTTGGAGTTCAATGTGCCTGTTCTGTGCTTGAATATATTGACTGTGTGTGTGTGTGTGTGTGTGTGTGTGTGTGTGTATGTGTGTCTTAGAAGGCCTTTGTTCTTAGCTGACTACTTTAAAAATTATTTCATTGCCACAACACTAAACATTTTTATTTTATTTTAGTGTACAAAAAAAAAATACTTCCTTCAAAATCTGCTTGAATGGCAAAAAAGGTTGACAATAGTTTTTCTTATTTTTAGAAGTTGTACTTAAAGGGATCCATCTCAATTTCATTTGGGTGAGTAGCCTAATTAATTTTCTCAATGAGTTTACATCATAGATTCTAGAAAAGATAAAGGTACGGACTAGTAGAGATTTTCAATGAGTTAAGTAAGCCTTTCACTTTCTCTTCCAAATGACATCCGGCAAATCCTTTCAGCTATCATAATTCACTGAAAATTTTCTGCAAGCACACAACACCTAATATCACGCTTGATTATTCACTGGTAATATAGCAAATACTGAATGAAAAAATAATTGTGTTTGGCTTTTCTGATCGATACTATACTAGAAGAAAATAATGCCAATCACACAGTTTTCTTTTCCTAAAGTCATATGTATCGCTTATCTTTTCTTGTAAAAGGTATCTTGCAGCCAGATGTGGTGGTACATATCTATAAACTCAGGGATGGGGAGAGGGAGGCAGAAAAATCACCGTAAGCCTGTGGGTGGCTGGCCACCTCTGAGTGTCTCTTTGGTGGCCCTGAGATTCTGAAAATCACTTACTATTCTTTCCTCAATTGTCTTTCTGCTAAAAATGGGCTAAGATAGATTCTATTATTTATATCAAGAATTCTGACTCGTGTATACCATCCCTTGAAAGGAAGCAAATGCTAACTGTAAATGCCACCTGGAAGACACTTGTGTCTCCCGGTGCTTCTGTGCTAGACTTTCAAACTCATCACAGCTGTTTATCACCCTGAGAGTACTGGGTCTGGACCCTACAAAATAGTGCTGATTGTATGAAATCATGAAGACAGGGTCCTAGTTCCTAGGTGGGAGGGGTAAGACCCTGAAGGAGTCGTGGTTGCTGCCTGGGGTGGGGCAAGAGGGGTGCAGATGCTTCTCCAGCCCCTCTCCACTAGCAACCCTCCGCCGGAGTTTAAAGCATCCCTAAGAATAACGCTGGAGTATTTTCACGGACTCGCATAGGAATTACTGTGCTGCCTCCCAGGCTGCCTGCCCTGTCCCACAATGGAAGGTTGGCAATGAGAGGTGCCTGGAGGTTGGCTGGTTTCAGAGAACTTTCATCGTAATAGTACAGTGACCACAGGCCATCTAAAGAAAGTCTGAATGGGTGGGAAGGACACAAGAGATGCAAGAAAGGATAAAGAAGAGTGGGAGCCAAGGGAGGGCCTGGGACTAGGGGTTCAGCTCAGTTGGTAAGGCGCTTGCCTGGCATGCATGATGCTCCAGAATAATCCAAGAATCAGATAAACTGGGTATGGTGACGTACACCTGTAATCCCAGAATTCAGGAGGTAGAGACAGGAGGAAGGGAAGTTCAGGATCAACCTTGGCTACATACTGAGATCAAGGCCAGCCTCGGCTACACAAGTCCCTGTTGTAAACCGCCTAGAGAAGTTCCTCCCTACTCCAGCTCCACACACTACCATTGTCTGAAGCACATATCTGCCAGGACCCCAGAGAGGTGAGAGTGGCAGTGGGGATTCAGAAAAAGGTGCGTGCCAGTGCTGACTCAAACTATACAAGCAAATCAGTGAACCCAGTTTCCTTTCTTTCTTATAGGTCAGTTGTAGGCAGTCTTCTCTCTGCACTCATAATGGCCAACTGTCTATGAAATCTTGAGGAAGACTACATTGGCAATACTAAACCATGGCTTCTGGGGAAACTGGGTTACTCTTTAGACAGCCGTTGGGCACATGACACATTTCTGTCCATTGTAGAACACGCACACACACACACACACACACACCCTTAGGAGTGTGTCTCTACGCCTTGTTTAATATTCTGCTGGCTCATTGCCATTGAACTCACAGCCAATGGTGAGTTGGCTAACTCACACCTGAACAAAGCTCATCATATGCATATTCTCTATAATGCCCATCGCAGCTCTTTGAAATCTTCACCACTGTGCTTGACGGCCATTTAAACAGTATAGTAAGAAGGCAGCCTGGCCTTGATTGACCTTGGCTGGGATTGAATGAAGCAGGTGATTCTTAAGTTTTTACTGCTCTGTCGCTGACTGCAAGTGACTATAAATGCACTCTGGGAGTTGATTCGGGGGTTACAACAGATCTGTGTGAGCAGGTGTGTTTGCAAACATGAACTCTGTGAAGATCATGAAGATCAGCTCTTTATCGATAAATGTGCATTGCTAATTCGTCATATGTGGCTGGTCAGGACTACACTTACCGGAGGATGCACGGTCAGCTAGAAGGCACAGTCAGCTAGAAGACACCATGTAAACCGAGGCGATGGTGGTGGGTACATAAGCCTAGAGGTCTCGGCTTACTCCAAGAGTGGCTCCTCTCGGTCCAAGTCTTGAATCAGGATGAGGTACTGACTGCAGAAACATACTTGAGTGGGTTTGTGAGTTGCCAGGATCGCATGGAAGGGAGGTCAGCAGGAAAGCTTGCTGGGTTCATCCTGCTTCTCACCTTGACCAGGACTCTAGTGGTGAGCACACCCACTGTCGAATGGCAGGGTCAAAATCTGCATCCGGGATCTTTCATGAGAGAGTTAGTACCTTTAGCCCCTAAAATAAAGGGATAGTGTATTTACTTTACCTAAAAAACTATTAGTTGAGTTTTTCTTTGACAATTTCATATATGCACTGCATGCTTTATGATTGTTTTAATCCCCCTCAGATCTCACTTTTACCTCTATTACCATTTCCCACAGGTCCACTTTCCACATTTGGTGTTTCTTTTTTATTTTTTTTTATTTTGAGACTCACTGAGTATTACCAGGATCATCTGTAGGACCACGGGTTTCTGTGTAATGCCCAGAAGACAGCATCTTAGAGCCCTGTGCTGTGGCTCTTACATTTTTTTTTTCACTGTCACTCATTCCCTGAACCCTGAGCAGCCATGTGTCTCCACATTCATCACCATTTGTTGCAATGAGAGAGCCACTGGCGTGCAGGAAGCCTTGAGGAAGGGAAGATAGCATCACACAGCACATATGAAAACAGAGGGGGAGTTCTGAGGGCGGAGAGTTGAAGCAGGGATGCTTATAGGGGAGGTGGGGAAGACGGGGGAGGGAAAGTTAACTCAAACTAAGGATGTATGAAAAAGGCCATATGGAAACTTGCTACTTTGTAAGCTAATTAAAAATGTAAGTTAAAAAAGAAAGAGAGAGAGAGAGAGAGTTAGAAGAAAGATATTCTGCATGTCTAGATAAGGCTGCTCATGAAAGCCAAGTATTACTAAACAAAATCCCTAGTGCCGGATGTGAAATACCTCTTATGTGTTGGTCAGAGAGACACCAGAGGACCACAAAACAACACAGGCTCTTGACACTTTTCTTGGTTACCTACTGGAACTAGTTGATAAGACCCTATTGCTAATGACCCTGAACAGTTTGATTGTAAGCTGAAGAGAAACCAGGTTGTAGCTGAGCTGGAAGCTTACTTCTTGCTGGCTAGCTTTTACAGTTCCTGGAGGTGACAGAGAGGCTGCTGTGGGGGAAACGGCATCAGTGATCTTACCTGCCTGTGAATAAACTCTATGAGCTACAATACCTACCTTCTAGGCAAGGAGTGCCCACTAGTACAATAATGGTATGGCTGTTATAGGGATAACCAACTCTTTTATTGGCTCTGAGGCTCCTTCCACAAGAAGGAATTCATATCTGACTGTAAACACAGTCAAAACCCATGCTAGAGGTCTAAGGTCCTAGGGGCAAAGTTAATATTGTTGCGTAGCTAGATTGTCATGGCACTAAACTGCCTTATAAATATTTATGTTTATACCCATAGATAAATGCCACTCCAAGATTTAATCGGGAATGCTAAATTTAACCACATCTTCACAGAGACAAAAAAATCCATCACTTCGAAGTTCTCAGAGAGAACTCACAGACACTTCGGAATATTTCTTCATCTCCTTCTCTGCCCTACTTAGAGAATTCACATCTTTATAGAAAGTGTGCTGAAGTGTTGTAAGGCCCCTTTCTTGCTACCTCTATGTGACTTTTCCTGGGGAGATGTGAACAAATGCTTATTCACCCCTGATAGGGCCCTGATAACAGACCAAAGGAGCAATTGCCCCAAGACTATCACAGCAAGCAAATGAATGTGAGGGTATTATATATAGGAACATGAGTGAGGGCCTCCTTATTGGAGCCCAGATGATTCAAAAACAGCTACATCACCGAAATCTCATTCTAGCACAAGTGAGGACTCATGGGAGCTACATCACTATGACTTTTTGTAGTCCTAGCAAGCAGCTCAGTCAGTGGGGACTTTCTTGCAAAAACTTCGGTTGTTGCTGCTTATGTAAGCTTGGGGAAAGTATGAATCCTGTCCATTTTAGGAACCTCTTTGAACTGTTTATTTCTTGAATCCTGTAAGTTTCATTTATTCTCTAAGGAATCTTTCTCTTGGGTGGAATGCCTCAACTGAGAGGAAATAGCTAGGCAACATACAACACAGTAGAACCTGTCCTGGTACCTAGAAGATGATATTGTGGCATTCTGTTTCCAAGATCAAAGAAGATGGCAGCTGTATGGGATGGAGACATTTTGTGAGGGAATTGTGTAAACTGATAATGGCATGGCACCTTGAGCATCAGGGATGGAGATGTGGACCAGAAGTTGACCAGGCATAAACAAAACGGATCCTGAAATGGGGACACATCCTGATAGCTTCCTTACAGCCTCACTTTCCCCTCCACCACCTGTAAGTTTATGGAGATTTGGGGTTTATATAAAGAAATAAATTCCTACAACTAGTATCAGGGAGAACTCACTCACTCTACAGCCACACAATGTCCACTGTACTCCGGGCTCTTACATGTGGCAGGACGTGAAACACGGGCCCATACCATTTTTTTTTAAGAAAGACAGTTATGCCCATGGTTGACAGTGTTTAGAACTTGATTGGTTGACTTTGTAGATTTAAATCCCGGTGCTATTTGCTTAGCTATTCTATGTTGTAATTTCCTAATACGTAAAAATGGAGTAATTGATATGAAATTAGACTACATGGCTTAATGGAGGCAGAGATTTTGACCAATTCTTGCATGTGATAAGCACTCATTAGCTTAGTGAGCAACTCCCAAATGAGAGAGTTGGGGAGAAGGACCTATGTTTCGAGAGCTTATAAGACAGGAGTGTGAAATATTACTGATTTTGTGTGGAGTCTCCTTTATAAACTTACCTTAGAAATGAACTTTTACTTCACATTGTTCTCACTTATCTATTATCTATTATAATTATCTATTATCACCAATAATAGAACATATTAATTGAACACATAAGTCTTAGGCCCTGCAAATCATGTATTAATTTATTACATAGCTTGTTCACACAATAACACGAATAGAAATTCCATTTTCAGGGGTGGAAATGAAAATTCAGGGCATTCAAACAACTGTCCAAAGTTGCAGTGCACACATGATCGGTGGTGGTGGTGGGTAAACTCAGCTGTCATGTGTGCAAATGCTGCTTTAGTCGGTGAACTATGCTGTCCTTGGAGAAGGCACAGCTGAATGGGGGCAGCTGACGACTTTAAGGAAGTAACTACAAGACTCTAGAAAGTGCTAGAAGGGGTGGCATTGTCGTGAAGCTTTCCACAAGCCTGTTCTCTCCCTGGCCTCTGCTCTCTGATGGCAGCGACAAGGTCTCGCCATCGTAGCTTTTTCCTGAACAGCTACGGTGCTCTGGCAATCTTTGCTGGTTTGCTTTGATTCAAGTGAATCTCTTAGATGCTACTACGCAACGGATGTTCTCTGTAGTGTGGGTTACAAACCCTAGGGGTGTACAATTGCCTCTGATGCTGGAGTCAGAGAGATAGTCTGCTTAGGGCCATAAGAACGCTCAAAATAGGAAAGATGTTCACTACAGCAAATTTGCTCACTGTGGACTCCTTTGGTTTCTGGGTCATTTACAGCTGGCTTGCCTATTCTTGAATGTTCCAAAAAGCTCCTGGCTGTTCTGCTTCTCTGACTAATAGACTGAAGATGCAAAGTAAGAAGGCAGATTGCATTTCTGCAATGAAAAGCCTACAGGTTGTCTCACACGTAACAGCTGGCTGTGTGCCAATGTGATTCTTTTCCCACAACTACTGTGCCCTCTGTCTCTTCTTGGATACATCCAGGGACAGGGAGATTGGCGCGGTGCACACTGTCTCTGGGAAGTCCAGAACTTCATGAACGGTCCTCTTACTTAGTGAATGTGCTTTACTAGCTTCCCACCTGTCCTGCCTCCCGGACCCCATCCATGGAGGTCCTACACTTCCTCTACCATAAGAAACCCCCTCACAGAGGGACATTCACTTCTGTCATTGTCACAATCCATGTATGCGTCAGTGACTCTACCGGTTCTGCATAAGCAGCCGTGAACACCAGGCCTCAAATTGAGTGTAACACTGAGATGTAGTTTCAATAAGCCTGAATAGCACACTGTAAAATAGAGATCTTGTCCCTGTAGCCACAACCCACCTTTGACACATTTCTATCTCAAATGGCTAATACCCACCCAGAATCATGTGTCCCGAGGTTCTGATAAACAACCGGTGGGAAATTGCCGAGTCAAGAGAGAAGGGGGAGGACTCCAGAGCAGAAAGGACAGACGAGTCTCTGATCCTTCCATGGAGCCTGTCCAGGCTCATGATGAGGTCCAGACCAAGGACACTGGCAGGCTGAAACCTAGGCAGAGAATGCTGGCCCGAGGCAGGGTAGGAAACATGGTTTTAATGTAGACTGAACTATGGACTTCATTCTTACGCTGATGTTCTTTAGTGCTTTAGGGACAGTCAAGGTACGATTAGATGAGGAGCTAGGGTGAGGATCTGATGCAACAGAGGTGAAGTTTTTGTCAGGAAAGCCATGAGATTCCCCCCTTCCCTACACCTTTTCCCTTCCCCTCTCTGTCTGTCTGTCTGTCTCAGGCTTACAGAGAAGCTGCCCATGCAGCAACCAGAAAGAGGGTCTTTATAGCTTCCAGGGCCACACAAAGGTGTACTTTTTCTGTGTCATTCCTCAGGTCTCATTGCCGCAGTACAGGCTGACAAACGTGGGAAATGCCCTGGTCCACTTACGTAGCAACACCTGCTGGGCTCACAGCTGTGGTCAGGACAGGTGGCATGGAGCCTGGGTATGCTGGGTGACGGCCAGCCCTGCTCTCTCCTCTGTAGATCATGTAGAGAGGAAATACCAGTGGGGCATCTGAATCAGTGGCCATCTCTGTGCAGTTTTGCTGAGGCCTGGGGTGTGTAGGCCAAACTTGTCCCTCTCCCACAACTGTTTCTACCGTCTTGTCTACTAAAAAGGTCTACTTTCCTTCTTCTCTTTTTCCAAACCTGTAAGCCAAACTCTCTGAAAGGGCCAGTGTTGATCCCATTATCGTCATTTTGGTTTATTTTTAGATTTATTTTCATCTGATGTGCAGGGGTGTTTTGTTTCAAAGGCACGCAAACTGCCTGTTCACTTCAGAGACACTGCTATAGCAATGTCTCTGTGCTAGTGATTATTTGGCCCTCCACCCCTCTGAAGGAAGCTGCAAACTAACGGCACTCAACTTCCTTACTGGCCTCTTCATACCTAAACAATCCCTGGCAGTGCATATGGCCTCATAAGCCTTGGCTTCATTGCTTGAAAAATAGGGTGATTCACATACCAAGGCCTTGGGAAAATTAACTTTGGGGAGAAACTCAATGTGGACTATCTTCCTGTACCTAGAAAATAATAACCCCCCTCTGCAGTAAGCTAACAGCACTGTTTAGGGTCCGGGGCACCAGCTCTGTGACTCACACTGCTGTGTTTCCTGGGAAACTTCCTGGGGTGGGAGAGGGCAAGGCAAACACAGCAATACTTTCCATAAGAAGCTGAGTGTGCTGCCAGGATGGTGCCAGGCTGCTGCAGAGCTGGGCAGAGCGAGCCCAGAAGGCTCCCTGAAAGGTGGGATTTGAGAGTCCTTGCTAGATTATCAGATCTGGAAGTAAGAGAAACAGGAAGAAGAAAGATATGGCGCTTAGGGGTTTTAACTTCCAGAAAGGGATTTTTCTCAAGACTCTTAGAAAGAGCCAGGAATGCCAAGTTCAGGAAGTTGGAGGGTCTTTTAATAGGTTCAGGAGAAGGGTGTGTGAAATATAGACTAGAAGGGAGGAGAGAAATGTTAGGTGGCTGGGGGTTTGTAATCACAGGGAAAAGTCTCATGGGCTGGGCCAGGCAGTGCAGAGGAGAGGGTCAGGAAGAGCAGCTGAAGAAAGAGTATGACTCTCAGGTTACGTGGTTGTGGGTGTGGCCAATACTTTCATGACCACGGAGTGTTCCCTTCTGGATTGGTTCTGTTTTCTCTGTCAAACAGAAGTCTTTGCTGTGGGTGGGGACAGTGTTAAAGCTGGAGCTGGAGATGAGGGGAAAGGATGGCAGACCCAGGTGATATGCCTGAGTTTGTAAAGGCAGAGAAGCTGCATTGGTCAGCTTCCCCTCACTATGACAGAATAGCTGGCATGGTTGACTGATAGAGGAAAAAAAAGGTTTATGTAGTTCAGTTTTGAGGTTCAAATCTAAGACTGGGCACCCGTTTGGTCTGTCCGTTGCTATACTTGCTGACAGAAACCTGGCATGACTGTTTTCTGAGGGGCTTCATCCAGCAGCTGATGGAAACAGATGCACAGACCCACAACCAAACAATAGGCTGAGCTTGGGGAGTGTTGTGGAAGAGTGGGAGGAAGGATAGAGGTTGCTGGAGGGTCAAAGATACCACAAGAAGACCAAAGAGAAGAACCACCAACCAAAGAGCATGCATAGGCTGGACACAGGCCCCCTACAAATATGTAGCGATGTGCAGCTTGATCAACATGTGGGTCCTCTAATAATAGGAGTGGGTGCTGTCTCTAACTCTGTTGCCTGACACTGGATCCCTTTCTCCTAGCTGGACTGCCTTGTCAGGCCTCAGTGAGAAAGGATATGTTTAGTCCTGCTGCGTGTTGAGCTGCCAGAGTAGGTTGGTACCGCTTGGGCGTCTCCTCTTCTCTGAGAAGAAGTGGGGGCAATGAGGGGGACATGAAGGTGGGGCTGGGAGAAGAGGGAGGGGGCTGGGATCAACATGTAAAGTGATTAAATAAAAATCATTAAAAAAAAAAAAAGAGTGGCCTTTCCTGTTTGCACCTAAGTTTTCCCTAAAGGAAAAATCGTTAAGTATGGGTTAGCATCTGGACCCAAGGGAAAGCATCTTTTGAAAGCAGATAATCTAGGACATTACTCTGAAGTCCACCTCAGGATGTGGGCAGGAAGCATGGATGTGAACAGCTCAGCAAAGGATCGCCATGTGTGCTGGGCCAATTTACCATTTTTTTCCCCTTCGATTCCATAGTTTAGACACACCCATTTTAGGCTATTCACATTGCATAAAGGGTCATGAAAGCAAATGCTCATGGTCTGACACCAAAGAGGCACACACATTCCAGGGTGCTTCCACAGAACAAACAAGGTCCTGTGGGAATATTTTCACTGGGGATTTTGTCTTTACTGGAGGCCAGGGTGGCCCTTCCCAGGGAAGCTCTTAGTTCAGAAGCAGAAGGGCCAAATGAACAGGGTCCTGTGGGAAATGCTTGTGTTGGCTACTTTATCCTTGCTGGGGACTCAGGGAGGCCCTCCCCAGGGAAGTCCTTAACTCAGGAGGGCCTCCTGCCATTTGTTAGTTCCCAGGCTTCTCGTCGCAGACTGGAGCAGCCAAGGCGGAGGGGCTCTCTGGACCAGCTTCAGCCTTTGCCCACAGAGCCTGCCTCCCTGGGCACATTACTACCTCCCCGTGCTCCCTTCACCTAGGCTTTCTGCTAGCCTTCCCCCAGGGCATGGCAAGACAGGGCAGCAGGCAGGTACATGGCTTCCAGGCTTGGTTGCCCTGGGAATGGTCCTGGGGAGGGGGTGGTGGTGATGGAAAGCTCTCAGGATACTTTCCTAGGACTTGAATTTCATTGTGGAAAATCTCCCTAGGCTCCAACCGCTGACTCATCCGTTGAGGCTTGTCCAGGAAATCAGTTTCCAAGATTTCACAAACTCACATGCAGAAGAGCTATCAATATGTTCACATTTGTATCCATGTCAATCTCCTTCCCTTAGTCTTTGATATAATGAGTTGTCTAATTATGGTGACATCTGTTGAAGAGGACTCTAGCTTCCCCCTCCCCATTTAGAACCCACGACAGGGCTCTTGGGGGAGAAGAGCATGTACTACAGGGTTTGTGTGCAGAGGCAGAACCCCAACAGAAGCCAGCCTCAGCCGCCACACAGTGGGTGTTACGCTTTAGAGTCCGGCTACCCTGCATTTCCTGTACTACCTCATAAGGGATCAGACCCATGGACAGAGCTTCAGGCTCCCTGCCCACAGCTCTGTGTAGTCTCAGCCCAAGCTGACTGAGAAATCAAGAGAGAAGAAGGAAGATTGTGTTTTAGCACATCCACCTTTTTTCCTTAATAAATAATCAACATGTATAATTGATTTTAACCAAGAAGTGAGTTCTCAGGGGCACATCGCAAGACTTATGGTTCCTTTCCTCTCACATCAATGGACCTTAAAGGCAGGTTTGAATGGCTCATACTCGTGCATTCATTCCTTCATCCATCCATTCCTTCAACGGATCTTTGTTGAGCCTATATTGGGAATTGGGATCCTGAGACAAAGAAGCAAAATTTTGGGAGGATGTAGCATCCAGTGATAATGCTATACAAATGACGGCCACTTGAGGCAGATGGTGTCGAGACTTAGAGATGGTTCTCAGAGACACTTAGAAGACAGACCCATCTGGTCTAGATCTCCCATTTTGCCATAGCCTCCAGGCATCTCCGGAAGCCACAAAATCTTCACCTCTTAGTGGATCTTTCACCATGACACAGCCCAGTTTGCCAACCCACAGGTTCAGCAGAGTTCATGGCTCCCCACTACACATGGAGGTTTCTTCCTTGTCCTTCTCGTTGTTCCATTTTCCAAGAGGACTCTGAGCACTTTTGATTCCGGTTTTCCAGCGTCCTCGGTTGTTGTGGGAGGTGTGACTGATTTTATGGATGTTTGACTGTGAGTTCAGAGTCAAGGAGGAAGCAGTGGACCCACCTCTCCCTCCCCCCTCCCTGTGTTGGATAAGATCGGCTCAGTGACCTAGTACTGAGTGTCCTCAAAAGGATTTTTTTTTTAATTAAAAAATTCTTCCACTCATTTTTCTAGGAAATTCCTTGTCTTATAGTCACTAAAAAACAGCTCTTGGTGCTAGAGAGATGGCTTGGTGGTTAAGAGCACTGGCTGCTCATCTAAAGGACTGGGGTTCTATTTCCAGCACCCAGAGGAGGCTCACAGCCATCTACATGTCCGTTTCCGAGGATCTGCCATCCTCTTCTGGCCCCATGTGCATCAGACACACACACAGTGCCCAGGCACACGTGCAGGCAAAACACCCACATACATAAAAAAAGAAAACAAATCTTAAGAAGTCTTCAGTATCTACTGATCTCAATAATAGAACTTCAGGAGTATACAGAATCTTCAAAGCAAACTGATTGAACTGATTTTTCAGGTTGGAAAAATAAAGATAAAGGATCAGGTTCTGAAAATGTATCCAGCAGGGGCTGGTCATTGCTTACACACTTCATCTTTCTCTGTAAAAAATCAAAATGTCCTTGTACATAATTATTTTGAGGCTCCATGAGATGGCTCAGTGGGTAAAGACACTTGCCATACAAGCCTGGTGACCTGAGTTTGACCCCAGAACCCACATAACTGTAGGAGAGACCCAGCCCTACAAAGTTGTCCCCTGAGCTCTACAATGGCGTGTATACCCCACACAATCTTGTTCACATGCAATAATAATACATTTAAAATTTTAAGAAATATTACCTTTATCTCACCATAATCAATTTCTGTTCTAAGGACAACATTGCCACTAAGGTGTCTACTGGGGTACTGGTTCGGGAAAATTCTATTGGCAGTAACATCTGCAGATACTTAAGTTCTTTATATAAAATGGTGTAGTGTTCATAAAATAATACTTTTTAACCTTTCTACATATTTTAAACATTCTCTAGGATGTTTTGGTACACGACACAATGAAAATTCTATGTAAATAACTAGTTATTACTCTGCATTTCTTAGAGGATAATGGAAAAAAAGATGTTTCCCCATGTTCAGCTACAACTAGTATAGGTAAGTAGATATCACAGACAGACAGCAATGGGATGTTTTGGGTCCTTGGTGGATTGAATCTGAGTATGAGAAGCTAGAAAATGAGGGGGGAACGGCTGTAGACCTACTTGTTCATGCCTTACAGGAATGTTTGTTGATCACATGGCTGCATCATACTACTTACTGTGGAAAGGGCTTCAATTTGCCAAGCACAGTCCATGGCATCAAAGTCTCAGATTTACCTAACTTAGCAAATGGTTGCATCATGGCCCCAATTCAGGCTGCCTGATGCTAACTAAGGTAAGAACAGTTGTACCTGAAGAGAGATGAGCATTCTGAGTTGGGCGTTTGTTTGTTTGTTTGTTTGTTTGTTTTATCCAGGTGAAAATACCAGGGAAGATTTTGTGGAGAAGGCTGGACCTGAGTAGGGTTGATTGGAAAGAGACTTAACTCAGCTTGCTTGTCCTTGATGTGAAGGTCCATACAGGTAGAAACCATATCATGGTGATGTGATCCCATGTACTAAAGAGGGACATTCTTAGAAGCAGCAGTCTGAGTAGCCCCTTATCCTTAAGACTGCCCTGTTCTTACCAGCAACTCCATTTGCTTCATGTGGAAAGAAATGCAATCAGGAGCTTTCTCCTTAAAGCCCTCTAGGGCTTCACAATGCCCTCAGGGTCAGCATTGCTTCCCACATCTAGCATTTGCCTCTCCCTTGCCCATTCATATCCACTTGCCCATTCATTCCCTGTATCCACCTGACAACATATAACTTCATCACCATAACAACAGATTCCTTAGAAACCTTCAGCGTTCTTCTCTTGCTGGGAGGGCACCAGTTTTCCAAACTGGGTTTCAAAGATGTCCATGGTATATGGACAGACCTTGCCTATCTTTCACTAAAGAAATGTCCTTCTCCGACCAATTTTGTCTGACATAGGAGCACATGCTTCTCATGCCAAGCCCCACACCAGAAATGAGAGTGCTATGTATAGACTGGGGTCGGTGTGTCAGAAGCTTCTTCTTCAGTGTGGCGTTGTGGAGGAGATGAAGATGAAGAGGTGGGGTCTAGAGATAGGTAGTCATGTCATGAATGGCATTGCCCTTGCAAAAGACTAGGATTTCTCAGAGCTCATTGTTGCTTGAGAAAATGGGTTGTGTAGGTTGATGCCACCCTACCTGCACATGGGTTTTTCCTTCTCCATTTTCACCATACTGGGATTGTGTGTGTGTGTGTGTGTGTGTGTGTGTGTGTGTGTGTGTGAGCACGTGTCCTTGCCAGGAACTGGTAACATACTCTTTCAGTCCCCCAGTTATCAGATTTATGAGTAAATAAAATATAGACTCAACTCAACATCAGGCATTCTCTATACACCTTGAGCTGGGGGAAGAACTTGGAAGCTATGTCTGTATTGTGTTGGTTTTGCAGGAATGCGTTATGAAAGAATTATGGGGTCACAGAAGTTGACACTAATGTACCAGAAAAAAGCTAGTGAGTCCCGGCAGTGTGTGGCAGGATCACACTCCTCTGCAAGCTTCAAGGGGCCATTGCCTGAAGGTAAGAAACCCTAGTTACAGTGGAGACCCTATATTGGGCGATGTCAGCCATGTGGAATGTTTGTGGGGGGGGATTCTATTATGGAAACATAAAATGCATTAGGACAGAGAGACACGCTTTTCTGTGATCCAACTTGGTCTTTTCTCAATTGTTTCACTCCTGATTGCCACACCTCAGCCTCTGTGCACACTCACATCCCGTGCCAATGGTGGCTCTTCAAGCCTTTGCTGTGAAAAGCTACAGCAGGCTCCTTTATTTTCACGGGGGTATCTGGAGTGTCATCCCTGGGCGTTTGCGGAGCTGATGATTTGTGTTTTTGTTGGCAGCAGCCGGGTGCATCATCACACATCTAGCTCGATGTGTGAGGTGCCTCGCACAGTGAGTGCTCTTATGAGAGGGGTAAACAGTGAGCTGAGCAAGCGGCTGTCATTTGTCTCAAAATGTCTCCATTCGGAGAATTGCAGACTGCAGATAAGAGCTGTCACTCAATAGTCCTGAGTATTGCTAAAACTGCCAAAGATTCTTTGCAAACTTTTCTCAAGAAGGAAGTGCAAACTCTTAACCAGGTCCCTAAACTCAAAGTCCCCCAAGAAGTCAATCACCAACCAACCAACCAACCAATTAATTCAATAACTATTGATGCCTGACATGCATCAAGCATGTTGGGTAGGTGTCACAGAAATGAACCCAATATATATATATATATATATATATATATATATATATATATATATATAAAACCCTTTCTCTCCTAGAGCTTGCCTCTTAGGAAGCTGACAACAGCAGTTGGAAGACTGTGACCATGGGTCAGTTCTACCTTGTGCTGTAGTAAATAGAGTTTTATTGAGACACATCCATGATTATTTATTTACACACTGGGGCTATTTGTTCACTACAGCAACAGAGTTGAGCAGCTTTGATAGAGACTGTATGGCCTGAAAACCTCAAACACTTACCATTGGGCCCTTTGTAGAAAGTTGGCCAACCTGTGGCTTAGAAAAACGAGGTGATGATTCAGGTGTAATGACAGGCATGATAAAAAGGGCACAAAGACATGGTCTCAGAGGACAAAAGTTTTTAAAGGAAGGGAGGGAGTAAGCCTGGGAAACAAAGAACTGAAGAGACGGGCCCCTGACGGGAGACAGCAAGTGAGGAGCGGGCCATGCAGCCATGCCATTTGTCATACTCAGAATCATCAAGAAGATGCACAAGGCTGGTTGGAGTGAGGGGAGGAGAAGCAGATGAGGCCGAAGAGCTGATAAGAGGGCAACTGTGGTAGACTGGAAGCTTGTGGCATGAACCTTGGCTTTCAGCTGAATGAGGTGGGGAGGCTCTATAGGTCTGCTTAGAAGCAGGCTGATCCTGAGCTTGGAGGTCTTTTTGGCTATGGAGAGAAAGGGGTACAGGTGGGGGTTGGGGGTCTGAGAGCAGAAGCAGAGTAGTCAGGTAGGAGGCCGCTGCAACAGTCCAGGTGAGAGAAGGCTGGTATCCTGGACCAGGTGTGCAGTCCCAAGGGAAGACACAGCCATTGAAGTTACACTTTGAAGGCAGAGGCAATGAGAATCCCTGATGGGGTTAGGCTTTGGGGGTAAAGAAATGCTGAGATTTCAGACCTGAGCAACTTGAAGTTGCTATTTGTGAGATGAGAAAAGTACAGGGAGATGTATTTTGCAAGGAGTGGGTTTCTGCTCTGAAGGCCCCAAGCTCAAGTTCCTCTCTCCTTCCACTCCTCTACCCTTCCTCTCTTCTCTTCTCTTGCCTTATAGTGTTCCATGAAGTTGCTCAGGTTAGCCTAGAATTCATTATCCTTCCCCACCCCTGCCTCAAGTGCTGGGGTTACAGGTGAATGCCTCCATGAGTATCTCCCAAGCGAGACTTTTGTGCAGACATGGAGTAGGGGGCTTTGTCTGGAACAGCTTTTCTTCACTTGCCCCATGGCCCACTCATGCTCCTGTGGCCCTCCCAGCTTTCCAGCTCCCCCTTCTCAATCATCACTTACCCTCGTGCCTGCAGGCCTCCAGAGCCTCTTGAGCAGACTAAGTTTTCTGCCTCTGTTCTTCTGATTGAAATTTAAGTATTAGGGCACTAGAGGAAGCAGCCTGTCTGGGCCACCCCAAGGAAGCCCCTCATGTCTCTCTCTCTGCTTCAGCCTTCACATAACTGCCTCACCACTGTGCGGTTCTTTTAGATAATCTGTCTCTTCTCTTTGTCTCTTGGACCCTCCTGAGGCCCCATAAAATTTTTGTTTTCATTATATTCCTAGGGCCTGGTACAGTCTTTGCTGTAGTTTCTTGTTTTTTTTTTTTCCCCCAGTGTTTTAGAGTGAGCCCCTGCCTTTTATATGCTAGTGAGGCATTCTTCCGGAGATCTGTAACTTCAGCTATTTTTTTTTTCTTTTTTTTTTTTGGAGATAAGGTCTCACTAAAGTTAACTATGAAGGCCTTGAATTTTCTCTGTGTCACTAGGCCCAGTACTGCAGAACTTTTAACTTTGTTTTTATTTCATCTAGAAGAACCCCTCCCCCCCCCTCAGTTGTGCTGTGGTGAAAGCCTGTGTAGGAATCTGATATGCACATTTATTTATCGATTACACAGAAAAGGAGATTGTGGCTCTGGCTGAATAAAGGTTGAGGGGCCTTTGTTCTGAAAGCTGTTCCCCTTGTTAAACGAGACACCTCTTTGTTCCAGTTATCAGTGTTAGTGTCCAAAACAATGTATTCCCAGTGGTAAGTAACTGTCAGAAAAAACAAAAACAAAAACAACCCATAAAGCAACAATAGTAAGGAAACTGTTGGCATTTCATGTTGCTAACAAAAAAAAAAAATAGAGAGAGAGAAGACAATCCAGTAATGGTATTAGTCAGGCTCAGCTGCAAAAACAAATAGCTCTCCAAATCTCTTAGCTCCATACAATCAAGGTTCTTTTTTCACTCACAGTACATGCCCACTGACACTGGCACTTGGGTCTAGCTGATGGGAGCTTCATCTTGACATTCATTTCTATGACCTCTCAGTCAGGCAATGAAATTCATGCCCAAGGTCTAGTTGTCTCTCAGGTCTTTTGCCTGGAGGTGTTTTGCTTTTGTTTCATTAGTGAAAATAAGTCACGGGGCAGACACAACTTATGAGGAGCCAGGACAATAAATCCTCCCATAGAAAGTGATATGAGACAGAGATCCAGGCTTGTAATGGTGACATAAGCCTGTAATTCCAACACTCTGGAAGGCAGAGGCAGGCAGATCTCTATGAGTTTGAGGCCAGCCTGGTCTACAAAGTGAGTCCAGGACAGCCAAGGCCACATAGAAAAACTCTTGTCTTGAAAAATCAAACATGTGTCCAGGGAGAGGCACAGAAGCAGGAAGCAGCAGAGGCCTCAGGAAGCTAGGACCTTGGGCAGAGCCAGTGGGTTTAGACCATGTAGACAGCTCAGGGCTCTCACCTCACAAAGGAGGCTTGAGTTGTCTCTGTTTCTCTTTCCTGCTGTGCCTTTCTCAGGATACAAATTAGGCCACCTCTGCTTCCTGTAGGAACTATACTTGCTGTTGCACAGGCAGAGGGAGGAGGTCCAAACTGTTCCGATGCTCCACAGTGCCTGGGTAACGAGGCCGAATCTAGAGCTATGAATCAATCCATGACATGGAGGTTTGCTGGCTACACCCGGCTTAGCTAATGCACATTACCAAAACATACAATAATAGTAGCAATAATAACAATTATAATCATTGAAGCCTTAGTTTTCTGGCACTCTTAGGTTAGTTTGAAACCTGCTGTCTTACATACTTTCTTACTTGCTGCCTCTGATGTATGCAGGGCTGGATGGATTGTCATCAGGCTCAGAGGATGGCAAATATTTGGGAAACTAGTTGAAACAACGCAAGACATTCACTGTCCATGTAATCATGACTGGAAAATAAAGCAAGCTTCATAGCTGACTGATCCAGCATCCGAGGATTCCCATGAGGAGTCTGGGTCATCCTTAGGGAGGGGGGAGCAGGGGCAGGGACAGACACCTGCAGGAGTGTTAGAGTCATCACCAGCTGTAATTACAGCAGGAAGAACGGAGGTTTTCTGTCACGTGTCTATCTGGATAGCTGACCCTTAATCAGGGAGCAGAGTCCTCTTGTTCCTTGACTATAGGTATCCTTCATATCTTTCGAATCATTTCTAAAGCACTTCTTGGGAAGGAAACTGAGGTCATCCTCAGAACATCTTGGCCTGGCCCTAGCAGGGATCACCTTTGCGTTGGCATGGGCCTGCATGGGTTGTATTCATGATAGCCTGCAATCCCAGAGCTGAGATTGGAGTCTGCTCTGCCCACTACACCATAGATGTGACCTGCTCAACTATACCTCTTCTTTGTCTGGTCACCACGGGTTTCCTTATTACACAGTTATAATGCCAGGCTGTTAGGTGCAGCCTTTAAAATGTGCCCCCAAGTGAGAATATATTTTAATACATCACGTTTTACTTTACATATATATTTACATATATATTTTTTATTTGTCAAATAAAAAAGGAATTAATATAGTGCCAGGTTAAATGTGACTTTTTATAATAATGGTAGTTTCACATTGGAACAGTAGAATACTGGCACATTTAAAAAATATTATTCTGTGCTAATTAGTCTATTTAAGTTTCCCACTTCTTGATAAAAATATACATACACATATATATATTTTAAAAAATTACCCATTCCACCAGATTTTCAACTTCAGTAGTAGATTTTAGTTTTTAATTTTCTTTTTAAACTTAAAATTTATAAACTTTTTCAGTTATAAAAACAACTTTCCAAATGGCTAAACATTTCCAACTTTCAAAGTGAAAGCTGCTACACACACACACACACACACACACACACACACACACTCACACACACGTATTATATATAATATATATTATGCACACCCAGACACACACATATACACACGTGTGTGCGTGTGCCCAAGTTGACTCCAGGGTTGGGGACAGAGCTGTCCTGGAGCACGGAGGCCAGCACATACCACTTGCCTGTGATAAACAGTTTAAGCTCTAAGGAGATAACAGACACTCGAACTCACAGGACATACAGACACTTAGAGGTGGCAGGACAGATGGCTGCTCCTGCTCCAGCCCAGATGAGGACCTGGATGAGGAGGCGGACAGAAGTTGTGCAAAAACCTACCTTCATCACTGAAGAAGAGACGGAGCAACACAGGAACATCCCCTGGACAACTGGGCCCTTTCCAGCTGGCCTTTCCACCAGGGCTTCCTTTGCTTCAAGGTACTTGGAGAGCATCTGCTATGTTCCGGTGCTCTGGGCACAACCTCGTTCTTGCTTCTCATTGTATCCCCCAGGCAGCAAAGATAGCATCACTACTCTACCAGCGAGAAACAATAGAAAAAAGAATTTTTCCTAGGGATCATAGATCCTTAATATAGTTTGAAAATAAATTGTCCCAAAGTGCATGTGTTTAAACACTTGTCCATCATAGCCCTGCTTTGGGGAGGTTGTGAAACCTTTAAGAGAAGTGTGTGATTAGGGGGAGGCCATATAGATTTTAACCAATTCAAACCCAAACATTCTCTGCTTCTTGATTTGTCATTCTGTGAGGAGTGGTTTAAGCCATACACTTCTGCTTCTATGAGCTTTGCCACGCCTCCTGTGTTATAATGGAGTGTGCTCTCTCAGATATTATTTCCCAAACAAGTCCTTCTTGACAGCTATTGAATAATCGCAGTGGTGAGAAAAGTGATATAAGAAATTGGTCTAAAGGTTGGAGTTTTTGACTTGCAGCTTCTAGGTCTTTAGAAGTGGAGGAGTGTGAAATTCTCAATTCCTCCTTTTGGGGAGGAGTGTGAAAGAGTTCAGAGCTGTTGGACTAGAGAATGCTGTAATAGGGTAAGTAGAGCATACTGGGCTATTTTCATGGGAATCTGAAAGATCAGAATGCCGACGAAAAGGCAGACTGCAAAGGCCAGGCTCATGAGGTTTCAGGAGGAGCAGCTCTGTATCAGTACCTGGACTGAGGCCATTTATGTTATGTTCAGCCAAAGATTCTGGTTGTATTCTGTCCCTGTTTTGAAATTTTGAGTGAATCTAAATTTAAGAGTAACAGACTAAGTCATTTGTTTAAGGGAATATCATGACAGCACAGCTTTCAGGCTGGGTAGGACTGCTCACTGCTCTTATCCATGTATATATGAGAAAGAACAGAAAATGAAGCTGAATGATGAGAAAGATTTGCAAGTGGCAAGGCAAGGAGCATGAATTAAAAAGCCAAGGACAATGTGTTTATGGCCAAAGTAGCAGTAAATGTTAAAGAGTTTATTACAATTAGAGAAAAAGCATATACTCTGCATTGGGGTGGTAGAAATGGTCCCTTGTGCTTAAGACGCAACCATTAAAGTCCTGGGATTCAACAATATACACTCAATGGAAAACTTTTTTTTTTTTTTAAAGAAGACCTGGGAAGGGTATTTGAATAAGGAATTTTACTGGTAGTGTATTTGGCTCTGACAGGGCCACCTAGGCAAATATTTTCCCCATATTCCACCAAAGGACACTACAGCTGTGGAAAAGGGGAGGCAGAATCATCTGGAGCCTGCAGCAGGACTAGGAAGCAGTGTCCATGCAGTGTTGACTTTGCAGGTGCATTGAATGCAAGGGTTGTGGAGTCATGAAAGTTCACACCGAGGCTCCTGGAAAAATGTGGTGAGGCCTGCCAAATATTCCTTGCAAAGGAGCCCCAAGGTACCATTTTATGATGCTAGGAAAGTGAAACCTAAGATGCAAGGGAGACCCTGGGATGTTAGAGATTCCAAGAATGAGAACTGTGGAGGAGAACTGTAGGCTCTGAGTGAAGCCAGCCTAAAAGAGGCTGTGTGTTCTGCAGGCAGCAGAGTTGCAGGTGAAGCCCAGATGATGGTGTGTGAGTTCCAGATGCAAGACATGAAACTGCAGGATTTGGAGCTTGTCTTAGTGCGTTTTGGACTTGCTTTGATCTGGTCTTTTCCTGTTATACTTCCATCCTCCTTTTTGAAATGGGAATGTCTACATTGTGCCTTTGTTATATTGGATATAAATAATGTGGTTTTGCATTTTATAGGGATTTACAGTTAAAAGCTTGCCTTCCATTTCAGAAGATGTTGGATGTCATCATTACGGATGATGTTGAGATTGGTAAGACTATGGGGACTTCTGAGGTTGTATTGTTTGGGTTTTGCACTATGAGATGATCATTAGCCCTTGGGGGCCAGAGGCAGAAAATTTTGGCTTGAGTATAAAATGCTGCACACAGATACATTTGTTCAAACACTTATTATCCCAATGGTGGTGCTATTTTAGCAGGCCATGGACCCTCCTGATGGGGGTGGATCTCTCTGAAGGAAGTGGGTTGATGGGGGATAGGCCTTATATGCTATAGCCTAGCCCTGGTTGCTGCCTGAGCTCTTTGGCTATGATTAAGTTAAGGACCTCAAGGTGGGGAAGTTATTTTGGATGATCTAGGCAGATTTAATGTGATCCAAAGGGTCTTTCTAAGAGGAAGGTGGGCAGGTCAGAACCAGAGAGAGCTGTGACACTGAGAGTAATACTGTTCAGCAAGGAGCCACTAGCCAAAGAATGCAGATGCTGAGGAGCTAGAGTGATGACAGTGTTCCCTGAGGCCTCCAGGAGAGAGGAAGGGGGATCCTATAAGGTCCATATTGGACTTCTGACTTAACATTGTAAGATAATGAATGTGTATTGTTTTATGCTACTTGGTGGCAATGTAAAGTGTCACTGAAAACTAATGCAGATCAGCAAGGAGCAGAGGGTGGCCTTGAATACATCAGGGCTGTCTCCCTTTGGTATCTCCTCCACCACAAGGTCCAGCATGCTAGGCCTGTCACTGGCCCCTGTAGCTGCTGTTCTAGAAGATGAGAGCATTGTAATTAGATTGTCCAGCTGCAGACACCCCTGTACTGCACCAGCAATGGTCTGATGGAGACCCAAGCAACAGATAAGGCAGATAAATAGCTGTCAGCAGAGAAGGGGTGCTGGCAGAGGGAAAATGACAGCGTCAGGGTTTAGTGTTCATCAGGGGTGGCAGGTGAAGGAGAGGAAGAGCCTGGCTATACACTCAGATATGGTTTGGGTTGGGACATATCACTTGCCTGGAGAGTCCACACCAGAGGAGGATGGAGGTTTGTGGTGAAGATGAGGTTGGGTTCTATCTTGCTGAGTACATTGTTTATGTGGAACTGACCTATAGAGAAGGGAGGATGGCCCAAGTGAGGGTCAGGCATTGGGGAGCCTCTGTGGATCTGGCTGAGACAACCCAAGGGATGTGGGAAAGAGTAAGGAAAAGAAGCTGAGGATGAAACCCCAGGGAAGTATACAGGGCCCACCAAAGGAAGAGAATTTAGTGGAGGACACAGATCAATAGGCAGGCAGCAGGCAACCAGCATTCAGCCGCATCATGGAAACCCTGTGGAGGAGAGGGGCAGCGAGAGATGCCAGTGAGCATTAGCCAGAAAGCTGACTGGGGCTTCAGAAAGAGTTGCTGTTAGGTTTGGGAATTCAGAATCCATCAGTGACCTCGGGGAGAGCTGTTTCCATGGAGAGGCAGGGGGGAAGCCAGATTGTACTGGCTGAGGAAGGAAAGAGAGGTGAGGATGGCAAGCTACGGGGACATGTGTTTATTTCACTGGGGGATGCAATACAAAGCACACCAAAGCCATCCAGGAACCTTTCCAAACAACAGCAAGGACAGGAAAACAAGTCTCTAATATAAAAACGGCAAAGCTCCTCAAAGCTTGGTACCATCCTTTGTGGTAATCGAAATGAAGGGCAGACAAAAGCCTCCATGGAGAATGTCAGTATATGGAACAGGAGTCTGCGGATGGCTGCTGTTGTCCCTGAGCTACCTAGTGTCTGTCCTTAGCGTCACAACCCCTGGATGGCAACTTTCAGGCCAGCTCTCTCTGCAGCTTTGGTAGCCAGCATGAGTTCCAGGCAACCCTCTGATCTTTTCCTAGGCCAGGTGCAGATTCCTTGATTTCTAACCTCTCTGTATCACCTTGCCACTCTGATGTCCACACACAGAGAGGGGACCACAAGCTTTACTGGATGGAAGCCTGCCCTCTGCCCCCTGCCATCTCAGCACACAGCCTCACTGCCAGCCTCCAGTACTGGTGAGCGTCTGTATGTGGCTTTCTCTGGCCCCTGGGGCCTGCTGCATCTGTGTGTGAGCAGATGGAGGTGCCAGCGACTTCATCCCACTGCCATTACTTTTGGAACAGCTGTCAGCAAGGACTGAAGGGGTTGGTGTGTCCATACCCAACTGACAACCCTCAGGCAAGTCCTACCCTGTTACCCACAGCTCTGTCTCCAGCTGGATTAAGCGGTGCTTGACCACAGTGATGATGAACGACTTCCTCACACCCTCTAGTGACGTTCTTTCCAGTCTCACCACTTTATCGTCCTGGGTACTTCTCCTGTGTGAGCTTCTTGCACTGGTGTCCTTTATTCAGCATCAGCTTCCAGGACAACACAGACTAAGGTAGAGGGCTGTCTGATCCAGTTTGTGGCAAAGCTCCTTATGGTCCTCCAGACCGGCTTCTGGCAGCCGAGGAGGCCTTCTGGAAACCTTGTCCGCTACCTATCTCTCCCCTTAGCATCCGTAACAGCATCGGCACCTGCCATGCTTCAGACTGGCTGGAGTGTCTTACAGTTTCTCATATAAAGGCATTTATTTAAGACTGGAAAGTAGCTTGAATTACCCTCTCCAAAGATGTCTTCATCTCCGTTTTTCAAATCCATGCAGGTATCTTTTAAGGTAGTTGTTTACAGAGACTGTCCTCAGGAAATGAGCATCCCAGTGGAATGACAAGGTCCTTAAAAGAGAGAGGCAGGACACTCAGATGAAGAGAGAAGTCCATGGGATCAGGACTTGGAATGATGTTGAGAATGGGGGAAGGGGCTAGAGCCGAGGAATAGAAGCAGTTTCTGGAACACAGAACAAGCCAAGGGATCAGATTCTCCCATAGAACCTTCAGAAGCAGGGCAGTACAGCTGACCTCAGGACTTCTAATCTTCAGAATTGCCAGATAACAAATCTATGTTGTGTTAAGTACTAAAGTGTGGTCATTTGTGACAACAGGACACTAGCACAGCCTGCACACAGGTGAAGTAGACAAATCTATAGATTCCCTGTCAGGGGCACAAGCACAGAACCTGCCCTGTTAGCTAGAGTGGCTGTGTGACCTTGAGTAAGTCCTCACGGTGACTTGGGGATAGTGCTGACCTCTGTCCCATAGGTTGCTAAGGGCTGAGCGAGTGAACATCAGCTAGCTCTTTGATAATGCCTCTAGTTATAATGAGCAGTTTAGTTGCTATTAATATTTGTGACAACTCTGCAGGTGTGTGGTATTTTGTTTGAACTTCCTCAGGCTGAATGAGCAGAAAGACCTGGAGACCTTAGACTACTTGATTCCACAGACTTTTTATCTGTAGGCAATCCCGCCAACTCCAGGCTTACCATCACCAGTGATAGCAATTGTCCCCTGGATGCCTGCTGTCCAGTCATGCTTCAGTCATGGTTCCTACCCTTGGCCATCACTGTACCTACCAGGTTCAGCTGCTTTCTGCAGGTGGCTATGAGATCCCCTGAATGGGGCATCTGGAAAACACCCACTGTGACATGTGTTTGCAAAAGGCTACCTCATGTCATTTCTTCAACAACTCTGGAGTGGGCATGGTGGGGTGCACCATCTCTCTTTCGGGGCTGAACCTGCTGAGGCTTGTTGAAGCTGGGAGACTCACCCTAGGGCCCTGGGCCTTACAGAGGCAGAGTGGAAGGGAGGGGGCTGGTCTTCAGGCTCCTCATCCCAGGCTTCTCCTGCTGCTTGTGAAACCCTCCGAAAGGCTCCTTCTAATTCCCCGCTGTTTAAATCCCAGTCGGTGAAAACTGCCGTTGACTTGACACTCCGTAGAGGAATGTGATATAAGCCTCACAGAGGTGGGCAGTGGCATGTACACATTTCATTTCTTTTACCGTTGCTCTCATCCTGTATCACTTGGATAGGCTCTCTGGTTGACAAAATGTTTCTGCCTCATAGATTTAAAACTTTCCCACCCACTGGGAAATACTGTGTGATGTAACTGCTTTGACTCTCCTCATGAAGCCAGTGGAAATCCAGGGTTCCCTGTCAGGGTTCAGCACTAAACCCAGCTGGGGGACTTTGCATCACTGACATTCTCAGTGATAAAGAACAAATGCAGTCTACTCTGCAGAACCCAGCAACTTGGTCTGGGAAATGTCTGGGGTTGGGCTAGATGATTTCTAAGAGTCTTTGTAGCTCAGGCGCTAGACAACCACCGGGGAAAGGTTCTTAGCAGCAGAGCAGATCCCTCCTAGTCAGCTGTGTGGGTCTCTGTGCTGAGTTCCAGTGGACAGGGAGGCCAGGGAAGTGTCCAGGGGGCCATTTCTGGAACAGAGCCTGTGTGCTCCAACTCCAGGCTGGCTACCTTTGTTTCTCTTTGATGTCATGAAGAAAGCTACCCTGAGCTAGGCTCATGCTCTTCTGGACCAGAATGTTGCCGGGACAGCTGGGTCCCCTCTCGTTAACAATGTGCAGACCAGAGGGGAGCAGCCATTGTTTCCCAGGTCTCTCATTCTGTCTGTGGAAAGAAGCCCAGCAGAGGCAGCTCTCCACAGAGGGGTGTGGAAGCCTCTGGCCCATCCCTGGGGTAAGCAGCACCCAGTTTGCTTTTCCTAAAGCCATGTTGCATAGAATCAGCTTAATAGATGACCGACTTGCCTAGTGATGCTCGTCTCACGGCCTTGCTTCCACATTTATCCCTTCCCCCTTGGTTTTAAGGTTGGGTACCTAAAACTTGTTTTGTGTTTCCAATAATATTAATTCAATGTTTGATATTCTCTGAAGCATGAAGCTTTTTAATTTTTTTTTTATTCTAAAGGGTATATTGTGGTTCAGAGACAAGTCTTACCGGTTTGGATACACAACTCAAGGCCCAATGACATTGATACTTAACTCTCACAGGCTTTTTAGCTTTCCTAGACTACCAGACTTGCTCAAGGAACTTTTCCTTTTCCCAGCTTTTTAAGCTTCTCCTCATCAGGGACCCCTGTCGATGCTCTAAATCATCTGGGCCTACAGCCCTATCTTCGGTTTTGTCTCAAATTCTCCCTCCACAAAACTTTCCTATTTGTGGCAATTGACCCCCAGGGGAGGTGAGGTGAAGCCTGTGAGCCTCTGGATAGGCTGAGGAAAGGGGCCAACCTGATTCTGACCCTCAGCCCTCATCCTCCCCCCCCAGGACCTACACCTTAGATCCACAGAGGGTCACACCTTGTCCTCTTCCACTGATTCTTGTCTTTTTAGGCTTCTAACAGCACTTCTGACTTCAGCCAATAAAAAAATCCCTGCCATGTAGTAGACCATGGGGCGGTCTACTGAGAGCTACCCTCAGCCAGAGACGCTAGTCTTCAAAAGTCTGAAAACCTTTCAACCATTAGGGTTCTAAAATGAATTCCTTACATAAATCTTTATCTACTCACTATTGAAATGAAATTAATCTTTTAATGCAACAAACAGACAGAACACACAAAACCCAGAATGACACAAGGGGCCAGATCACTGAAACATTAAAACATGTACTTATCTCAAAGCAAAAGGAGAACTGGTAATGCAGCTTAGTGGAAACGCACTTAGGAGGATGGCTAATTTTGATGTCATCTTGACTGCTCCTAGAATCAATGAAAACCCAGGCTCCTGGGCACTCCTGTGAGAGATTTTCCTGACCAGATCACTTGAAGCAGAAAGGTGCACCCTACATGGGTAGCACCTTCTAATAGGAACCCACATAAAAGGTCATGGGAGAAAGAGACTGCCTGTTCACCTTCACACTTGTTGGCGAGTTCATCTACCCTGGCACCATGGCATTCCTTCACCAATGTTAGAACTGATGTCGTTGAGATTCCAACGTGGACTGAACACCAGCAACTCTCCAGGATTTCTCCGGGCCTTCGGTGCCCGAAGAAATGTCTGGGACTGTCCAGACATTCAGACATGCAGCCTAGTGGCCTGAACACCCCTCGATCCTCAGCCTCTCCAGCAAGAGACTGTCATTGTTGGACTACCCGTGAGACAATCTAGTAAATCCCCTTTACGCGCTCACTCGAGTGTGCATGTGCTAGGGTTTGTGTGTGCGTGTGTATTCATTCTATCTCTTTCATTCTTTAGAGTGCCCTCGTTAATACACCCAGCATGTGCCAAGCCCCTAGGTTCAATCCCAAGGACTTTGGGAAAACAGAAAGCCCACAGGGGCTGAATTATTATGACAGTAAACAATAATGACAGGTAAATTGGTCATTATTTAAGTTTATCAACACAAAGGAGGACTTTGGGTGAGGTTCTCTGGCCAGTGGGATCTGTTAGAAGAAAACCTGTTTACAGTGAAATATGGGTTCTTGGACCCAGGCCAATAGCTAGGGCAAGAACTCAGTAGATACTCCTTGCCTTCAGGAATGGATGCACGAACAAGGTAAACTCAGTTAGTTCTGGTTGAGGTCTTACGACAGCCAAGTAGAGTCTCCACAGAACATCTCTACTTTCACGAACATCCCAAAGTTCTCAGGACATTAGCAAAACTCACTTTCATTTGGGAAACAAACCAGTGCCAGGCACCTCCCAGAAAGACAGGCGATAAAAATCAGCAGAGCAGAGAAGGAGCCTCAGTCTGCAGAGTGTTCACTGGTCTGCCTGTCCACTGCAGAGAAGCCCAGGAGCTGGGTAGAGGGACAATTCTAGCTGTAGTTTGTACTTTATCACATATCCCCACAGCCTAGCTGAAGGAGAAAGGATGGATGGCTCTCCAGGTTACCTAAAGATTTCCCAGAGTTATGTTAGAGAGTTGAAGTGGCCCTAGATGATTCTACAATTCATCAAATTGTTTAGTGTAGTTCCTAAGCATTTGCTAAATGTTTGGATCTGGATGATAATGGAAAATAAGGCACAGTTCCATCCTTAAGGAGGTCACAAGTTGGAGCCAGGTTAAGAAAACATTAAATTTAGGCTGGAAAAATGACTCAGTGGAGAGAAGTGTCTGGTACCCTTCCAGAGGACCTGAGTGTGATTCCCAACACCCATGTTGGGCAGCTTCCAACCTCCTGTAGCTCTAGCTCCATACCAGACAGCTAAACACATGCCACACACACACTCACACAAATGTACACATACATGTACATAAATAAAAAGAAACCTTTAATTTAAAAAGAGAACACAAACAATTATCCCAGTAATTAAAAGTTCATGGCACATGTGGGCTATGAGATCCTGATCTTTCACAAGCCTGAGCTAAATTCAGGGGGTGAGGAAGGAAAAGATAGTGGGATGAGTGAGTGGCTATGGCTTAGAGCAGGGCGTGAAAAAGGGCTCAGGAGCAGGGAACTGCGTAAAAATAGGACCAAGGAGGAGGGAACAGCTTGGAATTCAGTTGGCAGCTCTCTCTGGTGTGATGTCATTCTGGAATAGAGGGTGATCACTGGGGGATTTCACTGCTGGGGATGAATATCCATCCGCCAAGTGGGGATATATAAAGCCATGCTGCTCCAGGGGGAGCTCAGAGGACTGGGGGATTCCCTAGTAAGTCATCCCTAGAAGCTCCGGAAAAACCACATAGTCTCCTCTTCTGGTGAACAGGGTACCATCCTTGCCTAGAGAAACAGACAGAGAAGTGAGTAAGCTCTATGCGTTGAAGGGAGGAAGAGATAGCATCTACTCAAAGAAGCAACAGAGGGGGAAAACAAGCAGGCAGGGTTGGCAGGCAGGCAGGGGGAGATCCTGAAAGGGGATGGGAGACCCAGGAGCTCCAGGAACTCTGACCAGATCACCAAAAGATCAATATGTGATGGGAATGTGTGCTGTTCAGAACACGGGGTTCCCAGTCATCAAAGGACTAGAAAGGATGGCAGTGATGCCACTGAAGGGGAAAATAAACCCTTGTCTAGCTGTTTGATCTACAGTGGTGACCTGTCTGCAAGATGTGCTAGTTCAGTCATGGCACAAAGCTTGTGGGAATAACCAACTGATATCTGATTAGATTTAATACCCACTCTATGAGACCGAACCCATCCTCAATATTGCTTTGGTATTCAAGAATCTGAGACCATATAGGCCAGCGATCTGTGGGAAAACCCAAATACTACTGTTCTGCTAAAGGAACATTGCAGTAAGACTTGTAATGACATTCTGCCGTACTCATAGGTCAATGACTTGTTCAGCCATCAGCAAAGAAGATTGCCCCCGAAGTGTACGGGGACAAATACAGAGATCTACACCCCGACATAGCAGAGGGTGGGAGATGTTGGAACACTCAGTCCTATAAGGGATGTTTCCATCAAATCCCTCCCCTCAGGGCTCACGGAACCCTGTGGAAGAGGAGACAAAAAGATTGTAGGAGCCAGAGAGAAGAAATGGGAGACACCAAGGAAACAAGGCTGGCACCCATATGAACTCACAGAGACTATGGCAGCGCACACAGAGTCTGTGCCCTATGGGGCTCAGCTCTGAAAGGGGTAGGCACAAGCCCCCATCCCTAACCCAGGTGCTATATCCAACTGATAACCACTCACACATGAACAACTAGTTTTATTCCATGGAGTCTCAGCAGTACAAACCCCTCTTAAGGGTAGGCCCTGTGCCCAGCCATTGATGAAACAAAATGCCGACATAAAATGAACTCAATGGCATCTTTGTCCTTTATCTCATAATGTTTTCTCGGTGATTGTCTTTTATCTTCCAGGTCCTTTGTGTGTTCATTCTGACTCTACTTTTGTGTTGGTGTGTGATTCCCGTGTGTTCAAACACGTAGGCCTCTGCATCTGTGTGTGTTTCTTGTGCTTTCTCTTTGGCACCTTTTCTTCCATTTGTTTGTTTGGGCCTATCTCGATTTGTTTGATTTTATTTTATCATAATTTATCTTATTATTCTCTAAATGACTTTTCTCATGAGATACAGAAAGAGGGTGGAGTTGGATGGGGTTAGGAAGGATCTTGGAAGAGCCAGGGCAGAATATAGTGTCCATTTTAGTGAAAAAATCTATTTTCAATAAAAGAGAAATAGAAAGAAGGAAGAGGGAGGAGAGCCAAAATGGCGGCACCGGGAGAAGAGCCCGTCTGAGAAGCAGGACAGCACTCTCCGTGCAGAGACCAGGAGACTGAACTCGGGGCCCTGAAACTACATCGATTGATCGTGTTTCCCAGCTATATTTTAGGTAATTGGACTGGAGAATTTGATACTACGATGGAGCAGCTGAGAGTGGCCATTGTCACAGTAAATTCTACCAGAGTGGACGCAGGACTAGCCACAGGACTATCATCATGGATTGCTGCAGCCATGAATCATCTGAAGGAATGGGCGGGCATGGGAGCGTTAGCAGGCCTTCTGGTGTTGGTCTCTTGGTTTGCCTGTGGTGTATATGCAAGATTAGAGTCTCACAACAGGGTAATGCAGCCATGACCATTCAGGCCTTTACAGCCATTGAAGCAGGACAGTCTCCCCAAGCATGGTTGGCTACCATAAAAAGCTAAAATGTTAAGCTCAGGATGAGAGGCTAAGCTCTGCACTCAGGGTCTGCCGCTTTCGACCCAGAGAAGAACATGTCTGATTGCATGTGGGTTGATGCCCCAGGCCCCGCCTCTGAGAAAAAGGTATCGGACGGGTCTGATGCTCTTTGGGTGGATGACACCTAAATGAACATCAGTACAAAGTCCCAATTTATTTCTAATATCAGAGATCAGACCTCTACTCTTGCCTGATGCGTCTAAAACAAAAAGGGGGAACTGTAGAGAGCTGCGTGATGCCGCGCCTTAAAGATGGAGCTGGTTACCACCTTCCACCTTCCCGATGGTGAGTGCTCTCTGTCACGAACAACTCCACATTTGGCTAAGGCTGAGGATCTGGCTTGCTTCCATGTATGTGGACCTATCTGCATTGCCCATGTGGCATGCTGGGGTTGGCTACCCAGAGGCTATTTAAGCTGTGGGCTGGCTTTCCCCGGGGTCAGAGGATTGTTCAAGGTTCCTGAATAAACTGCATTGAAAAAAAAAAGAAAGAAAGAAGGAAGAGAAGAGAGAACATGTGGCAGTGAGGGAACCCTGACAAGGCAGATGGCCTGAACTAAGTTCTCCCCAACCGCTGGGTACCCAGGGATGTCCTTGAACTCCTGGGATGCTTGGAGTATGATCTCAGTGCTCTATCATCAAAATAGGGGAACTCTGCGCGCCATCACACCTTCATACCCCGTGGGTGCAGGTTCCTGTCTATCCCCCTGTCGGGAGTCTCACCCCAGCCCCGTGGTATTGTCCTGGTTGGCAAATAAGAATGGTCAAAAAGGGCTACTCAATTACAGGAGAACCAGGCCTCAAAAATAGCATCCTGAGGGACTGAGGAGCCAGGGCCGAGGGGCTCAGTTTATAAATTACCTGCCAGCGAATCATGAGGACCTGGGCTCAGAACCCCAGAACCCATGTAAAGGAACTAGGCACACTTGTAACAGTGCTAGGGGTGGTGAGTGGGTAGGTGTGGTTACAAGTAAATTCCTGAGCTCATTGGCCAGCCAGCTTAGCTGGATGGATGAGTTTCGGGTTCCCTGAGAGTCCTAGTGACAAACAAACAAAAACAATTTCAGTGATTGAGGAATGACATTTGACATTGACCTTTCATGCATACATTTATGCACATACATGCCTTGCACACACACACACACACACACACACACACACACACACACACACACCACACACACACTTTTTAGAGCATTTTTAATTTTTTATTTTAATTAATTTTTTTTCTTTTTACAATTTGCCCCCTCCCTCAACTCCTCAGTCCTACCCTACCTCTGTCTTCCCTCTTATCACTTTCTCCTAGTCCGTTGAAAGGGGAGTTCTCCTCTTCTCCCATCTGCCCATAGCCTATCAATTCTTATCAGGACATCCTGGATCCTCTTCTTCTGTGGCCTGGAGAGACCACAAAGCCAGGGGCAAGTGATCAAAGAGCAGGCAACCTATTTCATGACACAGACAGCCCCTGCTCCCCTTATTAAGGAACCCACCTGGAGACTGAGCTGCCAATTGGCTACATCTGAGTAGTGGGTCTAGATCCTCGCCATGCCTGGTCCTTGCTGGTGCATCAGGACCACCTGGGCTCAGACTTTTTAGCTTTGTTGGTCTCCTTGTGGGGCTTCTGTCTCCTCCTTGCCCTTCTATCCCCCCTTTCTTCCGTAAGACTCCCTGTCCCTCAACAGAGAAATGGATACCAAAATTGTGGCACATTTACATAATGGAATACCACTCAGTTATTAAAACAAGGAAATTATAAAATTTGCAGGCAAACGGATGGAACTAGAAAAGATCATCCCGAGTGAGGTAACCCAGAAACAGAAAGACATGCATGGTATACACTCACTTATAAGTGGATATTAGCCATATAATATAGCATAGCCATCTACAGAACTAAAGAAGCTAAAGTCATGAGGGCCCTAGGGAGGATGCTTAAGTCTCATTCAGGATAGACACCAGAAGAGAGGAAACAGGATGGGAGCCTACATAGAGGGTCCTCTGAAGGGATCCACTCAACAGAGGATGGAAGCAGATGCTGGGATTCACACACACACACACACACACACACACACACACTCACACACACATACACACACACACTTTTAAAACACCACGGCTCATCTCACAGTCTTTGCTCCCTCCTATGCATGATTTCCTGTGCACCCTCACTCTGCCAATTTCAAAGCCTGTGGGAATTTAGAAACCATTTACTTAAACTGAGACCCCACGGAGAGGCCTTTCTGGCTACTGTTGTGCGAGGAAAGCAGATCACAAATAAAAATGCAGTGCACCTTGGGTAAAAGTCACTGTGAAGTTCCGAATGAGAAAACACATGGTACTAGTGGCCTCGTTGACACTGGGTAACAGAATTTCTGGGAACTGTTAAATCAAGTTTTGTATCTCTCACCTTTTGAATAGTCTGTCATAAGTAAAAACCCCTTCAGCAAGAAGATAGTCAAGTGTGTGTGTGTGTGTAGGGGTTTGGGGGGGTGAATGGTGGCAAATTCTCAAAAGAAATACTTTGCATAAAACTTGTAGAAAAGAGCATTTGCTCTGAAATTTACCAAGAAGTCCATGTCAACATGCACCAAATGTTCTGGTGAGGTCTGAGAACTTGCCCTTAAAGGTTGTGGATGAGACAAGTGGACGGACCCAGTGCTCGGGGCTGACACTCTCCTGTTCACTGCGGCAGCTCAGCTTCCCTCTCTCGTTCTAGCTTTTCTCCATCCTCCCATAGAGTAAATGCCCTCCTCTCCATTGGCTTGTCCCAGCCTCTCTACCAGCCATAAAAAAGCCAACCAACAACAACAACAACAAAAAAAAAACACAAAACAACAACAACAACAACAAAAAAACAAAAATAAAAAATAAAAATAAATAGATAAAAAAAGCCAACCAACTAAACAAACAAACAAACGAACCATGGCCATCCTTTTAACCCCTTACTTATCACTAGGCCTTGAGATTCTTGAATGTTCTTTAAGAGAACATATTATTCATCTCTCCAGCCCTCTACTTCCCCAACCCCTGCCCAGGCAGCAGTGCTCTGAGCACGTCTACACCAGACTTTTGAGGCTTCTTGGATACCATGAGCTTTCTCCCAGCCCTGGTGTGTGCTGATATGTGCCAGCTATCTGTCTTAGAATGCTCCTCCCTTACTATGTCTGGAACAGTCCTACTCCTTCAGGAATAGGTTAGAGTGTTATCTCCTTACCTGAAGCCTCCCCTGGTGGCTCATCTCCAATCATTCCTAGCAGAAACACACATCTCCTGCTAGATCTACTATCATAGCCTAGGTGTGCCTCTGGGGATGTCTTCATACTGACTCATTAGTATTTATGAACATGACCATATCCCCTGACAGGCTATGAGCTCCTGAAGGTGGGGCCATGGACCAGGAAAAAAAATCTTATATGGAGGAATGGTTAAGAGTCAGACATTAAATCCAGGCTCCTAGGTTTGAATCTGAACTCTGCCCTCTTTGTGAATTCTGAGATCCTGGGTACAGTGCTGCAATCCTCTGCAATCCAGCTTGCCCATCTGCACAAGAGGTTCTGCCAGGATCCAGCTAGGGCTGCACATAGATAATAAATGGCAGGTAGCTTTATTACCCATAATGGTTTGGGGTGGCAGTCAGCCCAGAGTGCTCGGTGTAGGAGCTGGTAGATACTCTGTAAGAGTTTTCAGAATGACAGGAATGAGTGAGAACCCATGTGATCTTGCTCTTTCTGTCCCAGTCAGAAAGCAGAGGCAGGACCTGGTATTCCCTATAGCTTGAAACATTCCCCCAAGGACTTTAGTGCCATTCCCTGAATCTCAATCTCCAGGATTTATGAAGTTGAAGGCATCCACAAACCAGCATTTTATGCCCACCTTTGACTGGTTGTCACAAACCAGTGAGAGCTGGAGAGAAATCGTAGAGCTATTTTCAAGAAGAGTAAGCCAGCAGAGAATGCCTCCGTGGAGGACTGGCAGTTCCTTGGTCAGTGTCTTCATGGCTCAGACTCCTACGACACCAGTTGAAATTCCCCAGGGGTAGCTGATGTCTCTCTGGTGTGCAAGAGCCTGGGAAACTGGTGGTTCTCTGCCATGGTGTGGAGCAAAGAGCTCAGGCCTGGGGCCAGAAAGCCCTGATTTTCAGGTGTGCAACCCTTGAGCTCAATGGGGCTCAGTTTGCCATTTCTCTATGAGAATGTCCCAAAACACAGGAAACCATGAGAGAATGACCTAACATCTCAGGATATCAACATTCCTGACCCTTGAATTTTAACTCTTTCAAGTTCCAAGGGAGCATTGGATGTTTCCACAACCCTTAGCTCTCCCAAACTACTCTAGACAAGGTGAGCTTAACGGTTGGGGGAGGGACTTCCTTCACAGAAAGTAAGATAAGTAGAAGCCCAAAAGTGAGAATCTGTGTTTACCTGCAGCAGATGAACAGACCAATTACATTTCGGCCCCATTTGCCCCAGTGGTTTAGACAGACCTCTGTTTTCTCTTTTTCTCCCTGTATGCTTGTTCATTTCTTAACTGCCTGTGAGAGGTTAAAGCAATCTGAATTAAGTTAGTTAAATTGACTTTTATTATTGAATTATAATCATTTGTGCAATTATGAAACCAGGTGTTCCTGATTGAGATCAATTATTCCTTCACCTGATGACTACAGAGCTAATAAGGACTTAGAATTGCTGTTCAAGGACCCTTCCAGCCAAGCTGAAGCCTTCTGGAAAGGTATTTATTAAGCAGAAGAGTGGTGGAAAAAAATCCACCGAGAACAAGGACAGAGATTAAAATCCTTTAGGAAAAGGCCTAGAAGGGCTGATTTGATCATGAAGTAGCCTTGATGGGTGGCTGGCTGGTGATAGGAATCTTGGAGGTGTTCCTGTGAGGAACTTTGATGATGGGGTGGGGCAGGAAATAAGGACAATGGGATGGGACATTTATTGCTGTGTTCATTGGCTCCCTTCTCGGGTTTCAATCTGGACTCCTGGTATTATGGGATGTGGCCTCAGTATTGATCCTCTGAGTGAGGAATGTGTGAAGTGTGTTTTAGGAGACACAGGCTTGGGATTCCTACATCTCCAGGCTTGTCCATACTTGGGACTCTGTGGTTTGACCAAGAGACTTTGAAACCATCATGGAACTTGTGACCAAAATGTGGTCTGCCTGTAGGCCTTCTGCTGTTAAGTTCACTTAGTGGTCTTTCCCTCACAGCCTGTTGTGAGCTTCTCATCTAGAGGTAATTTGGGTGGGCTGACCATCTCTGCAGTGGTTTTCACATAGATTTGAGAGCTTCTACTCTGGGGCTTGCCCCTCAAGACTAGAAGGGAGTCTGGTAGTTCTAAAATAAAGCAGGGCCAAGTCCTTGATTGAATGGGTGGCTAGCTGGCAAAATGAATGCAAGGCTGGTTTTGGAGAATTCTGGAGCTGAGTAGAGCCTTCTGTGTTACAAATGGCAGATCTTTAATTCAGTTAAGTTGGGTTGGTTCTTCTAAGAAAATTTGGTAGAGTGACATTTCAAGGGCAAATAGTATTTGGGGGCAGAAAAACCACCTGTTCTCTTCTGCCCATCTCCACAGCCCTCACCTGCCCCCTCCACATTTCCCCTGTGCAGCCCTTTTATTCTTTCAAGCCTATTCTTCATACAGAATAAGATTTATTCACCAATGTCTCCAGACATCGCCATTGCTAAAAGATTAGACTCATTTCCCCATCCATTCTTAGGCAAACAACTCTGGCCACATATGACAAAGACTGTGGCTGTCCCCATTTCATTAGTACAGTTAGAGTCAGAGGATGGGATTATTTTCTAGGAAGGAGAGGAAGCAGTCTCAGAACAACAAACAGTATCAGTCCTCTGTGAGACAGACATCACCGGTGGCCGTCTCCCGCAGTGTCCAGAGCTAGCCATGCTTCAGTAGATGTGCTGCTTAAGGAGAGCTGAAATTCTGGAGGTCTGGAATCTCATCAAAGAACACAGGTTCACTTATTTAAATCGGGGGGGTCTTGGCTCAATCATTTTGTGGATGTAATGGTGGCTAGTGTGAAATGCAGAGGGGCTGTGTGTGGAGGCAGTATGGATATCACCTGTGGGTACCAAAGATTCCCAAGGCCTCAGACCTATATGGGTTGCAAGTGACAGAAACTCAACTCTAAATAGTTTGCACACGTAAGAGAAGGAACCTGTTAGTTCACAGGGCTATGAAATTGAAGGGGTTCTCTTGTAGGGTGGCTGGATTTTGAGTTCACATAGCATCCAGAACCTCTGCCATCCCCTCTGGCTCTCTCAGTTTCACCCATCTGTGTGTGGGCTCCGTTCTTAGGCAAGGTGGCCACTAGCTTCAGCCATCTTTGCAGAAAGACGACATAATTTTATCCCGACAGAATTAACAAAAACTTCAGGTGACAGGACTGCATGGGTCCCCAGATCTGATCCCGCATTGAGTTCTGAGCAGGAGAGAACAGGGAGTTGTTGTTTGTGAAGTGGCTACCTCCCCAGCCCTTGTTAGGATTTGCTGAAGTGCAGGGTTCCCGAGAAACACTGACATTAGTGGAAAAGGAGCCACTGAGGCCATAGAAAGGACACAGAACAAAGCCTCGGTTTCCACTTCCAGTCCCAGATCTGTTTCTGACCCACTGTGTCCCCTTGGGTGCATCATTTCTGGGGTCTTTCTCTCCTAGTTGTCAGGGCGACTTGGTTGAGATGAAATTGCCCACTTACGTGCTGGCAGCAACTGAGAGCTGGGTTCAGAAGCTCAGCCTCCTAACCAACAGTTCAAAAGTGGAAATGCTGTGCAGTGAGGGCCAGCCATATGCATGGAAACAAATCCTAGAGTGGAATCCTTTTACTCTGAAATGTGAACTTTGAAGAAAGGGACAGAGTGGGGCATGTAGAAAAGCAGGCATTCTCTGGGAGTTCAGGGGGCAAAGAGGGCAGCCCTGTAGGAGAGGGCAATGCCCTGTCTGACACAGGCCGCTGTTGAGTCTTTGCCAGGAGGAGACTCTGGGCGTGGTCTTTCCAGGCTCCGGCCATTCTCAGGCCTCTCCTCTTTCGGATTCACAGTGAGGGCCAAGTTGTTGGAAGAGCCTCCGGGCAGAAGACAACCAGACACCAGCGGCACTCCCCGCTGACACTGAGGGTTGTCTGGCTTTTCTCAGTGTCCTGTTGGGCTCCGGGTCACCCACTTAAGTCACTGCTAGACAGGGAGAAGCTTGCAGCCTGCTTGCCAGAGCCCCAGCCACCTCAGCCATTAGTGTGCTTCACAGAGCTGGCCCCATGCTGACTTCTGACACACAGCAATTAATTCCTTTCCACTCAGATCTTGATTCAAAACGTTAATGTTCCGGTAATGTTGAAAAGAAATACTCCAAGAGTTGAGTAGGTGAGCCATTTGTTCTTTTGTGAAAAGCCTCTGGCCTTTCTATGAAAATAAATGTCAGCTGTACTATGGGTTTACATATAACATATAAAAGCCACCAAGACTCAGTGAGATGAACATTTAAGTAACATTTATCTATGTTGAGAGCATTAAGGGACTTTCTTGTCTGCTGCCAAAAGCAGAAAAAAGATTAAGGCTCATGAATTTGTTCATATAAAAATGTAGATATGTGTGTGGCTCCAGCCAAGAAAATAAATGTGTTTAAATATAAATAAAATGACAAGTTTGAGCTTGACACAATGTCCAGGGCTTGCTACTTTATGACAATGACAGGGATGATGATAGTAATGACATTAGCTAATCTTTATTTCCATGGGACAGACAATGTATTATCATAGAAACTCTATTTGATTTACAAAAGAAAAGCAATCAAATGGCAAAGAAACTCAAAAGAAATAGTCTGTTTTACTTACACAAGGGAATGTTCACACTCATGCGTTACTATTGGGAATTTTAAAAAACGGGGGAAATTATCAAAAATTATAAAAAATCTAAAGCATAAATCCATATCCATGTCTAGGAACGTATCCTGGTGAAATAATTACAAATATGCAGAACTGTAATTAATATAAAAAATAAAAATAAAAAAAGAATATGCAAAAAGATGCTACAAGATTCTATTTTCACAGTAAAGATGGGAACCAACTTCAATGCCTGCTGATGGAAGGTTTGTTAAATGGGCTGCCATACACCCATACGAGAGCTTAACCAAGCAAAAACTGAGCATTATGTGCCAACTGTGTGTTTATTAATTTAGAAAGAGGTACCTGATCTAGCTGTAAAACTGTATATTCAACATACAAAGCACCCCCTCTCAAAAAAGGTAAAAAACAAAAACAAAAACAAAAACAAAAGCCTGGGGAAAACAGAGCAAACAGTGATAAAGTTGTCTGTAGGTGGTCAAACTAGAGTAGGCTAATTTTGCTGTTGTTCAAATCTTTTCTAGGTTGTCTATGGCAGGTGACCATTGCGATGAAATGTCCATGACAACATTGCTTATTCACAATCCCTGTGAGGACCGAACGATGCAATGGAATGTTTCTTATAAGGGTACTTTCCAATAATAACTGTTTCACACATCTCTGGTGACAGGGACCTCACTGCCCGTAACAGTCACCCACAAATGGGTGAGATCTGTTTGAAGAAGTGAAATTTCTCCTTGGTTATTTATTGAGTCTACTGTTCATTTCCATAGGTTCCTACTCACTGGAATGTCTGTAGATCTCTTTTCATTTTTTCCATGCTTGTGCTCATACTTACTGATGAAAGCATCGGTGATTATTTTATAGACTACCCCTGACAATCTCAGACTCAGAAGTCTCTGGGCTTATCACTGTTCTCTGTTGTTTTTGCTGACTTTCTCTGAAGGAGCTGTTTACTTTTTGATATTTACTGGAAGTTGATTTAGAAAAGTTTTCTTTCCAACAATAAAACCTACAACGAAAGTACATATTCCTCAAGAGGATTTAAGTCTCTCCTGGGTTTTCTAGTTACTTTCAAATGCTGTGATAAAGACACCAGGACAAAAGCAACCTGTGGAGAAAAAGGTGTATTTGGCTTACACATAAAGATCACACTCACGAAGGGAAGCCAAGGCAAGAGTTCAAGCAGGAATCTGGAGGCAGGAACTGAAGCAGGGGCCAAAGAGGAATGCTGCTCACTGGCTTGTTCCCCATGGCTTGCTGTTGGGTTTCCTTTCTCCAAGCTCATCTGCCCAGGTGTGGTAGGCTGGACCTCTCATATCAGTCAGCAATCAAAAAGAAAAAAAAAATGTCCCACAGCCTGGCTTGCAGTCTGATGGAGGCACTTCCTCAGTTATGACACCCTCTTCCCAGATGTGTGTAGGCTGTGTCAAGTTGACAACTAAGCAACACATGCGGTCCTTGCTAGAGTACAGATTCTGATACAAGTGGCCTAGGGTGGAGCCTAAGGACTTGTTTTCTTTACGCTCCCTGAACTGATGCCACACTTTGACTAGCAGAAGGCTGGGCCGGACTAGGAAGCTTGGAGCCAGGCATTGATGCTATGGGTACTGGACCACATCTGGCTTACCTCATCCTGATGTTTTCAAGGTTCTAGCTTGGTGGGGGAGGCTTCGATGCTGTGGGTACTGGACTACATCTGGCTTACCTCATCCTGATGTTTTCGAGGTTCTAGCTTGGTGGGGGAGGGGTGGCTCCCTGCAGATGCTTCTCAGTGTGTGGCCTTTGACTCTGATTTTGTTTCTGTGTGCTTCAGCTCTCCATGTCGTGGAAATAATGCTCCTGATTTTCAAGGTTCAGCTAACAGCAGTTACGACACCTGCTTACCCAAGTCGGTTTTTTTTTAATCTTCTCTTTATCTTATTTCCTTTTAAAGTACATTTCTTAAAGTTAGTTTACAAAGTCATGGGACTCCTTATGGTATCTTCATATGTATGTGCCATTATATGTGGTTCTAATTTGTCTTCATTTCTCTTTTCTTTTAATATGATATTTTTTTTTCATTTCTTGTTATCACTTCGGTGCTTTTAAGCAGTTCTTAAAAACTCTGTATTCTCAGTTATTTCTAGCAAGAGAGTTGGCCTAAAAACCTACTCCATGATTCCTGAGGAGGTCTATGCTAGGAGTACACCTCACATTCTCCAACTCACTGACCTCTACTACAACAGAAATAACGACAGAAATAACAACAACATAATAAACAATCCAAGGAAACTTCCAACAACACCTCTTTGTTTTAGACCAGTCTTTGCATACACTTTGGTCACTTACTCAGAACAAAACAATTTTAAAGTTTGGCTCTACCCTAGGCCACTTGTATCCAGTCACTTTTACCTCCCCTTGTGGTAGAGCCCCTCTCCTCCAGTGTCTGCCATTCTAAGAATGGACCTCAAACGCTATTGAACTGTCTGATGTCGGCTCTGCAAACAGCCTCTTGGATTTCAGCTGAACGGGGCAGCTGAATGGAAGCATAAAGGTCCACACAAGGACACTGGAGTGCAGGGAGGAGCAGCAACTGGCCAAGTACCTGAAACCCCAGCACCAGCCCTCCTCACCAAGCCTGCAATGTTTCCATGACCACACGACAGCCCTTTGTGATGTGGCGCCAAGCTTGCCTCGTTGCAACTTTCATGTAGTAATTAATCAAGAAATGGCAAGATGTGTGTCTTCTAAATCTGGGAAAACCACCAACTGAATGTGGTGCATTTTTTATATAGTTTGTGTCTGCCTCGTTCTGAGGTCTCCATCTCAAGGTCTCCATCTCAAATAGCTGAAGGGGGAGGAAGTGGTCCACAGACATGTGTGAAGAAAATGACAGTTCACCGGGGCTTTATGTGAACTGTCTTATTTCATTTCTGAGAGACCTCTAAAATCGAAAGAGCCCTGAACCGCCACAGCTCACACCCACTGTCCTTTTGGATGGCTTCCAGTGGAAGCAGCTTCTAATTAAATAAACTCACTCTGCCATGCACGCTCCAGAGAGCCGAACAAGACTTCCAATGACAAGTGTGTTTGACTGGGCTCAGTTTATTACCTGTTAAATAATCATTGATTCTTGCTGTTCCTATCTGTCGGACAACCGTTCATTAGCAGAGCATAGAAGAATTATAACAAACAAAGAAACAAACAAACTCATCATAATAAGGGGAAAATGCCGTGCTTAGGGGAACTTGAAAGTCTATAATGAAGGCCATTAAGAAAGGAAGCAGAATGAGTAATTCCGGAACTGGGTAGTAACTCATTCAATCTAATTTCTTAAAGTCCTGATCTCCTGGTTCCTAAATACTTTCCTGACCATATGTCTCTCTGAGCTGCATCTCCACCCATCCAGACACCTCTCCGTCCTTGTGTGTCATCTTGTGTGTTTCTGAAGTCCTGAACAGTCTCTCTGGACCTCACATCCTGTTTTGTTTTCCTAGAATAGAACACCCACCGTGATTTTTCATCTGTAAAAATCCTTTTCAGTCTTTAGGGCCTAGCATCAACTTCCTGGAGATTTCTCAGGAAAGACATCCTTATCCCCATCTGTGGAAACCCCCTTCTGAAGGCCATGGAGCCCGTTCTTTCTAAGAGAGACTGCAGCAACTGTACTATGGCGTAAAAACATGGATCCCTTACCATGTTACATACCTCTTACATACGTTTAAAACATCACATACCAATAGTTGAGACAAATGATACCAAGAAATGACTCGTTGTCTATCTGAAATCTGCAAACAGCTGGTGTCCTGTGTTCTATTTGGCAGCCCCTCTCAGGATGCCTTTGTCACTAGCTGACCTCTGTGGGTATTTGTAGATCCTGCTTGCTGTTCTGGGTACTACCACAACCATGTGCGAGCCATTAGACAAAGGCTTCCTCTTCACTCTTCACTCTTTAACTGAGCAAGTGAGGAGGGATTGAAGATACACCTGAATCTCCTCAAGCATGTGCGGCTTTTTAAGCTCTTCTAGGAATAGCACCAGTAACAGTAGTGGTGATAATACTAGTGTCTTAAGAACTTGGAGATGTCCTTGTTTCTGTTATAACGAGGAAGAAAACAGACTGAGGACAGTGAGGGCTCACGGTTAGTTAGGGGTGGAGCTGGGCTCCCTTTTGCTGCTCCTCATGCCACTGTCGTTAATGCAGTATTCACAACCTCTCACCATTGATCGCAACAGGCCAGTGTACTGTGACCTTTGGTTGTGCACAAAGGCTTACAGGGCCAATTCCCACAGCACTACCAGGACTTTTCATCACTTGATAGCGATTGCTCAGTTCCTGTGGGTCCCTTCTCCAAGTTCTAGCCAAAATCCCCATAGAGGAGAAACTGTAACTATCTCTCACATCCCAAGAGATACTAGAGGATGCGTAGCTGAAGAAGCATGTGGCTTTCACACCTGCTTTGCCACACACTCTGGGTGGTGAGTTTCAATGTCTTCTTCCTTCCCATGATCCTCTTTCTTCCAAAAGGAAAATTCTAATTCATTTGTCATGATCTGGTGCAGATGCTGCTGCCTCTATAAAGTTTTCTCTGGCTCTCTTGGTCTTGCCTCTTCTCTATATTTTCTCAGGACCTTTAGTGTTTGGGTCATGACTGAACTCCTGGTCTCTAGAGTCCCTCATTTGTCCTGTCTGCTCTTTCCGAGGGTCCTCTGTTTCTTTTGGCTCAGAATCAGCCATGGAGCACTCATCCACGTGCCTAATCCCCACTACCTCAGCCCTTCAGCTTGCCAGTTGAGTGAAGAACCTGGAAATCAATCCTAATAGCAAATACCTGTAGGTGGTCCTGTGCCAGCATAAGGAATCTGGGCTCTTAGTGTCTTGCTGCAGCCTGCTGTGCCCCTGTGCCCCTGTGCTTATAACTGGTCATGTTGTTAGGTCTGAGTCTAAGTTTGACTGAGAACCAAGAAAAGGCTTTGAGGTCCTTGAGTTCCTGTGTGCCCCTGATGATGTTTTCCAACACAAGCTTACATATCTGCTCCCCAAGCATGTCACTAACTTCAGCCACTCCAGGGAAAGGAATGACCAGGATGCCCATCCTGGAAGGAATCGACACCTTTTGTTTGGAACAGCAACTTTCATGTCAGCTGATATTATGCAAGATGGAGAAATGGAGGCTTAGGAAAGCAAAGGGCGCTGCCAAGTTTCTGGTTTTCCTGTTTGGTCCCACGTGTGTCTTTCCACATCCACCATCACGGGATGAATATTTTGGAATGAAGAGAAACAGGGCTTAATCTGTTTCCCCAGCTCATCTTCTAGCAAGGCAGCTACATGCTTCACCCGGAGAAAAATTCATTTTGAACGGCTCCTCATAAATGACAGCTTCCCGCATAAACTTTTACACAGAATGAGAAAAGTCTCTCTTACAATGCCACCCAAACCAGAGGAAAGCAGCTGTGTGTTTGAAAACAAAACGAAAATTAAATTCTCATGTACAATCCGAAAGCTAAAACTCCAAACAGTTAATGTGCAGTGATTGAGTATGCAAGACCACAGCTCTTCATCTCCGCCATCCTCCGAGGCGTAAACAAATCTGCTGATGTTGATGATATTGCTGAAAACATCACTAATCAAACCTTAAGTACCAAATACATTTAAGCACAAAGAGCTCCGGTTACAGTCAGCTTAGCTCCCGGGGAAGGAAATCCAAATCTGAGACCAGTTTGAAAATGGCCAGAGCCACATGGTAGCTTTGCAATAATTGACCAGCATCCTTGGGGCAGTGCTTTCTCTGAAATACAGAAGGCCTGAAATGCAAAAGGAAGTAAGGAAGAAATCCAGGAGGCGAGTGCTAATGCGATTTCAAACTGGAATTACATCAGCGGCTTTAAACAGATGGTAAAATGGGAAGAAACGTGTTCGTTTCTTTCTCTTACTTGGGTTTTCATTGTTTACATCATTAAAAATAAGAAGTTTAAAATAACGTATATCATCACATAGCGACTTGCAGACGGGCAGGCTAGTTTGAGGAGACTGAATTCGGTGGTTTTGAAAACAACTGGGTGAATTCAATTAAGCAACCAGCTGGTTATTTACAAAAGAAAATTGTAAGGCATGCTAGTTATGACTGATCTGGGTATCCAGAACTGGATGATGCAGAAATTGCTTTCAGAACAGTCCTGTGGTGTGTAGGAAGGCCTGGGAAGGTTAGGGTATCTCCTACTCTACACAAGAAGGACCTGACTGATGGCTTAGTCCAAGGCTGGCAAAGAAATGCCACACCACTTTGTGCTGTCAGATCTCAGTGCCACTACTTACATGTTATCATTCCTCCTGTCTGAGACTGAGTCAAAACTCCGAAGCTGGAGGCTTTCTTGTGGCACAGTGAGCAAACAGAAACCAGTTTGCCACCTCTGCTCTAGGCCAATTCACTCTTTTTTTTTTTTTTTTTTCATTGAAGCACAGAGACCCATTAATGACATAGTGGTTTTCATCTGAGAGAAAGTGAGAGAGAAAGACAGACAGAGAAATAGAGACAGAGAGACAGACAGACAGAAAGAGGGACAGACACACAGAAAGATTACGTAGGGCAGGGGCCACCGCCATGTTGCCCGACACTCAAGCAACCCCTTGGCCGTGAAGTCCATGTGTCCAGGAACCGAGGCCTCTGCCAACAACACTGATTTACTCAACTGGGCAAAGCAGAGTTTCCATTGCATGGCTTATGTCCCAGGCTGAGGGAACTCTGAAAACCACTGAGTGATCGTCCATGAGGTGACTATAGTCCTCACCTCACTGTTGGCCCACACGCTGGCCCTCCTCCTGGACAGGCACGAGACAAGACAATCAGGCTGGCAGAAACCTTACAGTGTGCTCCAAGATGACACTCCGGAGCCATCCGGCCAGGCTGCTTCTGAGTTCCTGGTATGTAGAGCCAGTGAGTAACTTAATGTTTATTATTGTTTTGAACAACAGTTCTGGGGTAATTTGTTCAGGGCAACAGTGGGTAATTAATACAAAAGGAAGTGAGGGGATGAGAGTGGAGCGCTCTCTCTTTGAGGCTGTTTTCACATAAAAACCTGCATATTGGGTCATAGCCTTTCTAATTTATTTCTTTTAAGTGGTTTGCTCTCTTTCCTCAGTTGCTCCTGAAAATGATGAGTCAGAAGCAAACCAGCGCTGAGGTCCCCACCAGCAGAGAAGATGGGAAATCTCAGATCCAGGAAATTCTGTCTCCTGTCCCTGCTTTATGGAAATTAGGATTTGGGATATGTGCTGTGAGATGACACCCTGGAGGCCTCACCCACATTAACATCAACATGTCAGCAGCTCATTAACATTTCACCCTAAGCCTGCTGAAACCCCTTCATTGTTTTTGCATATGCTAATTGGAGGATTTACTGGAGAAGAGACAATAACAGACATCATGCATGTATATGTGGTTTTTCTTCTTATAAACTGCTTCCAATGCACCCAAAAGGCATTATAAATAAAAATTCGTTAATATTTTACACAAATAATTCTCCTGAAGAAAATGGTATAGCTTACATTTTTATGAATATATATACACACAATATGTATATAATTTCTTGTGACTATTAAGAATATATTCATAACATTAGATGCTTTAACAGATATTCAAGGGATATTTTAAGTTGTTTTTTTAAGAGTGAAAAGTTTTCTAAATCCCTTTATCATCCTTGGATCAGAATAAAATGTATTTTGAAAGATTTTATTTTTATGTGTGTGTATGTGTCTGTGTGTCTGTATGACTATATGCTATTAGGCTGTGTGTGCCAGCAGAGGCCAGAGAAGGTGTTGGTTCCTGGACCTGGATTTACAGGACTTTGTAAGCCTCCTGATGTGGTTGCTGGGAGCCACACTTGGGTCCTCTGGAAGAGCAGCAAGCATTCGTCACTGCTGAGCCACTTTTTCAGGCCCAGAGTAGGGTTTTTAAAAAGCTTCGTTTGCTTATGCATGTTTGTATGGGTATCTGTGTGAGTATATTTTGTATGTGTCCAGGTGCATGCTTCATGCATACACACAGAGAGAGGGCAGAAGTGGGCGCCCCTCCTCCATCACTCTCCACCTGTTCCCTTAATTTGGGCTTGTATTTTCTGGTCTGGGCTGGAATCCAGCAAGCTCCAGTGATCTATCTCTGCTCCTCCCAGAGCTGGGATTATAGGTGTTGGCTGGACGTGTGACTTGATATGTGGATGCTGGGAACTGAACTCTGGCCCCAATGATTGCACACCAAGTGCTCCCAAAGACTGAGCAATCTCTGCAGCCGAAGAATAAGATTTGAAAAAATAACATTGGAGCCCCAAATATTTGGGAACTTTAAAAACAATAATAATGATCTCATACATTTTGTATAGATGTTTTAATTTAATTTTGTATTGAATGCTCAACTGGGTAGATTTATTGGGCCTTTTACTTGAAGGAATTATTCCATGACATGAAATCATTGTCTAGGAATGATATTCCTTAGAAATTGTCCAAAGCTAATGAGCCAGTGTGATTACAATTAAATTTTTTTTGTATTTTTATCTTGTTTGAAACAACAAATTGTCATTTTATTTTTCATAATCATTTAAAATTAAAACATTTCAACTTATTTGTCACAAACATATCACTATTGAGATCTACTTTCTTCTGCCAAATTAAACCCTATTATAAAATGTAGGCCCAAATGAGCAATAGCGAGGAACGTCAGAGATCCTCTTGAAGGGAGAGACTGCCTTGGTAGCTTTCTCTGTTTGAGTCAATATTTAAAAACTAATTTCAGTTTCTCACTAAGTACTAATTTTAAAAAGTATAAATGCCAAATGTTGGGGGTTGGTCTGGTGCACTGTGTATTCAGAGGCTGAATTCTGTGCCCTGAGATCTGGTTGCGGTCTGGAAGTGGGCATTGTCACATATATTGATCAATGTTGTTTAAACATTGCTTCAGTATCTCTGATTGGTTAATAAAGAAGCTGGACACCCAGTGACTGGGCAGAGGAGACGGGAAGATCAGAGTTTGATCCAGTTGGGGGGAGGGCGGGAAGAATGAGGTGGGTGTCTCAGGTAGGGACCACAAGGTAGAGGAAAAGCAAGAAGAAGAGGGAGAGAATGGACATAACCACAAGGAGTTGGCCATGAGGACTGACCTGATGGAGCAGAAGCAGCCCAGGGAGGACCAATATGGCAAGTAATGAGGGACATGTGGCCGGGAAGTAGCCAGACGAGCAGAGAGGGTTAGAATAGGTGAATATTTTGCTCAGCTCTAGTGCTTCAAATCTTGTTGAATAAATCTAATAGGTTTCTGTCTCATTTGGGAGCTAGAGGGGACGACTAGAAAAGGCCCCCAAATTATACTTTATCTTTACAGCCAAAGACAATTACTACATGATTACTATATGCCAGATATGAATCCAAAACTTTATGTATATTAAATTATTTAATATTGACTACAGTGTCATGAAATTGCTGTTATTAATCTCCCATTTAGCAAGTAGCAGACCGAGGCCCAGAGGGTTCAAGCGCTTACTTAGCTTGAAATCACTTAGCTTCCACACAGCAGAGCTATGAAACCAGAGAGCTTCTGCTTCCTCCCTTCCTAAGCAGAAAAGGAAACCATACAGGAGTAGATGTAAGCAAGCTACATGTTATTTGGTTTCAGGCATCCAAACAGAAACACACTAAAATAATTAAAAAATAGATAGTATCTAAGACGGAGAAAAACATGGGGAAAAGACTATTTTTTTCATACACTGCCGATAAGACTCAAAATTACTACTGTAGCAATTTTTAAAACAAACTTTACTACGGTACTGCATTTTTTTCCTAGAGTACTACCCACACCTGAGCACACGTTTGCACAGGTGAGGCTGTAGTTACAGGGAAAAACTGAAGTCATTTTGGATTGGGGAGGGGAAAAACACCAGGAAATCACCTGGGTTAGGGGTTGAGCTCTGGTTTTATTTCAAAGCTGGCTCCTCACAGGACTCCAGAGCGACACCACAGGACTGGGTCATTGGAAGCCTCTGCAATGATGGAATATGATGCCTTCTACTGTTTTTTCCTGAGTTAGAACTAGGAATGACTAACTAGGGTAGCCAGATGCAGAAAGAGATGAATGGAAAGTTGCAGAATGTGTGTGATGCTGTTTATGTACAAATAAAACAACACAGTGTGTTTCTATGGATACCTAGACCCACATACCATATAAGTGTGTCTTATGGACACATATCAAAATATATAAAAAAAAATATGCTATAGTGAGATACATGCCAGAGGGACATGGGGTTACCTCTGGGTAGTTGACTAGACTTGAGGATGGTGATCATAGAGGAATTTCATTTTCTTTCTATCACACTGTATTTATTTACTGGGAGAAGGATATGCCACAGCACGTGTGGAGATCAGAGGGCTACTGTGGGGAGCCTGGATTCTCTCCACCATGTGGGTCCTGGTCATCAAACTCAGTTGTAGGGCCTGGTGGCAGGTACCTTTACCCACTGAGCCATCTCACTGGTCTTCAGCAAGATTGTTAATGTCTTGTAAGTAGGTTTAAACTGTTTAAAATAATTTCTGTGTGCTAAAATACTTCTTAAAGTTATTTAAAAACAGGAAATCCCAAAAGTACCACCTAGAAAAGGTTGTTTGCAGATTTGATCTATTTCTTTCCTATCCTTTGTCTAAACTCCGCGGGTTTGTTTTTTTTTTTTTTTTTTTTTTTTGTTGTTGTTGTTTTGTTTTGTTTTTGTTTTTTTATCTCCCTTCCTCCCTGTTACACTCACTCTGGTCCATTCTTAAACTCATCTTAAAGTCACCACCCTGTCTGGAGTGAAATCCTGTGTTCATCATGGCTGCTGCCTGAAGAAGCATGCTGTGTTCTAACTCTGGTTCAGGGTTGTGAACCTTAAACACTCCCCTGCTGTTCAGCTGTGGGAGGCAGTGTGAGCTAGGATCTTTCCGAGCTGCTCTTTGTCCCATGGTCTCTCTGAGGGTCAGATGAGGTACTGGGTGAGAAAGTGGTCCGCCATTTAGAACAGCCACAGGGTGGCCAGCAATTGGATGCGTTTCAGTCAGGTTATCGGAAATTTGTGTTTCATCTTTGGAGACTCCGGCTTTTGTTTCAAATGCGGTATCCATCTCCTTTGTTATGATATTAATTTCCTGAATCCAATGTCTTGCTCGAAACTTTGTAGCTGACGGTGTTCATATCTAAAAGCCAATCTGAAGACTCTCACACCTGTGAAGTGTCAATGCTCACAACTGTGTATCTTTAAGAGTTGCCTTTGCCTTTATTTTGAAAGCTGGTGGCTATTCTGTTGGTTTTAGTTGTGTGCCCGGTCTGGATACTTCTGGCCTTCTTTATAGGATCTTGATTTACACCTTTCAAATAACCTGGTAATCCCTGGAGGAATATCACAGTCTATAAGTCTCACTATTTACAGTAAGATGGATTTTTGTACTTTGCTAATTAGAGTATTAATTTCCATTTACAAGTGGATAATTCCTAGCATCAATCCTTGTTCTGTCGTTGGGGTGGAGCCATTATTTCTAGAGAAAGCCCCAGGAACACCTTTTCTCTTCCAGTCTGGCTGTATTACACACAACAGGAGAGAGAAATAAAGTATAGAATAATTCCTTGATAGCAGACAACACAGGTGGATAGCACTCTAGTCTCTTAATGCACTCTTTACATGATACCTCGCTCTGGGTTCACCAATGTTCTGGAATCATTTTGATCATCCTCCTTGTCTCATCCTCCTACAACCAAACCAAATCTCAACCCTACACCAGCTATGAAGGCATTTCCAACATTACTGCAATATTTATATTCCCATTCCGCTCTCTCTTGCATATTTCATTCTATCACCAGGTGTGAGAAGAAAATCACGCAGTGAAAACATTTCCCCACACGCTCTGCTCCTTCACTTTCAAACCCCAGCCTGCCTGCCAGCAGGGGCACCTCAAGAGCTTTCAGGAATTCAATCAGTTCCCAGAGAAGAGGATAAAAAGATAATAACTTGAACATTGTTTTCCTCTACGAACTTGGGCAGCCTGATAGTTTCCCTTCTAACCAGGACACAGGAGTACTGAGAGTCTTAGGGGTAAAGTTCATGAGGTTAGGAACCCCACAAAAGACCAGCACTTTCCCCTCGCATCACGGCTGCCAGAATGATGGAGGGAAGTGGTTGGCAAGATCACGATAAGCACCAGGTGCGGGGCCACGATCCTGTAATCCTACCTACTTAGAAGGTTGAGGCAGGAAGACTGTAAGTTCAAGGCCAGCCTATGCAACTTAGAGAGCCGCTATCTCAGAATAAAAAGTGGGGGGGGGGAAAGGGAGGATGGGTTAGAGACATAGCTCCTTGTGTAGGAACACTTGCTCTTCTTAAAAGCTACCTGCCTGCAGTTCCCAGCACCCTTATGGGGGGAGGGTGCATAACCATCCATAACTTCAGTTCCAGGGCATCTGATGCCCTCTTCTGGTATTTCTCAGTACTGCATGCAGGTGGTGCAATGACACAGACATAGACAAAGCATTCATATGCATAAAACAGAAGTAAGTAAATTTTTTTAAGTTATAAGGGGGATCAATCTCAGTGGTAGAGGATATTCTAGGCTTAATCCACAGTACAATAGAGAAGTCAGTAAGTCAGAATAAATAAGTAAATGCCCAACTCAGAACAGCTACGATGATCTCTGTGTATAAAGCGCCTTGTGTGTGGCAGGCTGACTTCTTTTGGGACACTAAGTTTGCATCCATAATAAACTCTCACAAACTATACATTGATATTAAATGTTAATATCTTGCAATAATCTACTTAACTCATCTTCTAAGTTTCCTTTGGCCATGGTTTAAAAAAACTAACAAGTCCTAAGTGCTTCTTGTGCTCTGTAAAGCCTTGAAGGACTTTTTCATGACAATGAAGTGAGCTTTCATGGTGTTTCCCATCATTCATTGATAAGAAAGTGATTATCAAAGCACTGCAAACAGTGCTTAAAGTCATGTGTTCCTGTCCTAACTCATACACATTGGTTTTATTTTAGTTCCCCAAAGCCCATCTACTTTTCTGGCCCTCAAGTTTCAGGGACTTTTGTCATCTCCAGGTCCTGACCACCACACAGAAACACCTTGCAAACAAGAGAGATCTGCCTACACAGAAGGTATTTAGGACAGATCCTGGCAACCTTGCTCCTGCCTCCATTTGCAAGGAGCAAAATGGAAATTGAGTGGAAAATAAGACATTGCCAAAGCCCCCAGTGAGCAGACAGGATCATCCAGGCTGAGCTCTTCAGTCTTCTAGCACCTTGAAGAACTACAAACTGCACAAGTCCCTTTAAACCTCCTTGACTCATTTCCCATGTATCATTAGAAAAATAAATTTCTCTTTCTTATTTTATCTCTACACACTACTCCCAAATTTAGATGTTCCAAACAGCATTTATCGCCCTGTTTCTCAGGATCTGGAATCCAGCAGTTTTTAGCTGAATGCTTCTGGCTCCGGGTCTCTGATGGGATTGTGGCTAAAGAAGAGAACTAGGATTTCAGCTAAGACTTGACTGGTCAGGAAACCCTCAGCAAAGCTCACTCATGCAGCTGGCAGCCTTGGCTTCTCATATAGGAGCTCCTCCACTGGGCTGCACACACATGGCAAATGATCAGAAAGAGAGAGGAGAGAGAATGGAGGAAAGAGCGAGGGAGGGAGAAACAAAGTCTTGAGATTTCAGAGTCAATGTGACAGTTTTGTCTTTGTTCTACACGAAATTCAGACGTGACGTTAATCTTTCTAGCCTCACTAGATAGTGTCCACCATCAATGTCAGATTATTGATTTTTCGGGCTGAGAGCCTTCTCCGTTGGCCACTCTGAGGAACTGCTGAAATAATAAAAAACAATAACAGTCCCATGAGCTTCTCCTGGTGGCATAGAAACCCCACTGAAAGCCCCTGGGGAGTAGCTTATTAGTATCTTAATTGATCAATATGCTGGGAGCAGAGAAAAGGTGTTTTGTTTTGTTTTGTTTTGTTTTAATTCTTATACAGAATTTAGAGTTACAAATATGATCTTAGATCGAGAAAGAACTTTGGACTTCTCTAGATCAGTGTCAGCTGGTGACACCAGATCAACATTTCTGGCCTTGGCAGCACCCCTAAGCGTTAGAACCGTGTGGCTGTGGGGTGCATATGTCCATCGTTTGACCCTTGAACACTTCCAGGTCATCATGTCAGAAATTTCATGAATTGTTTTCCCACCATTTCCTGCTTTGGGCGTTTTGTTTAATTAAATTATCGTTATCTGCCCAGTCATCTAAGCCGGGAGCCAGAAGGCCACACTCTGCCGCCTGTGGGAAACTGGGCGCTCTACCTGCTGATGCTGCGTCAAACACTGCCTTCCTCGCTCTCTGGTTCTGCAGCCTCTCCTGCATACTCACTGTCACATCATCCCCTCCCTCCCCTCCTGCTGCATTCCTCTGAGAACTCTCTACCTTGTGTGGAATATTGCCCTCTCTTTCCTGACCAGAAAACTCTTTCTCAAGGCCAGATTCATCTTCTGTTGTCACTAATTTCTAGAATGCTTGCTGTTTCTGTGTTCTACTCTTCTACAAGACAAAGAGATTTGTATCTTATAGTTGAAACAAAACAAAAGCTTCACTGCCCAAAGACTAAGTGGTAGTCTTAGGGTTCACTCAGGTTGCTAGCAACAGCCAGGACAATTCGATATCTGAAACCGGAGGATCTTCCTGAGGACTCAACGGGGTAAAATGCACCCTTGCCTGACCACTGAGAGCTCAACAATAGTCTTTGAAGCTGTCCTTAAACCTCTGTAACCACAGATGTGTTTTTGCACTGGAGGAGGCATGGCCTGCCTGCTGATTGCCCTGCCATTAGGGCTGGGGAATCTGTTCTAAGGGGCTGGGGAGGGTGTTCAGGCCTTGTGTGAAAACAGGGCCCGCGAAGAGGAAGTGCCGCTCTGGTCTGTGAGCCACCCATTTGGGCTCTGCAGAGACCTGTCACACAGAAACCTGTCAGCTTTCATCTCTGTCTTCCCTACCCCTGAGGCCAAAAGTCAAATTCATTTTCTGCTCACTCATTTGATTTTTCTGTGGCTCTTCGGCTCCAGAACCTTTAGCAAGCCGCTTCCTCAGCGTGCTCCAGGTGGGAGTCTCTGAGCTGAGCCAGTGCTTTTCTTGTAAGTGCACAATCGATGGAGAAGGTCTCAATGGAGGCTCTCCTGTCCCAGGTCTCGCTAAAAAGCACTTGCAGAGATGGGAAAGGCTCTTATAGACCTTTCACAATGGACCAAACCAGCCCGGACTTATCACCTTTACCCTCCCAGGTGACCACTCTCTACCACCACCTCTCTGGCAACCAGAGAAGAACATGACAGACAAAGGAAGCCCCTCCTGACCATATACATACAGGGCCAAGTCTTGGGGTGGGAAGAAAGGCAATCTCTGGAGGAGCAAGGTGGGAAGACTGGGTGGATGCTAGGGACGTGATGGGATGAGTCATTGGGTATTGGTTTTTCTCCACCAGGAATTCTCTGCTTTCAATTCCCATAGTCATTGTCACATTTACCAGATTTCAGGGAGCCCAGACTTTGACTCCTTCCTTGACCATAGTTTAAATTGTCTAATGCATTCCAAGAGGGCTTCACTGACACTGAAGAAGATCAGCATAAATATGTTAGTAGTATTGAAGGCTGGGGAGATGGCTTTGCAAGCAGGAGGACCTGATTTCAACTCCCAGAGTCCACCGAAGAAGAAGAAGAAGAAGAAGAAGAAGAAGAAGAAGAAGAAGAAGAAGAAGAAGAAGAAGAAGAAGAAGAGAAAGAGAGAAAAGAAAGAATGAAAGAGAGAGAGAGAGAAAGCAAGACAAAGAGAAAGAAAAGGTGAGTATTAAGCCCCAGCGTTGAGTTGGTAGAGATAGATCAGTGAGGTTGGCTGGGCAGCCAGCCTCGCCTAGTCACAGGCCAGAACCCTGCCTCAAAAAAAGAAAAATTGGTTTTGTTTCCTTGGGGGATATAGGACTATTCAATCTTTCTACCTGATCTTGACTTAAAGCTCTTTGACCTCCCCCCAACCCCAAGGGAGGAGCAACCTTGCTAGGCCACAGAGGAGGACTTTGCAGTCAGTCCTGAAGAGACCTGATAAGCTAGGGTCAGATGGAAGGGGAGGAGGACCTCCCCCTATCAGTGGACTTGGAAAGGGGCAGGGAGGAGATGAGGGAGGGAGGGTAGGATTGGGAGGGAATGAGGGAGCAGGCTACAGCTGGGATACAAAGTTAATAAACTGTAACTAATATTTAAAAAAATAAAAATTAAAAAAAAAAGAAAAAGGAAAACTGGCCAGAACCAGAGGAATGGCACCCAAGGCTGTAGTCTGCCTTCCACATGTACAAGCACACTATGTGCGCATACATAGTACACAAGCACACATACATACGTGCATTCACATATTGCAAGCATAACAATGCTTAAACTTTATTCTAGACCATCACATCTTGACTCCAAGACCCCATAGAGAAAGCATAGGAGACGTTCACCATTCTTTCCTCAATTCCCTGCCCACTCCCACCCCTACCTTGTCTTGCTTTTTTCCTCCAAGTCAGTGGCCTTCCTGAAACCTCAAGGCCTCTGGCTACCATTTTGCTCTCTGGCAACTGTAACGGAAGTTGGGGTTTCCTTGTGAACTCAGTTATGTCATGTAACTATGTTTTTGTTTTAATCCCAAGTGTGGGATTTTAGTTTGTCTACACCTGTTAATTGTCTCGTGTGGGGTGTGGCTTTCCCTGTGCAGCACGGAGAGGGGTGTGGTCTAGGACTCTGAGAATATAAATATGAAAGCCATAAAAAGAGAAGGCGTGGTATGCAGTGCTAGCCTGTGGCAATTTGGAGAGACCAGAGATGGATGGTGTGGTGGTTTGGTGAGACAGACAGACAGAAACGCTTTGGGGAGCAGTGGTGTGGAGGAGACTGCTGGCTGCATCTGCTGTTGATGGAGATTGGTATAGAGCCCTGAAAAACCCTCCACAGCGGGGAGAAGTACAGGGGGCCCTCTCTCCCATGAACCTTTTCTCTCCTATGTAGGGTTGGAAGGTTGGAAGGGAAGTTGAGATCTAAACACCACAAATAAAGCAGAGTTTTGAAAACAAACGCTGCAGGCAACTGGAAGACAGTAGGGGTGGAGCTAGTCAGCTGTGTAAAGACGCAAAAGCTACTCAGGAGCTGAGGCAGTTAGCATGTGGGCAGCTTTGGGTGCAGGATAGGATGGCTGGACTCCACGGAACTTGCTCTGCTATTCTCTATGCTATGTGGCTGCTGGAACTGCTATTGCCAAGAAACAAAGAATCGTCGGACCAGATTGGGTGCACTCAGGGAAGACCAAACTAACATCAGAAATGAAGTAGGACACACAGGATGGGGCAGGACTTTTGCCAGCCATGAGCATGTGTGAGGGGCTGTCCACGATACATTTAATGTATCGAGACTAGATGGTAAAACAAGAAAGTGTCCACATTTGGAATGTAAAATTTGTGAGTTTTGACAGCCATGTACCAATATGAGTGTCACTCCAGTCAAAAATTCGGATCCTTCCTAACACCTCAAAACTCTCCCTCACATGCCTCAGTCCAAAACATTATTCCCAGGCCCAGGCAACCACAGATGGGATCTCTGTTACAGAAAACTAATCCACGACTCATGTCCAGAAAACAGTGCAGTAAGAGGATTGCTGCATCTGGCTTGCTTTATTCAGCATTGTGTATTTGGGGTTCATTCTTATGTGTCAATAGTTGATCACACTTTGTTGCTGATCAGTACTCCATTGTTTAGAAATAGGTAAGTGTGTCTTCTAATCTCCTCATGGGTGTTTCCAGTTTTTAAGTATTCTCCCCCTAAAGCTGTTCTGGACAATCGTGGGCAAATCTTGGGGTAGTCTTGTATCTGTGCTTTCTCAGGAAAACATCTAGGAGTGAAATGTACTAGACTACCAGGCAAGTGTGTGTTTAGCCTTGTGAGAAATGGACGGTTTATTTTTCTTTTGCCACCAGAACCCTTCTTATTATTCATGATAATTCAGGGATGAGGGGAAAAAGTTTAGCTCAATCCAACTTGAATTAAATTAGTGAGATCTGAATTAACAAGATTAAGCCATTGTGAAATGCTCATCCCAAATTGGGTTAGATTTCTAATGCATATAAAAGAGTAATTCTAAAACGGTATGATGTGCACAGAGGAGGGGGTGCAATTTTGTGAACTCTAGATATTTTTCTCAGAAAAGAACACCATGGTGCTATTTTAACGACGGGACCCAGTTACATAATGTAAAACTGTAAACCACTTCACGAACATACATCAAGTATTATCGTTTTATGCGACGGAAGCTTCTAAGGAACTTGGAACACTGTTTTGCTTATAAAATCATGTTGAACCAGCATGTGCCATGATAACATCTTAGTTGGTTCAGCCGGAAAGCTAGGACCAGTGTGTTGCTAGGTAAGCCAGCAACCTTGAAATGATAGCTGGGCTGTTCCCGGGTGTTCTCTTGTGCTTGGGAGCCTTTGCATGGCCCCAAGAGGCCTCAGATCTCCAGGAACGGCCTAATCATTGGCTCAGAAGCTTCTTTAGAAATTGATTGACATCAGCTGCCAATCTAGATTATCGCCAGAGAGCCCAATTAAAACCCTGCCCATCGATCCCACCGCCAGGACTTGGAACTTTAATACCAATCCACAAGTGGAAGAAAAAAAAAAATTAAATTACCCCCGGAGAAAAAGCGACATTTTTATAGTGCACCTCTATTCTACAGCCTTAGTATACATTATTTATAATTCATAGGCACATCTGTAACCCATCCTCCTAAATGTTGTGTGGTTAGTCTAATAATGTTGATATTCAGAATCTCCCCTTTCCAATTCTTCACTCTGGACAGGGGCATTAGTCTGAAAGAAAATATAAATGAAAGAGTATTTTTAGCCCTGACAAAAATAGGAACAATTTTAAAGTAATCTGTCCAATTGTCATTGCTAGGGCCTTCATTAGCCACCTAAAGAGGAGGTGCATAATGCTTTTACTAATCCCCTAGAGAGGGCCACGTTTAACACACACAGTATCTATGGGGATGATGTGAAGATGTTAAAGAAAAGAAAAGAAAAAGAAAAAGGTTGGCCAGAAGAGGTGACAAGGTACCTTGATAATTGAGACAGTCCTGCAAGTCGGCTGGTCTGTCCAACTGCTGTGAACTAATAGTGGGCAATCAAACACAGCAGGTCTGCCCAGATACTGGCAAATGCCAACCAGCTTCCTGGATGCATGGAGTTCAGCCTTAATTAGTCACAGAGGAGGAATAGGCACATTTAAACTAATCCAAGGGATCATTATCGTCCGAGTTGCTTACACACAAACACGAAAATTGCCACCCCAGAAACAGGCAGATCCTACCTGCACAGGTTGGGCATACAAGAGTCCACTGACCTTTACAGAAAAATGTCCAAAGAGGAATTCTGTCCATCATTTTTCTTTTTCATTTCATCCCTGGCTTCTTTCTCAGCGGCTCCATTTCGCCCGGTAGATAATAAATGGGTAGTGGGTGTTAACTCAAGAATGGCCACTGACAGAAAATATAAATGGACTTTTAAACTGTTTGGATATTTTATGGATGAGCACTGCAGGTGGTGCTTGGCAGTGGACAAGATAGACCTGACCGTTAAGGTAGGGCTGCTCACAGCTTTCCCTGGGAGGTCTTCATGGGCAACCATAACAGGATTGGGAACTGCAGTCTGCCTGCTGCCCCAGCCCTGTAGCTAAGACTGAATGCAGAACAAAAGCTTTTGGTACCCTGCCTCCTAGTTCACATCTCTCTAAGCACCTTGGGTGGTTGGGCTCAGCCAAACAATACAAGCTTATTGACAGCGATAGTTCTAGAATCACCCACACTCCTCACCTCTGGAACACGAAAGCCCAGTGTTTGAGAGTGGATCTGCTCTGTGGGTGGACCTAAAGCTGGATGGGAGGGACTGACCCCTTTGGGTAAGGTTAAGCCTTCTCTTAGGCTTTGGGCAAGCCATGTACTTTCTCTCTCTGATCATCACAATGAAAGGCGGTACCCACGGAAAGAGGAGCTGGCTTTTCAACTCTTTATCGAATCTTGGGCAGTACGACCTCGGTGGGTAGGGAGAGATGCTCTCCAGTGTTCTAATATGTGCAGGTGCAAATGGAATCTATCACCCTGATGTCCACACACAGAGGACAAAGAAGCATCTACATTAGGCAGATGGTAGGAAGTCCACTTGTTGGACTCCAGTTGGGATGCTTCATCGAATCATTCCAGTCAACTTCAACGTCCATTCAGCCTCTCCAACAGGAAACCTTTATAAAAAAACGTACACACTGGAATCACCACTGAAACAAACTGGCAGGTAGGGAAGATCCCAGCACCAAGAGTCTTGATCCTATAGGGAAGACAGGAAGGCGGTGTCTGAAACAATCTCCTGCCTCCCCTGACCCCTTCCCAAGTTAGGCCAGAGGTACTTGCTGGTGTGAAGGCTTATTCTTTGTTTGTCCCTAGATAAAAGTTTAAGAAAGTCCCTTACTTAGCCTTTCACAGAACGCTAACGGTAAACATTCCAAATGTCCCCAATCACAATGAGATTCTCTTTTCAGGGACTTAAATGACCATAGGATTGGAACTTGGCAACACCTGGATGCATCCAGAATTAAGGCTCCTGTCTTCCCCAGCTCTGGCCTGCCTCAAGGTTGGCATAGACAATCGCCTTCTTCCCTGCTCTTCTCTGCCACCTTCCTGGACTATAACTGGGTGCTAAGGAGATGGATACAAGGTCGGGGAAAGTAGAGAGAGATAGATAATGCCGGGAGAAGGGACAGGACAGACATTTCCTTACTCCCACACACACTTAGGCTGCCTCACTGAAGAAAGACAGAGTCCTCAAGCCAGTCCTGTTCCCGGGGCATGCTTTCAGGGTGACCCAGAGACTTCCTTATCCGCAGCCTCTGTTACCTGAGTGACAGTTGATGTGCGTGAGGCTTTCCCCCAGCCTTCGAGAGAGTCTAGAGGGCTTCCTGTTATCCTTACAGGCCTTTTTCATTGCAATAATCCAAGTTGATCCTAAACGTCTTTCCTCTACGCAGCCGCATCTGGTTCTTGAAATGCTCGCACCCACCTTGGATAATTTTGTTAATGCACACGCAATATGGTCCCAGCACGGTTTTACTTGCAAGCACAGAGCCTTCCATCAGGGTCTTGTGGTGGATGTATTCTTGTTTGAATATTTATTTATTGGACTCTGCGCGTGGGATCTTCGTGCGCACGTTCACATACATGCGCTCGTGTGGAATAATGTGCAGGCCCAGAAATTGACTGCAGCAACTCCCCACCCCACTTTTGAGACCAGCTCCTCTCCTGAACCTGGAGCTCACTGCCTAGGCTAGGCTAGCTGGCCCAGTTAGCCCCACAGAGCCTCCTGACTCTACCTCCCCAGCCTGGGGAGCAGCCCATTGCACCTGACCCTTCACATGGGTGCTGAGAATCTGAACTCAGGTTCTCATGACTGTGGGCCAAGCACTCTGCTGACTGAGCCATCTTGCCAGGATAGATTTCCTTTTTGAGGCATAGATCTGACCTGGAATTTAATGCCCAAGAACTTTAGGCACCGCAGTTCTGGATGGTTCCCTCCGGGTTCGGCCTCTTGGTGGGTGGGAAAAGGAGCCCTATTTGGAGGGGGAGAGAGAAATGCCCCACACATAACCAATCCCCCCCACAGTGACCCCATACCAGCCTAATTTCACCCCTGGTGCCTCCAGTGTGGGTGACAGGCAAATAATTAGTAAACTAGATTTTCACCATCTGTCTGCACAGTCTATTCAGCTTTGGGATGTGGAGATATTTGAGACCATTTTTTGTTTCTTAGATAGTCATTGTGGTCTCAAACAAAACGGACACAGAAGAGTCCTGTTTGGACATCCCATCATGCATTGTTGGGGTTTGAACGTTGCCCTCACTCACCCTGCTTTAGAAAGGGTTGCACTGGGCACTGAGTAAAAGGAGGTGGGGGTGAGACTACATCTCAATCAGGAAGAAATCAGAGCTGGATCACACGCCACCCAGAAGCGGCAGACACCATAGGGAGGAGAGTACACTGAACTTCCCATAGGCGGTAGGCAAAGGCGCAAACCAGCATTAACATCTGGGAGTGGTTAGGGCTATTATCTGCGGACATGGAGGAGGAAACGAGCCAAGTGAGTTTTGGTGGCAGGTTCTAGTGGAGCTTTGGAACAAACAGTAACCTACTGTGTGACAGGCTCAGCAGCCCAGAATGCCCCAGTACTCCTGGGTCACTTGAGTTGCTTATCGCATTTCTCCCAGGCCTGTACTTCCATCTCTTTTACAGCCCTTTGCCCCAGTTTATTCATTTTAAATCACTGGGATGCCCACTGCAACTGTAGCAAGCGTTTTAAGGACACAAGTACTGTAAATACATCTTCATTGCAAAAGATTCCAAAAGAGAAGTTAACATGAAGTTGAGTTTTCGGGGGAATACAACAAAAATAACTGGAGATTCTTAGAGAACTGTTTTGAAGTTTACAATTACGCAAATGAGATGAGTCGGCATTCTTATAGTGTGGATTGGGCTTAAATTTCTTCTTACTGGGTTACTTTACAATGCTGTATTGCAGACAGACCAACTTGCAGATTTTTTTTTCCCCTGGTGGAACAATGCCCCTGATGAATTACAGCTATAGTCGGCTTGGATGAGCTTTTCACATAAACAAGCCCACTTATCCTAACATTTCCTACAAAGACTTAGCCTCTCAAAGGCTCTTTGGAATGACTTTAACACCTTCCTGATTTCCCCATTAGTTAATGAGTTGAATAAAATCTCTGACGTCTGTTCACTTCATACCTGAGAGATCATAATGTCACCTTCCCAGCCCCAATGAATGGCAGGCAGCTCAGGCCCTTGCTTCAGAGCTCTTGCGCTCTTCTGACTTCTGCAGACACACGTCACATTCACACACACACACACACACACACACACACACACACAAATATAATATAATATAATAAAACAAACTCTTAATAAATGTGCTCAGGCTTACTGTGGTAGTATAGCCTTTCTTCCCAGCACTCAAGAGGCAGAGGCAGGAAGGTCTCTGTGAGTTCAAGGCCAGCCTGGTCTACACAGCGGTTTCCAGAACAGTGAAAGCTTCCTAGTGAGACTGTCAGTTCTACTATTTGATTCCCTTCTGCGGTGGTAAATCTGGAGGTTGGGGCCTATGGCTGCCCTATGCATCACTGCACTTCATCTGGCATAGTCCGTATTTCTTCCCAGTCCTCCCGGCAGTACCCACTACACTCCATTATTCTCTCGTTTTTGACATCTCCTGGCTGACCCTCAGGCACCTGTTCTCCAGCTCCTGTCACGTCAGCACTGGGAATACAGTGGTTCTTAGAGCACAAGCCTGATCTTGTTTCACTCCTGCTCGAAGGCTCTCAGATAAGTCTAGCTCCTTCACCCAGGCTGCTGTCCCCTTGTGATCCCACCTTGCCTGACTCCAGTCACTGCCACTTGTGCTCACGATGGATTCTGTCTCTCATCTTAGGACCTGTACATACACCCATCTTTTCAGCTAGAAGGCTCTACCTTCACCCTCACCTGAGCAACCTCTTGCTCTGCCATCTGCTTTTAGCTTTGATGCCACTTCCTCAGAGAAGGATTCTGTGGCTCCTGAAGAGCCTCTATCACATCGGCGATTCCATTTCTATCCCCTGTGTTTCCCCTGGACCATCTACATCCTGGATTAGGCACACCGCGTGTATCTCACCATTTCAAACATGCACATATTTTCATTGTATAGCAGGAGGCACCTTTTAACTATTAGGTTGCCACAGTTAGGATTTTCCTTTCCGACTGAAGGTGAGAGAACTGTATATTATAATCAACAGTATTTTCCACTTGTGTGCCACACAAGGGCCTATCTAGAGCAGAAAGCCTGCAGCTTCTTAGCATTCACCAGCATGCAGAAGCACGGTTGTTTATGCCTGGTGTCAGAAAGACAGTTTGCAGGTCGTAGGCAAGAGACCCAACTTTCTTCCCTGGGTGGTGGGTAGCATCAATACGCTGCCCCAGCCCCCAGCCCTGGTACCAGCTCGACATTGTGCATGCTGGAAGTTCACAAGGAGAGAGATGTATCTGGAACAATTTGTGCAAGCTCCTGCCTGCTGCTCTGGTGTCTGCTGATTCAACTTCTGTCAACACAGTTCCACGTCCCAACCACTGCTGTCAGCACCTCTCCTGCCAAAGCTGATGTCATGTCAGCTGCTTCAGCCTGGATCAGCTGTCTGCATCAGGGTCCGCACACTCTGAAGAGCTGCTGCCCTGGAGTAGTTTACTCCTCTGTTGCTGCACTAAAACACCATTACCGAAAGCAACTCTGAGAGGAGTTTATTTGGGGTTACAGTTCCAGAGGAAGGGTCGGTGATGATGAAGTGCTTGGCTGGAGCAGGAAACTGGGAGACCACACGGAGGAAGCAGAGAGAGTGAAACGGAAGTGGGGCCAGGCTGTAAGCCCACCCCAGTGGTGAACCTCCTCCAGCGAGGCTGCACCTCCTCAAGGTTCCGTAGCCTCCACAAATAGAGCCTCCGAGAGGGGACCACATGTGTAAATATGTAAGCCCAAGGTGGATAGTTGTCATTCAAGCCACCCTACGTTCCCGTCTGGCTGAAGAGAGTGGCCTCTGGTACTCAGCAGATGCCAGGCTGTCACGGTTCCAGAGCTCTCTGTTGGGATCGCAGCCACAGCCCTAGCAGAGGGCAGGGAGCAACACCTTGAACATTCATTGTGTTCCTGCTTTGACTGTTGGTCTGAAGTTCCAGAATGGGTGAATTACTTTTGGAATTCAAGCATCACTCTGGACCAATTGTAGCAGAGATGGCATGATACATAAGTCCTCATTTTCTTGTTTTGTTTTTGTCTTAAATGCTAGCCTGACTTATTTCCTTCTTAGGAGTCAGTTTGCCATCTGGTGAAGGTCATCACACCCTGACCTCATCCTGAGAAAATTCTGCTCTTATCTGTGGGCGTGTCTTGACCTCAGTGGAAGCAGACATTGGGAGAACAGGTTTGCTCATGGACTGTGTCCTTGATAAGTTGCACCGTGATTGATGAGGCTTCTATTTCTGGGTGTGCTCCCTCCACCATTATCGTACCTAGGGCTTTACAAAATAGTTGAGTTGAATCACATTGACAGGATCTCTCAGTCACTTTCAATTCTGCCAAGGAAATGTGGGCATGGGCTTTCACTTTCTAAGTTAACTTTGATTTCCATCAGAACCTGGTTCCTTTTAGCTTACAAAACACCTTAAAAATAAGTTAAAACTTTTCTTTTTTTTTTCTTATTAAGAATGTTTTTATTGGGGCTGGTGAGATGGCTTAGTGGTTAAGAGCACTTGCCGTTCTTGCACAGGACCTGGGTTCAGTTCCCAGCACCACATGATGACTCACAACTGTGTATAACTCCAGTTACAGGGATCTGAAACTTTCTTCTGATTTCTGCAGGCACCAGGCACACATTGTACACACACATATATTCACAAGCAAAACACTCATAACATATAGGATAATAATATAAACTGTTTTAAAAGACTACTAGTTTGTGCCCTCAACATACAACCAGACACACTAAATTGGTTCGAAGGAGAAGTGGGGAAGAGCCTTGAACTCATAGGAGACAACTTCCTGAACAGAACAGCAATAGCACAGGCTCTAAGAGTAACAATCAATAAATGGAACTTCATGAAACTGAAAAGCCTCTGTAAAGCAAAGGACACTGTCAGAACAAAACGACAGCCTACAGACTGGGAAAGGATCTTCGCCAACCCTATATCTGACAGAGGGCTGATATCTAGAATACATGAAGAGCTAAAGAAACTAAAAAACAACAAATCAAGTAATCCAACTGAAAAATGGAGTACAGAGCTAAACAGAGAATTCTCTGTAGAGAAACACTTAAAGAAATACTCAACCTCCTTAGTCATCAGGGAAATGCAAATAAAAACAACCCTGAGATTTCACCTTACACCCATCAGAATGACTAAGATCAAAAACTCAATTGACAATGCATGCTGGAGAGGATGTGGACAATGGGGAACCCTCCTCCATTGCTGGTGGGAATGTAAACTTGTACAACCACTTTGGAAATCAATCTGGCACTTTCTCAGACAATTAGGAATACTGCTTCCTCAAGACCCAGCTATACCACTCCTAGGCATATATCCAAAAGATGCTCAAGTACACAACAAGGACATTTCCTCAACCATGTTAATAGCAGCTTTATTCATAATAGCTAAAACCTGGAAACAACCCAGATGTCCCTGAATGGAGGAATAGATATAGAAATTGTGGTACATTTACACAAAAGAATACTACTTAGCAATTAAAAACAAGGAAATCATGAAATTTGCAGGCAGATGGTGGGATCTAGAAAAGATCATCCTGAATGAGGTATCCCAGAAGCAGAAAGACACACACAGTATATACTCACTTCTAAGTGGATATTAGATATATAATATAGGATAAACATACTAAAATCTGTACACCTAAAGAAGCTAATCAAGAAGGAGGACCCTGGGTAAGATGATCAATTCTCACTCTGAAAGACAAATGGGGTGGACATTGGAAGAAGGAGAAAACAGGAAACAGGACAGGAGCCTACCACAGAGAGCCTCTGAAATACTCTACCCTGCAATGTATCAAACCAGATGCTGAGACTCATAAGCAAACTTTGGCCAGAGTGCAGGGAATCTAATGAAAGAAGGGGGAGATAGTAAGACCTGAAGAGGATAGGAGTTCCACAAGGTGAGCAACAGAACCAAAAAATCTGGACACAGGGGTCTTTTCTGAGACTGATACTCCAACCAAGGACCATTCATGGTCCTTGAACCTAGAACCCCTGCTTGGATGGAGCCCATGGCAGCTCAGTATTCAAGTGGGTTTCCTAGTAAGGGGAACAGGGGCTGTCTCTGACATGAACTCAGTGGCTGGCTCTTTGATCACCTCCCCCTGAGTGGGGAGCAGCCTTGTCAGACTACAGAGGAGGACAATGCAGCCAGTCCTGATGAGACCTGATAAGGCTAGGGTCATAAGGGGAGGAGGACCTCCCCTATCAGTGAACTTGGAGAGGGGCATGGGAGGAAATGAGAGAGGGAGGGTGGGATTGGGATGGAATGAGGGAGGGGGCTACAGCTGGGATACAAAATGAATAAACTGTAATTAATATAAAAAATACAAATTTAATTTAAAAATAAATAAAAGACTACTAGTTATTCTTTGATAATTTCTTAATGAATGAAGTATGTCTAGAGCATATCCGTCTAAAGCACCCACTTCCTGTCCTCTCAGACTCCATCTGACACATTCTCTTCCTACCTCCAGGACACACTCCTCTCCCTCCTCCATCCTCTTCATTGATTACTTCTTTGGGAATTGTAACCAATGTATTTTGATGATATTTGTCTCCCTCCCCCAAATCCATCTACATCTATCCCCTCTCCCCTACTAACCCAACTTAGTGTACTCTTTGTTCTTTATTTTTTAAACCCACAAAATCCAACTTGTGCTGCCCATATGTTATTGAGTATATGGCCTTGCACTGGACCACGGTTGACCTACCAAAAAACACTTTTTATAATGCTGACTCCCCATCCCCTGGCAGCTACTAAGTACCAAGAAGTTATGGGGAGACCTCACAGCCTTGCCAGGCCACAGAGGAAGATGGTGCAGCCAGCCTTGCTGAGACTTGATAGGCTAGGGCCATATAGAAGGGGAGGAGGTCCTCCCCTATCAGAGGACTAGGGAAAAGGCATAGGGGAAGAAGAAGGAGGGTGGGTGGGAGTGGGAGGAGATGAGGGAAGGGGCTGCAGAGGGGATACAAAGTGAATATATTGTAATAAATAAATAAAATTAATTAAAAATTTTTAAAAAAGAAAAGGAACAGATGAAAGAGAAATCATTGAAACAGTAAATATGGAAAATTAAAATCTACATCAAATAAAGATCTAATTAAAAATAATAAAAATTAAGATTACCATAAGTAATCAAGATAGAGCAAGCCAAAATTTCCAGCTCTGAATGGAAACCAGGATAGAAACACCAGTTAAAATAAGTTACTGAATGCTGGTTGACTGTGGGCTCCTTCCTCAAGGGCACCATTCACTGGCATCAGGTGGCTGGACTCAGAGAAGCCACGTGTGACTCTGAATCCACTAACTCAGAAATAGCTGACCAGGTTGCTGCCACAAAGGAACTGGACCAGAGGCAGATATCAAAAGCCCAAGTATTGCAGGGGGAGTTGAAGAGAGAGACCCTTAAGCACATAGAAACTTCGGGCTGCCCTGAGTTACCATCTGAAATTAACAGAGATTTTGTTTTGTTTTGTTTTGTTTTGTTTTCCAAGACAGATTTCTCTGTGAAGTCTTGGCTGTCCTGGACTCACTTTGTGAACTAGGCTGGCCTCAAACTCATAGAGATCCATCTGCCTCTGCCTTCCCGGGTGCTGGAATTACAGACGTGTGTCACCATGCCTGGCTGAGATGTTTATGATAGAGACAGTTAGCATCACTTAACTAATACTAGGGAAGGAGTCATTATGACTTTTTGGTAGTTCCTCACTTTCAAAGGAAATAAGTGGATACCCAGCTAAAGAAACTCTCTCAGAGACAAAGGACACTCCCAACTCATGAAGGTGTGGCTGGAGGCCAGATGGGGCCATGAGAGCACAAGATGCTTCTGTTGGAAATGCACTTGAATCTCTGGGAATTATCTGTGTTGCTAGCCCAGGGGGACCTGCCTCACACAGCAGAAACCTGGATAAACTGGTTCTTTTTAGTAGCTCTGCCATTTTCTGACAGGGTTGTTTTTCCCTGGTGTAGAATAGGATTTGTGAGGGTTGAGACAAGGGCATTATGTCTTTGTGGGGTATTGACCAAACTTCAAACACCTTAGTTGAGAACATTTAGCTTAAAGCTCACCTGGTGTAAGTTCTTACTTATACAAGTTCATGCCCATAGCATCTTTGAACTGACACTTACATCCTTCCTCTTGTAGACTGAAAGATGCCAAGTTCATCCAGGCAACACCTTCATTCTGAACAAATACAGGCCAAACACTCACTCAAGTGTGTGAGCACTTACACACACACAGAGGAGAGAAAGAGAGAGGGAGAAAGAGAGAGAGGGAGAAAGAGAGAGAGAGAGAGAGAGAGAGAGAGAGAGAGAGAGAGAGAGAGAGAATGGGATAGACGGAGGGAGAGAGAGAATGAATGTGTGTGGACAGCAAGCATAACGTAAACTCTTAGAACACAGAAGACAAAGACACGGAGAGATTGAAGAGACAAAGAATGGAGGCTAAAGCTCAAGGAAGCTGCCTCTCACCAGCTCAGTGAGTCTTCTTCTGAGCTGTGGATGTTTCTCCAGCCATAGGAAGAGTTGATGATGTACCGCTACAGAGCACTGTGAGGTCAGAGTGTGACAGCAGCTGGAATGTGCCTAGAATTCAGCCAGCATCCAATGAATGGTAGTTGTTACCACAATGACAGTTGTGATTCCTGTTATATTCCTGTTATGCAAAATGAGCGTGTGTGCGCGAAGAACAAACAGTCCCTGAGCTATGGTCAGCATCCCAAGGGCTAAAATAGGTGGATCTGTCTATCGACCGATTGTCTAGAGATGGATGGTACTTTTTCCTAAGAAGGACTCAGTGGCGGTGTTAGTATCCACATCCCCTCCCTCCCTAACCCCACTTTCTCCTTCCTGACTTCTGAATGACAGCTTATTGCCTTTGCATGAATTATAATTAGATGACTACAAAATGTCGAAGTAAAATTTCACCGAAGAACTTTCTTCAAGAGCTCCGTTTGTCTTCTGATGATGAGTGTTGCAAGAGAGAAACCAAAGAGGAGCTTGGTTTATACATACATACATATATACATATATATATATATACATATATATATATACATATATGCATATATACATATACGGGAGTACTTACATAGAACAAAGAGAAAGAGCTCAGCAGCAACACTCTGTGTTCTCTGCCTCATGCCTTGCTTTGCCCTATTTCTCTGAGTCATTGCTTGCTGCAGCCTGCTTTCTGTGGTAGTTATTCAACTTCCTTCCAAAGTCTCCCCCAGCCATCTTACCATCTCCTTCTCGAGCCATTTATCCTTCTGTTGGCCCTTCTCTTTAGAAGACCATTTGAGGAGTAAAGAAAACTCCCTAAAAAGCTCATCAAATAGCTCAGAATTTGTCTGAAGTTTTCTTTGTATGCTCTGGGGTAATTTTCCTCCTCCCTTGAAATAATTCAGTGAAAGTGGATTCCTCATGTAGATTTTGCTTTTTAATCGTCTTCAGTTTCCTTCTCTTGGTTCTGAGAGCAGGTGCTATAGTGGAACTCTCTGAGTTCCCACCTTTCTTGAGAACAGAACACTCTTCTTGAGTCTGTATTTGGTCCAGGATGGTAATGAAAGATTGTGGCAGAGGCTTGCTCAGGAGCTGCTGACAGCTCTGGATTGGAGTCATCGGTTCTGAATACACAAAGAGAAAGACTTTTCCTAATTTCTGCCATTTGTCCATTTCAGAATACTGTGTTCACATCATTTGGAGTGAGGTTATGTCTGTCTCACAGGCATCTTCGGCTCACAAGATCTGTGTTAATCACCTTTTCCACACTGTAATTTGATGTTCGACAGGATCATCTTATAAAGAGAAAAGGTTTCTTTTGTCTCATGTTTTCTGAGGCTCTAATCCATGATTAGTTGACTTGGTTGCTTTGGGTCAATGCTGAAGCAACATGTCACAGCAAGAACGCTTAGTAAAGCAAAACTGGTGGCTTCAGGACTGGGATGTAGACGGCCAGAGTCCACAGTCCCCAAATGATATGTCCCCAAAGATCTACCCAAAGCTTCCCAGCAGCCCCAACTGAAGAGTTTTTCTCCTCCTCGTTCTTCTTCGTCTTCTTTTGATTTTTTTCCCTGCATAATAACCTTGTGGGGCACTCAAGCTCTACACTGGCAGACCTTAGGCGTGAGCTCTGCCTAAGGTCTGGGGGTTGCCAGGCATGTCTAGGCGTCCCTTTCAAACTGACCACAACTGTGATTGAACACTCATTTGCCATCATCTGGGAGTTACACCTATTATTATTATTATTATTATTATTTGCTGACATGTTTTTCTTCTCTATTTTGTGTTCTTTGGATTATTTTACAGGTTACAAAGTGAAGACTACAATAAATAGGGTTTTTTAAAAACCTGAAGTACATTGTAATATTTTTAGAATCAAAACTGGAAGACAGTTCCCTCTCATTCTGCTGCCCCATAACCTGTCTACAAACACCCCAGTATCCTCAGCACTCTTTCCTCCTCCAGTTTTCTCTTTCTCGTGACATTGTTCAGTTGGTCTCCCTCCCAAACCTCCACCCACTCTCATGTCCCTTGGCCTCTCTTCCAGGGTGCTCTTTCACACCCTGGGTTGGCCAGTACTGTTTGGACTTCATACTCAGCGTAAGCACCACCCATCAGAGAATGCTTTTCCTGAACACTCTGTATCTTTCCCTCCTCTTTGCTTTGTCAAATGTCACTTCATATCTGGACGGTTGGTCCCGTGATGATATCTTGATTTCTCTAACCGTTGTTATAGTGTTCTTCAGACAATGACTTGTGGATTAAAATTTTAATTTTCAGTTTTAAAGTAAAGTTTTCCCCTCTCTCAACTGTGTGTATCGTTAGCAACATACAAACATATTGCAAGTTGATTTTTCAGCACGGCATGTACACACCTGTTGCAGGGTCACACTAAAGCAGGCAGGGCTTCCTGAAGGTCATTAAGAAGAAGAATGTGTGTTTATTCATCATCAGTATTATCAGGTTTACCCACGCCATCTTTGCGCATAGAAGATGCTTAATGAAAACTGGTTGAGCAAAAGAATGGTGTTGCATCCAGGTTTATGCCGCTACCAGCACACTCAACCTTCATCGGAATAGACACTAACCTGGAGATAGGAAGAGAGAAGAGTCCCTCAGGCTAAGTCGGGCTATTGATTAGAGTTTTGTCAAAATTGGGCTAACAAATTTGCCTTGTCTCCAACACTTGAGGCCCATATTGCTCTGGGACCCCAAAGTCCAGGCCAGACAGATGTGGGTGCTCAATCATGAATCCCAGATCCAGGAACTGGATAACTTGCCCTCTTCTATAAATAACTCAGGCCATAGTGTTCAGTTTCAGCCACCGAAAACAGCCCAAGATAGTCCAAGTTGCTTCACTTTCTGTTCTCAGTTCCTGTTCGCAGGTAGCCACTTTGTAACCCAAGATGCAGCCTGGAAGGCTTGTGGGTTCCAAGCTAACAAGCTGAGGCGGCATTGCTTGAATTTTTCCAGGCTGCCAGAGGATTTAGATCAAGTGTTCTCACACATCGCCTAAGCTCTTCTCAGCCATTTTAGCTTGAGGCTTTAATCAACCGCCAGGAAGTAAGTAGCGGTGAGTCCATAGCCAACGGGGCTGAGCACTGTCTGTCTGCCTGTCCAGTTCTAACGGCCCAGAAAAGGCCATGCTGGGATGGGGTCAAGTACAGCTGATGTCTCTCCCCTTTGACCCATAGTTCGGGTAAGCTCCGGCGCCAGCTAAATTGGAAGTGTTCTGTGTTCTTCCCAGGGACAAGGGGTGAGCAGCGCCCAGCCCTCCGGGAGAACATTAAGCGCCCGTGTTACTTGAGATGGCGTGTTTAGTACCAGAGAATCTCTCCTGCCTGCAGAACTCAGGACACACTGGGTCATGCTTGATGCCTGTGGCTGTTCTAAACACGCCTTGCTGGGATGCTGAGTTTGGTTTGTGTGGCTTTAAAAAAGCTAATAATTTAAATAGTTCCTTTCTCCAGCCTTTCATAGTGGTACTCAAAGTTAACAAGTTTACGTTAGGGAAAATTTTTATTGTTTTAATACTCTTCAGATGTAGTGAAGCTTAGTGTGAGCATGTAATGCCTTTCCCCAACTCACTACTATTCAAATGCACTAAGACTTCTTTTTGGCTTTACTGTGCCTGAGAGTGGTATTACCTTTTCTTGCCTTTTAAAAATTTATTAAATTTTACTTGGGTATTGTTGAGAGTTATACAGTAGAATTATGGGGCTTTCAGAGCTGGAAAGAGCCCTGAGATAGTCTTTAAATCTCTTTGATTTTTTTTTTTTTTTGAGGTGACAAAGCTGAGGACAATGTGCTAAAAGGTTTGCTTTGGTTCTCAGCTTATGGCAGTGTTGAGATTAGGAAAAGTGGGTTCCTTCACCCTCATGCCAAAGCTGCTTTAGGTATACCCAGAGGACACCCGTGCTCCCCTAAAAAACACCACCACCTTTGGTGAGACTTCTTCTGCCAGCATGGGTGAAAAAGAAGAAGGTAGTGACATCCCTCTGTGCACAGTCAGTGTGATTTTGCCAATAGTCAGTCAAACAATGGTTCTTTTATTTTCAACACAAAAATGGCCCCAAATAGACACCATGCTTCTTGTGACGGGATCTCAGGACATCACACAGAGGGTGAGAAGCACATTGATAACATTGGTAAAATAGCTTTGCTGTGGCTATCAGAGGGGAGGCGTCTGCTCGAAAGACAGATGCTGAGCCTTCACATCTCTGCTATGATAATCACTTGATACCATTTGCACGGCCTCTCCATTTGCAAAGTCCTTTCACATTTACAATCTCATTTAATTGTCACAATAAATATTTTAGATGAACATCTTCCTTCTCCAGAGTTGACACGGAGACTCTCAATCTTTTTGCCTATAACAGAGAGAAATTAGATTGCAAGCCTGCTTCTTTCTATTCAAAAATGTCACGAGCCTTCCATCACCATTCCTCTCTGTCTCCTTCCTTCGATACACTTTCACGAAGCACTGTTTATAAGACAGGGATTGTGGTAAGGCGTGAGTCCATCAAAAGTGCACCATTACTCCCGCATGAGGACACTTACTAGCTTAATTTATCATGTTAACAGTCGGTGCAGCAAAACATGGGTTCTGTGGCTGCACCAGGGCAGTGGGAAATAGCTCCCCTTGGATCAGCTCATCCAAACTGCTCTAGAGGCGGGAAAGCTTTAGCCTCTTGTACAAAGAAAGTAGCTGGAACTGGACACTTGAGTTTCTTAGGAGACCATGGTACCTTCAAGCCATGAGATAATTCCTGAAGACTCAGAATGGACACACACACACACACACACACCATGAAAGGAAGGAGGGGAGAGAGAGAGAGAGACAGAGAGAGAAAGAGAAAGAGGGAATATACAAGTGCATGCCCCTTGAAGCAACTGGATATTGTGCTTTTTAATACAGGTCAGAGATTCACTGTGGCTGACGACGCTCGTGAACATGAGGATATACAATGTATGAGAATATACAAACAAAAAGAAAAAGTGCTACCCTCTGAAAAATCTATGAGAGTCACTCCGGAACCCATGAAGGTAATCAAAGGGGCAGAATGTAAAGTAGATGCAAGGTTAAAAAAAAAGAAAGAAAGAAAGAAAAGACATATTCCCAAGAACCTGAGATAAGTAGGCAGAAAGCAGGCAAGAAAGATAAGTACTAAAAAGCAAGTTGGTTACAGGAATGCGGCTCAGTTGATAGAGCATTTGCCTAGCTAGCCTGAAGCCCTTTGTTTATTCTCTAGTATTGCATAAACCTGAAATTCCATTATCTGAGAGGTAAAAGCAAAAGGACCAGAAGTTCTAGCCCATCCTCTGATGCATGAGTTCAGAGTCAGCCTGGGCTACATGAGACCTTGTTTCAATAAACAAACAGATTAAAAAAAAAAAAAAGTAAGAGAAAGGTGAATTACAATAGCAACACGTTAAACATTTTAATTTTTAATTCAACAAATGTTTATGAAGTGAATGCCCATTCCAGGCCATGTTGTCAGCAGTGGGATGACAGCAGAGAACAATTTAGGCAATGCTCTTTGAAGAAGCAGGACAAGGGGAGTCTGAATTTGTTTACTATCCTTCAACCACGGTGCCTGGGCACACCACCAGCAAGAGACACAGGTTAGGCCTCAGGCACTGACACTCTCTGAAACATGGTGTACATGCTGAGAAAAGCCTGAAGGAGGGAGGATAGATTAGCCAAGTGGCTACTTGAGAGAAGCATGTTCAAGTGACATTCAGTTACCACAAAGCTTTAAGGGAGCCTTCCTATTGGGTGAGAGACATCCCCACAGCAGAGTTGCTAGGGAGACACTGGATTTGGAGTGGAGACAATGGTGGATAGCCTGGGATACCTTGCACACCCTTGGGAAAACCTTGACTTTGCTCTGAGTGAGGGATGAAGGATGAAGTGGAGGAGTGCTGTGATCACAGATGAGGCTGTGTGCAGACAAATGTCTTCTGTCACTCAGCCTTCTCTTCTACTCCGGCCCAACCAAACTACCATCATCCTTTAGCTGAATTATTCAGGCATGTCTGCCTGTGACCTGTGGGCTGTGTGCATCCTAGGACAGCTACGAACGTGATTCGACATATTTGTGAATGACAACGTCATGTGACAATGTAAAAATGTGACCCATACCTATACTATGGTGGTGAGAAGAAATCAAATTCTTGTTATTTATTGAAGGTGAAGTCAATAAGACTTCCAAAGGGAGAGTGTGAAAGTGAAAGACCATAATGCTCAGGTTCTCTGCCTTGAGTGGGTGCCTAGAGAGACCATGGGAAAGAAATACCAGAAGTTTCTTGTCACAGTGATAGAACAGGAGCTCTGTTGGCTGTCCTCTCTCATGTAGCAAAGAATGGTCTCTACAGGCCATCAGCAAATACTTGCCAAAAAAACTGATGAGCAAATGAATGGTGACTATTAATTTCTTCTCCCCGAGCTGTAGTTTAAAACAGTCTAATATTCAGTGTTATTGAATACTAGCAGAATGCCAGGCTTCACCCCAGAGTTTCTGATTTAGTAAGTCTGGCTTTGTGAACTCAAGGCTTTGTGTCTATGACAGACTCATGGGGGGATTCCGATGTCTTGGTGCAGTTCTGGAGATCTCAGTCACTTGGAGACCCATGTCCAGATGCTCCCATGTACCCTGACTGTGAAAAAAAGCAGGAGAATAAAAAAAGAAGAGGCCAGGGCCTGGAGAGATGCTTCAGAGGCTAAGAGCACTGGCTGCTCTTTCAGAGGTCCTGAGTTCAATTCCCAGCAACCATATGGTGGCTCACAGCCATCAATAAAGAGATCCGGTGCCTTCTTCTGACGTTCAGGTGTACATGCAGGGAGAACATTGTATACATAATAAAATAAATAAATATTAAAGAAGAAGAAGAAGGAGAAGAAGAAGAAGAGGACAAACTCCCTTGTGCACAGACAGCCTCATTCTTGTAACTGGGAGTCTCCAGGAAGTACAGGAGAATCTCAGTATTTGGGAGGCCGAGGGGGGAGGATTTTAAGTTTAGGGCCAGCCTGGGCTGTGTAGCAAACACCTGTCATCTCAAAACTCAGAACAGTAAAGAGAATAGTGTGCAAAAGTAGCATGTAAAAATCAACAAACATGTGCCCTTCTACCATCTGTTTCTAGAAAGTCTGAACCGGGAAAGGAGGGGCTTTTGCCTCACAGAGGAGCATCAACCCTGTCACCATCATGGAACCCTTCATGATACCCTACACAGCTTGTAGATATTATTTCTAATTCAATAAGCATATAGTGTTATAAAACAAAACATCCTTATTCTTAAGACACTCCTACTGAATTATTTACAGTAAAAGAACAGGAAATGGGTGTGAGGCAATAAGATTTTAATCCACGTACTCCAGAGAGAGAATTAGGCCAAACTGATCACCACAGCAGTTTCCACGTCATCTAGGGCGGCAGAGTAACACCATGTCAGAAGGAAGAGGAGGAGAAGGAGGAAGAGGAGGAGGAGATCATGAAATCTTCAGCATGCTCTTAAATAGTTTGGGAGAAAACACATGCTTATACATTTATATATTATACATACTTATATATTTCTCACTGTGTTTTTATGTAGATGCAGCTACATATTAATAAACCGAGAGAGAGGCTGATAAAGGAAATGGATCAAAATATTAAAAAGTGACTGTGAGTAAATGGATACATGTACAAAATAGCTCCATATGCAATTCTTTGGAGATTTCTGTAAGTCTAAAATTATATATAACTGAAAGTTTTCTAAATGACTTATACCTTCAGGTTTGCAAGCACAAACTGCTAGAAGGTACCATGGAGGATTAGCCCTATAGGTGAGAGCAAGCAAATACCTCACACAAACTGAAAAGGAAAAGTTTAAAACCCGGTGAAAGGGGAAACAGCCCAAAGGCACATGTACCAGTTAGATTTTTGCTGATATAGAAAAATACCAGAGATCACCAACATAGAAAGAAGAAAAGTGTTCTTTGCCTCATAGTCTTGGAGCTGTCACGCCATAGCTGGTTGGCTCAGTTGCTTTGGACCTGGGTGAGATTAGGGTGCAGAGATTTAACTTTTAACTCATGGATGTTCGAAAGACACATGATTTTGAAAAAAAAAGGGGGGGGCTTTTATAAACAAAGATGTTCTTGTTTGGGAAGATTCTAATTCAGAAAGAGGCCGATGCACCCGAAGCTAAACCATGAATGTTTTGTTATTGTAATGAAATAGCATCAGATTTCTCCCTTGACAGGATGGCTCTAAAGTTCATCTTAAGACAGTGACAAAGTGGTCAGGACATGTAAGAAAAGGAAGCAGTGTTAGACAGGGCCGACAAAGGCAGGTACTGCGTGTGTTCTGTGGGTGCTGTGATCAAACAAGTGGTTCTGACATAGAGAAAAAGCAGAATAGAAACTCTAGAAACAAATCCAATTTTATAAGAAAATTTAATTCGGCATGTGACGAATCAGTAGGGGAAAGATGACTCTGAGTGGCTGAATGGCCAGATGGAAAAGATAAAACCTCATCCATTCCTCATGACATGAAGTAGAATAAATTCTAACATCAGACATTTAAACACTGAAAGAGGGGAAAGAGGAGGGGAGAGGGATTGGAGGACAACGGGAGAGTTGGGCAAAGAGGAAACATTTTGAACTATGTTTCAAATCCCAGGAACTCTGAAAACAAACACACAAAAAATGGACAGTTTATATAAATTAAAGGACACACCCGAGGGTGGTGTGCTGATTTGAATCTGAACACCCTCTATAGACTCATATTTGAATGCTTGGAGGTGTATTTATGTTGAAGTAGGTGTGGCTTGGTTGGAGGAAGTGTGTCACTGAGAGTGGGCTTTGAAGTTTCAGAAGATAAAGCCAGGCCCCTGGCTCACGCTCTCTTTCTGTTCTCTGTGGATCCAGATGTAGAATTCTCAGCTACCTCTCCAGCCCCATGTCTGCCTTCATGCTACCATGCTTCCTGCCATGATGATAATGGAATAAGCCTCTAAATTGTAAATGTTTTCCTCTGGAAGAGTTGCTGTGGTCATGATGTTTCTTCATAGCGACAGAAACCCTAACTAAGACAGACAGTAAAATACAACTGAGACGCTGAAAAACCTATGAGCACCATGGACAACAGGTTAATATTCCTAATACAGAAATAACTAAGATAGATGATAAAAGAGCAGCAACCTATAGAGAAATGAACAAGAGTGATGTGCAGACTGGCGTGGAAAGGGAAATGCAAATAGACCTTAGTCATATGAGAAGATGCTCAGTGACTCACAGGGAGGAAACACCAGCGAGGAGAGAGCTGAGCTGCCATTCCGGAAGTTTGACTATTGGTGAGATCAGGGAAGGCCACTGATAGGATCTGAGCTACGTGATGTGCGTGGAAGGGAGTGACAGAATCTACAAGCATCATGCACCTCTGACTTAAGTGTCCTCCTTCTAGGAATGCATTGTAAAGGCATGCTGGGAAAAGGACAAGTGTATATTCAAGGCCACTCATTGTGGTATGATCTGCTTTTGTGCCTTAATTGACTGAACAACCCACAATACATTACACAATTTAGACCCAAAGAGAAGTGAACAAATACTTATATGTGTGTGTTGAAAGTCATGTACATGTGTGTCCTCTAACATATACATGCTCTTTGTCATGGCAATTCTATTTCTAGAAATGTACATTATACAAATTACTTAAAGTACGTTAAAAGTTGAGTGTGCGGATGCTCATTCTAACATCACCACTTATTATACTGAACATTAGGAATGACAAAATTGTCCAGAGACTGTCGCTTGATCAAAATGAGCATACTAAGTATAAAATAATTGGACAGATTATTCTCCAAAAAGTATTCCCCTGTGTCCTGTGTTCACCCAAGTAAGTCCTTGTGAGCACCTCTCCATGGCACTTACCATGTTGTATCTGGATTTTGAAGGGTTTGTTATTTACCTTACTATGTGTGCACATGTACACGAAGACACATGCACAGGTACATACATGTAGAGGCCACAGGTGGACACTGAGCGTCTCCTCCAGTTCCACCTTATTTTTTGAGGTGGGTGTGTCACCACAGCTGGAGCGCAGCAATCCTGAGAGGCTGGCTGACTCAGCACTGAAATCACAGATGTGCCCCTGCGTCTGGCTCTTTACACGGGTACTGGGGATCTGAACTCCGGTCCTCTTGCTTGCACAGTATCCACTGTCCATGCAACACAGCTTGGAGCTGTCTGAGTGAGTCTCGATTAAGAGAGCGCCCAGATCATACTGGGCTGTGGCTATGTACTTCTGAGGAGTTGTCTTGACTTTTATTGCTGCGGAAGGTCTCAGCCCACCGTGGGCAGGGCCATCCACAGGCGGGTGGTCCTGCGTGGTCGAGAAACTGGGTGAACAGAGATCTACAGCACAAACTTGTAAGCATTCCTCCGTGGTTTCTCCCCCAAGTCTCTGCCTTGGTTCTCTTTCCTGATTTCCCTTGATGATGGACTGTAGTGTGTAAGATAATATAGATGTTTTTTTTTTCTCCTCAAGTAACTTTTGGTCACAGACACAGAAAGCAAACTGCAATGTGTGGCAAACGTCATTTTGCCAACTGAGCCATGTCTCCCACCCATTGTGAAGGAAGGAAAGAAGGAAGGATGTGTGCATGTGAGCATGTGTGCATGTGAGTGAGTGAGAGAGAGAGAGCTTATGTGTGCCTGTGAGTGGGAGAGAGTTTGTGTGTGTGTGTAAGTGAGTGAGAGAGCAAGAGAGAGAGAACTTGTGTGTGTGTGTGAATGAATGAGTTTGTGTGTGTGTGCGCATGTGCGTGTGCTGCTTCTGTAGACCACAGGTTCCTGAATGTATGCGCGCCTGCTTATCTCTGTATTTCTCTCACTTTGACTCTTGTCTCTATCCTAACCTGGCCCTGGCCCTTGCAGAATCAGTAGCCCAAAGCAGCAAATAGTTTTTTTTTGTTTTTGTTTTTGTTTTTTTTTTTCATTTTCTGCATTAGGTCTGGTCACATAGTGAGTAATGGCTTCACATAACACCCTGCGGAGAGGAATTCTAAGGTTATGGGTAAGCGTGGTCTGCGAGGGTGTTACTGTCAGTTCTGTCTGCCACACACGCACAGGAGAAGGGAAGGAAGCCATGCAGATCCCATTTTTTTTTTTATAGGAAGCTACCTGGAGTAGTGGGCATTTTACCAAACACCTTCACTCACCTTATGATCTGTATCCGGGTTGTAAAAACAGATGCACAAGTAACTACAACATACTGTGTTAAAGGCATTTAGGAAAAAAAACAAAAAAACAAAAAAAAAACAACCAAAGTTTTCAGGGGAAAAGACATTACTATGAGCTGGGGAGGCCAGGGTCAGCTCCATGGACGTTATAGTCTGAGTCTAAGCATAAAGACACACTGGAAATTCAAAATATGAGTAAGGATGATTAAAAGAAGGCCATTCTGGGTAGGAGAAACGGTGAAAAGACAGGAGCAGTTGAATGATGTTATCTGTTTGAACTGGCCCTCCCAGAGTTCCTTCCTTTTAGCTGGACCCCAGATTTCTCTAGGGTACTGCCTCTTTCCTAGGCAGTCACATGCGTCTGAGATATCTGACTCCACTCTCATGTGTAAGCAAGGCTTGTCCCTCTGCTTGGCAGTGGTCAGTTTGGAATTGGTGTGTGTCTTGATTCTGGTCCATGAGATGTAAGGAGGAGTTTTGTAGGAGAATTTCTTGGAACTTTTCTTAACCCAAGTGAAAACCACTGGAAAGACAGTGCATCCCTTTGCCATATTTGGATATAATTCTTAAAATCGTTATAGCCGGTGTGATTCCAACACTAATGGCAGAGCAGAGGTAGGGGGGGGTCCCTCATGCCATCACAAAACTGCTAAATCAATGATCTCCTTGGCCCATTTTATCAGACAGTTTTCCATAACTGTAACAAAATACACGGAGCTGGGTGCTTAAGAGAAAAGAGGTCTATCTAGTTCGCAGTTTAGCTGAACATCTAAGATCAGGCAGCGACAGCTATTCAGTTGCCTCTGTGAGGGCCCCCTTGGCTGGGTCACATCACGGCAGATGGCATCATGGCGGCAGCATGTGTGAGAGAGATCGCATTGCAAGACCGGAAGCCAGCGAGTGTGGAGTGTGGCTTGGTCTTGCAGCCTCCATTAGACCCTGGCTCTTAAAGGTCCCACTACCTCTTAACATTGCCACGGAGGGAACCAAGCTTCCAACTCCGGAACCCAAGGGACAAACCCAGCCAGTCCATGGCACCCCGCTGATCTCTGGAGTCCCTGGAGTGTGAGAATATGCTCCCTTCCTGCTGAAGCTAGTTAGGTTTCTGATTATGGCAGAAAAACGTATCCCAACTGAGTCATTAGCAAACGGCTTGCAATCCAGGTTGCCTGCAGCAGAAGCTCTCGGAAAGAAACCCCGGGGAGACACAAGCCAGGGACAAACCTCACGAGCCTCTGCGGGCCATGCCAAAGAATTCGTAAATAATGGGGAGCCATTGACAGTTTTGGTAAGCAACGGGGAGCAGACTCTTAGACCAGATGGCAGCAAAGTTGGTGCAAATGCACTGTGCCGTTAGCAACGGACCCAGCTCAACGGAGAGACTTCGCTCTCCTGAAGAAAATCTGCGTCTTGGGAGCAGCATCTTCAGCAGACTGGGAGCAGGATGGAAAGGAGTGGGCGTGCTTGACAACCGCGTTCCCGGGCACTGGTCTCAGTGGTCACACTCACACGCGATGCTGCCCTTGGCTGCGGCCGTACCGGCACCATGTGTGAAGGCAAGCAGTTGGTGCCTCTGCTTTCCTTGGCAGTGGCAGAGCCCCAGTTGGAGTCCCATGTTTGTGCTAAACTCCAGGCGGCACAGTTCTGATTTATAACTTTTTAAATTATTATAAATGTGATTTCTTTCCATTGTAGAAAAATTGGAAAATACGTATAACAAAAGAAAATTGAAATACTTTTAAATCTGTCTCCCAAAGATAAACCAGAGATAACATTTGCTTGTAGCCATTCCAGACTCTGCCTCTCTCTCTCTTTCTCTCTCTCTCTCTCTGTGTGCGTGTGTGTAGTTGTAGTAAGCAAAAGATATCATAATGTATATATTGTTTTGTGATCTATTTTTTTCACTCAACAATATATTATGAATTACTTCTCATGACAATAAATTTTCCCCTGTGACATTATTCTTAAAGATTGCATGGGTTTCATTGGAAGGAAATGTGATTTATTCAACTAGCATAATACCCATGGCTGAATATATTATTTCCAGGGTTTCTATCAAATACATAAGGAATACTGCAGTAAATATTCATATATGTGTGTGTGTATCAGAATCCCCAAAGTAAATTGCTACACAAAGATAAAATTACACAAGAAAAGTTAAAAACTTCAAATTTTAGGTATTTTTAATGAATTATATGTGAGTGTTTCTCTCCATTTGAGTCACATTTATATTTTTTTCATATATAAATATCTAAATATAGATACACGCATTAGCCTGTCAGTCAAAATGGGCTAATGCATGTATCTATCATGCACATATGTGAGTGTGTTTAGAGAACTATGCTCATAATTTGCACACTTTATTTACTTTATTAATATTATTGGCTTTACACAAGAAAATACAGTTGTGGTCACCTGGTAGTTTGGGATACATGTATACCCTGGAGACCCACCACGGTTTCCATATTTGAATACCTACCCACCAACACACACCATGTCAGGATGCCTGACCCACCAACAATTTCCTCTTTCTCTTGAAACGGACTGGCTTCTAATTTTCAAAACAAATGAGATGCTCCCTCTGGGAACCCATGACCCACCTCTGGCTTGATCAAGCTTTAGAGAAACACACCAAGTGTTCCAATTCCAGTCCCAGGTCTTGTGCAAGCCTTTTCCCTGGCATGAAGAAGTCAGCACGGAGGCAAAGCAAGTCCTGAGTGGTGTGCTGGCCTTGGGAGGGCTGGAGAAGGCCTCCTCTGGTTTTAAGGAAACTCTCTCCCAAGGGCCAGAAGAGTCTTTTGGAACCAACTCATGGCCTGTATGTGAGGCTTCCCTGTGGTGCCATACCACAGGATGCTGGAGATAGGAGAGGACTTTCTCTGTCAGTAGTGGTGGTCTCAGGCCTAAATGGTCCCCTTTGATTTTCCTCAGCACAGTGATGTCCCAGCCTGAGATTCTGTAGGCTCACCATCAGAATCTGCAAGAAGGAAACAGACACTAGCAAATAGACCATGGGGATGTTCTGGGGGCCCTGTTATGCCCACTGATCCTGCTGAGAGTCTTGGGATGTGGGCTCACATAGCATCTTTATCCCCAACTTACAGAGGAAAAGAATGTAGCTCCATGAGATGAAGTGACTCATCCAGAATCATCGAGCTGATCAGACACAGAGTTAGACTTGACTTCCCAGGTTCAGGTTAGGATCTGGCCACTTCTGTCTTCCAGTCATGCGTTCAGCCCAACTAGGTGTTCAGCTCAACATTCTCTAAGCAATACCTCTTGTGCCCCTTCCATGTTGGTCTCAGGGAAATCAAGGAGGTTTGTGCACCCAGATTCATGGCCATGGAACATTTCTCTCTAATTCACGGAACACCTGCTTCTCTTGGATGTAAGGGGTTTTTTGTTTTGTTTTGTTTTTACCACAGTCATGAGTTCTATTCCTGCATTCATCAGTGTCTGTCTCCCCTATATACAAGATATAAATAATAATAATAATAATATCAACAGCTAATGCCTATCAAGTACTTAGTTCTGGCCAAGATCTACCCTAAGCTCTAGTACCCCAATACTCACCTCAACCCTACAAACAGCTGTCCTTGGTCTTAGGACAACCTCTGCTGAGGGGCTCATACTTCCATATAGCACACTCTGGCCCTGTTCTATGTTACTTCTTATTGGGTGAGATAAGCCAATAAGATGTGTCTGCCAGAAACATGTGATCCACCTTCCTTTAGGTCAACTCCAAATACATTGAAATCCCCAAACAAGCAGTCCTAGGCTCAGGCTTTTCATCTCACTTACCCCACTCCCAAGATCACGCCCAACGTGTCCAAGAGGCACCACCATGCTGATATGAACATCCTTAGGTTCTGAGCAATGAGGTTGCTTGCAGGCAAAAGTGTGTGTGTGTGTGTGTGTGTGTGTGTGTGTGTGTGTGTACTTGAACCTATGTGTTAGGCCTTTCAGAGAACAAGAGTTCATTGGGGTGGCATAAAAAGGCAGATAGGCCATGAGTAGAGTGCCTTTATCTGGCCCTTTGCTCCAGTCTGTAGAAGGTTGGGGCAAGTCATTTTTTCAGACAGGGTTCTGAGACACAAAGACTTTAAGGAATCCTAGGGTCACAACAGCAGCAAGAGGGTCCAAAGTCTGAACTCCTAAGCGCTGCACTTGCTTCCTCTCAGCCCTTATCAGCTGATCACTGTGTTATAATTATTATTGCTGAAGGACCAACACCTGGCTGTTCCCCCCCCCCCCAGTTGTCATGACTCCCAGGAACACTCTCAAAGCAGAGAAAGACAGAGTCTGGGGAGCTCAGAAATCTTGTTGATACTAGGGTACAGGCAAGGAAGATCTGGCACTGCCCCAAGGTTACATGTCAGCAGAGCTCACTGACTGTAGACATTTCCTCTTGTTGTAGTTTATTCCCTGCTTCCAATCACCAACATACTTTCCTCCGGACACTCACTGGGTCGTCACCCGGAGATAACGGGGAAGCTGCCTTTGCCCCTTTGGGTGTGTTCGTCTTTAGAAATTTCACTCAGTAAGCTCAGCTGGGCGCTCTGTGACAGAGACCACTTGTCGTGTACGTGAGACTGGTGACAGTTTAAGCTCTTGATAGTCCCAGGAGCTTCGATAATCTCAAACCAAAAGATATCTTTCTGACCCAAGGCATTTCTTCCTCACTGTCCATCTTCAGTGAGCTGAGTAGCACCATTTGAAAAGCCATTAGCTATTAAAAAAGGAAAGGCAAAGACACTCCCATTCATGAATTAAAAGGGCACGAATTATTAACAGAATGGGGAAGCATATAGGACAGTAACATTATTGCCAAAGGCCATGACTTCAAATCCGCTGTGAATTTCCCTTTAAAACATTTTAGGTCAAACTGCTAAGGTGCCCTCGCCATCGCCCTGGCCGTTGCTATGGTAGGAGAGGTAAGCACGGTGCCCAAGGTGTGGCCGTATTGCTGACGTCCTGGGTCCGTGATCCAGCCTCTCTGTCAGCTCATTAGGCAGTCTGTGAGGTGGAACTGCAAAGCGGAGTACAGTGTGGCTGGAATTTGGCTTTTCGGTTCCAGGACAACAGCGGACAAAGCATTCTAAGAGACAAGGACAGGGAGGCAGAATTAAGCCAGGGCTGTTTTCTAGAATCAGGACAGACAACCGCTAACAGCAGAGTCAAACAAAAACCAGCCAATGTCAAGGCCATAATGAAGCAGGGAATGGGTCCTGGAGGACCTGCCCACTGGCTGGGATTCCCTGGCATGGGGCTGCTGTGTGGAGCCAAGCACGTGATGTCTTCCTGATTATTCTTCGTACTGTCTTAAAGGCGCCCTCCACCACTTGCTAAGACTTGAACCAGCCAACTGTTTGTGAGCCAAACCATGACACCAGGGTTGTTTTGTATAACGGTAAGGTCTAGATCTCAAGTCCCTGGATACCCAAACCTACGTATTCATTTGTTTCTTCATTTAAATTCTCACCACAGATTTATGGTGAGAGTTTGACATGCCGCTGGTCATGACAATTGGGGCCAGATAAATTATTCTGAATATTGAATATTATTCGATAGCATGTGGAAGATGTCCCGGTAGAAGTGACAGTCAAGCAAAGCTATCAAAACATCCAGAAATGAACCACAGGAGGATTCAGTGGCACCAGAGTGGGAAGGGGACAACTTGTGCTTAGAATCCTTAGTGGTAAAAGCAAAGGGACAGAAGGAACCTCAGTCAGGGTGGGGAGAGGGGAGAGCTCAGGCTAGTGCAGACAAGGGCAGCCTGAGGGATGTGGGTCCCAGGTCAGAGGGCAGGGGAGACACTGAGGTATTTTAAGCACAATAAAGATAAGGCTGACACTTTGAGGAGATGGCCAAAGAGCTGATTGAAGGGAGTGCTGCGGGGAAATAGACCATACCTCCTAAACCAGGACAAACAGAACTAATCTTTCTATTCCACACATGTGTGTGTTCTGTGTGCATGTGCATGCATGTTAGCGTGCATCTATGGAAGCTGGAGGTCAACCGTGGGCATCATTCAAGGGCCGTCTCATAGTTGTTTTAAGACAGGGTCTTTCACAGGCTTGGAACTAGCCAATTCAGTTAGGCTTACTGGCCAGTGAGCACCAGGGATCCACCTATCTCTGCCTTTCCAAACACTGGGACTGTAAGCTCTCTCTGCTAGATTTGGCTTTTTTTCATAATGGGATGTGGGAATGAAACCCAGATTCCCAGTCCATGACAAGCACTTAAATGATTGAGCTATCTCCTTAGCTCCCTGTCCCTCAGCTGTTACCTATTCACTAACATTGACAGACTAAAAGTCATACCCTGAATTAGGCACCCAGAGGTGGAGGGTTATCCCCTAGCTGTGGAATGGCTGCTTTGGGGATGGACGAGTCAGAACCTTAGCATCTTGTATCTCCCCAAAGGCACCACCAAAAAACCTGCCTGGTTTACTCTGGATTCGATAATGCAGCCCTCCCACCCCTTTAATCCAATTACAGATATCTCTGAGGCTGTGAATGTCAGGTTAGCCATGGAGAACCGCCCTGGCCAGCTAGCATGTCCCACTCCTGGAGCTCTGCTGCCTTGGGGGTTGGGTGCTTGCTCCACTCAAGCCGTTACCATGGGCTGCTGGCCATACTCTGAAAAATGCACAGGTTGCCAAACTGTCAGAAAAAGCTTTAATGAATGGTTCTAATTACATTCAAGTAGCAGAGCCCACTGCCATTTTAATCAAATCTGGGCCTGGCAAGCTCTTTGGCAGGAAGACAAGAGAAAGCCTCATGAAAATCCTGCCAAAACACTAATCACCTTTTTATCCGAAATTTGCCTGATGGAGGCCTGGATGTAAAATGCTTAGGGGGAAGGAAAAAAAATCCATCAACAACAACAACAACAACATTGTTTGGATATTTTAAGGAGCTTATTTTGGGGCTTGTCGTAAATTATTCCACACGGGGAGGTGAAAAAATTCCACACCAGGAGCTGCCCGGTGACTTCCCCTCAGGAGAGCAATCCTCACAGAAGGACGAACCCCCACAGAGTCTGAGACCCAGCTTGGGGCTGTGTTTGTACTGCAAGAGAGATAGCTGCTTGGCCTATCCCAGACTTTTCTTGTCAGCAACCTGCTCTGGGCTGCAAAAGACACCCAGCCCTGCTCTGTGTCACCTCTCTCCTTCAGACCCTGTCACTCACTGGAGAGCTCCCAGCCTGGACCTGGGGGGTAACTGACAGTTCTGTGTTCAGGAGGGCTTCTCTCAAAGTCTCCAGGGTAAGACACAGGCAACATGGAGACCGAGCCTCAGACTGGCAGCCGCCGTCAAGCCGGGAGACAGAGAAAGGAAGGGTTTAGTGGCAAAGTAGATTTATCTCCTCCTGGGCAGAACGAGAGGACTCATGTTAATTCTCAAATCAAGGCAGAGCTTCCTGATGGGGCTGTGGGGGTGGGAGCTGGCGACTGGAAAGGGAGACAAGCCAAAAGCAGCAGCTCTACCCTGTGATGTTGAAATGGCATCACCACGCCCAGCCATCTCTGAAAGCTACCTGGCCACAGTGTAGGCGACAAAACTTGATTCCTGCAAACACTTCAGCCAATCCTTTACCAAAGCTTTTGGCCAGTTTTCTCAAGTTGTTTGTTTTTAACATATATTAATTTTACATAATAGTTTTTATTATGATATATCATATATATATATATATAATGGCTTTTGATTCTTTCCCTATATTACCTTGTCTTGTCTTTCTAATGATCACCATTCACTTTCCCAATGAGCTAGTCCCCCTGCTTTTCCTCTTTTCCTTCCTTCTTTCTTTTCTCTTTCTTTCTTTCTTTCTTTCTTTCTTTCTTTCTTTCTTTCTTTCTTTCTTTCTTTCACCCAACCAGTGGCTTTCATTGGTGTTGCTTACAGGAGTATGGGTAAGGGATCATTTATAGGCTCATGGGCACCTTGCCAGTGGCTACAGCCATAAAGAAAACCTCTCTGTCTCTGTTTCTCTCTCCTGGTGTTGGCTACAGTTTTAAACCTTGGTTTCTTTTTCCTGTGTATTTTATACTTTTCCCCACAGTGAGCCCCCCTCCCCCAAAAGTCAGGGATACAGGAGTCCTGTACAGCTGAATGTGTCTAACATGAAACATTGGGAAGTTCTGGTCTTTAAATCCAATCACAATTCTTATGGAGCTGCACCGAGTTTATTTTTAAATAGGATTATAACACTGACTGTAACGGCCAAGCACACTGTTATTCACCTGTAGTCCCTGTACATGAGAGGAAGAGGCAGGAGGATCAAATGTTCAAAGTCAGCCTCAGCCACTGCAGCCAACCAAACCAAACCAAACAAAATCAAAAGCCAAAATCGGCCCTGCCTGCCTGAGAATACAGAATGCTTTCAAGAATTAAATGCTGTCAGACATATAAAGGTGTCCTGCTCAACTTCTGTTTCCTTGTCCCCTCCCACACATGTCCTCAGATAGTTTCTCTTTTCAAAAATTTCAACCAACATAACTATAAAAGATCCTGAAAGTCTAATTTGAGTTTTACACGTCCTTATTCATTGGCTTGTTTTCTTACCTAAAAAAAACGAGCACAACACTGTCTCATAAGTTCAAGAGAACTACCTAAGATGTGAAGTCCGCGTGGAAAAAGACAGTGGTAAGGGAAGAACAGCACAGGTCCTTTGGAGTGGAAATGCTACTTGTAGGACCCTGGAGATGTGCCAAGTGTTGACAGGTTGGTCAGAGACTGCGGTTTCGTTCAAGAACAAATGTTCCACTCTGCACAGGGTCTCCTCCTAGGAGCCCACCCTGCAGCAGGTCCCTGCTCCTGTGAGGGTGTCGGAGTTAGAGGAGGCTGGTGCATCACTGGGTGCCAGGCTGGACAGCCAGGTCTCTAGGACCAGCCTGCTTAGACATGGAAGCAAGCGCTTTGTCAACCATGAGATGGGGTTCCTTTGGACCTTAAGCGCAAGGACACTGGACATGTAAGCCGTCCTTTATTATTATTATCATTATTATTATTACTATTATTATTATTATTATTATTATTATTATCTTTTAACCACCACTGAAACAAAAGCCCAAGTTCTCACTGTGTAACATAGGCAGGTTTCAAATTCTCCATATTCTTGCCTCACTCCCAAGTACTGGATTATAGGCACAAGTTACCATGACGGGAAAGTTTTCTTTTCATATCCATGTGACATTTCAGTATTTAAAAAAAAAATACTAAATTTTCTAAAAGATAGGAAAAAGATCACATAATCAAAGGTAAGTACAAAAGCATGGTGGAGATAATTAAACAATGTCATAGAAAAGCCAGAGGCCAGAGAGGTACAGCATGGGCATTCTTCTGCAAGGACCCATGAGGACGGACAGGAGAGCGGAGGGGAATAGACTCTTGTAAAAACACATCATGCAAGCTAAGGGCCCAGGCAAGCTCAAAGACACCATGTAAAAAGAAGGAAAAAGAGCATGCGAAAGGAAGGGAAAGGAGGAGGAGAGAGAGGAGAAAAATCAAGAAGCACAGAGGAAGAACGATGAATTGGTAAAACAGCATTCCAAAAGAGGCTCTTTGAACACTGATTCTTTGGAATGTTATAATAAAAAACAATAACAACAACTTTGGCTGGGTAAATTTGTCAGATTTCATAACCAGTTTCTTTATTGTGAAATTTTTCTGAAGTTACACTAAAGGCCTCTAACAGCAAGCTAGAGTTAATATTCTTCTCAGGCTAGTTTTTGATCAGAGAACCCCTTCAACATAAGTTATCGTTCAGAAATGGAAGTATACAAGCCACAGTGACTTAGAGAATATTGATTTGGAAGATCCAAATGAGAATATGATTCTAGACCAAGCTTGCTTCTGGAAACCTTAGATATTTTGGCCATTTCATGAGCTCATTTATTTGTTCACCCAGTAAATATTTATCAGCACAGTCCTAATTTGTTTTCTGTTGTTACGATAAATATTATAGCTTGGAGGGGAGTGGATTTATTTCCTCTTACACCTCCAGGTATTTGAGAGAAGTCAAACAGGAACTCAAGGAAGGAACCCAGGGGCTGGAACCTTGGAGAAATGTGGCTTATGTTAATCAGCTTTTCTAAGCATCCCAGGACTCTCTGCCTAAGGGCGGTGCCTCCCACAGCGGGCTGGGTTCTTCCCTATCAATCATTAATCAAGACCTGGCCACAGGTCAGTCTGATCACAGAAAGTCCTCAGTTGAGTTTCCCTCTTCCAAGGTGACTCTAGGTTGTGTCAGGTTGAGAATAAAGACTCACCAGCACAGGCACCTACTACATGCTAGTTCCACCACTACTCCTGTCCCAGGGAGGAACAAAAGACACAGATGAGGCTCTTGCTTCCTTATAAGGAATCTCTGTTTTGTGAGCAATGAGGGTGGGAAAGGCACATAAGCAAGTAACTTAATATGCAAAGTAGACTGTGGTAGGCTGAATAAGAGTCCCCATGGCTGCCTATGTCTTAGTCTCTGGAATTTATGAATATGACCTTATATGGGAAAGAAGTCTATGAATCTATAGATGGGGAACCATCTTGCATTATGCAAGTGGGCTTCTAATGTGATTGTGAGGTCCCTTATAAGAGTCAGGATGACCAGCCACAGAAGGACAAAACAGAATGAGAAGATGTGTTGTGATATGGGACCACAGACACAGACTGGGGAAGGATCCACCTTCTGGGAGAGATAAAGAACATGTTCTCTGGGAACCCCAAAGAACTGGCCCTGAAAGAATTTTGACTGTAGCCCCATGGGATTCCTTTCAGACTTCTGAACTCCAGAACTGTAAAAGAGCCCATATCTGGGGGTCTGAAGTCAGTAGGTTTGTGATCACATGATGGTAGTGACAGGAAACTAATGCAAGTGCCACAGCAGATGGTGAGTTCTGTGTAGATAATACAGAGCCCTATGACCCCATGATTGACTGTGGTAGGCACAGGCAAAGGGGTTCAACCAGGAGTCAGGAAGGCCACTCTGAAGAGGTGACAGTGGTCATCCAGACAGTCCTGCTCAACTTCTGTTTCCTTGTCCCCTCTCACAGGAAAAGCGGCTCACTGGGAGTCGACAGACATTGTTGGTACAAAAATAACTCCTTCAGGTTTTTTAAGGGGTAAGTACTTGATTGAAATATAAAACCAAGATTGTCACTTTAGTCAAGGCCCAAGGAAATGGAGGAGAGAATGCCACCCAACCAGATTTCTAGCTGGAAAAGCAGCTGCTTCTCAAAGCCATCCACCTTAAGAAATAGAAGGGTACCCGGGATCCAAAGTGGATTTGACACTGACAGATATAGAAATGGAGTGAGCATTCTTAACCCAAGTCTCTGTTACCCAAACTCCTATTTCCGTGTCTTTCATTGTATTTTTCTATCATTATTCCAAATACCAATGGCTGATAAGAGAGAAGTTACCATGTTACCATGACACACTGAACACATGAAGAATGTCAAGGCCTCCATTATTTTAGGGACCTCCAGTATGAAGGTATTTTAGAGTTTATTTCTTAATTCCTTTTTTTTTTTTTTTTTTTTTTGTGGGGAGTGTTCCAAGACAGAGTTTCTCTATGTAGCATTGGCTGTCCTCAACTTACTTTGTAGACCAGGCCAGCCTCAAAGTCAGAGATCCACCTGCCTCTGGCTCCTTGAGTGCTGGGATTAAAGGTGTGTGCCATCAAACCCCCCTATGTCTTAATTCTTGACTAGTCCTGAGTGACTGATGAATTTATTTTGTTGATGAGGAAAGAGAAGGTCACAGAGGTGAGAGTCCATGAAAGCAGAGATTCCTGCCATCTCTGGAAAGTGTCATGGCTCGGTACAGATACATGCTGCTTTTGCTCCTTTCCTTCACACTATGCACAGCTGTGGCAGAAGGACCACCATGGTCTTGCAGGAACCAACAGAAAAGAGGAAAGAGGTGAAGAGCTGCCTGAGACAGACGGTCTCCAGACACAACTTGGGACAAAGGGGCCAGAAGAAGTAAAAGCTCACCTTTTAGTGGGTGTCCATCTGCTGCAAACCTGTCTCTATGCATCTCTGTAAGGTACCCTCCTCACACCATGATGTTCCAGAGCCATGGGTGGTATAACACAAGACCACAGCAAACAATAAGGCCATCTTGGAAGGCTACTGTAGTTGCAGAAAGGTTACTTGGCCAGACCAATCTCTCTGTTCAGGAAGCCAAGTTCTTTCATTCACTGTCTCCTCCCTTTGCTGTTCAAGATAACTCTCTTCTCTGTCACCCCAATTCTAGCCCAGCGAGAAGGTTGGGCTGTGTGTGCACTCAGTGAAGCCCATGCTGCATTTACGTATTATATCTGTTTGCATTATGGCCCATTTTCTTTGTTCCTTGCAAAATACTCAGCATTTATTACAGCCCTCTTAGGAAGGCAGTAGCATGGGCCAGGTGCTTTTCCAAGCATCTTCATTGTGTATCATTTCATGTAAACATCAGAACAACTGAGGCAGGCATACTATTAGCATTTCCTTTTCCAGATAGGGATGTCAAGAACAGAGTGATCACGGAACTTACCCAAATTTGCGCAATACATATGTGATAGAATCTGGAAACTCTCCCTATGGGGTAGCCTCCAAGGGTCATGCCCTTGACAACATGCTAGACTGGCCATCTTTGACTCCCTTGTAACTTCACTTTCACTTTGTTTTTTTATCTCTTATATACGCCATCCTACCGAACTATCATAATAGTCCTTCAAGGCAAGAAATTATTCCACCCTGCTGAAAAGAAGCTGCAAAAGAACAATTTTCAGAGATCCTTAGAGTAGCTGGGCAGGATTCAGACCCGGGTCATCTGAGTGGGAGGTTCTTCCAATCACACCCGACTGACTCTCTGACAGGGATAAACAAGCTCTTCCCGCGATGCTTTGCAGATAATTGAGATAACAAAGGGCAAGTGGGTTGATTTTCTCTGGAAGAAAGGTTCTTGAGAAACTTAACATTTGATTATTGTTCCTGCTTCTGCAGCGAGGAGCAGCCGTGTGGTTGTGCTGCCAAATATCAATCAGCCATCTTCTGGGGAAGTGCTCGCATCAAATTAGCATCTTCAGGAGTGAGGCTGAGAAGACGATTTCTAAATAAGATTCTGAAAGGTGCCCTCAGAGACTCGCGGCCGCAGCAGGTTTTCACCGGAGAGTTGGTAACCCTAGTCCTCTCCCGGGTAGTCAGCTCGCAGCTCAGAAAAGGAAATGGTGGAAACGCTGACGGTGGCAGTGATGTCTACTTCCGTATTTCCGGTTCTACACACCTCTCAGGGGTCATGTGTGGGGCACTGTTCGTTTCTGTAGAAAAGCTTACCATTTTCGCCGGGGTTTTATTTTTCTTGAGATAGTCTTCCTACGCCATCGGTGCAGGCCTGAAACTTGCAGCGCTCCTGCCCCAGCCGTCCAGCGCTCCAATTAAAAGCTTGCGCCACTGCAGTTTGTGGAATTTGTGCAGGGTCACAGCTTATAAAAGACTACCGTTTTGTCATGTCGACAAGCCACCACTCACCACAGGAATTTAAACACGATGTGGTCTTTCTCGGGGGACACGCGTTCCCCAGAGACGGTGTTGGAACATGGTCAGCCTTGATGTGTGTTTACTCTATAGTTTTAACCATTGTGCCTCCATCACTTTAACCGCAAAATGGAAGAGAGTAACAGCAACAGGATCTCAGTAAGCAACTACCATACACTGTGGGTTACATGGCTGGAATTACAGCAGGTGACCAAAGAGCCGAGGCGCTTGTGTTTCTTGAGTTTCTGTCACAGAGGCACTTGGTATAGAGTTTGTAGGGATGGCATATTGCTGTTGTTTGGAATTCAGTCTTTTTTTTTTTTTTTCTGGTATCTTTTTCTATTACAGAAGAAATGCTATTGTATAGGAATTGTTTATATCCTCAGTGTGTGTGTGTGTATGTGTGTGTACATACACACCTATGTATATTGCTAAAGGTAAATGTTTAAGGCTTGTCTTTGAGGCCACTATATACTTATTTCATAAATGAGTAAAATGAAATTTGTGTAATTGGGGAGTATGGCTTGAATGAGTCCTTCAGGCTTTGTCGGCCTATCTGCCAAGTTGGTGGCATGTGGAGGTGAGGCCTTGGGAGGTAATTAGGACTCAGTGAGATCATGAGGATAGGGCTCCACTGTGCCCCCGACGACTCTACAAGAACTGGGAGAGAGACTCAAGCCGGCGCACTTGCTCTATGACACTTCTACAGCAAGACAGTCCTCACCAGATGCCAAGCTGACATGAGCATCACGCCCTCACGCTTCTCAGCATCCAGAGCTATGAGTCAAACAACCTTCTGTTCTTTATAAACACTTCAGGTATCATGATGAAAAACAGACTAACGCAGAAGCTTAACCTGGAAGCTTCCTGAGAGATCAAAGAATCCTGAAAAGAGAGAAAAAGAAAAACAGACAATACCCTAAACTTCCCCAAGAAAACTCTCACGACATACTCCTGTGTGCACAGGGGATGGATTCCTAGAGTGGGGAGGGCCTGGAAGCATCGTAGGTGTGGGAGTCCTCTAGGAAGCAGCGCCATAGCTGTGGCCTCCAGAGAGACTTGGGCGTGCTCAAGAGGGCCCAGACAGAGGCGCTTTTGGGCATGGGCAGCCAAGGAGACCCGCCTGGAATGTGAAGTGCACAGGTGCTAATGCATCAGAACGTGTGGCCCTGCAGGGGCCTCACAGAGGACTGGGGTGCAGGATGCGGCGTGACCTCAGCTCACAGGCTGAGACACAAGCAGGCTGCTGTGCTTCCAAGAATCGGGACAACTTTGTCTGGAGCTTGTGACATGTCTCTGGGGTCTTGTGCAGTAAGTCAGTGAGTCTTTCCCGCTGAAGGCCAAGCCCAGTGGAGAGAACAAGGGTGAGAGTGAAGAGTCGACTCCCAACCCTTCCTTACACACATTCATCAATAAAGGTACTGCTAGTAAATCTTTGATAAATGGGTAAATGTTCTCATAGTGCACAAAGTTAGAAAAACAAAACAAAACAGGAAACGTTTTCTGGAACCTTGAAACTGTACAATGTCAGGGGTGAAGGGACATTCCTGCTGATTAACTCTACTTCTTTTTTTTTCAGAGCTGAGGGAATGTGGGGTTAGAAAAGGGACTGTCCCAAGGTCTCCTTGTGGGTATCTGGAAAATCTGGAAACAGAAGCCAGGTCTCCTGACTCCAAACCTAGAGCTCTTCCACCTCTTGATCAATTTACAACCTGAAGCAGGAAATTTGACTATCCTCTAATCTCCTCCCAACTTGTGGAGCTACAAAAATAGATGCAATCTGGAAGCCCAGCCATGCCAAACATTGTGGCAGGCGGCCCAGCTTTGTCGCCTCCTCCCCCAGCTGATGCTGATGGGAAGTCAGCTCCACAACACTCTTGCTAGAAATGTGACAATTATTTCTCTTTCATCCTTTCCCATATCTGAGCCTCACTGTTCAACCAAGTTCAAAGCCACTTAGGATCCCCTATCCAGAAAGGACAGACCAGATAGGTCATCAGCTAAAATGTAGCCTACTTGAGGATCTGAATTTACAAATATCGAGACATTTGTGATCGTTTGTATTTAACCAAAGTCTCAGACCACTGGAGAAGAAAAGCGTAAAGGCATCAAGGGAAACATAGGTAGCTTGAGGTCTGTCTACCAAGATGAGAGGCAAGGAAGGCTAGAAACAAATGAAGAAGGGCGGGTCTTATTAAAAGGTCTTATAAAAAAGCTTCCGATGGAGCCTGGACCCTCTGAGAGTCATCACAGGAACAAAAGGCAAGATTATTTGAACGTAGAAACTGGATTCAAGAAACGGTTTTTCTTCTTGCTGATACTTGGCAGAGGACTTGAAGGCATACATGGAGACATATGTGCAAGGATGCTCATTGCAGCATTATTTGTAATAGAAATGGAAATAACCTAAACCTCCTTCCATAGGAGATGAGAGAGAATAAATTACAGTGCATGCAAATGATGGAATGTCATGGATGTGTCTAGAAGCACAGGTTAAGCTATGTATTCTGACGTGGAATGGTGTGCAATATACATCAGTGATAAAAAAAAGTCAGCCCACCAGACAACACTGCTATGTGATGCGTTATGATCCCATGTATAAAAGGAAATACATGTTTGTACATGTGCAAGAAACTTCCAGAATATGCAAGAAAATAAATATCTGGAAAACGTTGATTAAAAGGGAGGTTTTGGTTGACCATAAGATTATATGATTATATCTCTAATGTTAAAAAAAATTACAATACATCCAGAATTTATCTCTCTGTATATTTATATATATATATTCAAAAGTATAAAAATAATAAATACTGAGGCTATGGGAGGTAGTTTGATGGGTAAAGTGATTGCTATACAAGCCTGAGGACTGGAGCTTAGATCCCCAACATATGTGAGAAAAGCAGGCCTGACAACACAGGTCTCCAACTCCACTGCTCATGGATCCTGGGCCCCCACTGGCCAAGCAGTTTTATCTAAAGGTTGAACTTCAGGTTCAGTGAGAGACCCTGTCTTACACACACACACATACACATATACATACACACACACATACATACAAACCATACACACATATACATACATACACACATACAAACATACACACATATACATACATACATACATACATACATACAAACATACAATCTGGCCTCCATACACACCCACAGGGATAAGTGTACCCACACATGTGTGTTTATACATACACATCACAAAATAAATAGATAAATAAACCAGAAAATTACCCATGTGTAAGTAAACTAATCCACGCGTTAGTTCTTCACCGAATCTGTTGTCTTCCTCTGTATAGATTTAGTTCCTGGATGTTATTTGTCCCCAGAATCTTGTCATCACCCACTAGAACTCTGAAGGTGTACACTGCAGGGTCTGTGGTGCTTAATAAAGAGCATTGTGAGGTGTTATGACCCCATATATACCAAGACATACATATACGCTTGTACACATGCAAGAAACTTCTAGAATCTGCAAGAAAATGAATTGCTAGAAAATGTTGATAAAAAGGAAGGCTTTGATCACAGTGAGCCTGTATCTCTAATGTTAATAATTTAGAGTCATGGGCTGCCATGGCCTTCTGGATTCAGAGCCCAGATTCGCTTTGCATGGGCCACCTGCTTTTTGTTCACTTGTTAGACCTCAGGATGATGCCCAGAGCTGGACCTGGGAGCTTAGACAAGTTTGTGCTCACAGAAAGTTATGCTTGTAACAAACTAGCACAGAGGCCCCAGCAGCCCCAACCACTTATCGCTGGAGAAAGTAGAGGTCAAAGAGTTTCACCAGGTGTTTCTGGATGAAGCAGGCATGAATTTGTCCAAGGCACTGTGATGTGGTTGTGGAGCTGCAGGGGCTAGGGTACTTTGTGGGGCACCACAACAGGCAAATTACTAATACTGATGGTACCCTCGATACAGACGCACACAGTATGGAGGGGAGTACAGATACTGGGCCTTTTCTTGACTGTGCTGTGTGTCAATGATTAAGGAGAAGGTTGAGAGTCATGTTTGCCATAGTCAAGAACTTTTCACCCTTCTCACTAATTTTTCCTCCCTCTTCTGTTTATTAAGTTTTACAGTCTCTGAACTTAAAGGTACAAAGACACAAACTGAACCATATCTCTTCAGTGTTAAAGTCATGCCTTGTGTACATGTTGAATGGCTCTATTCTTAGGACAATTTGGAAAAAGAAAATGAGACAGATAACAAATAGGGGCTGGAATAGTAGCATGAGTTGGTTAACTACGGGGGGGGGGGCGAAACAAATGCATTTATTTTACAATATGAAATTGTCATGATATTGAGGGTGGGTATATGACTATATGTTTTATACATACATACATACATGCATACATACATATATATACACATATATGCATAGACCATAAAGTGTGAGTTTTGTTGAGTGTATATTTAAAAATAGTTTGGAATAAAGGGCCTTGCCATTTTGAAACCCTAATGGCTACAATAAGAGCAACATACACATCAGGTATCTGCCCTTCAGTTCAGTAGCTTCCACCTGGGGTGTCTTTAATGCCTACTGAACACACTCCTGTCATCACCTAGCTTCTGTTCATCATCCATGGGCTACACTCTCTCTCCACAGTCTTAGCCCTCCAGGCACCAGGCCACCCTTGCTTCTGAGCGTTATACAACATGATAAGTTTGACTCACACCCTCTTCCACACCAACTAGGAAACACCACCTCAGTCAACTTCTTCAGGAAGCCTTTTGACTACCTGTTAAAGCCATCTATGTGTTCTTCCCAAGGCTGTCCTTGTGACTCTGGACTACGGAAGATGTTTCTTTTACCCACTGAGGTGGGTCTTAGGAGTGGGGGTGAGGCGGGAACTTCTTAATTGTGTCTATCTTTCCAGCTCAGCACAGTTTCAGACACAGAGCAGTACTCACTAAATACTGTAGTCTCTCTCCCCTCTCCCTCTCTGTGTATGTGTGTGTGTAAGAGAGAGAAAGACAGAGAGAGAGAGAGAGAGAGAGAGAGAGAGAATGACAAGTTATCCTGTAGCCCAAGCTGGCCTGGAACTTGCTATGTACCTAGAGTGATCCTGAACTTCTGACCTGAATCCACCTCCCACTACTGAGACGGCATCTGTGCACCCTGACAGCCAGTTAATGCAGTGCTGGGGATGGAACTTAGGGCTTCATAGATGCTAAGCAAACACTCTACCAACTGAGCTACATCCCTGGCTCAATAAATACTTGAAGACTTTAAACAATATTAAACAATGCAGCCAGTCCTGATGAGACCTGATAGACTAGGATCAGAAGGAAGAGGAGGAGGATCTCCCCTGTCAGTGGACTGGGGGAGGGGCATGGGTAGAGAAGAGGGAGGGAGAGTAGGATTGTGAAGGGAGGAGGGAGGAAGGTATAGGTGGGATACAAAGTGAATAAACTGTAATTAATAAAAATATAAATAAAAATATAAAAAACAAAACAAACAAAAAATAGTATTAAGTGACTACTTTTTTTCTGATTAAGTAAAATAGTCATGAATTATGTGTTTAAAGAGAGAGGTATTTCTCATTAAAAAATATTTGCTAGCAATAGAATCATTTTTTCCTTTCCAGCATTCTGTTAGTACTTGGGAGCAAGCTGGTGGATTAAGAGGGTAAGCCAACAGTGATCTATTTTATAGTGTGCTTACAAGTTATGTTCCCTATCTCATTTAAGTCATGTTTTATTTTAGTTTTCATTTTTTAGTTACAGGTGTAAGAAAGCTTGAAATGTCCTGGTGCTGTGTGTAAGTCCTAATTCCTCCTGCAACCCCTCGGGCTTTAGATAAGAGGCCTGAAGAACATTTAATTTCAGCTGGGGCTTAACCCAACATACCCAAGAGCAAAGAGAGAAATTTTGGCAGACCATCCAGACCCTTGAAAGGCTCTGGATGCATTGGTGTAAGGACCTGTGCCTATTGCTTAGGGTGAAATCTATGTCCCTCACTCAAATACAAAATACTCAAATATCAACGCATCCCAAGAAGGAACTTTATGTCTATATTCTGGATTTACTGAAACCAGTTTCATTGATTGTCTGAATCCCAGGATGAGATAGATTGATGGCATCTGGCTTTCTCGGGCTAGGATCCTGGCAGTGGCTAAGAGTGACCCCTGTTTGATGAGCCTGAGGTGGCAGGCTCGTTTGTATGTAAACTTCATGTCATATTTTCTTGAATCAAGGTAAGTCTAGCTAAATCTGGGGCTCTGACAATCCAGAAGAGTTCTGGATAGTGTGTGGCTAATGGTGAGGCCAAGGCTAGTTGGGAGCATGGATAATGGCCCCTGATAACAGTGCTCAGACAAACAGTTTCACAGAGATAGAGTGGGGAACCTGTGCTGTCATGGCTCTGATCCTCAACATCCCTGTCTGTCAAGATGTAATGACTTTAGCTCTGGTGATTTCTAAGACTGAACCTGGAGTGAGTGTTATGACAGGAAATAAGGATGGTCAGCAGAGGAAGACAGGGCATTTAACAGTCACACTGAACTAAAGACACCAGGTGAGGACAGTCACTGGGGATGCCAGTGTGGGTGCCCTGTATGGCTGCTTCTCCAATAAGACACCAGGAAAGCTACCAAATTCCCCATGCCAACCAGCAAGCTTAGAGAGCATCACCCAGAAGAAAACTCTGCACTGAAGCATTCAGAGGTCCATGGAACAGTACTGAGCAATCCACAAAGACCCCCAAGCCCCAGATCCTAGGGGCAACAGTAAACACTTCTCAACCCAGGTGTCCCCTTTGTCATGCTGGCCACAGAGTTGTTGTAATCCCTCCACTTCTTTTGAGACCATTCCCTCTTCTCACCTCCCATGCTCTCTTCACTAGAAAGCAGCATGGGGGACAAGCCTACTGTTCATTGCTGCTTTTCCCTCAGTGTTCTCCATCTGTACAATGGAAACTACACCATCCATCTCCAGAGGCATTTCCATGATTCAAATCCCATCACTAAATCCCCAAGCTCTGTAAACTGAAACACTAGACAAACCTAAGCCATTAGCTAACGTCAAATTATTTTGGGAAGTCATTGGGGTCTGAATGATGCATAAATAAAACCAGAGCTGGAGAGAAAGAGAGCTTCTCTCCTCCCTGTGCAGACTCACTGTCTCCTTTCTGTCATCTGGCGATGCCCCCAGCCCTCCCCTCTAGTCTTCCGGGCTGGGCTGTGGGGCCAGCCAGCCATGAGCAGGCCGTCTCAATGCTCGGACCAGACAGTCCCTTGGGCTGGAGGCTTGTGCCTGTGAGCCTATCAGCTGGCATGCTGACAGATGAAGAATCTGGCCAGTAGATGTCTAATCAGGATGGTACCAGTTCTGAAATATGGCAGTTCAGTGTAGAGAGGCTGAAGAGGTGCCAAGAAGTACTAAAGGCCAGAGGTATAGCAGGCTGCAGAGCTTGGAGCATTGAGACAATGAAGACGTTTGAAAAGGTGGAGGATATGGGGAAAACAAACAAACAAACAAACCACTGTCTTCACATGCTTTGTGCAAGAGATCGTGCCTGGGAGTACAAAAGATCCCGGACACAAGTGCAGCTCTGTTATTCACTAACTATACAACTTTAGGCAAGGTCTAAGACTTGGTTTTCTCATCATGCAGTGGGTATCGGGTCAACAAAATATCCAAACAACCAGAATTTTCCTAAGATGACTCATTAGCAGACACCCAGCAAGACTAGATATCCTCTTAGTTTTGCTCTCATAAAACCCAGTTGCCCGGTTCAGAACTTCATGAATCTTAGCTACAGTGCTTAGACAAGAGATTTGACCTCTCTGAACTCACCTTTTCTCCAGGTAAAATAGTGAGTAGCGACTGGGTATGACTCAAATATGATAAATATGATATACTTAATGCAATTGCTAGGGCTACCATACCAAAATTTCTCAGTTTTAGTTGTTTTAATTATTATTAACAGCCCTTGTTTGTGTTGACTTTTTCATTTTGTGTATCACTTTCTCATTTGTTTGTCCGTTGGATTTATACTCTAAGGAAGAACAGAATAGAATTGTTATTTTTTGACAAATAAAGACACGAGGCTTAGAATGGAAGAGTCACTTGATCAAGGTCACATTGTGAATAGGAAGTGGAGGTGGCACACACAGAGATCTTCATCCTTCGAGCTCAATAATGTGCTTTTTAAATTTTCTTTAACACCCCCCCATTTCTGACATGTATATATGTATGAGTTCTATGCATGTCGGGTATGTGTGTGTGTATGCATAGATCTCACACACATATACACACAAAAAACTTGTAGGTGCATATTCCCATGCGTAGATGCAGTCTAGGGGCCAGTGAGTGTCCTTCACATCTCCATCTTATTTTTTGAGGCAGGATCTTTCATTGCATCTGGAGCTCATCATTGCCGCTAGACTGGCTGGCCAGGGAGTTACTAGAATCCCAAGGTCTCTGTCCCCCAAATTGAGATGCCACTATAAACACAAGGCACTATGATCCTTTTGTTTATTTGTTTTGTTTTGCTTTGCTTTAACATGGGTGTTGGGAATCCTAACTAGGTTTCATGTTAGCACTGTATCCACCCCCCCCCCAGCTCATTTTTTTTTTCTTCCAACAAGGTACTGAAGGTCACTTCCAAGTTCCATTCAACCCTCTGAGCTGTGCTGATGGCCTGGAGCAGAATTAAACTGGTGAGGCCAGGGACAGATGACATTGAGTGAGAGTCAGTATCCTTGTTGAACCGGGAGTCTCCCCGGTTGCTCTGAAAGTGTAGGGACAGTCTTGAGCATGTAGAGGCCCCGGGGCATAGTTTGCAGCATTTAGAGGAGTCGATAAGGAGTGAAGAGAGGTACTGAAGAAAAACAGTTTCCTAATAAGTTTGCCAGGACCCCAACTTCAAGGTGCCCCAGAAATCTAACACAAAGTTCTGTGCATCTATGCTGTGGGTCTAATTTTCTGGAGAGGAAGGTCATAGCTAACACCAAGTTCCCAGAAGCAGTCTTGCCCCCAAAAGCGAAAGAAGAACCCTTTGAATAGTGTTACCTGACTTCTTCCCTAGACCTCTCCTGGGTCTTCAACACAGTCATCTGGATGTGACTTTTGAGACCATGACTAAAAACGTCAGCCAGAGCCATGTTCGCTTTGTGTGGTATCATCTTCAGTTTCTCCTTTATTCTTGTCTCTATCTGTCAAATTTTCTTTAGCGCATAAAGAGTACAATCGCAAGCTGTCAGAACAGTTTTCCCCGAAGTTTTATGTTCATTTTTTTACCCCAAGAAACAAGAATTACCATAATCAGGGTCTCTCACTATGTCTCCACAAACACAATTTGGATGTGCTGTTTCTAATGAAAGCCAAAACAGAACAAATAATTAGATTAAAAACAACAGCATCAATTTAGTGATTTACCAATTAGCAATTCACTTCAGTGTGTATTGAATAAATGCTGAGCTCACAGACACTGTGCCTAGTGTTTCCAGATTAATTGGCTTCTGCAACCTAGGGCTTGGTTGGTGACTGTCTTAAGCTAGATTATTCCCTATTTTTGGTGCTAGTGACACACACGCCTCTGCTTCTTTGTCTCTCCATGTCTTATTCTCCTATTCTTGCACTCCTCCCCTCCCCAGATATTGACTCTGTTAAAAGATCTTTTTTTCTGACACTCTTCTTTGGCTCATGACAGGTAACCACCATTTTCTTTATGATGCTGATTCTTAAATCTGTAACTCTAACCCAAATATTGTTTGCTAAATATGAATCTTACTTAAAAAGTGATCCAGGCCAATCCCCCCTGCTCCCATTCTAGCTAACAGTGAAAGACCAAAAGAACATGAGAACGATCCAGGAGAGGTAAAAAGAATATTATTTCCAACCAAATCCTGCTGGCCACAGTTAAGGGCCTTGTACACATTTGGCTCTGGAATGGCTGTGAAGTGTTCGGCTGGGCAGCCATGCGATGACTCAACTTGCCTCAGTACAGCTTTTTAACTGCCGAGAAAGTTCTCTTGCTACAAGACAAGTTCTCCACGCTATTTACCACACTAGATTTTAATTGCCCAACTCCTTATCTATTTTCCCATGTCAGCTACGAAATTCTCTAGGGCTGGCACTGCTTCTTGTTCTTCTTTGCTTCCCAATAACCTATTATGATGCCCAAGTATAACAGGTTATCAATAATATTTGTTGGCTGCGTTAATGTCAAAAATTATCCTGAAGGTGGAACCCAAAATTGTGCACACAGCACAAACTTAATTATTAAAAAAAAAAAAAAAAACTACATGAAAAAAAACATAAACAGAATTCTGGATAAAAGAACATCAAATTGTAACAGGCAATTCGACTTCTTGCTTCAGGCAGTAACACTTTAATTCGGAGTGAAATATCAATAAAAGCGAGAGAAGAAATTTTACTCCTTTTAATTCATGTATCTTCTAAAGTTTTATTTAGTTTACAATGATGTGAAGTTAATACATAGACTTGGAAATCAGCAGACCTAGATGGGTTAATTCATACCGGAGAAAATGAAAGTCCAGAAAGAACAGGCCTTTACCACCTGGTCCTTATTATTCTTATGCTAATAGTTCATGTCTAACACAGTCTTCTTTCTGAAAGCTGGGACTGAACCTGGAAGCATCACACATGCTAGGCAAACGCTCTGTCAGTGAGCTACCTCCTCACCCTGACAGCTCCCCTCTAACAAAACTACAGTGTGCATGGCTGACTCTAGGCACACAGTGTACAGCAGCTCTCTAAACTTACTCAGCTTGTAAAACCACAACCAGTTTCGATCCACAGAAAAACAATTTCCTATTTCCTTTGCTTCCTAGTCCCTGGCAGCTAGCAATATACTCGGCTTCCATAATTTGACTCTTGTAGACACTCCAGCTCTGTGGAGTTTTTTAGTTTTTATTCTCAGTGGCTTTCTAACCTCAGTGTGGTGTCCTCGATGTCCACCCACTGCTGTTCTATGTGGCAGCATTTCCTTCTTTAAGAAATGTTCACTGTGTGTGTGTGTGTGTGTGTGTGTGTGTGTGTGTGTGTGTGCTAGTCTTTATCTGTCAATGTACATTTATGTTCAAATGTTGGGGTCCATATTGCAACGATCTTGGGGATGCTAATATTGCTTTACAACCCTAATTTCAATTCTTTTGGATATATACTTAGAAATAAAATTTTTGGATCACGTGTTAGTTGTATTTCTATTTCTTAAAGGAGCCTCCAAAAAATATGCAAGGCACCAGTTTCTCCATACTCTTGCCAAAACTGTTAAGCTTTGGTTTTCAGCAAAAGCCATCCTACCAGTGGGAAAGCATGTATCATTGTGCTTTTGATATGTTCTTCTGATAACTGGTTGACTTCAAACATACCCAAGTTCTTTCCCAATTTTTACCTAGAGTGATAGATTTTCTACCACTGAGTTGTAGGAGTTCCTACATATTTAGGACATTAAACCTCGTCAGATATGTGGCTTACAAATATTTTCTCTCACTCTTAAAGTAGAATTTTTGCTCTGGTTTTCTTTGGCATGTAGAAACCTTTTAGAGTGATGCGGGTCGAACTGTCTAACTTTAGAAGCTGCTTATGCTTGTGGTACAAGGGATCACTGCTTCTGCATCTATCATGTAACTTTGCTCCAATGTTTTCTTCTAGCGGTTTTAGAGATTTGGGTTTATATATTTAATTCTTCAATTTATCTTGAACTGATTATTGCACAAACTAAAGACCTAATTTCTATTTTGTGTGTGTGTGTGTGTGTTTTTTTTTTTTGCAAATGCTAGTTTTTAACACTATTTGTTAAGCAGATTATGATTTCTCCATTTTGTATTATTGGCACTTTCATCAGAGATGAGTTAGTTATATCTAAATAGGTTTATTTCTGGATTCTCTGTTCTGTTTATTTTTATATAAGTCTGATTGTAGACCAGTCACACACTGCTTTATTTGTGGCAGCTTTGTACTGTAATATATTTTGAAATCAGGAATTATGAAGCCTCTATCTTTGTTCAACCTTAGCCAAGTTGCTTTGGCTATTTTCAGTGGCTCCATGGGCATTTTAGAATTGTCTTCTCTATTTGTATGAAAATGCACCTAGGAATATGTTGTGGATTTTACCAAATGTGTAGGTAGATCATCTTGAGTCATATAGACATTTTAAATTATGTTAAAGCCTTTTGACCCATGAATAACGGCTAACTTTCTGTTTGTTTGTTTCTTTAATTTTTCTTGCCAAGGTAGCATACTTTTCAGTGTATAAATATTTAACTTCCTTATTAAGTATATTCTTATACTTTCATTTTTTGGTATTTTGTATGTGGGAACGTTTTCTTCATTTCTACATCAGCTTTTTCACCACGATGAGAAATACCTGTGAGAAATAATCCAGAGACGATTTATTTTGGTTCACAGTTTCAGAGTCTCAACACCATTGCTTGTAAGCGTGGGATGAGTCAGGAATATCATGAAGAATATCATGAAGAAAGGGCATGGAAGAGGAAGCTGCTCTCCTCACAGCAGCCAAGAAACAGGGCAGAGTTGGGAAGAGAAGAGAGATAATTTATATCTTTCCTGGGCATGTCTCCATTGTTGCACATTCTCCAACGAGGCCAAACCTCCCAACAAGGTCAGTCGTCCATAAAGGGATTAATCAGTTAATTAATTTAAAGCCCCCAGGAGTGAATCACTTCCTAAAAGTTTATCAGCTGGCAACAAGGCTCCTTTTGAGATGTTTGCCACTTGTGTGGAGAAATGTAACTGTTTTCTGCATGTTGCCTTATGTGGCCTGAGTTCATTCACTGGTTTTCACAGATGAGCTATGACTACCAATGCATCAGGCTTGTTTTTTTGTTTTTTTTTTTTCTTTGAGGAATGCCTTTGATTGATAGTTTTTAATTTCAGTTGTTCTCATTTTCTGTCATGATGGATCATCTACCGTCACACTGTGAGCATGGCTCAGTTTGGTATGTTGGCTAGCATAGTGGAAGCAAATGAAGTCCTAGTGGCCTACAGCCGATGCCACCACATCACAGCATCCAGAAACAAAGCCATTTGTCCGCAACCTTTCTAGGAAAAGGCCTCTGACAGAGCCCATAAAAAAAAAAAAAATCAAAAATAAAAAGGGTAAAGCTGCCAAATGTATTTCTTTTTCCTGCCATGATTGGGGAAGACAATTTGTTTTTTAATTTGAGATTGATCCTCTTTCCACTTCATTCTTTGCCTTTTGGGTATGCCATCATACAAAGAGAATCAAAGGCTGTATTTTTATTATAATCTTTATTCAATTTGTTTTTTTTTTTTTAGACAATTTCATACATCTATATAAAGTACAGAATTGGGAATTTTTATTCCCAACCCCCCTCTACCCTTTCTCACCCCGGTCAGCCTTCTCCTCTTCCCTACAAGCCTCTTTTTCACATTCATGTCCTTTTGTTTTCCTGCAAAAAACTTTTCTGATTAAAGTTGAGAGTGGCATTTGTCTTTTAGTATATTGGGGCCATGTTGATTTAGCAACATAGCAATAGCAAGCTTCCCCTTAGAGCTTAGGATTTCCTTAGTGACTTTGCTGTTTTGTTTTGTTCTCTCTCTCTCTCTCTCTCTCTCTCTCTCTCTTGGCCTGGGTTTACAGTGTCAGGGATGAATTTCCTCCTAAGGAGAGGACCTCGGGTCTAATCAGAGACTGACTGGTTACCTCCATAACAGTTGTGCCGCTTTTGCACCAATGGTTATATCTTGTCTGGCAGGCTGACGTTGCGATGAATAGGGTTCTTAGCTGCGTTAAGTAATATCTTCTTTTCCCTAGCAGCTTATACAGCACCTTCAGAACTAATTATTAAACAGTAGCTATTTCGGCAGCTGCTAAATAGAGATGAACTTTCTGACTCCATTCCAGCTTAAATTCTTTATCTTTCAATAAAAATGTACAGCATCTTCAAAAATAAGCTCTTATTAACTTGTTCTGGTGAGCAGCTGAAAGAAACAACAAGAGGTAATGTCACCTTGGGGAACTTGGAGCTTCTGTGACTAACAGCTCATAAGGAGGTCTATCTTACCTAGCACTAAAATCTTTAAAAATTCTGGAGTTTTCAGAACAGAATTATCCAAACATGTAGAGAATCTCCTTTCTAATTTTCTCTTTTTTAATGATTTTTTTTTGGGGGGGGGTTCAAGACAGGGTTTCTCTGTGTAGCCCTGGCTGTCCTGGAACTCTCTCTGCAGACCAGCTGGCCTTGAACTCACAGTGATCCTTCTGCTTCTGTCTTCCTGAGTGCTGGGATTAAAGGCATACACCACTACCACCTGGCTTAAAGCACCTGGTCTATAAAGTAAGATACTGTCTTAAAGCAAATAAATAAATAAATAAAATAAAGGAAAATGAAATAAACTTCCTCGAGTTATTTCTCTTAATTATAATTGTCAGCCAGAAGGATGTGTCTCAGAAATGCAACGTACAATCTTGAGGGATTTGAATTTAGCACTCCCCACTGTGTGTGAGCATTATTACTGCAAACTGAAGCTATCCTAAGACAGAATACGAAATACAGATGTATAACTGGTTTGAAGAATGGTAAATATTATTATAGACTTACAAAAATGCCATTTATATAATTCCTGACGTGCCTGCATTCAAGAATGTTTGATATGAATAACAACTTAAGCAGAATTATATAAGCCTCTTTCTCTATTTTTCTCTAAAATTTATCTGGAGAAATATCAGAGAGCATATCAAAGAGAAACTAAAGATTTCTAATTGTAAGCTTAATAATAGTATTCTGTACAATTATTTCAAGCACTTTACTTTTAAATACCTTCATAAACAACATTGTGAATCTCTGTTCACAGAGCCACTAGCTTTTAGGATAGGACATGGACTTAGGAAAAGCATAGTACATTTAGTTATTAATCTCATGAACCCAAAAACATACTTTGCACATATTTCATGAAGACTACATTTTACTTATACACGCTCATAAATAAGTGCTAGAAAGGGATTTTTGTGGCATGCATAAGATAGTACAATATAGAAAAATACAGTTCAGATAGTATCAGAAAAAAGTGAAGGTAATCATACATGCATAGCTAATTTAAAAAATTAAATTGAAAAATAAAATATATTCCTAATTACTTTTGATTATAATTTGAGTATTAAAGCAATTGTGATAATTTATCCATTTGATTCATGCACAGATCTGAAATGAAACCTTTTGACTTCTTGAATGGTACTGTTGCAAACATTAAAAATCATAGCAACGAAGACTGACAACTATACTTCCAAAGTCATCTTACAAAGTATGAAGACAGATGACTTGATTCTCTCCTATGCAGTTAAAAAACTATATGGATTGTCCTCTACTGTGGCCTGGTAAGGCTGCTCCCCCCCCCCCCAGAGGGAGGTGATCAAAGAGCAGGCCAATCAGAGTATGTCAGAGGCAGTCCCTCTTCACATTACTATGTAACCCAATTGGACTCTGAACTGCCCTGGGCTACATCTGTGCAGGGGTTCTAGGTTATCTCCATGAATAGTCCTTGGTTGGAGTATGAGTCTCTGGGAAGTTCCCTATGTTCAAATTTTCTTGTTCTGTTGCTCTCCTTGTGGAGACCCTGTCCTCTCCAGCTCTTACTATTTCCCAGTTCTTACCTAAAATTCCGTTCACTCTGCCACAGTAGAGGACAATACAGCCACTTTTGATGTGAACTGACAGACTAAGATCAGAAAGGAGAGGAGAACCTCCCCTATTAGTGGACTTGGGGAGTGGCATGCAAGCAGAGGGAGGAGGGAGGGTGGGATTTGGATGGGAGGAGGGAGGGGCTTATGGGGGGATGCAGAATGAATAAAGTGTAATTGATGAAAAATTTAAGAAAAAAGGGAAAAAAATAATTTAAGAACCTTAAATGACTTTCAAAATTGGAGGAAAACATGGAGTTAGTCAATTGGCATGGAGCACATCTCGCCCCTGGGGGCAATGGTCTCCTGAACCTACTCAGACCTCGGACACCACCACTGCTAGTTCTAGAACTGACGCAGGATGTTCCAACGAGGGGTTAAGGCTTCTCATAATATTTCCTATAAGCCCACACCTGTTTGTCTATATCCCCCATTCTTATTCATTATTAGCCAGATAGAGCCAAGTAATTGTGGTAATGATACTTGCTTTTTTGCCCAATGCTGGAATGCTAGTAAAGTTAGGTATGCCCTGGTTACTCACATGCCTCACTGGGTGCCTATGCCCATTGATGCCCCTCACGCTATGACTCTCTTCAGACAGAAAAGGGATCTTGGAACTACAGCCACCATTGTTACTACCATCTCATTGACGGCTGTTGGAGCTACCACCAGGGCATTAGCCATGAGTCATACTGGGCAGACTGCTCAGACCCTGAATAATCATTTAGCCAATGTAGCTCATGCCTTAGTTGTACATAAAGGAATTAATGCTCAACTAAAAGGAAGCTTGATGGTGTTCAATCAGAGGATTGACCTCTTGCAGGAGCAAATTGATACCCTATGGCAAATCGCTCAACCTGGCTGTCAATGAAAGTATGCTGGACTTTGTGTCACTAGCATACAACATGAGAATTTTTCCTGCGCTGCAAATCTGTCTAAACAATTGTTGAGCTATATTTTAGGTAATTGGACTGGAGAATTCGATACTACGATGGAGCAGCTGAGAGTGGCCATTGTCACAGTAAATTCTACCGGAGTGGACGCAGGACTAGCCACAGGATTATCAACATGGATTGCTGCAGCCATGAATCATCTGAAGGAATGGGTGGGTATGGGAGTGTTAGCAGGCCTTCTGGTGTTGGTCTCCTTGGTTTGCCTGTGGTATATATGCAAGATTAGAGTCTCACAACAGTGTGATGCAGCCATGATCATTCAGGCCTTTACAGCCATTGAAGCAGGACATTCTCCCCAAGCATGGTTGGATACCATAAAAAGCTAAAATGATACGCTCAGGATGCGAGGCTAAGCACTGCACTCAGGGTCAGCCGCTTTGGACCCAGAGAAGAGCATGTCTGATTGCATGCGGGTTGATGCCCCAGGTCCCGCCTCTGAGAAAAAGGTATTGGACGGGTCTGATGCTCTTTGGGTGGATGACACCTAAATGAACATCTGTACAAAGTCCCAATTTATTTCTAATATCAGAGATCAGACCTCTACTCTTGCCTGATGCGTCTAAAACAAAAAGGGGGAACTGTAGAGAGCTGCGGAATGCTATTCCTTAAAGATGGAGCTGGTTTCCGCCTTCCACCTTCCCGATGGTGAGTGCTCTCTGTCACGAACAACTCCACATTTGGCTAAGGCCGAGGATCTGGCTTGCTTCCATGTATGTGGACCTATCTGCATTGCCCCCGTGGCACGCCTGGGTTGGCTACCCAGAGGCTATTTAAGCTGTGGGCTGGCTTTCCCCGGGGTCCGAGGATTGTTCAATGTTCCTGAATAAACTGCATTGAAAAAAAAAAAAAAACTATATGGAAAAGCACCAAGAGAATGAAAGGAACCTTCTCTACAAGAATGAGGGGAAGAAAGTTACAAATAGTTCAGGAGAAAAAGATTTGAGAAATAATTTTATAGATCAAGAATACTATCTGTCTTTGTTCAATTAAGACTCACCGAAATCTGAACATTTAAGCAATAACATACATTTATTTGTGACATTTTTTTTGTTCTTTTCTGATACTTCTGAGAGAAATAAATACATTGTTTTTAAGGAAAAAAAAAACAGTTTATCTTAGTATAACATGTTCTTGCCTATAGCAAATAGACTCGAGTTTAAATTTTCTAACTACGGAAATCAGTCAAGGATGTCAAGGTCAGAACCACAGGTGGAGTGTACATTGACAGTCTGGAAACACTAATAAAAAGCAAATGCTCTATAATACAGTTCCCATTAGGGAAGCACCTAAAACTCACTGTGTAGAGGAGGCTAGTCTTGAACTCAGCAATCCTCATGCCTCAGTTTCCTAAGTATTGGGATTTCAGGCAAGGGATACCACACTTGGCTCACATTCTAAAATCCTAGTGTAAAAGTTGCTTCTAGGGCCAAGGATTTTCCTGTTCTTGTGTATATGAGTATAGTGTTGTGTGTGTGTGTGTGTGTGTGTGTGTGTACAGAAATGCAACATACATGTGGGTGGTGTATTGCATATTTGATTTTGAAATATTGATTGAATAGCGATAAAATAAAAACAAATGCTCTTGTTATTAACACAGACAGTCACGTGTCAGGAATGTGTGGGTGGTGACAATAGGTCATGCACAGATAGAATTAATGTGAATCTACCACATAACAATCTGATGTTTGCATGCAGACGTCTGTACATATACACAAACATGTGAGTCCACACAAGGAGAAAGCACATGTGACTAGAGACTGTCATTCCTACCTCCACAGCTAAAGCCACTCTTTCCACCATTCCTTCTCCTCTGTTTTACCTTCAAATTGTAAGTCAAAGTAAGCCCCATCTCTTTCTTTATGCCTTTTTATCTCTGTCTCATTCTCTGTCTCTCTCTCATTCACTCTATCTATCTATCTATCTATCTATCTATCTATCTATCTATCTATCTATCTCAACCTCTATTCCTATACCATCCCTAGCTATCTCTACCTTTATCTCTAGCTCTATCTTTATTTCTACCATGTTTATCCCTACCCTCCCTGCTTCTTTTTTCCCTCTTCCCACCTCTCTCTGTCTCTTTGTCTCTCTGTCTGTCTGTCTCTCTCTCTCTCTCTTGTTCTTGTCAGGCATTTTGCCACAGCAACAAGACAAGTAATACAATTATCATCTGGCAGTGCGACCAATCGTGTTCTAAAACTGAAACCAAAGACCAGAAAATAGGAAGTTAATTTTAGCTCAAATGTTAAGCATGCCCTTTGTGACAGCTATAGCTGGCTGTCAGTAGAAGAGGCTGCCTTTGAGCCCCTAGACAGAAACCCTCAAATAGAGGTCAGATAATAAACTATTAAGAACTTGACCTAAGAGATTCCAACTCCTAGTATTCAAACCCAATGGCTTCTGATGACCTTATCAATTGCACAACACTTTGGCAACAAAAGAAAGTCCAGAGTCTAATTCCAAACAGCAGCCTTGTCCCAGCCTGCCTCTGCACTCGCAGCACACTCATTTTCTCTCCTTCCTTGCTGGTAGGAAGCAGGGCTTCCTGAGAGCTGGTAAGTGAGACAAGGCTCAGCCCAGCCCTCTCAGCATGATTGGCAATTAGCTGGACTGCAGCCTTCCAGGACTCCCAAGCTCTCAGCAGGTCTCGCCACTCCACCTGCGCTTATTCAGAACCCAGGGAAGGAGGCAGCCACAGGTAGCAGCGGCTTAATTCTGAACTCATGCTAACCAAACATTAACATTTGCATTTAAAAACAGGAGAAAGAGAAAGAGCAATGGAAACCCCATTCAATTAAAGCTGTTTGCAGATGCAAATATGCCTGACACCAAAGAGAAAGGGACTCCACAGCCGACACCCCTCTCTGCTGACCTTTGTGACCAGACAGCAGAGGAGAGAGCATACAGAGCACTGGGAGAAGGAAGAGGGGTGGGGCGGCCATGGAGGATGGAGAGGGACAGAAAGGGAATGTTGCTCTATGCCGTGAAACCTGTAATTTCACTCTGACATGAAAATTAGCTCTGTAGCTAATTAGCTTCCTAATATCATTGACTGCCAAAGAAAAGATAAAAGTTTGTGAATTTATAAACCCACCCGAAAGGGGCAAAAGCCCTACAAGTTTGCATGAGGTGAGCTGATTGAAATTGCTGAGGCTGTTCCAGGAATTAGGCTCCAGCTAGCTGCCTTTGTGCCCCTCAGAGTCCCTCAGACAGGGGTGGGGCATAGCCCCTCCTTTCCACCCACCCTGTCCCTGTCCTGGCTTCTTTGTGGAGCCCTCCTGTCTTTGACAGCCCTTCTGAAGAGTGTCACCTTATGCTGTGCTAGCCTCTAGCCTCTGTGCTCCCTACCTCCGCTGCTAGCTGTGGCCTCTTGAGTCATCAGACTTGTTTTCCTCTCCCTGACTCAGGAGAGCCTCTGTGACTTGGAGCAGTTATGAGGCAGGCTGGGAGTCCACTTGGCAGCTAGCCTGTTACCATCTGATGTCTCTCCCTCTCAGAGCCCTCCTTTGCTCTTCTAACCAATCTCACTGGGATCTACTCACATGTTAGAGCCTTCTGGAAACTTCCAGCACTTGTTCTGGTCTTGAGTGAGCTCGCCTTTGTTTTTAATTTCTTTAAAATATAGTCATGCTTACTCATGGTGTCACATTGCCAAGTATATCGTACGTGTTTTCGTTTTGTTCTCCCATGAACCTCTAGTAGATATCCCATTAGTATTCTTGTTCCATAGACGAGAAAACTCAGGACAACTTATGACAGTGGACCCAAAGAAGGTTGCGGGCCTACTAAGTCACATAGCCACAATTTTGAGCCCAGACCTGTCATTAGTTATCACAGTACTCTCTCATGTGCCCTGAGTCTTTTGCAGGAGGCTCTTGCTTTTATTGGTTCTCTGACTCTCCCAGTACCCAGAGCAAGGGTGGTTAAGGAACATGAGCCTGTCAGAGGCTAGTGGCACTTGAAAATCAAGAATCCCATCATTCATTTATCTATGAAAGTCTACAGTACATAAGCTGAGCCTCTCAGTGAGGTCAGCCACAAACATCGGAGTCAGCTTCTCAGTCTTTCTAAAGGTTGCCATGGGCTAGAGATCCTAACTCAGTATGTTCACTGGTTGCAATTATTTATTTAGAGGTGGTTTTTAAAAAGCGCATCTTGACTGGAGCTATAGACCACGGATGCACCATTTGCTTAGCATGCGTGAGGCCATGGGTTTAATCCTCAGCACCATAGAGAATGAAGGAATGAAGCTCTGTTCCACAATGCTGAAGTTGCTAAACTTCTTATGGAATGCAGAAACCAAATTACTCTTCCAACACTCTCTTCCAGGTTAGGGGACTGATTGCAACTGTTTCTGGGCTACTTCTATAAAAAGGTCTGTGATGCGCCAATAATAGTACTTTAAGAAATAATTATCATCTTCAGAATAGGATTCATGTGTATTACTCATCCAGACTTATGGAATCCAACCAAAAGCACAGCCAAGGGACTGGTGCAGGTTGATTCTCTGGAACTGGCCAGACCCAGCAGTCTGGGCAGCAGTGAAGGGTCCTACCATGGGGTGAAATGGAAACCCCCTGGGGGGAGCAGGAAGAGGTGGTGCCCAACTGTAGCCTGAAGGTGGCCATCCACTCAAATGACTGCAGTTCACTTTCTTCCCTGCAGTACCGTTTAAAAATGTCATCATTACCTACTATAACACAGGCGTGCCCAGTTTGGGTGATCTTAAATAAAGACTGAGATAAAATATAAATAGGTGGGTTTCCGTCATATTTCCCTAGTGACTCCTGTCTTTCAAAATTATGCTGAACTATTGTTTTCCTGATAAAGTGTCCCTGCTCTCCAGGCATCTTCTACCTGCATCTTCCTGCCATTCTCTTGCCTTTTAAAGGGGTCTACCCCCATGGTAGACTTGCTTCCTCTTTTCATGGTGAGTCCTCCTTTTGTTTCTCTGTGTATTTCCCATGTGGCCTCTTATTTCCCCTGGATTTCAGAGTCTGATGATGTGTCCGGGTCTTTTCTAATGACAGACTCCTTGGGGGCTGGGGAAATGTCTTGGGTGATTAGGAGTGTTTGCTGCTCTTCCTGGAAACCCTAGTTCAGTTCCTAGTACCCTATCAGGTGGCTCACAACCACCTGCATCTCCAGCTCTATAGGGTCCACACCCTCTTCTGACTTCCACAGGCACACCCCCACGCACATGGGCATATGCACACACAGATACACATACATATACATTTTTTTTTTTTAAAGAAAGGGTGCCTTTGCCCCACTCTTTCAGGAAATAGAATGGAAAGGAGCTAGGATATTTAGGATGGCTTTAGAGAACTAAAAGCAGATGGCATTCTAACAAGCTGTATATCTCAGGGAAAATCTCATAGCCCTTCTGGATCTCCAATGATGGTCTGAAATGGGAAGGTTATCACTCCGGTTTCTGGACTATGAGCTTCCTGATACAGGAAGGGGAAGATAAACCAAAAGGAACTGTCCTTAACTGAGTTGGTTTGGGCCTCCCAGCACGCCCCTGCTTTTCTGTTGGCAGCTCTTAACAGCTGTACTAACCTCTGCCCACCCAACTAGACGAACCTTCCCTGATCTTATCCAGTTCCAGGAAGACATGCTCTACACCCCCAGCTTCTGAGTCACAGAAGTTAAGCTGCATCTCTCCTTTCTCTGACGAAAACCGTAGCTTGCCCATAAACAGCCTCCAAGGTGGTTTCTTAAGATGCCTCCAGGGCATGTCTGACTTTCCCTCGGCTCCTCAGAAAAAAATATTGGCTAGTAGCTAACTAAGGCTTAAGTCTTGAGGTACTTGCCAATTTGGGTCCTGACGTGAAGCCTTCATGATCTCAGGCAAGTCTTGTAACTTCTGTCGGCCTCAGCGCTCTATAGGATAGAGCTAGCACACACATGGGGACTCAATAGCTGATCACTGTTTGATACTGATCATACTATGGAAAAGCAGCATGCAATCCTTTGCCACTCTCATTGGGCTTGTTACTTCTTCCCAGTAGCTCTATAAACAAGTTCAAGGTTTCCTGGGGCCAGAGGGCCGCTTGTAGGTTGTAGGTCTAAAGGAGAGAAAGCCTGCAGAGTTCCCCCAGATGGCCTACTTTTCTCCAGGGAGTCATTCAAGATAAACCCCTTTTCTTATACCATGCTCCATCTCTCCAGAAAATTGAAATAATAATAAAAAAAAAATTCTTGGACTAAGTCCAAGTGGAGCCACTCACTCTTCCCCCAAGCAAACTCCCCCATACTCTTGCCTCTGAGTATGTGTTCATACAAGTCCTGCCATCCTGTTCCCTGCCTGAAGTTCTGGCCGGTGTTTGCCTCTCTCCTACCATCCTCAGAGTCACCCTCTCTGCCTGTAACCTCCAGAGGCCGACCGCCTGCTTCTACCATCTCATGACCCTTCAAACGGAGTTTCAGGCGGAACCATTGACTGAGCTGGGAAGGAGGAAGAACCAGGAAGGGGCAAGAGAAATCACCCAAACTTGGCTGCACAGGCATTGAAGGATCACTCCAAGTTCAGGTGGGATTTCCATGAAGGAATGATCCAAAGGAGTGAAAAGCACTGGAGAGGGTTTACCCAAGAAAGACGCAAACTGGGCTCATGGAGCTTTTGATGTGCAGTGTTCTCAAGGTCATGATTAAAGTCCGTAAGTAATAAGACGCTAGATGTGAATGTGGAGTAAACAGTAGCATTCAATCATCAGAAAAACAGAACAAAACAACCCAAAATACCCCTGCATCAGTTGGGCCAACTGTGGAGTCCCAGACAACAGCAGAGACATTCAGGCCAAGCCGGGGCTCACCTCCAGTCAGTTGCCCCGTGTATTCCTGTATCCCTGTGGTGTCCCACCTGAGGTAACTGTAATCCTTCACGGGGCTCCTGGAGGACAGAGGCTATCTTCTGACTATCTTCCCGTTTGATGCGGCTTCAGCCACAGAGCCCCTCTGCTCGCCTATGCGTTAGACCATGCCACTGGCTTCGTTTCTTCATATCCGAGGCCAGGATCAAGTGTGAGTCACTGGGCAATGACTCTGAGGCCAGACTCTTTCTAAAGCAACTCGGCTATCATGTAAGCTGGGAGGTCCCCAAGGGTGAAGGTTTGCTGACGGAGGCCTTATCCACTCCCTGATCCTTTCTCATTTCACCGGTCTATCCCTAACAGGAAAGCATTTGCAACCTACTTGTGAACTCTATCTTGCCCCGAGGCCCGAGGGGGAGGCCTGAGACTTTTGGAAGATATAAACTGCCCCAACCCGCCTTCCAGGAGGCCAGATCTCCCGAGTTTCATATTCAGTCAGTGACACTACCAGAGAAGCTACAGAACATTATCCTAAGAAAGCAACTTTGAGCTGGTGAGATTCTCCCCAAGGACCAAGCCTGGCAGTTGTGGCACACCATTGCAATGCTAAGGAGATGGTGACAGGAATATCTCTGGGGTGCGTTGATAGCCAAATTGGGGAGCTGCGGGACAATGAGAAACGTTACCTCAGAAATAAAATGCGGGCGACACCTGAGCAACAATACCCAAACTTGTCCTCTGACCTCCATACACACTCCCACAGGAGCACACCCTCACCAATGCATGAGCACATGCATACACAAATGCACACACAAAAGAAAATGCTTTCACTTCTCCTTGTTGCAATTAAGACCCAATAGAAAGTTATAATTTTTTTCATATATTTTTGTGTGTGTGTCATTATAAGTCTCCTTCTTCCATGTTATTATTAACCCCTTATAGTGTGCAGGATGTCCTTCTGGGGTTCCAAGCACAAGTTATTTAGCCTGTTCTCTCTCTTGGGGGGGAACGGCTTATTTCCATATTGATGTGAAAACCACCTAACTTGATGGTTGTTATCTTTCTGACTCTAGAATTATTTTCTAAGGATAGAATTTTTAGGAATAGAATCAGTGTGGCTGGCAAGATGGCCCAGTTGTCTCCAACCTAAGGGAACCTATATGGTAGAAGAGAGAGAGAGAAAAAAAAAACCCATAACTTTTTTCAGACTTCTATGTGTATGACATGTGCAGCACACAAATTGAATTAATAAAGAGCAAGAACATGTTAAGGGTCCTTAACATAGAAAACTTAGTTGAAGTTGTGGGGGTATTTTAAATAATTTATGTGGCCATGAGCAATACAGAACTATTCCAGTTCTGTTGCAACACCTTCTCTATGTATGTTAGGGTTTCTATTGCTGCAATGAAACACAATAACCAGAAATCAAGTTTGGGGAGGAAAGGGTTTATTCTGTTTACATTTCCACATCACTGTTCATCATCGAAGGAAGTCAGGACAGGAGCTCAAACAGGGCTGGGAGCTGGAGGCAGGAACTGATGCAGAGGCTATGGAGGAGTACTGCTTCCTTGCTTGCTCACCAGGGCTTGCGCAGTGTGCTTTCTTATAGAACCCAGGGCCATCAGCCCAGGGCTGGGCCCTCCCCCATCAATCACTACCTAATAAAAGGCCCTACAGCTGAATCTCATGGAGGCATTTTCTCCTTTCGCAAAGATTCCCTCCTTCGAGATAACTCTAGCTCATGTCAAGTTGATGTAAGACCAGCCAGCACAACTGATTATCACAGTTATGTAACATTTTGCTAAGTTAGAATATAGAAAAGCTATCCTGCTTTAACAATTCTTTTCTTGTTTACTACTAATTGCATCTCCTCGTGTGTGTGTGTGTGTGTGTGTGTGTGTGTGTGTGTGTGTGTGTGTAGTCTGTTGCTGTTTTTATCTTATATGTTATCTGCTCAGTGGTTTTTGAGCAACTCCCAAATATCGCAGACCCACCTTGAAGTTAATGTTCAACAGAAGAGAATCTTGAACTTCGGCCACCAACTCTCCACTGCTGAGAGTGCATGCACACACCTTTCCACCTGGTTGATGGGGTGCTGGGATCCAACAGGGCTCCCTGTGTACCGAGCAAACACGCCACCAGCTGAGGCATATCCCAGACTCCTCTTTACTCAGTTTGACAATTATAGAATTTCAGCTCTGAAGGTCTAGTGGTATTTGGGTTCTTGCATTTATAACTTATCTCCCAAGCTCCAGTTCCATAAACTATTTGCCAATATCTCCAACATCGTTAAGTGCTATATTTATTTACCACTTTTACCAAGAGATGAAACATGCTGGAGAGGTTGTGGAGAAAGGGGAACCCTCCTCCTTTGCTGGTGGGAATTTAACCTTATACAACCACTTTGGAAATCCATCTGGCACTTTCTCAGAAAATTAGGAATAGTGCTACTTCAAGATCCAGCTATACCTCTCCTAGGCATATAGCTAAAAGATGCTCAACCATACAACAAGGACATTTGCTCAACTATGTTATTAGCAGCTTTATTCATAATAGCCAGAATCTGGAAACAATCTAGATGTCCCTCAACTGAAAAATGGATACAGAAGTCATAGTACATTTACACAAAGGAATACTACTCAGCAATTAAAAACAAGGAAATCATGAAATTTGCAGGCAAATGGATGGAACTAGAAAAGATCATCCTGAGTGAGGTATCCCAGAAGCAGAAAGACACACATGGTATATACTCACTTTGAAGTGGATATTAGCCATATAATATAGGATAAACATACTAAAATTCATATTCTTTAAGAAGCTAAACAACAATGAGGACTCTAGGGAAGAGGCTTAATCCTCATTCAGAAGGGCAAGCAGGATAGACATTGGTAGTAGGAAAAGACAGGGAACATGACAGGAGCCTTCCACAGAGGGCCTCCGAAAGATTCTACCTAGCAGTTTATCAAAGCAGATGCTGAGACTCATAGCCAAACTTCGGGCAGAGTGCAGGGAATCTTATGGAAGAAGGGGGAGCGAGAAAGACCTGGAGGTGACAGGAGCTCTACAAGGAGATGAACAGAGCCAAAAATCTGGGCCCAGGAGGGTTGTGCAGAGACCAATTCTCCAACTAAGGACCATACATGAAGAGGACCTACAATCGCTGCTCAGATGAAGCCCATAGGGGGCTCAATTTCCAAGTGGGTAAGGGGAACAGGGACTGTCTCTGAAATGAACTCAATGGCCAGCTCTTTGATCACCTCCCCCTGGGAGAGGGGTGCAGCCTTGCCAGGCCACAGAGGAAGACAATGCAACCAGTCTTGATGAGACCTGATAGGCTAGGGTCAGATAGAAAGGGAGGAGGTCCTCCCCTATCAGTGGACTAGGGGAGGGGCATAGGGAAAAAAGAGGGAGGGTGGGTGGGAGTAGGAGGATATGAGGGAGGGCATACAGCCAGGATATAAAGTGAATAAATTGTAATAGTTAATTACTTAAAAAAAGAATATATGTGAAAGTATATTTGAATTTGAAATGGCTTAGCTCTTGCTTCTTCCCAACATTTTGAAAATAGGGAACAATGCTAGTTATCTATTGCTGAGAAGTAAACCACCCCAATTTCAGCAACTTATAAGAATGAGTGTAGATCCAGAGTGCAGCTGCAGAGTCAGGAGGATGCGAAACTTAGCTAACAGAATCTGTTGTCACCAGGGCTGCAGGTCTTACCTAGAGCTGGAGCCCCATCTAGGCTTTTGCACATGCTCCAGAGGCTGGCTCAATCCCTTGCTGGCCATGGGTATATAGAATGATTGCATGGTCCCCAGGCTAGCCTCTTTTTATTCTTCCCAAATATTGTACCGATAGGGAGGCTGGATGGAGAGGGAAACAGAGAGAGGCAGGGAACAAACCCGTGATGGGGGCCACCATCATTTATTTTCCCTAATGTTAGTTGAATGCATCACTTCTGCAATATCCCACGTTAGAGACATGCTACAAAGTCCAGCCCACATTCAAAAGGGAAAGTAATACACAAGGATGTGAACTCCAACAGATGTCAGTTGTAAGCACAGTGATGATTCTGGAATCTTCACTGACCCCCACAAGGTCAAGAATTTTATTTGACAATATCATAAATTAAGTCATATGAGATCTCTCAGATTTGCCTACTCGTGATGCACAAACATGGCAATATCTAGCTTGGGTTGTGAGCTCTGGAGCCTCTAAGATGCTTACAGTACTTCCTGGTATATTAATTCCTTTGATCACAGTAGTCTGTGTGTTCTGATATTGTTTGACTATGAAGCACTGTCCTACACACCCTGTGATAAAGGGTTGCCCCAGTTTGGGGCAACTCGGAACAGGAGGAAACTTTAAGTGCAAGATCATCAGAATTACCGGACTCCTCTCATCTCAAAAGAGGTGAGCAGCTTTATTCTAGCATTGGTTCCTGGCCACACCAAAGCCACAGGGCTTGTTGTCTGTGGGTCAAAGTCAACCTTTCTTTATATAGGCTGATTATCTCAGGTGTCTGACATAGTGATGGAAACCTGACTGACTCATGTTCTCTGATAAAACACTTGGAGGTTTATTTATTTAATCTTCACATAATGCTTATGGAAAATGAATTACTTTCTTCCACGGCCTCTCTAGGATTTACTACCCAAGCTCTCACAGGTTCAGAACTCACAGACTCAATCACAGCACAAGCTAGCTGTGAGATACAATGGATTCCAGTAGGCACTCTGTTACAGTATCTGCCTGCTATACTAGAGACCTCTGTCTTACTCCTCAGGGCTGATGCAATGAGCCTGAAGAAAGCTTAAGTTGAAAGCTCAATTGTGTTAGCCTCCCAACTTTTGATAACCGGAGTTTGGGGATAATTGTCCATTGCATTATTACTGACATAAACGGTTAATTCTGGTAGGGCATCTTCATGTGATTGTGTGTCTTTGAGGGCATCATAGGGTGTTGTTTTCCCTCCCTCCATTCACATCTAACCCATAAGATGAGCAGTTTCTTCTAGCATGGGCTCTTAGCCGTGGTGTATCTCGCTGATACTATTACTATTATTTAGAGTTTCTAGTATGGGCAGATTCAGGGTATGGTAAATGAAAATGAAAAGACCTCTCATGCAGTCCTCCTTCTTACTTTCTTCAGTTTTTAAAGAAGTTGTTTTTAATATTTGAGCAATTAAGTATCATTAGTTTTCACTCTTACAATCCCCAAAGCTGGATTGTTAGTGCGTAGCTCCTTGGGTACCACTCCAGGCAAACTCAGAAAACTTGAGTCCGGCCCATGCGTCTGTGTTTCTCAAAGCCACACTGATGACAACACTGCAGGTGACCAATGGGTCAGCATTTATGAACCACTGGTCCACATTTCAGTTCTCTACCTCCTGATGTCTTACTCCCTCCACAAGCCACAGCAATGGGACCAGTTCACCGGTTCACAGAAACTGGCCTTGCTGACGTCACTAAAAACTCAGCTAACCAAGGACTGTCTCATCTCACCCCCCCCCTTTTGTGGCAAGAAACTGCAGACCACACCCTACTTCTTGAAATCCCCCTCCCTGGGCTGTTGACAACCTTCCCTTTCAGTTCTCCTGCCTTCAGTCCAACTCACTGAGACCCCTTCCTTCCCACTTGATAGACAACTGTTGCTAAGTGAGCCTGCTCCCAGAGTCACCTCTCAACTCCCCAGCTGTCCCTTTGTGAGTTCCTCTCTGCCCTGCTTAACCCAGTCCACCCCAATGATGTGATGTGTGAAACCCTGTGCCCCAGCCCCCATTCTCCAGAACTCCTTAGAGCCCAGCCCTTAGAGGATACAGTGATGTAGACTGTGCCAAACAGTGGCGTGAAGACGGCAAGGCCGCTGGACCCTACCCAGGGCCAGAAGTGTTTATCCCAGCTACACGCTGCACTTCCTGAGGTCCTAAAACGGCAACTTGCTCATTTGTGTGCCCTTACATTTCTGAGGACACTTTACTGGGGAGTTGAGAGAGGGGAAACTCTCATTTGAAAATGGACGCAGGTCTTGCTCCTCAGCGACCAGACCCTGGGAGCAAACCCGAGGCTGTACCTCCTGCTGAGGAAGGAACCAGACTTTTAAAACAGTCCCCATGTGAGAGAGGCCTTCTGCAAAGATGAGCGTTTTGTGCTTTAAATTCTGAGCCTGACAGGGAAGAGGGAATAGAAGTTGTTGACTTAAGACTACACGGAGGAGGGGGGTGGGAAGAAGAGAGGGTGGCATGAATGTGACATTCTGTGTGTGATGTTTGTGCGTACAGATAACATGGTTTAGTGTGTTTGTGTTGCATTTGTCACACACGTATGGAAGTGTGTATTAAACGACATCCTAGCTCATGTGATTATGATGAGTGAACACAAGTGGGACACTGAGCACTCCACCCAGTAAGGGCAGGCTGATATTAACCTTTTCCTGCTGTTTCCACATCCCACACACTTAAACAAATGCAAATCTGCCATTTGGGGGTTTCTCTTCTGTTTCGGCTTAAATTGTGGGACTTTCGAGTCTCTGAACTTGAAGATCCTTATTCCAGCATATATATTAGGCCTCAGTTTTAAAACCTCTATGAGTGGATTTCACTTCATTGGGAGGCTAAGAATATGTTTGTGTGTAACTGCTTATTAATAATTTCTTCCTATTCTTCCCTATTCTGAGTGAAAATCTGCTCAGATCACCAACTTAAAGCTCAGATTTCCCCTTTGGGGATGCTGAATGGCGTCTACACCAGTATTTTTCACTAACAGTTCATAAAATCAATTTTGGAGTTATGTCCAGCATTGTATAAAATTATAATGAGGTAGTGTCTAAGAAGATAGGACAGAGCAGAATGAGAGTCCCTAGCATGAAAGAGGAAGGGGTATCATATTCCAAAGTCATGCTGGTTTACAGATTTATATAAACTTAGACAACACTGATAGAAAATGTGCTTCTTCTATTTGGTTGCTATTGAAAAAATGTGGAAAACCTGAATTCTCTCAAGTGTTTGTCATGGAACCCCATATATTCTGCCTAACCCCATTCAGTATCCAAGTCTCCCTTCTTGACTGCCCCAAGTTTCCCTCTGTCCTGTCTGTTCTCCCTTGAATTCCCTTTGTGGTGAGTTCACAGAGTACTCCAAGCCGGACAGGACAGAGATAGGAGTCTGGCTGCTGTCCCTGCTTCTGTTTCTTCTCTAATTTCTTTAGCATCAAAGGCGCTGACCCTGTTAGCAGAAGCTTCCAGGAAGGCACCTGTGAGAGCTTCCTTCAGAAACACACAGAGAAAATCCAGTTCACCCTGCCCCACCCAATACTCATTATCTCATGGATTCTACTGGCTGTGGGAGGAGCATTTCTTTGTTTGATGACAAAGAAATTGTATCACAGGAGTTCAAGACTCCTGTATCCTTTGTTCCAATCGCCCAGAAGCAGCAGCCCCACCTTCCAGGTGGGAACCTGCTCCATACCTAGAGCCACACAGCTAGGATTTGAGACCTATTCTCTTTTCTACTCTCTAAATTTATGAGAGGATTTCAGGCTACTAATGACATTCATTTCAACTATCCTGCCGTACCCAAGATGGCACTGGATGAGATAGGTTCTTCTTTAGAATAGACAACTTTGAGCCAAGTCATAAACATTGTTTACATCTAGCTTGGAGAACAGCCGAGTCGGTGGTCAGTGTGCCAAGGAATATATGAGAAAGTCAGGCAGCCTTAATCTCTGTAGCATGTGGGAGGAAAGAAAGGCAACCTTGACTGATGGCTGCCTTGATATGTCTGCGGAGGATTAAGTCTGGCAGGAACAGAAATGGCTGCGGAGCCAAAGTGAAGAAAGCTCACCGAGGTATGGCCTTCCAGGCTTAAACTTCTAATCTCTACGGACCAGAGTGACTTCGTCAGGAATTCAAGAAGAACACCATTCATTCAACATATAATAGGATCCCCAAATCCTAAGAATGTTTCCCTGAGGCCAGAAAAAGGAGAGAAGTCTGCTGGTGCCCACTGTGGGGTGACTGGAGTCTCAGGCAGACCAAGCAAGTGCTACTTTGATAACAGCACCACAAAGTATTACGGGGTTGATGACATTTGCAGGTGTTGACACCTGTCCAAAGTCATCCTCTAAATGGAGGGCTTAATAGATAGGGAGCAAGCAGCTAGACATATCCATGCATTCTCGAAAAGAGGCACTGGCAAAGCCAAGGACAGAAATAAATGAAATTTAAACTCCTGAGTTTCAACTTAACTGCTGGTTTTACTTCGAGGTGGTGTCTGTCCCATCTTCCAACTGTGTTCCATCCTCAGGAGGTTTTCCTTTTGATAATAAGTTCTCTTTGTATTTGCAAAAGTGAACTTCTGATGGATTCTGCAAGGGCCAAGCCAAACATGGAGGCAGCAAGACCTATGAAAATCAAAGGTGGGTGGGAGGCTTTCTTCTCTCCCAGATCTCTGGAGAGTGCAATCCATTCAATGTGCTCTCGAAGTCTGGTTTCATTTCCATTTTCTATAACAAGAGATGAAGATGGAATATGTCAGTGTTGATGTATCAGAGAAATGATGAATTCCAGGCTAGAACAAGGCGACATCTGCTTGGAAATGAGATGGAAGAAATTAAGATGCTTACCCGTGATTATTTCTCCCCGAGCAAATTTATAGTATCTTTGGTCTCAAGGGCAGAAATTCCAGACAGACTAGCTTCTCATCTCCTCGGTAACTCTCTGAACTGTGTAGCTATAGAAATTCATTGCCTAAACACTGGGTGTCCTTATTAGGGAAATATCTTAAATTCTATGCCAACAAAGAAACTCATTGACTACTGAGCAATAGTCATGAAAATATTTATGATGTGGATTAAAAACAGGTGCTCCAAACAGAACAAAAGCTGGGGTTATTAACCACTCGGACGAACTGGAGAAACATTATTTACATCTAGCACGGAGCATTTTAGGCTTTTAGTAAATATTTTTTCCTGCGTTCCATGTCCTCGTGTTCTTGAAATAGCAAATTTGTTTAAGTACCAGAGGGATTTGGCAAACATAGGCAGAACTATATAAATAATAGGTGTTAGAGCCACAACATTACCTACATTATGCGGAGTCATAAATTATTCACTGTTGTATCCAGGCCCTGCTATGTGCCTCTATTCAGAACGAAAAGCACACACACACAAAATGTAATATGACCCCTGCCTTGCACAGAATTTGTTTTATTTATTCCTCCCAAGCTTCATAAAAGCGGCCTAGGCATTTGCATGTCCATGTAGCAGATGAGGAACCTGAGGCTGCCTGAGGCCAGACACCAGGAAGCACAAAGGTCAAGATTAATACTTTGACCTTATATCAAGTCTAGTGTTTTGCCCAGTTCCTCATCTGATATAACTGGGAAGAGACCAAGAAGACCATGACTCAGTGACGTTGTGGAAGGGACACTGAAGGTGGCAGGCCTTCCATCTCATCCTAACACATCCTCACGCTTTCTCTTTTCATTTTTCCTGCAGATGTGGAGCCCTGTGCAGCGTTAGCTGTGGTGTCCATCGGAACTAAAGTGAGGTTTGCCAAGAATTATCAAAACTCCCATTGAGAAGCTCCTTTCATTGTGTTTTGAAGTGATCCAATTGGTAAAGAGCTTGGGCCTTCTGGAAGCAGCTTCTCTCAAAACTTCAGTAACAGGAGTTGTAAAATGTTTCCAAAATATTGCTTGGCATGCAAAGCTCTTTCAATGCAAATGAACCATTGATAAAAAGAAATTTGTTAAGAGAGACAGGAGGCGGGGGCAGGTTGTGAGGCTTGGAGCCTCTTGGTAGTTAAGGGAAGGAAGCTGTCACAGGAGCCTGGGATTAGGAAGGAATCTGTCAGGGATGGGGCTGGACACCCAGGCCGCTATAGTCAACACAGAACAAAGACGACCTTGACACCCATTAAAGGCACAATTTAATATTTTTATGCTGGCAGGATCAATAGATGACTACTCTATAATAATCACAGCCAAATGAAAATAAGTTGGAGTCCCCAAGCCTAGATTTGAGAATTCCCTCTCAGGTAGTTGTGTGACTCTGGGTGAGGCCAGCCATTGGACTTCTCTGCCTTCTCCTCAAAATGAAGATAATGTACTTCCTAGAAGATATGTGAAAATGGACTAAAAACAGTCACTAAACTGTAAGATGCTATGTGAATCCAAGCTCCTCCTGTTTATTTACTTAAAAAAAAAATCCCAGCACCGTGCTGACCCCCCGTCTAATGCAACCAGGGATCCGCTTTAGTCATACCCACTCTTTGGAAGTCCTGTGAATGAGCATTTAGGAAATTCAGCCTGTAAGGCTCAATTTGGAATCCCTGGTTTGGAAAAGCAAGGTCTATGGCTAGTCTTACAAGTAATTTGACATCCTAAAGGCCACACATCAATGACTCGGGTGCCCGACAGGATCCTGAAGCTTGGTTCTTGATCTTTCATTATTACTTGCCCATTAATAAGTTCATCTCATCTCAATCATGGTCATACCATCCAGGTACTCATATCAAAATAGATGTTTATGTGTGGGGGGAGGTCTTCTTTGAGTCATTCACTACCTCTTCCCCTCAGCTCTTACATATGATCTATGCATCAGGTAGATACATTTTAAACACACTTCCTGTGTCTCCCCCCAAAAGCCGCCCTAATCACAAGCATCCACTCTCAGTCACACTGCCCAAAGCTCTTCACTAGTCTGCTTTTCTCAGCCCTTGTAGGCCATTCTCCCTACTAGAGCGAGCATTTGAAGACATCAAACGGCTTCCTGCTGCATGTGGAACTATGGAGTCCCATTGACTTCGCCTTCACTTTGTTGTGCCGCAGAACCCTCCGGTTCTGGAACACGCCAATTTTGTGCTTCAGGAAATGTGTGTTTCTCATGCCTTGTGTGGAGCATTTCTACCTCAGATAGCCAGGTGCTCCGCATCCTAATCCCAGATTCTGGGGAGACAGCACTTCCTCAGACAGGCCTTTTGCTACCCTCATCTCTCTGGTTTGTTTATCACAGCAATGACATCACACATTATAAATCGTGCCTTGTGATATCATGCCGTACTGTACTGTCACATACGTATCATGCCATGCCATGGGATCCTTTAAATAGCCCTCCACTTATGCCTCATAGTCTGAAGCTAGTCTCAGACATGTTTTCAGGGTTCCATGCATTTCAATGGAAACTCATTACGGGAGGGCATGTGGAATCTTCCAAATTGTAGCATCACAACGACACTTATTTATTTTTTTTTTTAGATTTTGGAATGTATTGGAGTCACAGGTTAGGAATTCTTGACCTGTCTGCTTTTGGTTAGGAGCTTTCTCCTAAGAATGTAAGCCCTCGAAGGCAGACACAGGATGTACTTCTCCAGTTTGGTCAATGGTATGATCAAGGGGTTCAGTGGGAACCACATGGCAGCAGAAAATGTGGCTGAGCTGAGCTGAGGAGTACTTGGGAATGATTTAGGGATATAGTTTCCACTGGACTTTGGTACATCGAGGGCAGAAGCTGCCTTGACCCTCCATGATGGAGACCCCTCAGAGTAACAAAGAGGTCATGAGCTTAAACCCAGTTCTCCCAGATCTTGCACAGAAAGGAGGCCCTCATACGGTTTTACAGTTGAGGTGCACTCCCTCGGGAAGGCTATCGCCTTGCTAAACAGCAGCACAGAGAAGAAACTGCCCCCCCCCCCCACCTCCCATGTTGTTGGTGTGCTGTTTCCTGAAGGCCCATGCAGGCCAGGCTTTGTGTCCATACTATGAAAGCTTTAGAGCATTTGTGCTTAGGTATAAGAACTCATTTCTGGGTCTGGCACGGTGGCACATGCCTTTAATCCTAGCACTCAGGAGGCTGAGACAGGTGGATCTCTGTGAGTTCCAGGCCAGCTAGGATTACACAGAGAGATCCCATCTCAAAACAAACAAACAAACAAACAAAGAAAAACATGATGAAAAACCAAACCAAATCAATCAAGCAAGCAAACAAAAACCCTCCTTCTTATTTTTGTAGATGAGGAAACAGAAGCTTACAGGAACTAAGTAACTTGCTTCAATTTAGACATTCAGAAAATGGAGGAAAGCAGGTTAGAATCAACCCCTAATTATAGCTCCTAGTACATTTCAGTGTAATAGATCGCCTTCGCATTAGCCCTCAGGCACTGGTAAATGGGGCCCCAGAGCTTTTTTCTGCTGTGTGAGCAGATAGAGAGCAGCTGGGCTGGCGAGCCAGGACACTGAGCCTGGAGCACCATGGCTATTCCAAGGGCTCTCTGGTACCTGAAGTAGCTGGTACCCAGGAGGATGTGTGAGCTGTTAGCTCCTCTTGGGCCTGTGAGGATGATCAGCTGTGACTGAACTTCCTGCCTGTGGGCCCAGCCTGAGCTAGAATCATGGGACTCACCACAGAAAAGGTGACCTTCAGCTGGATTAATGAAGTGAAACTCTTTCAAGTTTCTGTTTCTATGAACAGAAAGCCTTTACTTCACACCGATTCTCATGAAATCTCTAATTATGAAGGGCCATCACCAGCAAAGGGTTTGTAAATATCCTCCAGTGAAGGTCTCTGGGCTAAAGAAGCATCCTGACCCAGAGTCTGATCAGGTCATTGCAACGAAGCTGGCAGGGGAAGTAGCAAATGTTTGTGCCACACATCTAAGAAGGGGGTGAATTCCTAGGGAGTCCCTTCTGGATGGCATTCTTTACCAAAGGTGGAGTGAGGGAGAGTCCTATTATGTGCATTGGTTTCTTTTACAGTACCATGACAAGAGCACCACACAGAAGCAAGTGGGGGAGAAGAGATGAGTCAGGTTCACGGCTTCAGCCCATTACAGTGGGGCAGTCATAGAGTTCAAGGTGGTGGGACAGGGTGCGGAAAACTCCCCACAGCACTGCAGATCCTGAGGCAGAAAGTGAGGCTGAGCTACCACCTTCACAAGGCCATCCTAGCAACCTAATTTGACCAACAGGATCCCTCTTCCCAGCTTCTGCAGTCTCCCCAGGGGCACCACTACTGAATGAGTGTTCAGAACACAAGCTACGGGTGACATTTAGGATTCCAATCACAGCGCCCACAAAGACAACACACCTCATAAAAACATCAGTTCCCATGATCCCTCATGCTCTCCGCCTATGCTCTGCACAGGCCTTACCAACAACCAAAGCCATTCTTCTCTCCAGAGTATGCTGGGAGAAAAAGCTATTTTGCTGAAGATTGTTTCTTTGACATTCACACTCCAACAAGGATCGTCTCTTCTGGGCCTAATTTGACTTTTTTTATGTGCCAAGAGGAAACTCTCTCTGTGAAGGGCAGGTACACAGATATCTGAAGAGGCCTTTACGAGCCACTTTATAATTTCCTTGAATTTCCTAGAATGTTTGCAGAATAATGTGTATTGATTAGCTGTCTCTTGCAAACTGCTTAAAGTTCTTCTAGCCTTTGATTTCTCAAAAAAGGAATTAACAGTGAAGAAGAAAAAGATACACCACCTCAATCATGTTTTCTAACTTAAAGTGGAAAAGCCTAAGGGCCCTGGAAGTGGGACTGAGTCCACACAAAGACATGGAACATCAAATACACATTCCTGATGGCTCTGGAATTAGGACCATGGAAATGACAGGGGCCACAGTGACCCCTGGGAAACGTGTTACAAGTTGAACCTGATACTAGCATGACTAGACAGTGAGCAGCTTTGGGTGTCTATACCTGAGACCAAGGATCCATGACCTTCTGTTGCCCAGCACGTAGGGAAATGGAGATTTGGGAAGGCCGCAGATTTGACCTATGTCATTTAATACATAAAGCATGCGGTGCAGCTAGACTGATGTTCTGCCGTAGCTAAGTCTGTGTCCAGCCAGTGATGTGTCCCCAGTACAGTACAAAAGACACACATGACCATGACGACAACGTGACAGCAGAACAAATTCCTTGGAGCTGTTTCAATTTTCTTTTGCTTAGAGCCCTTTGTGCAGGGCTTGCAGTCCAGGGCTCCTGGAGGGTTAGTATTTTGGTAATAGAGGTACTGGCGGCACGTGGGTGGGGCACGGCACACAGGTGTGACGCTTTGCCATGGGAAGGGCATTGAATTTAGAGACAGAACACCTTGCCTGCGTTTTTAAGAACAACTGGTTTTATTTTGAACTATGTATTGTGTGTATGTATTTGTGTGCATATGAGTGTGGTGCTCACAGAGGCCAGAAGAGGGTACTGGATCCCCTGGAGCTAGAGTCATAGGTCGTTGTGAGGTATCCAACATGGATATTTAGAACCCAGCTTGGTCCTTCTTCAGTAAAGGACAGTATGAGTCTTAACTGCTGAGCCATTTCTCTAGCCCCTGGGTTTTGCATTCTTGATTGTTGCTACCAGCCATGTGACTTTGCATTGGCCACAGTTTCAAAAACTTTTGACAACTATGAGTATTTTCCTGAATGTATATATGTCCACCACAGTGATGTTTGGTGCCCACGGAGGCCAGAAGAGGGTGTTGGATCCCCTGGAACTGGAGTTACCGATTGTTGTGATCTATCACATGGCTACTGGGAACAGGCCCCAGTTCTCCTACAAGACCAGGAAGTGTTCTTAACCACTGGACCATCTCTTTAGTCCCATTTTCAGAGTTAGATTAGTGTTAGATTCATTGAATTTCTTGATGATGTGACAAAATACCTCAGCGAACCGACTTAAGGGAGGAAGAATTGCGCTGGTTCACAGTTTCAGAGGGGTTTCAGTTCATGGTGGCCTGGAAGTCAGGGTAGAGTTCCTGGTTATGAGGGTGTGGGGCTGCTCCTTGTTAACCCCTCAAGGATAGAGTGGTCCAGAAGCCGTGCTGGGCCATAGCCCTCAGAGGTCCTCCTTCGCCAAGTGATCTGCCTCTGCCAGCCAGGCCCAGCTCCTAAAGTTTTCACCAACTCCCAAACCAGAACCACCGGCTGGAGACAAGGTGTGGTACCCGTGGGGGCCACTTCAGATTCAAGCCACCACGATGGATAAGATGTAAAACTCTGGTTAAGTCGGAGAACTCATAAAGTAGACATCATCACCCCTGGCAGAGCACAAGAAAAGCTGGTCATGGAATTATCAGGGAAAAGAAGCAAGACCACGAAGGGCTTTTGGATGATGGCTCTTGCACCATGCTTTCCTGAGATGGCTAACTCAGAAATGAAATTCTTTCCATCCCAGATGGAGTGAGTCCAGCAGAAGAACGAGTGTGAAATATTTGTCCATCCCTTCATCCCAACTTCCTCAGGTGCATAGCCTTTGGATATACCCTCACAGTGTCTAAGGGACCACTGCAAGCCTTACAAATAAGACTCAATGCCTAGCATCCACCCAAGTAGTGGAAGATGCTGGCATATAGGCCCTTACATCAAATAAATACCTTTCATGGTCAATACACTATGGGTTAACAAAGTAATTAGTTAATTAATTCACAATGTACTAAAGTTTCACATTAACTTCCTCCATGCAGCCCAGTTTTGAGTGCAAGTAGGCAAAAAATAACAGCCCCTGAAACCAATGTCTATTTTTTTTTCAAAGTGCCCTCTGAGGAAGTTAATGCTAAAGCAAAGGAAGTTAAACAGAATTGGACTTGCAGGCCTCTCCCTCCCTTGGCAGGCTGTTCCCAACAGGAGTCCCAAACCTCATCCTTTGACAGCTCTATCTTGCAGCCTCACCTCCTCCAGGAAGTCCTCCCGGTGTCAGAAATCCCTCAGCACTTCCTGCGTCTGGCATCCCTCTGCAGTACATCAAGGTCTTGAGCTTACTCAAGCAGCATTTAGCTGCTTCCACGCTGGTTTCTCAGAAGGCTGACTCCTTGAGGGCAGTGATTGTGCCTGCTTCACCCTGAGCCCACAGAACCTAGGTCACCTCCCAGCATGCAGTGGTCGGTGCTAGGTAAATTCTCCACAACCTGCATCAGGCCCAGTCCCTTAGTTTCTCTTTTCTCTTTACAAGGTCTGAAATCACTACTTTAAGAAGCCAGTCATCAAACACTCAGTGTAGGGTGATGTGGAACCCAAGGGCACATGTCTTCATGCTTGCGGTGAGCTGTACTGAGTTACAAAACAACACCACACCCAGTCAGGAGACCACATCAGGGAATCCTGCTTCAAACCTCAGCTGGCGTCATAGACATGCATATTGCTCTGGGCCCACGAGCCCTTGGGAAGTCAGATCTGAGAGGGGTTAACTGGCAAGCAGGCACAGGCCTAGCTCAGACATGAATATGCCAACACTTTCAATTCCAACGCTCACTTTTTTTTGCCTTTTATCTCTGACCTCAGCTGCCTCCCCGATGAGAACTGGTTCTGCTCTTCACCTTCCTCATACCATTGATAGAAAAATCATGGACAATGATGTCAACACTTTCCCTTAGTTATGCTTTATGGCTTTTAAAGCCACCTCTATATGTTTTCTGAAGCCAAGCACTGATGAGATGGCTTGAAGTGTAGAAGAGTATTCCCCACAGTTCTGGAGGGCAGAAACCTGTCTGCAGATTCACGATCCCTCCGAAGGTCATGGAGGAGACTATTTCTTTCTCTCCCTAGTTCTGGTGGTTCTTAGCAGGCTTTGGCGTCCTTGGCCAATGGGCCCATCACTCTCTTGTCGCTCGGTCTTTTGTGTGGCTGTGACATCTTCCTCTTCTTAGATTAGGGTCCACCATAATTTGAGGAGACATTATTTAGGCCCTGAGGCCAGTGGGCTAGATCTGTTATAAGAACTATGTAACACCAGCTGCAGGACGTCCAGGGCGAGTGGCACTATTTCTGCAGATGCCCTTGCGCTCTTAGCTCTTCCTCCTCCATGTTCTTCCTACTCTGCTCCTACCTCCAAATCCACAGACTTGAACTTGATCTGCTTGACCTGTCTCTCCCCAGACAAGAAATGATCAGGTGATTATGAATTCAAAATCCTCTTTTCTAGGAGAAAGATCAGCGTTCTTCCCCAGAGTGAAAAAGTGCTAAGGAAAAATCACCTCACTAATACAATCAGTAGAAGGAGAGCTAAGAAAGTATTATTTCAAGAGTGGGTGAGAGAGTGTGCATTTGTGTGTGTGCGTAAAGGTGAAAAGTCACTCTTGGGTGTCACTCGTAATACGAGATCTCTCCTTGGCCTGGAGCTCATCAATTAGGCAAGAATGACTGTCAGTGAATCCCAGGGTTCAGCCTGTCTCTGCCACCTCAGTGCTGGGATTACTAGTGTATACCACCACAGCTGGCCTGCTTTTGTTCATATAGGTTCTGGACATTAAACTCAGCTCTGGTCCTTCTGCCAGCATTTCACTAACTGAGGTCTCACAGGCCTGGGAAAGCAGTGTTTTAAGGGATTAGGTGGCGTGTGTAAAAATATTTCTGGACCCTTAATAATTTCACGTGCAGTTAAATTCATGTTTTAGGAACACCTGAGCTGGTGGCTGCTTGAATCAGCAGTCTGTGGGGTAAACCCAGGAGACGGCTTCAATGGGGACCAGAGGAGCGATTAAAAAATATGGACCTTTAACTCGAGGAGACAGCGGAGGGAGACCATGGAAGATGGATTTATGAAAATGACAACAAAATACGCACAGACTAGCCCCAGCTCTGCCTTTGACTTCACCCCATCTGGGCCTCAGTTTCCCCACATGTGAAAGGAGAGCCTCAGCCTTTATGAACTCGACAACAGAGATGTGTGCAGAACTTAGCAAACGGGAGGAGAGAAGAAAAGTTGTTCTTCTGTAAGGTAAATATAAAAATCACACATCTAGGGGCTAGAGAGATGCTCAGCTGTTAAAAATACTTGCTGCTCATGCAGAAGACCTGGAGTTGGTTCCCAGCACCCACGTGGTAGCTCACAACCATCTGTAGCTCCAATTCCAAAGAACAGAACATCCTGTTCCGCACCAGACACCCACAGAGTATACAGGCACACTTGTAGATAAAATACCCACATACGGAAAAATAAAAATAATAAATGTTTTAAAAATTATACATTTCGTTTATGAGGAAATTCTCCAGGGGAACAGTGTGAGGGCACACATTAACATGGATATACTTAATTACACTGAACCATAGCTTAAAAGAAAGAAACCTTACGTGTGTTTGCCACAGAAAATATAACTAGAATCATACATTTGAGAGATAATGTTTCACATTCCTTTTTTGTTTTTTTTTTTGTTTTTTTTTTTGCTCTGGACAGAGGGAGCAAAGGTGAGCTCCTGTGTTATGGAAGTGGGCAGACCTCAAAAGACCGTGATCCTTTAGCACATCCCACAGCTGAGCTAGTCCTACCCCTGGATGCCAGTCAACCTCTCTTAGACTGGGCTTGCTAAGGACTTGTGAGAGTTGAGAGCAAGTGCAGGGAACCCGAGGATCATTGGTGAACTAGAGAAGCAGTGTTATTTCAATAGCATAAAATAGGACTATATTTGAAAAGATCGTGTGCAGTCATCTTATTATTGGCCTTGAATGTCATCTCAATTAAAAGGTGAATTAAAACCCCAAAATTCAATTCCCTGGGAAGTTAGGTGTAATTCAAATGAGGGGCTGGAGAGAAGGCCCAGCAGGTAAAAGTACTTGCTGCTCAGGCATGTGGACCTGAGTTTGGATCTCAACACCTCTGTAAAAACATCTGAGAGTGACCATATGCACCCATAATCCCAACACTGTGGGCAGTTAGGCAGAGACGAGTGGACCGTTGGGACTTGCTGACTGGCAACACCTGGTCCCAGGGTCAGTGAGAGACGTGCCTCAAACGAATAACCTGGGAAGTGGTGGGGTGGGTTACTCCAGGACCTTCTCCTCTGGCTTCCATGCACATAGGTGTATGCACTGGACACACACAAATGAACACATAAACATACACACACATTCACATACACAGATTTTTAAAGTTCAAATAGGAGTGGATTTTTAAAATAAAATGAAACAGTTGTTTCGGTTGGCATGAAAATTTTAGGAAATTATCCTATGTCTTGAGTGTCAGGCTGAAGGGTTCCAATTATTCTAAAAGTGGCAGGAGACCATCAAAGGGTTGTGGGTCCTCTGTAGAAAGGCTAGTTTGGAATCAAGTGTAGAGAAGACACTTGAAGAACACTTAAAGTGGCTGGGGCAAAGTCCAAAGGAGAGAGCTGAGATCAGGATAGGAGAAGAAGAGACCAAAGGGAGGGATGGAGAAAGACACACCACAGAGGCACCAAGATGTGTTCTGCCACCTTACCATAGCTGCAGGTAATCAAGAAGGGAGAAAGCCTGAGTCTTCATACTGAAAGTGAAATGAAGACAAAGAGCAAAGGTCACTGGGAAGATGAGCTGGGGTTTGGACGAAAGTTTAAGATCCTAAGACGTGCCTTAGCCTCACCTCTTTGCTCATTTCTGGTTTTACCACCAGAGGTGCAAATTTCTCACTGATACCTGGTTCTTCTGGGCTTCATACTCCAACACGAATGCCAGTATTGAAGCTACCCACTTTCCATACAGTGAGCATCTTCACAGGGGTGTCTACATCCTCAAACACCCAGCAGATCTGAAAGAGGCCCTTTCTTCCTCTCAGAGTTCCCGTATTCAACGTGTCTCCAAAGCTGACAGCTCCCTCTAGACTAAGTTTCAGGCCCGTTCGTTTTAGTCTCGCATCTTTGGTGACGGATGCTCTGGGAGAAATCACTCACTCGGAACAGCATCCCCTTTCCTCCATCAATACAAACATTTCCCTGCTGTGCATTGCTCTGTGGAGATCGCTGTAGCCCTCCCCGGCAATTCTGAATGTTCCATCTGCTTCCAAGACCTTCCCTCGATCTGACTCAGGTAGATCTGATGTGATCTGCCACATTTTCTTCTCTCACGTGATTTGAGGTATGAATCAAACCACCCTTCTTCCACCAAATTCTCAGCTCCACAACAGGCACGGTTTCTTTTCTCTCCATGAGAAAACCCAGCTCTCTTTACCCTTTACTCGGCTGCCCTGAGGCATCACTACCTTTCAAAGACGTCAGCAAATTAATCCATCACAGGTTGTGTCAGGCAAGATACAAGGCAAGACAGACAGCGAGCAGCACTCAAGGAACCTTCCAGATGCGAAAGGGATGTGAAAGCAGAGCTCCTGTCAAGGGCCTCCTCAATATCAACCACTTCCCACATCTCTGAGCACAACAGTCAATGTAGACTCTTTGGAGTCTCCATATGGTAGCAAAAAGTAACACAAAATGAAAGTGAAACCACTAAAAATCTCATCATAGTGTTCAACATTGGGAGAGTTCAACAAAGGGAGTTCTCCATGCAGGTTTAATGCTTGGCATTGCAGACACAAAGTCATGAAAGACATGCTCTTATCCTCAAGAAACTCAGAATGTACTGGAAGACAGCAGAAGCTGGTGCGGTATAGTATCACTATCAATTAATTACTTGACAAATAATTATCAAGAGCCCACTGTATTCTCAGCACAGGTTTGCATTCAGGGAACCCACTGCAAGGGGCTTTCACTGTCAGCTAGACTGGACTGTAGAATCACCTGGGAGACACAGCTCTCCCAAGGGAGTCTCAGAGAGGTTGAGCTGAAGAAGGGATTAATTCTAAATGTGGGCTGGGCTTCAGACAAATAAAACAAGAAAAGGAGCATTCATCGTTCTGCATTCTGGCTGCAGAGGCAAGGTGGCCAGCCACCCCACAGTATCCCCCATTGGGGTGGATTGTACTCCCTCAAACTGTGAGTCCAAATTAACTCTTTCCTTTAGGAGTTTCTTCTGCCAGATATTTCCTCAACAACAAGAAAACAATAAAGATGCCCATGTTCAGTCAGGGCCTGGGTCTGTAGCCCAGCTCTGCTGCTGACTATCCATGCTGCTTTGGTCAGATAAGCTAGTCTCTGTATGCCTCAGTTTCCCTTTTTATAAAATGGAGAAAACAACAACATCTCCTTCACAAGGTTTTGTGATTATTCAAAGAATTACTGATAAAAAGACGGTTTTTCGTGACACAGAAAGCCTAGTTTTGTTTTTGTTTTTTTTTTTTTTTTTTTCTGTAAGAATTTATGCTTCAATGAAGGCAAGAGTTTGGGAGCATGGGGGGTGTGGGGATGAGGAGAGTCCCTAACTTCTAGAGTGATGCCACCACACAACAGACCATCACTGAAGGCATATTAAATACATAAGAACATTTTTTATGGGAGAAAGCCAGAAATGTGGCAGACTGGGCTGGAATTAACTGATTTTTTTTTTCCCTCAGTGCTTCCAGTGCACATGTTAGAGCATATAGAAATAAACATTTTAAAAATATACATCTGGGCTCCAGAGAAAGATAAAGCCAAAGGTATTATAAAAAGAAAGAAAAAATGCAAGCAATGGTCTAAGGAGAGTTAGACACATATAGTAATTGCTAATTCTTTCCTTGTTGGCAGTGATGATGATGGTGTTACTGGGACTGGAACGGTAGTGATGGTGGTGGTGGTGGTGGTGGTGATGGTGGTGGTGATGGTGGTAGTGGTGGTGGTGGTGATAATAGTGGTAGTGGTGGTAGTTTAATAAAGAGAAGTCTCAAGAAGAATTAAACAGTTCTTAAAATAAGACCAATGTTCCAAGAATGGCGGCTTGAAAAGTCATTCCTCGCCTTGCTTTGCTGACAGCGCCTACATATTCACCAATTAGACTGTGACCTCCCTGGAGATAGAAATGTCTTGTTTAACTCTTCATCTACACTGCAGCTTTATGAAATAATCACAGTACTCAGTGAAACCAAGCTATACTTGGGAAGTGCTGGGACCCTCTTATCCAGTTGTCCATTCATTTACAAGGTCATAAGCTCACAGATGCTAATGTTTAAGATAGACAGAAGATGTCAACAGGCTCATGCTCTCCTCAACTTCTCTTTTTGTTACTTGTATTAGTCCACTTTCTGTGTCTATCAAAGAACGCTACAACTGAGTAATTCATAAAGAATGTAAGTTTTTTTTTTTTTTTTTTTTTTGGTTTATAGTTCTATAGGCTAAGTGGTCTAAGAACATGGTGCTGGTATGTTCTGTTAGGGGCATTATTTGTGAATGAAAATAGCTGGCAATGTGCTTCCTTTGAACTGCCTTTCCTGTCCTCAGGAAATCACAAATGACACTCCTTACCCTCAGTGACATTTTCTAATCCTAGTTACCACGCAAAGGTATTATTCACAAATATCCTTATTCTGTGAATTTGGGCACTCAGTCCCAACACATTTGTTTTGGGGGAGACACATGTAAACCATAACATCACATTCATAAAAGTTGCCCAGTTTACCACGTGGCATTTCTAAGGAAGCTTTCACAGGTCAATTAGAAGACGTTAATATTCAGGCTCTCTGTGACTTACTAGGACCTGTTCTACCTTTGGACATTTGGTGTATTGGTCTTTAGAAGGGATGACAGAACATCAGTGGAATGAACAAGAATAGGACCCCAGACAACTCAGGTTTCCATCCCACTCCTTTAATTATTCTGCAGCATATAATTTGGACTCTCTGAAAACAATTTAGGAAGCACATTGGGGCAGAAATTATAACAGTGTTCTTAGCTGGAATTAACCAGTTCAGAGAGGTATTGTATATTTTTCTTTGTGTGATTAAAGTCAATATAGTACAACTAATGAATATACCAATGCCAGGACAAATAATATTCTAAAGTGAAAAACTATATAGTGTAGTCCTGTGCCCTAGAAGGGATTCACCTCATTACCTAATTTTAATACTCTTCAAAATACCTCCCAAAGCTATATAATTCTGGGGAAAAAACATAACTCTTAGAAAATTCTTAAAGTTAAAATGTTATAATGCATTGAATAGACGTAATAAATTTTTTATTTTTAGCACAAAAGGCACAACATTTTCATTTCTAGAAAAGCAGTTACTACCAGAATTCACTGAATAGGTATTTAGAGATTCTCTTTGCTAGAGTTTCCCTTCATGTTTCTGCCTCGCTCTGTGTCGTGTGGCAATTGCCTCTTAAGCTAAAACATTCCATCTAGAAATGAAGCTCATTCAGATATAGGATGTTCTAAGGGGAGGTAAGACATTCCATCCTTAAGGGAAGCTCATTAAAACTCAGGTAGTAAACAACTCTGTAGCTTCAGGAAGTCCCTGAAACTGACCAGATTCATTAAGCCCGTCCCCCTTCCCAAGTTCATATAAACAGTAAGCAGTAACTGCAGAGGTGCGCTCACACCAGCTGGCCTGTCTGGGAGTGATGTAGACCATCTAAGAGACACCTGTAATCTGTTGAACTGTACAAGTTATACAGTGAATACCAGGTTCTAGCTTTCATGAGTCGTCACTCATGTTGGGGTGAGTTACTTATGCCCCTGTAAATAATCCCAATAAAACTCATTCTCTAAGTTAGTGATATCTTTACTTTGGTCGTTGTAAACTCCCTATCCGGGGTAAATAGTACTTCACATCTCCCCAGGAAGAGCATCACACAACGCCGTGCCCCCGAAAGGCAACTTCCACGTGGACAGTCAGGATTCCCGAGGGGAAGGTGACTATTGGGTGATGTCAGTCCTTTTCTCACAGTGCTCTGGTGAGGTCCACGGAGTCAGGCTCCCAGGGTCTGTTTCCTGGTTCTGAACTAACCCACACAACCATTCACTAACTGCGAACCCCCCGGGGAGGGGGAGTGAGCCAGCTTGTCTGGGTCGGCTACCTGAACAGCGAGGATGACAGCAATAGTGCCATATGCATGGTGCAGTCGTGAAGAAGAGAGAGAGAAGAGCATGGGAAGCGTGTAGAGCGATTCTTGGCACATGGCGAGTTCTTGACGCGTGTGTTAGCTCTGATTGATCCAGCTGTTGAGCTCTGTGCCCTCCAATGAAGTTCTGCATGGATTCAGCCTTCTCTCCACCTCTGGCTCGCTTTGGTAACATACAACACCCACATTTCTGACACAGTTTGGGGCTGAGACTATGAGAATTATGTAGTAGGTACTGGGAAAGGGTTCATAAAGCAATGCCACGCAAGTTGAACAATAAAATTCCCAACGGAGAACTTTTCGGGAGGCTGGATGGGAGAACTAAAGGATGACATGACTCCCTTGAAGTTCTTTGTAAGCCAACCAGGCTCCCTTCAGCTTCCGCCTATATATTATTGGGTTGGTATATTTTGAGATCTCCCCCTTCCTTACATATCACATCTTCCTAACTATAGCACTTTATAGCATTCAGAGGTTTTCCCTCACTTTCTCTTTTCTAAACTCTCTGAACCCAAAGGCATGCTGTGTGCCAGCTGCAGCAGCACCAGGACTTAACAGAGCAGGGTAACACATCCAAATTCTCCTTGAGCTTTCTATTCCTAAAAATATAATTAACTTTAGAGAATCCACACATGAGAACTTCAGCTAAGCAAAAATAAAACGAAATGGTTTGTGGGACCCAAATTACTTTATCTCTGTGCCATTCCTGTCAGCATCACACTTTAATTTTAATTACACTAAGGGAAGAATTATAGGTTAACTGTCAGGATCCGAGTAAAATTGGCAGGATTGCAGCAGGTCATGAACATTGTTCATTCTACAAAGGAAATCAGCTGAATGGCGAGCGGGGCCTGGAATCCACTTCTCCCATTCACAAAGCATTTACTCAGGAATATTCTCTAACTCTTGCCCAGTGACTCCATGGGGAATAGCAGTGGTTAGTTACAGGGAGAATGAGTAAATAAGCAAATATATAGAAGGTAATCGACCCAGATTTTACAGTTTCAGTTATGGAAATGTGTTGGGTGGAAGTGGATGTGCTAGTATGAACTCAGATAAACAGCTATAAATTGACTAAATGTACAGATGCGTGTGTATTTCCAGGCTCCTGTTGCCAAAGGTAGCGTCTCTGATACATGGGTGGAAATGTGATTTCTAAAATACTGTTCTCCACTAAAAAGGAACTAGATTCCATTAGAAAAATGGAAGATTCTGGGGCTCAGCAATGGTAGTACAAGGTAAGCCAGGAGAGTCCTGTGAACCAAAACGAAAGAAAAACAAACAAACAAACAAAAAAGAACCTGCTCAAAACTCTTTAGGACATATCAAAAATACATAAGACCAGCCTGAAAGGATGCCTTCCCGACACCTGTCAGTAGTGTCCAACACCCCATGTTCAAACCTGGTCAAACAAGGCATCAAAACAAGCTGGTACAATCATAGACGGTAAGTCTTTAACTAGGATCAGGAGACAGGTTGACACAAATTAACTATTTTAGTTAAAAGAAGGAAAAGTTGAGTCATAAGATAGAATACCAACTAGTAAATAAAGAATAAATAGTAAACTCAGAAAATTATTATTTGGTAATCATGATAGTATAAACTGAGTCAAGCAAAACAAAAACAAAACATCAATTAATGGGTGAAATTAGTGAGAGAAAGTTTGTTAGGAGACAGGATATTCATACCAGTTATGCTTTGCTAAGTAGTTCTTGTTAATTACTGACAGAGTAGGTCAACTCTGCAGGCACCATTTGTCCGGGTGACAAAACCTGACACCCCAGATAGGGATTAAATCAACACAGTGTGTTTCCTGAGCTGAGGCCCTGAGAACACATCACTATTTCTGCGGCCTCCGTGACAAACATGCAGAACTCCCATGCAGCCATTAAGCGGCATTGGACTAATCTAAACTGAGAGGCTGTCTATAAAGTCACGGGACTATATTTTCCGCCAACTAGCACTATAATGGAGAACAAGAAAAGACTATCTCCTGGGAGAGGAGACTTGAGCTGCACTGTGTGAGCTGGAAGAGAGGTTCATGGGCAGATTTATGGTGGCGCACCTGAATTTTGATAGATATACTATGGGTTTCTAGGAGGGTGTTTTTGTTGGAAACATTCTTTAAAATACTCAGGATTAGTGTTGCATCATGCCATACCTTACTCTCAAATTATTTAAAATAGTATACAGAAATAAAAACAAGGCAAATATGATAAAATACTAGCATCTGGTGCAATCTGAATGAGACTGTGGAATTTCTTGTATTGTTATGATCTTAAGGATTTATTTTATTTTTAATTCTTTGGGCATGTGCCTGCCTGTGTGTTTTTGTGTGGTTTTGTGCACGTAAGTGCAGGTGCTCGCAATGGCCAGAAGAGGGCATCAGAACTCCTGGAACTAGAATTAACAGCAGTTGTGACTGATGTAGGTGCTGGGAACTGAATTCAGGTCCTCTGCAAGAGCATCAAGTTCTCTTAACCGGTCAACCATCTCTCCAACTATGTTGCTTTACTGCTTAATTTTTTTCATAAGTTTGAAAGTAATTTGAAGTTTTAAGCCTTCTTTACTAAAAAGTGAATGCAAAGTAAACATACTTTAGATATAAGATCCTAAGCGAATCACCAGTAAATCTACACAGAAAGGAAGTTCCTCAAACTAATAATAGTTAATAATTATTTTATTAATTGTAATTATTAGATAATTAAATATGATAAGAATTATTGTTTCTCCAAGCACTGAAACACAAAAATAAAGATGTATGAAAAGAATAGATAAAAAACACATGCATTTCTGGTGTAATTATGATACTAGACTTATGATTTCTAAAGATATTTAGAGTAACACAAAATATAGGAGAAGAAAAATGTAGTGAGTCAATTGGAAGCCCCTGACATTATCATTGAGGAAATGACAGCCTTAGGTTTGCCTGTTTCAATTGTTAAGCTAGTCACCAAAGACTGAGTGAAAAAGTTAAGTAGTGAGGAACACTGAATAATAATAGTAACAGAAGAACTGCATGAATCCAAAAGCAACAGGAAAAGAAACAGAACACATGAGGCACATAGAAAACAAATTATCACACGAAGGTGTAATGTTAAGTGTGTATATTACTTATAGAATTAAAAGTATTGAATAATACTAAACCTAAATTAAATTAAAGTATAAATCAACCCATGGCTGCTTTTGAAAGTCACGTTCCTGAGACAGAGATGTAGAAATAGGAAAAGTAAAAAGTTAGAAGAGAACATACAAACAGTAGCTGAAAGTTGATGGAGCTATACAAATATTAGTCAAGGTGAATTTTAAGATTGTTGTGTTAATAATAAAAATTATATTTACCAAGAAGATATTACTCTTTCTGAATTTGTATGTATTCAACAACATTTTTGTAATATATAATGCAAAACATTTGTAAAACTAAAAGAAAGAAATAAACACCAGCATGGAAAGCATTAACATAATTGTCATAATAACTGATTGTATACACAAGGAAAAACCACTGGAAAATAAAAGATAACTAAACAACGTAATTCACAATCCCAATCTGACATATGAAAAACACTATTAAGATGAAACATATGCTTTTTTTTTTTTACAGGTATAGAAAAGTTCCTAAAACTTATGTGCCTATGTTGTAAGCAAACCTTAAAATATATCAAAAGATTGGCTTAAAGCAGCAGTTCTCAAACTGTGGGTAGAAATCCCTTTGAGGGTTGAATGACCCTTTCACAGGGGTCACCTAAAAACATTAGAAAACACAGGTATTTAAATTACTATTCACAACAGTAGCCAAATTATGAAGAAGCAACACAAATAATTTATGTTTGGAGGCTCACCACAACATGAGGAGCTATATTAAAGGGTTACAGCATTAGGAAGGTTGATAACCACTGACTTAAAGGAATTTTTGGACTGCAACCAAATAACCAAATTAACTTATATATCTGCAAAGTTAACTCCATAATATTTTGCAGATTAAATAATATTCTAATATAACATTCAATAGCATCTCTAGATCAAATGTGGTAGTGACCAGGCATATTAAAACATATGCTGAATAGAATGATAATGATATGATATGCAGCTTACGAAAAGTTGAATAAAGTACATTGAAAGGAAATGGGTCTGAAAGCTTAAGTTAGAATAAAAGATATAAACTGAAAATAAATGACCTCAGTATCCATAGAAAATAAGATTTAAAAGAGGAGAATTAATGAAATAGAAAACAAACATACAGTAGAGAATCAGCCAAACCACAGCCTGGTTCCTTGAAAAGACAGATGACTTAGGAAGGAGAGGAGAGAAAAAAAAAAAGGAACATCCAGAACAAATAAAAGGGCACTACTACAGGCCCTACAGGAACCAGTTAGAATGACTATATTATGGTGAAAAACTGCACCAATTAGCTTTCAATTTAGATAAGATAGGTACATCTTTAGATAACACCTTTCTAAAGCTGATGCAAAAGAATTAAACACATGAATAGCCTTATGTATTTTAAATAATTTGAAATTTATTTTTAACAGAACCCATAGATACTTGACTATCAATGTTTATCGTAACAGTGTTCCCAGAAGCTGTTATAGAACTGACCTAGGAATCCAGAGGAATAGATACAGAAAATGTGCAATGTACACACAATGAAAAGTTTTTCATCCTAAAAAAGAATGAAGATATGTTGTCTGCAGAAAAAAAAAAAAAAACAAAAAAGATGCAACTGAAGATAATCATATTAACAAAATTAAGCCAATCTTAGAAAGATAAACGTATTTTTCTCTCATTTATGCTTCCTGGATTATATATATTTACATTAAGTAATGTACAGGTGCATAAGGTGGAAGGAGAAATGAAACTGGCTAGGGAGCACGGGGAACAAATGAGAGAGAAGAGGGCAAGGAGAGGAAAGGCAGGCACAGGGGGCGCGCTTGATGTACATCATAGGCCTGAGTGACCTTTTTTTTTTTTAATCAAAAGTAAAAGTAAGAATCTTATTCCATGCCATACAGCTTTAGAGGGAAGTTATCCTAAAAAAGTAAGCAGAGAATCTTGGTTCCTGGGGATAGAAAAGGAGCCAACACTTTACCATTCTCACTGAGTTGAAACCCTGATACCACACTGCCTATGAAATAACTTAGATGAATTAATTACTTGTTAAGGATTCTTTACGATGTATCAGGAACCACTCAGTTCCACTCCAAGGATCCTTTCCCATCTGTTGCAGTATATCATAAACATTAGGACATTTTTATTAATAATAAAAATCTTCCTTCTGGTAGCTTCCATCCATAATTGCTTTTAAAATCCATCATATTGGTTTGAAGCAGTTTAAATTTGGTACCCTTTACTGGAGTTTGAAAAAAAAAGTTTTCTAAAACCTTTTGCAAGGCCGAGTAGATGAACAGCTGATATTCTGACTCTAACTTCAAACTTTGTATCACCTTCATCTAACATGCCTACAACTTAGAAAAGGAGCCAAGGTGTCTACTTTATGCTACCTGAGAAAGATGTGGTAGGACTAAATATGAGTTTCTCAGATAACGGTAGCAACATTTGGCTGAATAGTGCTCAAGACAATGCTTTCTCATGCTCCATGCACTACTTACCAGGCTGTGATGAGGAAAGCAGGCTACTTACTCTTTCTATCTTATGTGGAAGGAAACTGAACTGAGAAGGGTCACACGCTGGCTCAGACCCATACAGGTAAGGAGGGGTCATGCCTTGAGCCTAGAGACTTCTTACTCCTAATTGTATGCGTCTTACTTCATGCCACACAGCCCTAAATACTTAAGAAGTATAATGGATACACATGGGTCCACTTCTTCCAGGGATGCTCAGCCTGGAAAGGTAAAGACTAAAGAGGAAAAATTATCATCCCTCCTTAACAGTGTAGCTAGCAGCCATCTCTACATGAGAAGAAGCGGTTACCATATACATCACAGAACAAGCCATGAAGGACCCTCACCTCCAAGGTACCATTCCCATCAGTGTGAAACCTGCTTGCTTAGGATGCTTGGAGAGCACTGTGCAGCCCTTGGAGGACGTTTCCACAGTGGTTCTGTCCTTTGGGATCATCATCAACCCACAGAAAGTAAATAAACAACTTTCTCTCTTCCCCAGACCCAAAGATTAAATAAATTGTTGATTCTAACTAGTGTATTCATTAACTCATTCATCCATTTAAGAAAAGTTATCCATGGGCCAAGCTCACTTGAAAGACACCTTGACATGTTACCTTCCATGATCATGTGTTTTACCTGGGTATGTTCAAGTAGACTTAGAGAAACACCTGGCCAGACTCAGATCTTAAACAACTTTGTATTCTATGGGTGTAGCATATCTTACAGCAAATAACAAATATTCAGTAAGCAACTGAAAGAAAGGAGGAAGAGTTTCTGGGCCTTTTCTCAGCAGGAGCTTCTTCCTCCTTCCACGCCCTCTCTTCTCCCTGTCCACTTGGTGCCTGCAAAATGCAACTCTCAATGTTTTCTTTTTACTCTACTCTACTGAAAATGTCCAAATTCCTCATGGTCCCAGCCCAGTCCTTCCTAGCTCTGAGCAGGGACTTGGCTGAGCTCTGAAGAAGCCCTCTCTCTGACTGCCTGCTGCAGCTTAGCTACTCGCTTTGGTTGTCCACAGAGGCAGCTCTGGGCTGGTCCCACTGCCTGGCCCTTTGCATGCTGGACCTCCTGCTGGAGCACTGAGTCTGGCTCTGCCATTATATCCTGGCTTCCAGGAGCCGAGATTCTCCAAGACCCAGCTGTAAAGCAGTGTGGAAGCATATTAACAGGCATGCCTAGAATTAATTCATCTCAAAGAAACAGATCATTCTTTGGAAACAGCCTGCTGTTCACATGCTTGCGCTGAATGTCATTCAGTGGTTGGTAACACTGTAGAGATTTGGGAGCCACTCAATCGCCAGCCATTTCATTCTTTGGAATTTCTTTTTTTTGACATCAAGATCAGCAAGCAAGCTTTTGAACAATCCTCATTTCAAGTTCAAAATGTGAATGAGTTTCTGCCTGAAAGAAACAATGAATTCTCTTCCAAAAAAACAGTGATAATTATTAGCAATTTCTGAAGGTGAACTAGAGAGGATTCATTCTCACACTCTGTTCTCAGCTGTCTGATGAAGATGGAAGGTTTATATAGGCTTGGCTAGTCCCCATGGCAACAGCCTTTCTCCTGGGTTACCATAGGAATGGTGAAGGCCTTTATAAGCCTCCATTAGCAGAGACTGGGGCGGCAGCAGCCGGCAGTGTCTGCTGGGGAAGACTCTGTAAAGTGCCAGGGAGGGCGTTTGAGAATTAATTTTCCCCTGGAGCAGCTGTGAGGATCTGTTAGCACCCACCTTGACAGCTTCCAGCATGAGCTAACGCCAGGATCAGTGGGGTGCCTTGACCACTTGAAGAGTTTTCCCAACTCGAGCTACATTCAGATAGGGTCATGTTTTAAAAGGTTCTGAAACAGGAGGAAGGAATCTCTTCTGACAAAACCTCACCCTGGAGACACGCAAAACAAGTTTCTAAGCCGCCAGGGCAATAATGCATAGAAACCATATTATAATTAACGTGGTGATGGCTGGTGGGCAGGGTTGCTGTTCTGGCTGAAGGCCTTTTCCCAAATTCCATAGGTTGAAACTCAATTGCCAGTGTGATAGTGTTAAGAGAAGGGGGAGGCATATCTGCCTGGTGGAGGGCCACTGGGCCGGGCACACATGCTACCCATTGTCACCTGTGGTGTCACTGCAAGGAAATCGGGTGACAGAAAGATGGGAGTGATGGGAGACTAGAGGGGAGTGGTGAATGCGCTGTGGAGAGGCTGAACTGGTGACCTGACAGCAGCGATGGCTGAGAGAGAAGGCTGAGGTTGATGGTTGAGCATGTCGTTGCCCAGTGGCCTCAATGAGATGGTGTGCAGCAGCCTGGAGCTTGGGCAGACTTGGCCCCCAAACAAGCTGGCCAGACACAGGATCTTGACCCGAGATGGAGGCCTGAGATGAAGGGTGGTCCACTTTCTAGATTAAACCTCCTTGAAGGACCACTGTGTCCCACGATGCTGCTGAGGACCATGGGTGGCCCTGATGTGGCCGAGAACCATGTTGTCACCTGATGATATGAAGATGTTCATGGCCTACGCCATGGCCTGGGTCCGTGTCCATGTCCATGGGCCATGCTGCCCCTGGGAACCATACTGATGTGAGTGGACTGTGCTGCCCCCTGAAACCATAGTGGTGAACAGGTCTGGGCTGTAGCGAGGGCCATGTCTGGATTCATGGCCTTAATGCGGCTGGGTCTGTGATGGTGGCCATGGCCTTAACTACCACTGGAAAGCCATATGGATGTCCATGGTCTGTACTGCAGCCTGAACACATGTTGATGTCTAGGGGTGGAGGGGGATGAGGGAGAGGATGGGAGGAGTAAGGGGGCACATTGATGTGGGTGGCCTGCTCTGCCACCTGGGTCCATAGTGCCATCTAAGCCTGTGCTGCCACTGAGGACTATGTCTGGTCTGTGCTGTTACTGCAGCCAGATCTCTGTTATGTTCGTGTCCGTGATACCGAAGGCCATGTGGACACCGGTGGTGTGTGCTTCGGCCAGAATCCATGTTGACGTCCATGATACCAGCTGCATCGGTGGGCCTTATCCAGGCATGGCGCTACGGCAACCGAAATCCTATTCGTAGTCTGCACTGATGCCAGAAAGCATGCGGAAGCCCATGATCCACGCTCCTGCAGTCTTTAAAGAGCAAATGGTGTTTTTTTCAGTGATAACAATGACTGCAGACAGACAGTTGAAAAGAGGGGCATGGAAGACTTCTGTGACAACCCTGCTCCACCCCAACATGCCCCCAATAGTAACAACCTAGACAGGAAGCCATTGAGAGACCTCTTAAAAATTGTGATAGGATGATGGGGTGTCACCTTCTATAGTAGATGACAGAGAGAGAGAGAGAGAGAGAGAGAGAGAGGCCTTGGTGGGAGGTGATTAAATGCCTAGGGCAGAACCATTGCAAATGGAATTAGTGTCTGTCAAAATAAGTGTGAGAGAGCCGGTCACCCCCTTTCTACAAGCCGTTCACCTGCCTACTATGTATGCAACCAAAGGCAGCATTGATGAAGGAGAGGACAATTCTTCACAAGATACAGATTTCACTACTGCTCTGACCTTGACGTTCTCAACATCAAGGGCTGTGAAAAACAGATTTCTATTATTTATAAAAATGTTTGGACTGAAGTATTTTATTGTAAGAATTGAATGGACTGAGACAGTTGCACAACAGCATGAGTGTCTTTAGAATCCCAAACTGTACACTTCAACGGAAAAAAATTACACCAAATTTGTTCATTCTACAGCTGTTTTAAAAATTAATGTCATGGTAATTATGGTATGACTATTACTGAACATAAATTGTAGCTCAGGCTCTATAGTAATCTCTGCAGAAGTTTCATACTGTTCAGGAGTCTGATGGAATGATTATAGAAGCTTTTGAATTATGCTTAAATATTTGTTGTTTTCTTTCTTTCTCATCTCTCTCTCACTCCTTTCCTTTCTTTTTCTACTAAGGGACCTTTTTATGCACAGGAACACATTTACTTACTCTGATCTTTGAATTCTTTTAAACATAATCTTGTATTATCGGGAAAGGCACAGATATTTCCATGCAAATAGGCTGGCTTGTGCACATATTTATTTCTCCTGAGATGTATGTGTGTGTGTGCCACAAAGTTTATGAGAGACTTGCATATAGAAAGAACTGTTCAGTAAACAAACTTACAAATTTGTTGGTAATATTCAGGTACTAGAAAACCCTCTTTCATCAGAATGAAGGCACAATCTAGTTCCACTCTCCAAAACAAATAATTTACGTGATAGCCATCCACCAAGGTGTTTGGTCAATCTACATGGAAATAAAAAGTCTAGGGAGAAGGAACATAAAGCCCTCTGTAATTCCATGCACTAAAAGAACAAGGCAGCAACATGAATTGGTTATTTTCAAAGCAAGCCCATTGCATATGCCACCAGAGAAAGTACATCCTCTTGAGTTTCAGTCATGCTAGGCACAGCTGTGAGGAAAGCTGACTGGGGTCTTTCTACAAAGAGTTTCAAGTCTGGGCGCTGCCTCTGAAGCTGTCCACACTGAAGTGTGAAAATGGCAGAAAGAAGCCTTTACTTTCTCTTCAGAGGCATACACAGACGAGAGATGTTAGGTAATGAGTGAAAAAAAAAATACCAGATTGCATTTACTTTTCTTTCTGGCTTTGCTTTCACAGTACATTCTTCCCAAGAACAAGTGGTATTTCTTGTTTGGCTGCTTTGGTAAACTTTTGTTTTAAAACTTTTGTTTTAAGGTGCTTGGAGAGTTATTTGGAATGTGCACTTGCAGTTTTGCAAGATGAAGAGGTTCTGGGGGTCTGGTATACAGCACTAACAAACAAGTAGGCTACTAAACTGTGTGCTTTAAAATGCTCAAGATGCTGATTTTTAAGTTTTTCCTCTCTCTCTCTCTCTCTCTCTCTCTCTCTCTCTCTCTCTCTCTCTGTGTGTGTGCTTTAAAATGCTCAAGATGCTGATTTTTAAGTTTTTCCTCTCTCTCTCTCTCTCTCTCTCTCTCTCTCTCTCTCTCTGTGGGTTTAACTGAATGAGTTTCTTCCAGCCTCCTTAGGGGCTGCAGAGGACAACCCAAGAAAACATCAGAGAGTCTGTGACTGCCACTGAACTCACTTCTGTCCATCCAGGTTTATCTTTATTGTGCTTGCCCATCTCCTTCTCACCTAGAAAAAATAATAACTCCAGGCGGTGCTGTTCTTTCTTTCAGGAACAAAACTATTGCCTTCTCATGGGGACCTCACATCCAGCCTCTGCCTTTTGCCGTCACGTTGTTGGACTTGACTGTGACTTCTACCTTCTCCTAGAGTGCCGTGTTGAACCTGCACTTAAGTTAGATCTGATGCCTCTGATTTCGTGAGCTCCATTTGTGCTCTTATCTCCACACCCCACCCTACCATGGGAACTTCACATTGGCCTACATCAGAAATGGAATGGGTTAGCCAGGTGGTGGCACATGCCTTTAATCCTAGCACATGGGAGGCAGATACAGGTGGATCTCTGAGTTTGAGGCCAGCCTGGTCTACAGAGTTAGTTCCAGGACAGCCAGGGCTACACAGAGAAACCCTGTTTTGAAAAATAAATATGAAAGAGCGGGAGAAAGAGATGGAATGGGTTAGACACAAAGCTGTAAAGTATTATTGACACCCTGGAGAAAAGGAAAATAAAAAAGTGTAAATCTTGGGACTGGAGAGATGACTCAGCAGTTAATAGTGTATACTGACTTTTCAGAGGACTTGAATTTAGTTTCCAGCACCCATGTCAGGCAGATCATAGCTGCTGTAACTCCAGTTCTTGAAAATCCAGCATCTTTTTCTGGCCTCCAAAGGCATACAACATGTCCATGTTGTCATCATCATCATCATCTCTCTCTTTCTCTCTCTCACACACTAAATAAATAAATAATCCTAACAGATTATAGAATGGCAAGTAACCTCTCAGTAAATAATACCCTACATTAGTCATTCTCATCTAAGATTTGAGGAGTTATATCTTGACAACAGATTATATGATGTAGACTTTGTGATTTTTCTTAACCAATTTTTACAAACCCAATATTAATCAACATGTAATATACTAAGGCCACCAACATGACTAATGTGATTCCTGCTTAGCCACAGCAGACAACCAGAAAACTTTTCTGTGCCGGACCAGATAGAAAGTAGTTCAGACGGATAGGCCATAAACCTGCAATATTCAACTCTGCTGATGTCTATCGGAAGCAGCCAGAAGCAACACACACAGAAAGAATAGTACGGCTGTGTTCCAGTGAAACATATGTTACCCATGTTGGTGGCAGGAGGATTTCATCCTGGGGCAGCTGGCTTCAGCTCCATCACCTGAAGCAAGCTGCAGAGTTACTGGAGGTGGACGAGGCAGTATCCAGCCGTAGCTGATGCTGAGGTTCATTTCTAGACATTAAAACCTTAAGTGGCCAGAGAAGGCCTTGTTATTATTTATCATTGGCTGATTCACTTGTAAGTCTAGGGTAAAGTTGGTTGAGGTGCTCTTGTTGTGTGTTGGTTTGTTTGTTTACTCAGCTACGAGTCTTTCTAGAAGTGTTGACCTTCTATCTATTCACTGTCTGGTCGGAGAGGCCATCCTTGACTCTCTGTAAGCATCGTGTCTATGTTTGCTCTAGGCGACCCACTTTACCCCTATTGGAAAATCATCACTATTTATTTCAAATTCATTGAAGTCATCCAGTATCTTACCCATTTCACAGCTCTTCTAAGATACTCAAAGTGGTCCAGATCCTGCAGTTCTCTGCAATATAATCTCTCCAGGCCTGGACACAGAGAATCCTTTTACATACATAGTCATTTCACTAATGTGTCCTTCCATGATTGTTTTTAACTTTCATTTTCTTATGTTCTACCCCTTGCATTTATGAGATTGTTCTCCTTGGAAAAGCAAATGGGAGGCCATTTTTTAATGGCTTTTAAAGCATTTACTCAAAGTATGTGCTTTTCCTATTTTCTATTTACTCTTGAACTTGCTCCAAATAGAATTTTGTGTCTTTTGATTCTGTCCTAAGCATTTTCTTCAAGTCACAGTGGATCATAAGTTTTTGACTTTCTGACATCATTTGCACAAATATTTATCATCCTTCACATGTCTTTATTTTCTGGTCATTTCTTTCTAGGATCTGAGCTCATGTAAATGGTCCGTGTGAAGTGAGAGGATGATTGGAGCCTATCTATTGGTATAACACTTCCTTTTCTCTGCTGTCAGGCCCTATGCTATTTCATGAACAAAAATACCCAGCCCAGTGGCCCTTCTGACTCTCACAAGACATCTGACGCTTTAGAATTTTAAAACAGTTGTATTTTTTTTCTCAGTTTCTTCTCCTAGTCCCCTTGTGAACACAAGCTCTTTCTTCCAGGGTTTCTTTCCTCTTGGATAATAATTAAATCCAGAAGACCTGCCTCATGTCATATCACAGGATAAGTAAGATTTTTCAAAAGATGGGTGGAGTCAAAGGTTTGTTTACTCTGATAGCTTTGGTTTTCAGCTTTAGTTTTTGTTTTTTTTTAATATTATATGAGAGAATAACTCATATATATATATATATATATATATATATATATATATATATATAAAACATGTTGAGTGACTATCAGGGTAGGGACACCCTATTGCAAGAGGACTTGGAACATCTTTTGGAGCTGATTTACTTCTCAAGAAGAGGGGCTTTGTATAGTGTCGGAGACAGCAACAGGGATGAGGGTCCCTGAGGGGCTCTGAGGACAGAAATCCTGATTCAGACAGGGTGAGAGACTTCCGTTTGGAATTATTCTGATCCCTCATCCAGGTAGACACACGCATCCTGGAGAGAAGGTAGCAATGAGTCATTTGAAACAGCCTTTCCACCAAAATCATTCCTGAGATCCCAAAAGAGGCTGGACCAAGGGACAAGGAAAGGGCCTGGCAGTCCAAACAGTGAGTATCAGATGACAGACAGCTGTGCACAATCATGCTTGCTTCCTTAGCTGTGCCATGGGTCAGGCATCCATTTCCCCATATGGCTAGATGATCTGTAGGATACTACTGTGAATTTCAACAGTAACTTCTTTTATACCCTTTTCTTTTTAAAGATAATTCACAGCTCAATGCATCTTACTCAAATGCGTGTCTTCCAGCACCGCCATACCTCTTTGGTGTAGGTATAAAGATCCTACTGTCAAGTCTATAGATTCCTGAGCTGCAGCTCCCTTATGTTAAGACATTGTGGTCATTCTAAGTGTGGTCACACACTAAGGAGGAATTGTGGGAACCAGAGGGATCGAAGACACCAGGAGAGTGTGGTCCATGAAATCAACTAAGCAGAGTTCACGGTGGCTCATAGCAATGGTGAAGCCTGAATAATCTATACTAGGTCCTCTGCAGATATGTTATGGTTGTTGGCTTGGGGTTTTAGGGGGCTCCTGACAGTAGGACTGGGGATGTCTCTGACTCTCTTGCCTGCTCTTAAGACCATTTTCCACCTACTGAGTTGTCTCTTCCAAACTCAAGTGTGAGGGTTTCTGCCTGGCCTTATTGTATCTTGTGTCATGCTCTGTTGATGTCTCTAGGAGGCCTACTCTTTTCTGGGTTAGAGGAGAGATGGGTTGAGGGATGGGTCTGGGGGAGAGGGGAGATGAAGGGAACTGAGAGGAGTGGAGGGAGGGGAATCTGCAGACAGGATGTATTGTACGAGGGAAGAAAAATAAAACTTGAAAAAGTCTCTTTAACACCTTGATGCTTTTTATTGTTTATTTTCCTAGCTGCTTCTCCTCACGCTTATGCTTCTGTACAAGAGGTAGCCAGTGTTGTGATATTATTGAAATAATTGCTTAGGATGTCCTGATCTAACCAGCACTTCTGTAAATTAGTTACTAATAATGGTGATGGCTTGTGCCAATTGCCAGGTAGCTGTTTTTTACCACCTCTGTTCTGACTCCCTCTTTCCCTCTCTTTTTCCATTCTTCCTTTTCTTTCTTTTGTGTGTATAACTAGAGAGTAAACGGAGGGCCTTGCATATGCCAGGGAAACATTATCTATACCTCCAAGCTACAATCTAAGACATTTTTAATTTTTATTTTGAGACAAGTGCTCACTCATGATTTAGCCCAAGAAGATCTTAGAACCTGCAACTTTCATGCCTTGGTCTCCTGAGTGGCTGGGATTACAGGCATGTCCCATTCCTGGCTCCCCTACTTTTTTCCCCCACAAGAGATAGTTAGTCCCCACTTTATAGAAAAAAAATACTGAGACTCAGTGGATTAAATAACTAGCTAAAATTTACAAAGACATTAAGTAAAAAGGATGGTCTAGTAGTCAAAGCTCAGATAACACCCTCAAAGAAATGTTGAAGGACATTTAATGAAGGAACCACCTCAAGGTGCAAGGAGAGTTGTAAGGATGATACAGCAACCTCTGGTTGGAAATAACAGAAAGCTTTTCACCATCCACGGACATGAAGGAGGCAAGAGGGATGGCTAATCGCTGTCTGCTGGCAAGTAATAAAAATAGAGTTTTTTTATTACTAACAACAAAAATAGAGTTGTTAGTCAGCCACAACTTAGTCAGAATGCAGCAAGCACAGGGGGAACAGTCTGCAGCAGGATGTGCTGGTGCACACCTGTGATCCCAGAACGCAGGAAGCTGAGGCAGGAGTCCAGGGCCGCCTAGCTTACATAGTAAGATGTTGTGTCAAGGCAGATAGCAGAAATATTCTAGAAGATGCATACATGTCCTGACCTTCCTCCCCTTCTCTGACCAAACTTCTCACTGTTCAAATTCATCAGGAAACAAGAGAGCAAAACATTGTAGCTTTCAGTACACAGAACATGGTAGAAAAGGGAGGAAAGTGGGTCTGAAGGAAAGCAGGAATGTTCCTAACTTTAAAGCCTTCCCTCTTTCCCTAAATCCAAAATGCCATGACACCCACATCTACTAAGTACTCGCTTTTTCAATGTCCAACATCTTGATCTTATCCAATTTCCATTCTCAGACGTGTTTCTGAGACTGTCACACAGTTGCAGACAACCCTCCCTCCCCCAAGTTGCTCTTCCAAATGATGACATAAAGGAACAGAAAAAAAGAGACACGTTGCCGGCAAGCTCCGCAGTGTCCTGCTCAGCCGTGAAGAGTCCCTTGAGATTTGATGACAACAGCTGCCCACGCGTGAGTCATTAAGGGTAGACTGTCGCTGCCGATGCTGCCAGGGTCCAGACACATCTGCTTCAAGAATCCTCCCTATGGTTAGGAAGCTGGTCAAGCTGGTCGAGCCTAAAGTCCCCCCCATTTCCTCTCTGGCCTTTATTATTCTGCCCTATCTTCCTTTTCTTTTTAAAGCAGAAATAAAACACTCATTCGTCAGCTCTTTTATGTTCTCTTCAACCATGGAAATCTGCCAAAGCTCCCAGTGGCTACTGGTTAAGGACGTTACTTTAAACAGCATAGACCCACATTTTCTGTATCCATTCCTCAACTGAGGGGCATCTGGGTTGCTTCCATATTCTGGCTATTAAAAATAAAGCTGCTACAAACATTGAGAAAATGTCCTTATATACTTGAGCATCTTTCAGATATATGTCTAGGAGTGGTGTAGCCGAATCTTGAGGTAACACTATTCCTAATTGTCTGAGAAAGCACCAGATTGATTTCCAAAGTGGTTGTACAAGTTTACATTCCCACCAGCAGTGGAGAAGGGTTCCCCTTTCTCAACATCCTCTCCAGCATGTGCTGTCACTTGAGTTTTTAATCTTAGCCATTCTGATGGGTGTAATGTGCAATCTCAGGGTCGTCTTGATTTGCATTTCCCAGATGACTAAGGACACTGAGCATTTCTTTAACTGTTTCTCTGCCATTCAATTTCCTTCTGTTGAGAATTCCCTTGTTTAGCTCTGTACCCCACTTTTTAATTGGATTACTTGATTTTTTGCTGTTTAATTTCTTGAGTTCTTTATATATTCTGGAGATTAGTCCTCTGTCGGATAGAGGGTTACTGAATATCTTTTCCTAATCTGTAGACAGTCGTTTAATTCTGGTGCCAGTGTCCTTTGCTTTACAGAAGCTTTTCCATCTCATGAGATCCCATTTATTGATTGTTGCTCTTAGAGCCTGTGCTGTTGGTGTTCTGTTCAGGAAGTTGTCTCCTGTGCCAATGAGTTCAAGGTTCTTCCCCACTTTTTCTTCTAAGAGGTTTAATGTGTCTGGTTTTATGTTGAGGTCTTTGATCCACTTGGACTTTAATTTTGTGCAGGGTGATAAGTATGGATCTATTTGCATTTTTTCTACATGTAGTCACCCAGTTAGACCAGCACAGAAATTGTGGTACATTTACACAATAAAATACTACTCGGCAATTAAAAATAAGGAAATCATGAAATTTTCAGGCAAATGGTGGGACCTGGAAAAGATCATCTTAAGTGGGGTATCACAGAAGCAGAAAGACACACAAGGTATATACTTACTCATAAGTGGATATTAGACATAAAATATAGGATAAACGTACTAAAATCTATACCTAAAGAATTCATACCTAAAGAAGCTAATCAAGGAGGACTCTGGGTAAGATGCTCAATCCTCATTCAGAAAGGCAAAGAGGATGGATTTCAGAAGAGGGAGAAAACAGGGAAAAGGACAGAGGCCTACCACGAAGGGTCTCTGAAAGATTCTACCCTGCAGAGTATCAAAGCAGATGTTGAGACTCTAGCCAAACTTTGGGCAGAGTGCAGGGAATCTTATGAAAGAAAGGGGAGATAGAAAGGGAAGGGACAGGAGCTCCACAAGGAGAGCAATAGAGCCAAAAAATCTGGACACAGGGGTGTTTTCTGAGACTGATACTCCAACCATGGACTATTCATGGAGATAACTTAGAACCCCTGCACAGATGTAACCCATGGCAGGTCCATATCAAAGTGGGTTCTCTAGTAATAGGAACAGGGACTGTCTCTGACATAAACTGATTGGCCTGTTCTTTGATCCCTTCCTCCTCAGGGGGGTGCAGCATTACCAGACCACAGAGGAAGACAATGCAGCCACTCCTGATGAGGCCTGATAGACTAGTATCAGATGGAAGGGGAGGAGAACCTCCCCTATCAGTGGACTGGGAGAAGGGCATGAGTAGAGAAAAGGGAGAGAGGGTGGAATTGGGAGGGAAAGAGGGAGGGTGCTACAGGTGGGATACAAAGGGAATAAACTGTAATTAATAAAAATATAATATAATAAAAAAAACCCAGCATAGACCCCCTCCACAAAGGGCAGCCTTCACATTCCCAAGGACAAGGAACTAGCAATTGTACTGGTCAATCCCCAAGGCATAAACTGAACCACTTTTTCCAACCTGCAGTAGCATTACTTTAAAACATCACATGAAATGAAACAATTTTATATGCAGGAAACCTCAAGGAATCTGAAGAAAACACTTCTGGGCCCAATAAGTCAATCCAGTAAGGCCACAGTTAGGAAATCAAAACATGAAATCAGTTCTGTTTCCTCTACTGGTAAAGGAGAAAACGGACAGTAAAATCAAGGGGAAAATACCAGCTACAATAACACTGAAGCATGAAGCAGTTATATATTAGCACGTATTGCAAGGCTTGATCACGGAAGACTATACGATCATGCTGTCGTGAATTAAGAACTCCAAACAACGACGTATGTCACTGTGACTGCAAGTCCCAGTATCGGAAATATACCACTTTTCCCTAAGTTGATCTACAGATTCAGTGTTACCCCAATCAACACTGCAGCATTCATTTTTTTAAATGTCCATGAAATGGCAAATGATGATTATCCAAAACAATTCCAAAAACAGCACAAAGTTAGATGACTCACCTGATTTCAAGACTCTACAAAACTAGGAACACAGGCGTTGGGTGTGATGACACATGCCTGTAGTCCCAGGCATTGGGAGGAAGAAGGGTCTGGGCTCAAGTCTGCCTGGATGACATAGTTAGAGTCACATGACAGACAAGGCTATACAATATGATCCTATCTGAATAAATAGATGAATTATGTTAATCTAAATAACAACATTGATTAGGATGGACAAAGGGATTAATGTGACGAAATAGACTTCATATACAACTCATTTTAACAAAGGTCCTGAGGTAATTCAGCAGAGGAAGGATGACCTTCAGTAAATAGCGCAGGAATCAGTAGGCACATGTGTAAGAAAGAATAATCCTCAGCTTTTTTAGTTCATAGGGGCAAAAGTAAAAAAGAAACTATTGAACTTGAAGAAGAAAACAGACGCTTTGAGACCTTGGGTGAGACTCTTATACCGAGCTTTGGCTCTGGCCACATCACCTTGCTGACCTTTCCCTTCTGTTAATGTGTGGTATATCATCTCAGCTAAAATTCTTGACTTCAGTGTAACTTGAGGAAAAAAGGCCCAGCCTGGACTGGCTTGGATCTCAGCCTTATCTAATGACAAAGTGTGGATTTGCTTTTCTTTTCCTTTGCAAATGTACATCTTCCTAAGTACAAAGAGAAAATGCAGGCTGAGGCCTCACAGGGCTGATCTTCCTCTGGGTCCTAGGGCCATCAGACTGTCTGTTTTGAAGTTTGGTTGTGATTTGGTAGCATGTTCTCTATTTGAGGGTGTTTGTGACCCCTAGGGAGGAAAGATAGTGCTTCGCTACCTGTGAATGATCCACTGCTTATGAAGGAACTAGAACAAGCTTGATTCTTTCTTGAGCTGAAATCTGCCTGTGTACAGGATTCAGATGAAGGTCATGTGGAAACGTCAGCTGCATACATACTAAATTCCGCGTACTTGACACACGGGCAGGTCACACAGAACGCGTCCTCCATTACAGACGGCATTTGCGGCTCCTCGGTAGAAAAACTAGACACAGAAGAAACATGATGAATTAACTAACTAGTAGAATTCTTGGTTGAATTCTAGATTTATATTAAAAACATAATTACTTAACCAGCACGCTGTCTTAAAACCTTACTCTGTCGTTAAAGGTGGTGTTATAACTTCTGCTTTTATGTGGTTGCTCTGTTTCTACTTAAACAAGGTAGACCTTTGTCCTACTTTGTCTCCATTGTTGGGATAAACAGCAAGGCCAGAAGCAGCTTGGGGAGGAAAGAGTTTATTCAGATGACATCAACAGTCCATAATGAAGGGAAGTCAGGGCAGAAACCTGAATGCAGGAGCTGATGCAGGGGCCATAGAGGAATGATGATTCCTGCTTTGCTCCTTATGGCTTGCATATGGTTTTGCATGCATGTCAGTCTTCCACACTGTATTTTAGTCTTACTGGAAAAGAAAAACTATATGTCCCTTTCATCTCAGAAGGCCTCTGGCATTGTCTAATTCATATTTGCCATACAATATATATGCATTTTTAAAAAAATTGACCATATATCAAAGTCTAAGATAGATAGGACCTTAAGTCTGGATGCAGCTAGCATGGACTGTATTCCCCGCATCTAGAGTTTGAATAGATGTGAATTGTAAAACACGTGCAGGGACTGGGCACAACGGAAGGTGCCACTGACTGGGACAGGAAAATGGCTAACGGGGGTCCAGTCTTTCTCAGAGGTACCTCCAGGGGCTTGGGCGGTACAGACCATTAAGCTCCACTCAGTATCTGTTGGGACGGCAGAAGGAGGATATAAAAGGGGCAAACTGGTACAACACAGATAAGGTAGAGGCAGCAGTGAGTGTCAGCCTGGCTTTCCCCGGGGAGCCTCAGCCTCCGTGGCGAGCCGAGCTCTCTGATAAGAAGAATGAATGACCAGATTGTTCCACACAGTTGGATGCGAGCAGATGCAATCCTGTTTCCAGCCAGTTCTCGTGGAACCCAGGCCCTCCATGGACAGAAGTTCCATGGGACTGTGCCCTTCAAACATCTCGGCAGCAAACAATGCCGTCCGCTCAGAGCAGCAGAGCGGCGGGTCAAGGGAGCACAGCGGGGTGGGAATTTTTAAGCGCCCTGCCAACCGTAAAGTTTCTGTTGGTGAATCCGTATGTTCTTGGTGATGATGGTTTTATTTTTGAATCACTCAAGATCTTCTGAAATGGGAACAAATAATTCACTTAAGTATATCAAAATACTAATTATGTCAAATGCTAGCTACGGTGTTCAGATGCATGCTGGATCTCTCTCCCTTGGTAGCTCACCAGCTTCTGAAGAATGGGGGTTCAGCACCCAACTCAGCCCCTGAAGCTGAGTCCCTGTGCTTTTCAGTGCTAAAATAAAGGCACCGTTCTTCTCCTAGCCACAAATAAGTGAAAAAGAGGTAACTTTTTTTCCCCAAAAGTTTAATTGCTTTTATTTATTTGTATCTCTGTGTGCATTTGTATGTCCGTGTATACACGTGTGGGTTCACATACGATGGCATGGGTATGGAGGTCAAAGGTCAACTTGTGGGACTTGGTTCTCTTCTTCCACTTTCTGGGTTCCAGGGATCAAACGCGGGTTGCCCGTCTTGGTGGCAAAAGCCTTTCCCCACTGAGCCAGCAGGCTGACCCTCCAGCTGCTGTTTCAACCACCCGCTCTTGCGGTGTTGTCCCTCTGTGTTTCAGCTAGCGCTGCCCTAGCTCTGTCTTCATCATCAGGTCTCACGGAACTAAAACAGCAGCTTTTAAATCTGTTCTCATGCCGCCTGATGTCTCCCTTCAGACTCCTTCTCATCCTACACGGTTTCTAAACCAATCTTCGGCAAGCACAGCTATAAAAATAGGGCTGGGGGGAACTGGCTCAGGGGTGAGAACGCTTGACTCACCAGCATGAGGACCAGAGTTCAAATCCCCAGCACCGACACAAACAACCAGGCATGACTACACACCCCTGTAACCCTAGCACTGTAGAGTCAGAGATCAGGGGTTGTTGGAGCTTGCTGGTGGCTAGTTCCAGGGCGACTGGGAGACCCTGGGTCAGAGGAATAGGGCAGAGGGCAATATAGCAGAAACACGTGGTCCCTTTCTCTGGCCTCCCTACATGTACACGTGAGCATTCTTATACTCACATGTGCACACCACAGACACACACACACGCACACACTGCATGCGTGCATGCGCGAGAACATTGTTAATGCTTTATGGCTATATACCCATCGTGATCCTATTTCAAAAGCTTTCCATTGTCAAAGCAAGAACCTAATCTCTGTAACCTGAAATTTAAGAACTGCAGAGTTGGATCCCAGCACACTGGAAAACCTTTTTCATGTCTGCACTCTCACCATTCCACACCTTTAATTGAAACAATACCTGTGGCTTGTTGACTGTAGGCCAGGAGCTTACATACTTTCTTTCCCTGTAGGTCTCCCTCTGCCTCTTGCTGCGTTCATATAGTAGGGAATACTATTTGATTATGTAGATATAAAACAACACAAGGTTTGTCTTGTGATGGTTCCACACATGACATATTAGGAAACTGAGATTCAAAAGGACAAAATAGCTTTTCAAAGGCCATCCAATCTGTAGGCAGCAGGGACATACACACACACACACACACACACACACACACACACAAGCTGAGTCCCTGTGCTTTTCAGTGCTAAAATAAAGGCACCGTTCTTCTCCTAGCCACAAATATATGAAAAAGAGGTAACTTCTTTTTTTTTCAAAAGTTTAATTGCTTCTATTAATTTGTATCTCTGTGTGCATTTGTATGTCTGTGTATACACGTGTGGGTTCACATACGATGGCATGGGTATGGAGGTCAAAGGTCAACTTGTGGGACTTGGCTCTCTTCTTCTACTATCTGGATTTCAGGTCTGCTTCAACATAACTTCTGCTCAGAGAGCACCTGCTAGGTATCCTCCATCCTACAGAGCACCAATGATGAAGTTCCTCTTGCCTTGATGCTTATAGAGCCTTAATGATTCCCCATTATACAACCCAGAATGAAGTGTCTTTTGGCTCTGCTTTGCTACGAAGATTGAGTCACTAGAACAGACCACTTCCAGCAATTGCTTAGTGATAAATTTTTAATTCCTGTTCATCTAAATCAACTGTCCTGACAGAATGGAACTTTTCCTTTGTATATCCAGTAAGAAATAACTGAATTAACGGTGTGTATTCACTTAAGGTAAATCAGGTTGGTTTGTAAAGTAGCCTCTCTGCCACCCTTCTCCAAGGCCTGGTTTTCACATGGAATTAAGAACTGTGAAAGCTGCGCCAGTTGGAAGGGCTGCGTGAAAAGACATGCTGTAGATCTTTAAGCCTCTCTGGAGAAGAGCCTTGCTTTTGTTGATGCTCATGTGGTGTTCTTTTCAAAGCTCTGGAGTAATAACAGCCAAGTCACAGTACCTGTAGGCACCTGAGCTAGGTTTTAACAGAGCCAACCCTCATACTATGCTCTGCTGACCGCAGCACTGTCCCAACCTGCTGGTGCTACCATATCAGGTGCCTTATGTTCTGTAATTTGTTAACCAACACATTTCCATCCAACCATTCAAAGGACGAAAAGTCAAAGGTCACTGGGATTCAGTGTGTGAGCATAGCCCATTTCTTCCAAGCATATGAGGTGCCAAGCATATGAGGATAGCTCATTTCTTCCAGGCGGTGCCATGTCCTAGCAAAAGGGTAGAAGGGTCACAAGGACTAGGTAGCTCTCTCCTGACTTAATCATTCTGAGGCCCTCATCACTTCATTCCATGGTGTTGGTGACCCAGCTTCAACATGACAACTACATGCCAACTACAGCACATGCCAACAAAAACATTCTTAGGCAGATTTTTCAGTGGCTATGCAATCCTGTTAAATTTTATGCAGGATCTGCAATACTGGAGCGCGCCTTTTTATCCCACGAATATCAGCATATTCCGATAGTTTCACAGAACTTTGAAGGATATAAGGAATATAAACATTTTCTCATTTAATTGAATTTCTCTCTTAATTAGATTTCCCCTTGCAGTGTAGGTAGAATAACTGTTGATAAAGAAGTGTGACTCATACTGGAAAGGTGACTTCTCCAGAAAAATACCTGTAAGAGAAAAGCTTAAACTCTGGTTTCTCACACCTAAATCCCACAGCCAGAGTAGAAAGAGGCTTAGGAAATGAACCTTAAAGAAAGAGTTGATTCCAGTCATATAAAGAATGAATACAAAATGATAAAGAATTCCAGGGAAAGAAAAGACATGATCAAGGGCATAGATCCTGCCTGGACAGGGTGGTGAGGACTCTGTGTGGTTTGTTGTTGAAACAGAAAGGGTTAGGAAAGGAGAGCTGCTCAATCAGGTTGACGCCAGAGGCCACAGGAACCACTGTCTAGGAAGACCACTGAACCGTTCCTAAAGAGGCCAGGGACCTACAGAAATGCTTTGACTGTGAAGTGAGGCTGGCCCCAACAGATTTCTATTTCATTAGATTTGCTGGCTACACTGAAAGGACTATGTGAAAGTAAGTAGAAACGCAGTAGGAAGGCCTATGTGAGAGCCATACAGGACAGGAGAGGAAACTCAATTTGACCAGATTTGACCACCAGTAGGATGTGGCTAGCCATGGAGAAAGAGCAGCTGGAAGTGACTCCAAGCCTTGGCTTAATGCCCACACAAATATGGCTGAATTGTAGAATTTAGGAGACAGGGTAGTCTGGGACATTAATAATGTTTGGGGGGTGAACTGGAATGACCAAGCAATCCAACTCAATGGGAAATGTAAATGAAGGAGAGATACTCTCGTTGTAGTGATTTATGGGTGCTAGTGGATGTCGCAGGAGTGTAAAAGCTCACCCGCGGAAAGACCAAGGTTGGCAACTGAAGCCTCTCTCAAAGGAGAAAATGGAGCCTTAAAAGGAAACAGAACTGTGAGATGCTATGCGTGTCAGAAGATGGGTGGCTCAGGTGCCATGGAAAGCCTGGGTTAAAAGAAGGGAAGGAGTGATTATCAAGCGCAGAAAAGAAGTTGAGTGAGGCATGAGCCACCAGCACTAGCTGGGAGGAAGGCTGCTGCTCCTCCGCAGTGATGATGGTTTCCGGGGAACGGCTGGGGCACTAACGGAGGCTGGGAAACGGAGGCAGGGGTTATGTGAATGAGCTCCCAGCCGGTTCCAGGTGAACGCAGACACAGGGCTTTTTAAACGGTTGAGAGACAGGCCGGCAAGATGGCTTCCGTGGGGGAAGCGGCTGCCGTTTGAGCATGAAGAACTGAATTTGATCCCCAGTACTCATCAAACCAGGGAAGGCAGCATGTGTCTGTAACGATGGGGAAACAGGCACGCGTGAGGAGTGGGGACGGGACCGCTGAACAGGAAATCTGGTCAAAACTGTGAGCTCCAGGGTCACCGCTATGCCCAGTCCCAAAGACTAAGGTGGAAAGTCTGGAGGAAGATACCAGATACTGACCTGGCCTCCAAACATGCGAATGCGGGTGAGTAAGCACACGGAAACACGCACATACATCAGGTGCACAAACACAAAAAGTGAAGGAAAATAGTTAGGAAAAAGAAAAAAAATGACAAGTTTATTTTCAGAGACGATTCTGCAAAAGGACGGAAATGTTAGTGTGTGTGTGTGTGTGTATGTGTGTGTGTGTGTGTGTGTGTGCATGTTAGGAGATAAAATACCATTGAGTAACTAGGTTCTCTGAGACCAGTGAAGAGAATGAATGGTCAGAAGAGACAATGAATGGTCAGCGACTGAAAGTTGAGAAAAATGGTTGTAGAACAGCAATTTCTCAACTGTGGGTCTCAAATATTTTGGGGGTCAAATGACCCTTTCATAGGGGTTACATATCAGATATCCTGCATATTAGTTATTTACATTATGATTCAAATAATAGCAAAATTATAGTTATGGTGTAGCAATGAAAATAATTTTATGGTTGGAGGTGAGTACTACATGAGGAACTGTATTAAAGGGTCTCAGCATTAGGAAGGCTCGGAACCACGGCTCTAAAGAGTGCTCCATTTTCTCTGATAGGACACGTGGCATTCTGTCAGGAAGGTGAGCTGAAGGGAATTATAAATGAAATCAAGCAGGGTGGTGAAAGTTCAGAGAGTTGCACAGAAGGAAGGGTGATTCATCACAGAGCTCAAAGGCCCGCTAATTAAGAGAAAATGAGCACATGTAAGGAAGGTAGAGGAGAGATGGAGACTTTGGACAAGGTCTCAGCCCTCACCCTGCTTCTACGGCAGGTACTACAGATCAGGTGATTCATCAGCAACAGAAATGGATTGTCTCATGGTTGTGGGCACTGAGAATTCCAAGACCAAACGGTCATATGTGATGGAAACCTCCTTACTTCATCACCCCATGGCAAAGGTGCAAAGAGCAGGTAAAAGAAAGAGACTGGGCCAACCTCACCTTTTTCTAAGGAGCTGCCCTCCAATGATGACCCTTCTAACTCAATGGCAGCACTAATTTACTTAGGTGGGCAGGACTGCTGGGACCTCCTCGGGTCAGGCTCTCAATGTTGTAACCAACGAGGACTGAGTTTGCAATGGAGGCATTTTTGAGAGACACAAATTGTTGCAGGGGGAAACTCTTTCAGGAGACAACCTCTGAGGGTGTGATTGAAAGGAAGCGTGGTCACCTCTAACAACAAGAACCACACCTCTAACACCTCTAGAACCACAAAGCCAGAATGCTGGATGCTTTCATTCTTGTCACTGACATTTCCTAAGACGAGACGGTGGAAAGTCGGATGAGAGACCGTGAACCAGGGGCTAAATCTACAATCAGCAAACCATAGTGACTAAGGGAAGAAGGCAACAGTGAGAGTGAAGAGACCGTGGTTACATAAATGTCAGGCAAAATAAAGAGCACTTTCACTGGGTGACAGTGTAGTTTCTGGAACACAAAGGTCCAGGATAATGGTTCTCTTTCTCAGCCCCATGATGTGTGATAAGGAAGAGAATGAGCAGCCTGCTGGATGAGGTACCCACAACTCAGCAAATGAGGACCCAGGATTGTTGATCAAGAAGCAAGAGCCCAGGTGCACACTGGGAAGGACTAGAGAAGTCCATAGTGAGGTGCTGAGAGGAGTCAAGAGCTCCTGGTGGGGAGGCCAGCAGGAGAAAGGAGAGTCAGTTATGGCTTTGAGTCTTGGATAGCTCTACAGATGTTTAGAAGGCAACTGCCATATCAAACATCCTAATTGCGGTCCGTGTGTTTGTGATGTCAGGATGGAAAAGTGTTTCAGTGTCTGACTGGCCCCAGGAAGGGCATCAAGTTTTCTGGTGGCTTACAAAGAGATCTCCAGAGCCTCTCTCTAGCCTTCTGATATTCAAAAAAGAAAAAAAAAGTATTCTTGGCTTATGCTACATTAAATTTTTAAATCCAAAATAAATCTTCCAATTTAAAAAAATCAAGTCTCAACCCTTTTAAATATGTTAAATTAAAAATGTGCAAAACAACCACATTTTTTCCTTTAAAGAGAAACAGAAAATTTTACATCTGCTTTTTCATATTTCATGGGAGGAAAAATGGAGCAAATGACGTGCTTGAAGCCAAGGTTGTCTATAAAGTGTGAAAGTGTCTTTCCCTTTCCTTCCCGGGAGCTCAGGCCAGCATGGGGACAGAGAGGACGTTTTAACTCTAAGATGGTGTACAAACTAGTGTTACCTGAGAGGAGGGAATCTCAATGAGAAGATGCCTCCATAAGATCCAGCTGTAGGGCATTTTCTCAATTAATGGTAGATAGGGGAAGCCCAGACCATTTTGGGTTGTGCCATTCCTGGGCTGATGATCTTAGGTTCTATAAGAAAGCAGGTTGAGCAAGCCAGGGGACACAAGCTAGTAAGCAGCAGCCCTCTACTGCCTTTGCATTAGCTCCTGCCTCCAGCTTCCTGCCCTGTCTGAGTTCCTGCCCTGACTTCCTTTGATGAGGTGCAGCAAAATGAAAACTCCCCAACAGCAACTTGCTTTTTCAGTCATGGTATTTCATCTCAGCAATAAAAATCCTAACTAAGACCTATCTAAGATGGGTTAAGACCTTACCTTTGGGTATGGTACTATATATCTCCAATGGAAGGCAATAGGTGACTCAAAAGCCATTATTTTTTCATCTTTTAGCTATTTCCCATGAAGCTCACAGGCTGAGCACCAGAAGGAGCATGGTAGTGCCAAGAGCACATGAAACTGGAGTCCAGAGTCTGCTGGGTCTGTCCTGCGCCTCTGACACCTGCTTCCTGTGTCACGTTCATGTTTATCTTCTGCTATCCGTTAAAAAAAAAAATCAACCAAACAACAAAAGGACCCGGACTATGGGGTACTGTGACGATTAAATGAGATGAGAAAATCACCCACGTGAAGTAAAAACCTCTGGATGCTGTTAATACTGGAGTCAGGAGGAACTGGTGTTGGTGAAACTGCCATCTCAGTCTGGACTAAGTGAGTCACAGGAAAGAATGGAATCTGGGAGGCAGAAGGATGTAAGACAGAGACTTTGGGTGAGGGGTCTCCTGAACATTTTTCAAGTCACAGTTGTAAAGAGTGACTTCAGCATGATGACAGAACAGAACCTTCCTCTAGAGTTCACTTTAGAGAAAAAAATTCTATAGATTCTTATGTAAAAAGGATTTATACACACATAAAGTGTACCAATTTTCATTTTAAGGAAAGGGCCTTAATAATTTTGTTCTAAGAGGGAGAGGGATTTGTATTTGTGAATTCCTTAGCCCACAGAGTAAGGAGACTTTTTTTTTTTTTATAAAAATTCTCTGGTAGCTCTAGCCCCAGGTCCAGACTATGAGGTATGGAGAGGAATGCAAATATTGTACGAAATTCTCAAAGAATAACTTTTAAAATAGAATGCAAATATTTGTCACAGATCCATCTTCCTCTCAGCTCAGCGCAGAGTGGAGGAGAGGAAATGAGCTAGGAGAGCTTCTCTCTGAGGTCACAAATAATTAGAACCCACATCTACCACCCCAACCCTTTCCGCTGCATCTCCAACAACTGGCAGCTACACCCCCTGAACCTAGCACCCCACAACATTCCAGAGGTCACTGAGGAAAAGCACAATGGTTTGAAACCCCCGTGGGCAAATGACATGCCCCACTTTCTAAAGGCTGCTTTCTGGAGGCTAGCTTGTCTTTTATTTTCTTGTTCCTCCCTTCATGCTGGCTTCCCTTGACTACGCTCGCATGCCACAAGGGCCTCTTCTAGTCTTGTAAGACTGCCTTCATGTAGAAGCCGGGAGCTCACCAGTCAGCCCAGACAGAGACTCCAGGTGGCTCTAAAATCTTTGTCTATCCAAATCATTGTCTTCCTGCTGTAACTGAAAACAAGTCTAGGGAAGGAATAGAAATCCAGATCCAGGAAGACAGCTAGATAGCAAATAAGATGACTCCAAGGAGACTCATTATAATAAAATTTGTTAAAAGCTAAAGACAAAAGGAAAATTTGAAAGCAGCAAGACAAAAGCTACACAACATACAAGGGAAAGCTTACGAGTCTATCCAGTGATTTTTTTTCCATCAGAGACTAGAGGGGTGGATGGGGTGTTCAAAGTCCTGAAGGAAAACAAGGGACCAACCAAAGAATTCCCATATCCAGAAATGCCCATCCTACAAAAGTGAGAGAGAAATATCTTCTCAGGCAGAGAAAAGCTGGGGGTTTTGTTGCCATGAGAACTGCTTTATAAATATACAATAGTTGAAATGAACTAATATTAAATAGCAATATAAGACATAAGTAAATGTAAGATTTGATGAAAAAGATAAATACATAAACACAAAAAGAATATTTAAAGTATAAAATGCTACTTTATTACAATAATAGGTAAGTTGATTACAATACTACCTACCATAAAATACAAAAGACCAAAAGCACTAAAAACAGCTAAGTTACCTTATCTTAATTACTACATGCTAGAAATACTGTGACTCATGACATGAGAACCATATATTATGAGAAGTAAAAACAACACAGAATTCTTTAATTTGAGGAAGGTAAGTATTGTGGCTTGAGTGAGAATGGTCATATAGGCTCATATATTTGAGTGAGAATGCTCATATAGGCTCAGTCCCCAGTTCATGGACCTGTTTGGGAAGGATTAGGAGGTGTGGCCTTATTGAAGGAACTGCGTCTCTGGGCGTGAACTCGAAATTTCAAAAATCCATACCAGGCTCGGTGACCCTTTCTCTGCCTGCTCTCTGCAGATTATGATGTAAAGCTCTCAACTACTGCGCTCCAGCACTATGCCTGTCAATGCTTCCTCACACGATAATCATGGAACAACCTCAAAAACTGTAAGCAAGTGCTCAATTAAATGCTTTTTTAATGGCTTGCTTTGGTCACAGTGTTGCTTCACAGCAATAAAACAGTAGCTAAGGCAATAAGTTATTATCAGCTTAAAGTAGACTTTAATACTGTGAGTATTTATCTTCATGTGAAACTCCATAGGGACCTCAAAGAATCTACCAAAGAGAACAAGAAAGGATTACCAAAAGTGCCAGAAGATGAATAGAAAACCATTGACAAAATGACAACAGTAAGTCTCTCTTCTTTAGCAATAATTACTATAAATATAAATAGGACAATTCCTCCCAAAGACACAGCATAGGTAGATAGCTTTTAAAGATCAAAATATATTCTATTTAAAAGAAACACACTATAGGTTTAAGAGCACATGTAGGAAAAATGAAAAGATCCAAAATCAGAACACATAAGTCTCCAAATAAATGATAAAGGACCTTACAAAAGAAGTCAGCAGCAATACAATAAATTAATAAATAGAAACTTCAAACCCCATTTCGTATAGCAGGAATAAAATTCCACACAGTAGATCAATACAGAAGCAGCACATCTGAACAACACTGCAGACCACACAGATTTAACAGAGGGCCATGTGTCATCCCATAGCAGAAAAATACATAGGAAACATTCTCCAGAATTGGCCATATGTTAGGACATAAACATTCTGCAACCTTGATACTCTGGAGGCCGAGGCAGGAGAATTGCCACAAGTGTAATGCCAGCCTGCTCTAAAGCATGAGACCTTTTTTCTTAAAACAGAATTAGGTATTAGTAAATTTGAGATTAAAATCATATCAAGCCAGGACTGGAAAGATGACGTAGTTGGGAAAGTCCTTGTTTATAAGCATGAAGACTCTGGTTTAATCTCTAACATTCAAGTAAAAGCCAAGACTCAGCACCACACCCCTATTACACAGGGCATGGCCGAGAGAGGGGGACAAGATCTCTAGAGTTTGCAGGCTGTCAAGCCTAGTTGAATCAGTAAGCACCAAGTTCAGTGGCAGGCTCTGTTTCAGAAATAGGGTCAAGAATGATTGAGGAAGGAATGCAACTTTGACCTCTAGCTTCTTCACGCCTGTGCGCACACATGTGAATACATGCACACAAACGGCCACCACCAACACTGAGTATCTTTTCCAACAACAATGGAATGAAATTAGAAATCAAAGCAACAGAAAACATAATGGGAAAATTCACAAATACACAGAATATACACAATAAATATTTAAACAACTAGTGGGCTAGATGGGACATCAACAGGAGCATTAAAAAATAACTTAAAATAAATGAAAATAATAACACAAGATGCACTAAAAAAAGGGGGGGGGGAGAAGCACTAATAGTGAAGCCATAAAATCATCCATTTCAAAAGAAAGAAGCCAAGTGTGGTCACACAAGCCTGAGTCCCAGCACATGGGAGGCTGGGGCAGGAGGACTTCGTGTTCCAAGGCAGCCTGTATGCACAGAGATGCTGTCTTAGAAGACAAAGAACAGAAGAGGTAGGAGGTGTCTAGAGAGGAGGAAAGAGGAAGGGAGGGTGATATGGAGGATGGAAAAATTGTTTGGCACTGGGTTGCTTCCTAGTATAATTCTACAAAACATAAAATATTAATTAATAGCATGTCTTCATAAACTCTTCCAAAAAATAGAAGTAGAAGGAATACTTCCAAACTCATTTTATAAGACAAACATTTCCCTACTGCCAAAGCCAAAGATACCACATGCAAAGAAAACTGTAGATCAATATCTCTGGCGACTATATATGCAAAACGGTGGAAAAGCTAGCAAGCTGAGGGCTGGAGAAGATGCGTCAGTGGGCACAGTGCTTTCCCCACAAGTCTGACACCTGATTTTGGATCCTGGACCCAACATAAAAGCTGGTTTGCACAGCTTTGAACACCCTCTTTGTAAGGAGAGTGGAAAGGTGAGGATCAATAACCGAAGGCTCTCTTCTGACCTACACACACACTTGAATTATATGGGCATGTTCATACACACACACACACATACACACACACACACACACACACACAGAACTAATAAATTTAATTCAATAAGTAGAGTAAGTAAAAAAAAATCAAAGTACATAAATGAATTGTACTTCTCTGTACCAATAATGTTCTATCTGAAAAATAAAACGAGAAAGCCATCTCAACTTAAGATATCATAAAAAATAATAAAATTCTTAAGAGTAAATCTAATAGTGTGGTAAAAGATCTGTAAGTAAAAAATATAAAACATTGTTGAAAGAATTTGAAGAGGCCACGAATCAATGGAGAAAAAAATCCCATGTCTGTGCCATTGTTAATATACCCATACTATCCAAAGCAGTGTGTAGGCTCAGTACAACTTCTATCAAAAGTCAAATGACATTCTTCATAAAAATAGAAAAATTTTAAAAGTTTATGAAGCTGAATAAGCTGAAGCAATCATAGTTTCCAGTTTAAAACTATATCCCAAAGCTATAACAATCAACACAATATGGTCCTGGCATAAGAACAGACATGGAGACCAATGAAGCAGACAACCTAGACATGAACTCTAGTATATACAGTCAACTGACCTTAGACACGGTCCCCAAGAAGACACAATAGGTGAAGGACAGTCTACAATCAGTGGGTTGGGAAACTACACCTATGTGCAAAAAGAGAAATAAACTGGACCCTTATCTCATACAAAAATCAACTCAAGATTGATTGAGACTAACCTAGGATATAAAACTATGAAAACCTAGAGAAAAGTTCAGTGATATTGTCCTTGTCAGTCTTTATTTAGGCATCCCACCAAAGCTCAGGAAATCAAAAGTGAAAATAAGTACATAGGACAACAGAGAGCTAGAACGGAAGTAATGATCAAACCATGAAGGCACATACCAAATATGAGAGTACGTAGAAACATTAAGTGTGAAGAGGGGTTACTATTGGGGCTCATACAACTCAATAGTAAGGAAATAAAAACCCAACCATAAAAACAGGTAAATTAGGCTGGGGCAGTAACCCAGCTGGTCACATGCTTGCCAGACACGTATAAAATACCAAAACCCCAAACTCAGTGCTGGAGAGGCAGAGACAGGCAGATAGGTCCCCAGTGCCCACTCATTCGACAACCAGTCCAGTTGATTCAGTTAGAAAAAATAAAATAAAACAAAATAAAATAAATAAAAAGTGGAAGAGTGCAATCCTTGCTCCACACCCTCACCAGCATGTGCTGTCACTGAGTTTTAATTTTATTCATTCTGACAGGTGTAAGATGACATCTCAGAGTTGTTTTGATTTGCATTTCCCTAATGACTAAGGACACTGAGAAAAGGCTCAGTGGTTAAGAGCACTGACTGCTCTTCTAGATGACCCGGGTTCAATTCCCAGCACCCATGTGTCAGCTCACAACTGTCTGTAACTCCAGGATCCAACCCCCTCAACACAAACATACATACAGTCAGAACACCAATGCACATAAAAATAGATTTTTAAAAATCTGTGAAGGCTTGAACATTTCTTTAAGTGCCTCTCAGCCATTATAGATTCTCCTGTTGAGAATTCTTGGTTTAGCTCTGCACCCCATTTTTTAATTGGGTTATTTAGTTTGTTGGCATTTAATTTCATGAGTAGATAGATAGATAGATAGATAGATAGATAGATAGATAGATAGATAGATAGATAGATAGATATATTAACCCTCTGTCAGGTGGAATGCTGGTGAAGATCTTTTCCCAATGTGTAGACTGCTGTTTTATCATATTGATAGTGTCCTTTGCCTTACAGAAGATTTTCATTTTCATGAGGTCCCATTTATTAATTGTTGATCTTAGTGCCTGAGCTGTTTGGGTTCTGTTCAGAAAGTCGTCGCCTGTACCAATGAAATCAAGGCTATTCCTCACTTTCTCTTCTATTAGATTTAGTGATCTGGTTTTATGTTGAGGTCTTTGATCTGCTTGGACTTGAGTTTTGTGCAGGGTGATATATATGGATCTATTTACATTCTTCTATGTGCAGACATCCAATTGGATCAGCACCATTTGTGGAAGATGCTTTCTTTTCTCCATTGTATGGTTTTAATTTCTTTGTCAAAAATCTGTAGGTGTGTGGGTTTATTTCTGGGTCTTTGATCTACTTCTCTGTTTTTATGCCAATACAATGTGGTTTTTATTAATTACTATTGCTCTGTAGTACAGCTTGAAATCAGGAATGGTGATTTCAAAGAGTTCTTTTATTGTATAGGATTGTCTTAGCTAATCTATTTTTCTGTTTGTTTGTTTAGTTGTTTGTTTTTCCATATGAAGTTGAGAATTGCTCTTTCCAGGTCTGTAGAGAACTGTGTTGGAATTTTGATGAAAACTGCATTGAATCTGTAGACTGCTTTTGTTGAGATGACCATTTTTACTATGTTAATCCTACTGATCCATGAGCATGGGATATCTTTCCATTCTCTCTTTAGAAACTCCAATTTTTTTTCATACAGGTCTTTCACTTGCTTGGTTAGAATTACACCAAGATAATTTATATTATTTGTGGCTATTGTGAAGGGTGGCATCTCCCTAACTTCTTTCTCAGCCCATTTATCATTTATATAAAAAAGGGCTACTGATTTTTTGAGTTAATTTTGTATCCTGCCACTTTGCTATAGGAGTTCCCTAGTAGAATTTGGGGTGCTACTTGGGTATACTATCATATCATCTGCAAATAGTGATACTTTGACTTCTTCCTTTCCAATTTGTATCCCCTTGATCTCCTTTAGTTGTCTTATTGCTTTAGCTAGAACTTCAAGTACTATGTTGAGTTGATATGGAGAGAGTGGGCAGCTTTGTCTTGTCCCTGATTGTTGTGGGATTGCTTTAAGTTTCTCTCCATTTAATCTGATGTTGGCTATTGGCTTTGTAAACTTGTATAACCACTGTGGAAGTCAATCTGGAGGTTTCTCAGAAAATTGGGAATTGATTTACCTCAAGCCCCGGCTATACCACTCCAGAGCATATACCCAAAAGATGCTCCACCATATCACAAGGATACTTACTAAGTCCTGTTCATAGCAGCTTTATTTGTAATAGCCAGAAACTGAAAACAACCTAGATGTCTCCAAACTGAAGAATGGATTTTTAAAAAGAGCTACATTTACACAGTGGAATACTACTTAGCTATTAAAAACAAACAAAAAAAAATCATGAAATTTGCAGACAAATGGATAGAACTAGAGAAGATCATTCTGAGTGAGGTAATCCAGACTCAGAAAGACACAAATGGTATGTACTCACTTATAAGTAGATACTAGCTATAAAGAACAAGATAACCCTGCTACAACCACAGAGCCGAAGAAGCCAAGGATGATTCTGAATCTCACTCAGAATAGTAAATAAAATAGACATATTTTATTTAAATATGAAGAAGTAGATTGAGGTAGGGAACTGGATGGGAGAAGGGGTGGGGAGGGGGGATCAGGAGGAGGACAGAGAGAGAGAGAGAGAGAGAGAGAGAGAGAACAGAAATAGGTGGGAGAGGGGCATCTCGGGTTAGAGGAGCTTCCCAGGAGTCTATGGGGGTGACCCTAGCTGAGACTTCTAGCAGCAGGGGTTAATGAGCCTGAAGTGGCCACCTCCTGAAGCCAGGTGGGACTTACAGGGGAAAGAGGGGGACACCACCCTTAAAACATCAGAACCAAAATTTGTGTTGCCTACAAGAAGTATGGGGATAAAGATGGAGTAGAGATTGAGGGAATGGCCAACCAATGGCTGGCCCACGTTGAGACCCGCCCCATGAAGGAGAGCCACCCTCTGTCACTATTAATGACACTCTGCTATTACTGCAGACAGAGACCTAGCATAACAGTCTTCTGAAAGGCTTCATCGAGTAGTGGATGAGAACAGATGCAGAGACCCATAGTCAAACGACATGCCGAGCTCAGGTAGAGAGTCTTGTGGAAGAGTGTAAGGAAAGATTGAGGGAACTGAAGTAGTCAAGGACACCACAAGAAGACCTACAGAGTCAACTAACCTGGGCCCATGGAGGCTCACAGAGACTGAACCACCAACCAAAGACTGTCATTGGATAGATTTAGACCCCTACACAGATGTAGCAGATGTGAAGCTTGGTCAGCGTATGAGCCCCCTAACAATGGAGTAGGGGCTGTCTCTGACTGTTACCTGCAAACTGAATCCCTTCCTCCCTAGCTGGGCTGTCTGGTCAGACCCCAGGGGAAGACTTGCTGTGACTTGAGGTTCCTGGCTGAGGTGATACCTGTTGGGGTCCTCCCCTTCTCTGAGAAAAAGGAGAGGGGGAATGGAGGAGAGGCATGAGGATGTGATTGGGAGGAGAAGAGGGAGGGACCTGGAATAAGGCTGTAAAGAGATTAAATTAATAAACAAATAAAACAAAAAAAGGAAAGTGGAGAGTTATTGAGGAAGGTACCCAATATTGATCTTTGGTCTCCTTATGACCTGTACATATGTGAACATGTCATGTACACATGAATATGTACACAAACACACACATACACGACAAAGAACCTGAATAGATATTGTTTTCCATCTATCTATCTATCTATCTAGCTAACTAGCTAGCTATCTAGGCTATTTATTTTATACCCTGACCACAGTTTCCCCTCCCTCCTCTCCTCCCAGTTCTTCCCTTTCATGCCCTACCACCCCCTCAGTATATACTCCTCCTCCCTTTTACTTTAGAAAAAAAGCAGGCCTCCCATGGATCACAACCAGCCAGGGCATATGAAGTTGCAGTAAGACTAGGCTAACCTCCTCTCCTATTAAGGCTAGATGAGCCAACCAAGAAGGAGAAAGTAGTCCCCAAAGCAGGCCACAGAGTCAGAGACAGCTCCTGTTCCCACTGTTAGGAGTCCCATAAGAAGACCAAGCTACACAACTGTAACCTGTGTGGGAGGGTGTAGGTCAGACCCATGTAGGCTCCCTGGTTGGCCGTTCAGTCTCTGTGCGCCCCTGTGGGCTCAAGTTACTTGATTCTGTGGGTCTTCTTGTGGTGCCTTTCATCCCTCTGGCTCAACAATTCTTCCTACCACTCTTCCACGTGATTCCCAGAGGTCTGCCTAATGTTTGGCTATAGCACACTATCAATAGGAATCATTTCATTGATGTTTTTTGCCACATGTGTTTGGTTTTATCTTGGGTCTCTGGGCTATCCAGCCCCTGACTTCTGGACCTCTGGGCAGTGTCAGGGATGGGCTCCTTCTCATGGCGTGGATTTCAAACCAGACCAGTCATTGTTTGACCACTCCCTCAATTTCTATGCCATCTTTACCCCAATAACATTTTGTAGGCATAAAAATGACCAATTGGGACTTGGAAAAGCACTCCACAGCACTAAAGAGAGATGTAAAGCAAAATCACACCTTTCAGAAATAACATTAACAAAAGCCAAGAGAAAGCTTTGGGCAAAGGGGCGGAGCCAAGCGTGCCCCAAAGCCTATTGGTATGGTGTGAATTAGCACAACTATTACATAAAATAGACAAGATTCCTTGGAAATCTAGAAATTGGTCTACTTTATGACTTCTATATATACATGTTCAAAGGAAATGAGATTCTCATCGGGATAGCTACACTGCTGTGCCGTCTGCAGCATTATCCATAAAGGCCAAGACATGGAAATAACCTAAATCCCCCCTTGATAGATGAAGCACTGAAGAAACTGTTGTATACAGCATATACACATGAGAGAGAGAGAGAGAGAGAGAGAGAGAGAGAGAGAGAGAGAGAGGCAGACAGACAGAGCATACATTTATATATTATTCAGTCTTAGAGGAGATTTTTTTTTCACTTGCAATAATCTGTATGAACCTGAAAGTTGGTGAATAAGTCAAACAAACAAGCAAAAAGCACACGATTTCGCTTATATGTAATCTAAAACAACAGCACAATTTCTGTTATATCTCTATATCTCCATGTCGGCTACTTCCTTAGTCTCAAAGCACAGAGTGAAGAAAAAAGTTTAGTGGTTAGGATTTCTCATAGCATGGACTTGGCGAGCATGCTGGGGTTACTGATGTGGCTGCAGTCTGCTGGCAGAGCTGCTGGGAGCTGGGCTCCCCTGACTGGCGAGCTTGCTTTCCCTCTCTGGGGCCTCTCTTGGTCACTTAGGCTTCCCAGAAGAATGAAGTTCTCGTGACACCACTCCAAGAAGAAACACGGCATGAATATGAAAAGAGCCAACACAGGAGATGGAGAACAAGATGGAAAGGATGCAGCAGCTGTCTTCAAAATAATCTCATATCTAATTTCAATTTCCTTCCTTCCTTCCTTCCTTCCTTCCTTCCTTCCTTCCTTCCTTCCTTCCTTCCTTCCTTCCCCTTCCATTTCATTCAGCTTACAGTTGCTGAGCACCTGTTGTGAGTCAGGTCCTGTTTTAGGTGCCAGACACAGACAAGGCTCCTACCAGGTGAAACCACATCTCCTGGGAATAAACACATAGATGAACGAGATTGTTCCAACTAGAATCCACACCTGTGGATGGGGACATGGGCAGGAAACAGATGCGAGACAGGAAATACATTAGAATGGATGGTCTAAGAGGTGACATTTGAGCCAAAATCGGGCTCAGAGTTCCACAAGTGCAGGCGTCCTGAGGCGGAAGCACCTCGAAGCTTGCTGTGGCAGAGTAAGGTGGGAAGAATGGGCATGCTCAGGCTTTGTTTCTCACTACAGGCCATGAATCAACCTTTCTAGATAGAAATGTATCAGTGCTGGTTTCAACTCCCTGTCTTATTCCTAGGTTTACTGGGATCCAAGTCCAACATCTCCCATCCCTCTCTTTCTTTCTATCCCAGCTGCCACTCATCTTGGATACTCTCACCTAGATCCTGGATTTGTTCTTTTGCTTTACCCTGCTTTCTTGCTATTACACTTTAATTTAGTCTCCCCTAAGTGCCCAAGTGAGTTCTTAAAGGCACAACTTAGACAACGTTTAAAAAACCATTCACCTTCCAGTTACTATTAGATGCAATCTAAACCCCGTTTCTCTTTGGAAGCCTGATTAATCTGGCCCCCTCTGCTTTGAGAACCTGTCTCCTGACCCTACCTATAAACTCTACTGTGAAAGGACCAGTTTTTTTGAGATTGATCTATTGCTCTTCTCCAAAAACTCACGCTCAGTGACTGTCCACTCCACCACCTACCTTCACCGTCCAGCATGCATTGGTAGAGCATGTACTTGGAACCAAGCCACCGAAGGTGGAAGAAAATTAGGTCAGAAAAGAAAATAAAGTGAAGACGGAATGGCAGAAGTCAGCTCAGAGACAAGGGCAGGGGGCAAGTTTAAGTCCGGGTCTGAAGAGAGAATCTTTAGGGGGTGAGCAAAGTGGGCGAAAAACTGGGGAAACATAAAGACCAAGAGTGACTCTCTGAGTGAGGAATGATATTCCCCAGATAACCCACAACCATCCGTGCTCAAAATGCTGCTAGAGGCCACACAGCAGAGTCACTGAGAGGATGGCCAGGCTCTCCATCAGGTCCATCAGCCATGGTGCCTTGTGTTATCTACTAGTGCGTCCTCCCGCTGTTCCAAGAAAGGATGACCTCATGGAGGCAGACACACAACTTAACTTTGGGGAACGAGAGTTTTCTCCAGGATAGATGGACCGTATTTTCTCTAACATGCAAAAGGTGGCCCCAAAGCCGAAGGGTCTGGGTCAGACACAGACACTCCTTATCTTGGGCTGTGCTGATGTGACACATAAGAGTTGTGACAGGAAAATGACCTAGTCTGTTTACTTGACTGCCATGATAAGTGACTTGGATCAGCTCTGCAGCTGGACTGAGGAATGGTTTGGCAAGCTGTTATTAGGGTGGCCAAGAGAAGGGAGTCCATGCCTGGCCGCCAACCTAGTGGCCTCTCCCAGCTAAAAATAGCTCTCGCATCATAGTCTCTTAAAAAATGTTTCACATCCATTACGTGAAGCCATCCAACACTTCTGTGAAGTAAGCACTCTTTTCACTATTTAAGGACAAGGAAATAAGAATTAGAGGACACACCCAAGGTTTCTTGAGCTTATAAGGACAAATGGTGCAATTTGGACACAGGTGGTTTCATGTTTTCAAGTGTCCACTATTAATACAATTCAGCCTTAAGAAGGGTTGAGACGCAGACACCTGTTGCTACCTGGAAGAACTGAAGATGCTCGCTCGGTGCAGTGAGTGTGACTCAAAAGGACACATCCGGAGACTTCACTGACATGTGATACCCAGAGTTGTCAGGTTGGGAGGCCAAAGGAATTGTCATGACCAGAGGCTGGCGGGAGAAAAAAAAAATAAAAGGGACTTGCTATGTCATGTGTCCAAAATTAAGGTCCAGCTAATGGCAATGTTCTGGAGATAAATGGTGGTGAAGGTTGTACAGCAATGGGAGAGTGCTTAAAGTTATCAAAGTGTGTATTTAAAGTGGCTAAGTGATCATCTTGTTATGTCTTCTTTAGCGCAGCAAAAAATAAAACTAAGAACAATTTAAGTACAAATGACTAATGATGCTTATTTTATAACAATTCAGTTTCCGAATCATAGAGAGCATTCAAAGATGAAAGAAGCCCTCAGTCTATAGTAGAGGAATGAATCCTGAGAGAGACATGGATGAGTGTGGGATAGAGTAAAGCCAGCAGGTGTCCCACCAAAGCACACATACTACTTTCTAGTCTGAGTCCTCTGCCCTTGGGGAGCTTCCATGGCTAACTGTCCTTGCTCTGGTCCTGTTTTCATAGCAACGTTCATTTCGTCTTTCTAGCCATTTGACAAAGTACCCCAGGTCTCATTCTTGTCTCTCTGCCTTGCCTGCTTTCCCTCTCTAAAACGAGTCACTCCCATAGATTTCTCCTCTGACCTCAACATCTCCCCATTGAGATAGAGATATGCAGAAGCATTTCAAATTCCATCAATACCATTATCGAACTAAATTTGATGTCTCCCCTTCAAACTTGCTCATCATCCAGTAAGTGTTTCCTAGGTCAGTAAATGACAGGGTTGCATGGAGTCAACCTTGAGTCTTCTCTTTCCGCCTCAACATTTCTACTAAATCAATTTGAAAAATCACCTTGTGAGCTCTCCTTTAAAAATATATGTCATCCTGGTCATTTTTCACCATCTCTCTTTCAACAATCTAAGAACAAATTACCATAGCCTCTTGGCTAGGGTATTGTAATAGCCTCCCACGGTGGCTGCTCTAATGTGCTAATTAGAGTCCCCTTCGGGATCCAGTTATTCATTTCCCTAACTGCTGGGAGTTGGGGATGCTGAAGGCTCGAAGTCACAGCCCTCCGTGGGAATGGTCCTTGGAAAGAAGCTGCCTCACCCCAAGGTGGCTCTTCCTCCCAAATATCCACAGGAAACGAGTCTTAATCTTACTCAGGTTTCTGTCCAAATGTCATCTCTTTACAAGGCAGTCCTTACTACTTCTGTGGAAAGTAACAACCTCTTTATTCTACTTCTGTGGAAAGTAACAATCTCTTTATTCTACTTCTGTGGAAAGTAACAATCTCTTCGTTCTAGCCAGCGCCTCACTTTGGTTTCTTTTCCCCCTACAGATAGTTTTCAGCCTCTAACATGTATTTACTTATGACCTTATTTATGGTTCTGGAGTCTATAATACAAATAAGTAAAGTGTGCGTATGTTCTCTCTGTCTCTGTCTCTCTCTCAGCTCGTTATCTCTCTCCGGCGCTCAGAACATAGTCTGAGGAATGCAGCACACAGTTGTAGTCGCTCCCCATTGCTGCTGTGGGAAAACGCTGGAATTCTAGTGGTTTAAGCAACACAAATTTTTCATCGTATGCTACAGATGTTGAAAGTGCAAAATGAGCCACATGTAGCTAAGATCAGGGTACATCTGGGACCCTTTTCATACATGCTCTAGGAAAAACATTACCTGCCCCATTACAGCTTCAATCATCTTTGGCTCATGCCCCATTTCACTCCCTTCAAATCCATTGCTGGATTGGACTCAGCGGTTAAGAACACAGACTACTCTTCCAGGGGACCAGGACCCACATGGCAGCTCACACCTGTTCCAGGGCTTTTGCCACTGTCACATAGACATACATGCAGGCCAAACTCCAATGCATGCAAAATAAAAATAAATTATATGTTTTCAAAAAGAAACATATTTTTAAAAATCCATTACATACCTGATTGGCCTGCTCTTTGATCACCTCCCCCTGAGGGGAGAGCAGCCTTCCCAGGCCACAGAAGACGACAATGCAGCCACTCCTGATGTGATCTGACTAAGATCAGAAGGAAGGAGAGGAGGACATGTGTGAAGAAGGGGGAGGGAGGATGGGACTGGGAGGGGAGGAGGAAGGGGCTTATGGGGGGATACAAAGTGAATAAAGTGTAATTAATAAAAAAATCCATTACATAGCATCTTCAACCCTCTCTTTGACTCTGAGCAATATCTTGACTTCCTCCTCTACCTTTAAAGGTTTCTGAACTGCTAGGCTTTGTCACATCACTTAGTAAACTCATGGTTTTTAGGGATTAGAACTTGGATAGCGCTAGGGTATTATTATACTGCCAACCATAATATCCAATACATATTTGATAAATATATGAGTAACTATCTAAACTGACCCACTCAGAACTCCCTTAAAATAATAGTTTGTTATTATTCTGTTTTAAAAATAAAAGAACGGCAGGGGATGGATCAGTCAGGAGAATGTTTGCTGTGCAACCATGAGGACCTGAGTTTGATCCCCAGCACCCATGACAATATAGGAACATAAAGAGCCGCATGTGGTGCCCAGGTCCTGTTATCCCCTTCCGAAGGGTAGGGACAGGAGGATCTCTAAAGACTGCTAGCTAGCTAGTCCATGCAAATTGGTGAGTCCTTGATTTAGTGTATAAAAGAAACAAATAAGTAAGGTGAAGATCATTCAAAGAAAACCACCAATGTGGACACCCAATCTCACACATGTAACACACGCACAAAAAAAAAAAAAAAAAAAAAGTACACAAATGTAAGGGAATGGAGTTTTAAGAACTAAGCCACATGTCGAATTCACCTAGGTGATAAAAGGCTAGCTAAAACTTAAATAAGACAGGCTGGCCTGAGTCAGTATCTGCCACACCCATTCACTTTATTTTCCTGTAGCTCGAAAGACTGCCTCCTTTGTGACTTTCAGAGTTCCAGAGGACAGAAGCCACAGTTTTACTGTCCAGTCCCCAAGCCTAGCCTAGGACATGGCAAATGTAAAAATGACAGCAATCGTTGTGAGAATTCACTGAGTACTTGGCTTCAGCCACATACTCCTATACGCACTTCCTGTCACTCAAAACCCCACGTTATGTAAGCCTCCGCAGCTACACTGTTAGCCTTGTCTAATAGTCAAGTTCTGTACTGAAATGTTCAGTTTGAGTCATTCCAAATTGGAAATAGTTTAACGTAGCATCAGAGTGGATTTATTTCTGTCTTCTGGTTTTAATCCAGAATCCCAAGTTATTATCAATCATCCTGTCTAATGAATGAACACTCACTCGGAATAGATTGATCTATTCTGGATTAAGACTTCGACCTGACAAAGTAGAAAACTGTGACTTACGAACGCAGAGACCTTCGTTGTTCAAGACATTCTCACGTTCTTATTGAATTCTCAGAACAGAATCGCATGTTATTTCTCTCACGTTGTGACAGGAAATGCTAGACTCAGAAAACACGAACAGCTTGCCTAAGGTCACCCAGGGAGGTCCGCGGTCCAGATTTCCTGACTTCTGCTTGCACACTTTTCGACTATGTTGTGCTGCCAAGTAGAACAGTCTAGTTTTTTAAAGGGGATGGTCTGCATAGTATACACACACACACACACACACACACACACGCCTGCACTCACACGCACACACACCCAAGGAGACCATGCCAGATCTTCCAGCCTGCCTTGTCTCCTCTTCCAGGTCACCCAGATCTCTCAGTTATGAGGTTACAGTTTCTCAGAAAACACAATGAAAAACTCTCCAGGATTCAATTCATCACGTGAAGTAAAAAGAAGGGAAGAGGGGAAATTGTAGGAAGGGGAGGAGAGACAGAAGATAATTGGCATTAGAGCGGATTTTTTTTTTTAAATTTACCATGAAAAAAAATTTTTCCTGACTATAAATTATGAATCATGTGGGAATTCAGAACTGTAATTAGCAGGTGTGGGAGAGTCCTTTTCTGTTTTGTTTTTATCAGCCTTTCTAAGTATCTTTCCCATTTCCACTGTGCTTAGAAAAAGTTGGAAAGAGAACTCAAGCTCAGAGGTAAAGAGAGAAAGAAGAGTCCTCCAGTTAAGGAGCTGTGCTAACCTCTTTCTTTTCTCTGAAGATCTGTGTGCTTCACTGTATAAGAATGAAGAGATGGAAAGAAAAAAATGTCTCCACATTATCCACTACTCGGCCAAAATGCCCACTGACTGGGGGAGCAGAGCACACAGTGCCAGGAGCTCAGCCTCTCACTTCTTCCCTGCCAGATGGAACTCTTAGTTAAAGGACTCTGTGCCCCCACCCCCAGCACTTGTCCCTGATTTGGAGGACAGGAGCCGCCAAAGGAGAAGTATCTAATTCTTTGACACACACACGTGGTCAGCAACTCAAATATGGAAATCTGCCTGGGCCACATTTTTGCCACTCAGCTGGAAGGCAACCATGTAGGAAAAGAAACCCACCTGCTGGAATTCACAAAAAATCTTCTGAGTCATTGTTCAGCTGCACTTATCTTGAATTCTGCACCTGGCCAAATGCCCTTCAGGCTTTGGTATCTAAGAGACTGCGATTTGTAGGCCCCATCCATACAGCATTTCTGGCCAGGGAGAACTTTCCAAATCACAGATTCCTTCCTTTCAAATCTGTTTTCCAAACTGCCACCAAAGCAACTTTTCTAAAGTATACATTGACACACTCGATGCCTATAGGTTCAGCTGCTGTGAGGTGCCAGGCTCCTGCCTGTGGATGGAGAATGTCCAGAGGTCAAGGCAGGAAGCATCTGTCTTTGTTCAGATGGAGATGCTGGAACAAACCAGCAGATAGTGTTTTGCATGTGCAAGTAATCCTAAAGACAGTGAATCAAAACCGGTTGGGAGTGACAGAGGGCAGAAAGTGGCTTGGGTGTGGTGATCTGTAGACGACAAGTCCCAATGAGACCAGAGGCTTAGACTTCTTAAGAAGGAAATTGACTAGGATAAGGTCATTCCAGTCAAATGAAAGAGGACAGTTGGCAGGTAAAATGGGCCTGGGCGTTAGAAGAACAGGAAGAGGTCCAGGAGGCTGATGATGTGATAAACACTGGAGAGATGGTTCTGTGGGTAAAGTGCTTGTCACACAAGCATGGGGACCACAGTATGGAGCTCCAGCACCCACATGCAAATCCAGAAACTTCCTAAAATATATCTACACACACACACACACCTAAAAAGAGTCAGAATGAAGTTGTCCTATATCATGACAATATGGCCCCTGATAGACACCAGAGGCTAACAAATAAAAAGCCCTGCCCCAGGAATCGGTTACTTCTTTTGGAGTTGTTGGCTAGTAGGGCCAACATGACAGGCTGTTGCCACTGTTATTGGTTACCCACCAGAACTTGGCAGTAAGGTCATTTTACTGATGACACCACACACTTGAGTCATAGGACACAGAGAAATCAAGCTACTCCTGACCTGGAAACTTCATCCCCACCATCTGTCTGGCTTTCACAGTGCTGGAAGTGCTAGTCATGCTCCTGGATGAGAAAAGTAATAATCAGTCTTATTCAGGTGTGAACCCTGTGAGCTACAACCCACCTGACAAAACATACCCACTGGTGCAATACTGGCACGAATATCATGGGAGTCACCAACCACTTTCTGACTGGATTTAAAGGCCCACTCCACAAGAAGAAATCCATTTGTGGCGCTGCTAGTGGGCCAAGAGCCAATGGCTAGATAGATCACAGTCTCTGGGGGATAAGCTACTACTACCATTTCATCAAATGGACATCTTCTAATTCCCTATCAATTATACCTATAGATCAAGATATCTCTAAACCCTCATCAAAGAAGCTGTAGATGATGATTGACAGAGCAGCTCTGCCAGGAAAGACTGCCAACCACTCCATGGAACAGCAGCAGGATACCTGGACATAAAAACTCTACTGTTGTGGTCTCTAAGAAGAGAATTCTCCACCTCTAGCTCCCTCAGGCGAGCCGATCTGGCCACAGAAGCTGACATCTTTTTTTTTTTAAATAACTTCCTCCTCGCATGCACAGATCCTTGGTTACACATAGAATCCTCACATCAATGGAATCTTTGGAATAAATATTCTCATCTTCTAATATATTTCTCCTTCTTCCTCAGTGTCACCTTGGCTGTTGTTAACTTAGAAGGCCCTGGTTTTAGAGGAAGGTGATTCCAACATCAGCCTGGGGATAGTCCTCGAAGGCAGTGTGTAGAGCCAGTTACAGTTTCTGAAGTGAGCATGTGGTGACCTGAAAGGAGATCATTTCTGCAAAGGGACTGCCTCAGTCCTGCAGGAGAGTTTCCAGAAGCACTTCTCTCTCTACTTCTTGACTGAAGTCCTCTCCTCAGGGAAGATCATGACCCTCGCAGTACTTAGTTTCAGCCATCTTTTGGCTGAGGCATCATCCTAGAATCATGTTAGTACTGTAGAAGGTGGAAGAGAAAGACGGAAGATTCAATAATGGGTGTAGACCACAGAAATAAATCAGCAAAAAAATCTGCACAACTTCTGGACTTTCCTGTTCTCTCACCCAATATAGTCTTTTAAGGTTTGGGCAGATTTGAGCCATATTTGACCAATGACAATGAAATGCACTATGAATGACCAGGATATCAACTACCTCTCCAATGACTTTCCTCCCAGAATCACCTGTACCCAGGCACACCAAGTCACTCATCTTAAGTCTCCACGTACTCAGTGAAGACTGTTCCCTGTGACCAAATGCCCTTCCTTCATTCCTCTTTCCTTCTTTCCTTTTCTCCTTCCTTCTCTTTATTCCTCTTCCCTCCCTTTCTTTGCTACTCGCTTGCTTTCTGCTAACCTGTAAGACCTACCAATAACTCCCTCTTCCTGAAATCCTCCTGAATGCCTCTGAGTTCTCTCTATTTCAGCATGCATCACTGTCTGACCTGCACAACGCTAACCCTGGAAGGCATGCTTCCCTTACATTAGATCCTAAGCCCTTTGTGAGCCAAGATGTTCTTTGTCCTAAGTGGCTCTCACAGTCGTGTGTTGCTTCCGTATTCAAGTTTGCTAATTTCCCAGTAAGTCCCAGAACTGTGTTGCCTGTAGCAATTACCACCATTGTATTCTTGTGATTTCATGAGCCAAGACAGTTTAATACAAATAGAGTCAATATCCAAAGAATAAAGTGGTCCTTGATAGCTGCTCCTAAAATCACTCAGTTCTTACAGCTCACCCGCTCTACATGTCACATTCTGAAGGAGAAAGCAGAGACTTCAGAAAGGAAGTTGTGGAGAATTAAGATGAAGCACCTTCTTAGGACTCAGGTTTCTTTATTCTTGAGTCGGCCTTTCTCTGTGAGAGCTGAGCATAATCAGGGTGGCCATTGCCCTTGCTGGTTTTTGTCCCTTTCTCTTTTTGTACCCCATCTTTTGGAGCATTCATGTAGTCTGTCCCTCTCTAGTCATCTAGAGAAGGCATTGATAGAAACCTCACATGTGTAGGTCATCATTCTGCAATGTTACCTTTGGCAGGAAGGGAAAGGCCTTCTTCTCTTAAAGTGGTGTGTGAGTTTGCATTAAAAGGAAGGAAGGGAGGAGTCAGGAGCCTTGGTACACACTTATAATATCAGCACTCTGGGACAAAGAGGCAGGTGGATCTCTGTGAGTTCAAGTTCAGCCTGGTCTACAAAGCAAGTCCAGGACAGCCAAGGCTACACAAGCAAGGCTACACAGAGAAATCCTGTCTCAAAAAGCTAAAAAAGGAAGGAGGGAGGAGGGTTTTCTTTTTTTTTTCTTTTTACATTTTTTTTATTAATTACACTTTATTCCCTTTGTATCCCCCCTGTGGTTCCCTTCCTCCTACCATCCCAATCCTTCCCTTCCTCCACCCTCTGCATGCATGCCCCTCCCCAAGTCCACTGATAGGGGAGGTCTTCTTTTCCTTCCTTCTGATCCTAGTCAATTAGGTCTCATCAGGAGTGGCTGCATTGTCATCTTCTGTGGCCTGGTAATACTGCTTCCCCCTCAGGGGGAGGTAATTAAAGAGCAGGCCAATCAGTTAATGTCAGAGACAGTCCCGTTCCTGTTACAATGGAACCCACTTGGATACCGAACTGCCATGGGCTACATCTGTGCAGGGGTCTTAGGTTATCTCCATGCATGGTCCTTGGTTGGAGTATCAGTCTCAGGAAAGACCCCTGAGCTCAGATTTTTTGGTTCTATTGCTCTCCTTGTGGAGTTCCTGTCCTCTCCAGATCTTACTGTTTCCCACTTCTTTCATAAGATTCCCTGCACTTTGCCCAAAGATTGCCCATAAGTCTCAGCATCTGCATTGATAGTCTTCAGGGCAGAGCTTTTATAAAAAACAAGGAAATCATGAAATTTGCAGGTAAATGGTGGGATCTGGAAAAGATCATCCTGAGTGAGCTGTCCCAGAAGCAGAAAGATGCACATAGTATATACTCACTCATATAGACATTTAATATAGGATAAACCTACTAAAATCTGTACACCTAAAGAAACTAATCAAGAGGGAGGACTCTTGCTAAAATGCTCAATTCCTATGCAGAAAGGCAAAGAGGCTGTACATCAGAAGAAGGAGAAAAGAGGGAACAAGTCAGGAGCCTGACACAGAGGAGGGTTTTCTTGTGGCTCCTAAACTTTACCTTTCTTATCCATCTCTGGGTGGAGGCTGTTTACACACTCTTTACCTTGCTCTCCTGCCTAGTACTATGGACTCACCTGGCTCCCTAGTTCCTCCAACTCTGGTTGGCCGTTGCCTGGAAGGCAAGTGAGTAGGTTCCTGGAAAGTGATGATGAGTCCTCCAGTGGGGGAAGGATTTGCATCCAAGGTGATGCTGAAACCTGTTCTTTAAGGACAAATTGAGTTTTCAGAGTGATAGAAGCATAAGGATTATGAACAAGATAGGGGGGAGGGGTACGAGAGACAGAAGAAGAGAGTCCCAAGACTCTCTAGGACTTGGCGTGTCTTACACACAGTGAGTTGAATGGAGAAGAGTTTGCTGTGTACATCAGGTAAGGATACCCACGAGACTATTCCCAAACCAGTGTCCCACCTCTCTGACCCCTTGCCATTGACAGAACGCCATGATGTGGCCCCAGTATAACTCTCTGGTGCCCGGCCTTCCTATTACAGTACTCAGTGTGGTATCCATCCAGGCCAACGGCTTCCTCACGCTTCAGTCATCATGCTCCTCCAACTTCTGCTGGGTCTACTCTTTTACCTGGAAAAACTGCCACCATCTTTTACTGTCTTCCAGATCCTTCTAAGAAGAGCTCAAGCAGCATTTTGCAGGATCTTCCAGGTCTGAACATAGCTATTTGGACTGGCTCAGTGCAGTCAGCCTGACAGCACAGTGGATGTAAAACACCCAGAGGAATGATTTTTGTTTTTTTGCTCTTTTTTCCCTCTAAATGAAATATACTTTTCCTAACACCTGGAATTTAGAGTGTGGCCTTAAATGAGGTCTGTGCAAGTAGAACTAGTTAAGTAATAGTGATGGTTCATCCAGGATTATCCAGGTGGCCCTAACCCAGGGACAGGTGTCCCCATAGTAGGAAGGAAGAGGAAGAACCTGGCCGTAAGACCACGCACTGATGCTCAAAGGAGAAGCCCTTGACATCAGAAGCAGAGAGGAGAGGAACGTGCTGCCCCAGCCGAGGACTGCCTAGGGCCAAACAGAAAGAGACCAAAAAGGAGTCTCCCTTGGAGCCCTTGGTGAGAGTGCTGCCCTGGGCCTTTGTCTCAGGACTGGGGGAGAATGTGTAAGCTGTTTAAGCCACTGCATTTGTGGAGACTTGTGGCAGCAGTCCCAGGAAACACAAATGACCAGAAGTTCATTTGCGGCACAGGGCACGCGGCTGGAGATAGCAACTCCTTTCTGTCATCCACGGGTCACTTCCTGGCTTCTTCCCTTGACAAGAAAAGCCAGGAGCTTTAGGGAATCAGGTCCAAATGAGGTTTCTGGAAGAGGCAAGGCCATGCATGATATGCAGGAGGAAAAATACTTTCCTTAAGAGGACTGGGCGTGGGATGGATCCTTTTAAAAACAGATGATACGTGGTGGTACGTGATTTTAATCCCAGCACTGGGGAGACTGTGGCAGGTGGATCTCTGTTCGTTTGAAGTCAGCCTGGTCTATATTCCAAGTTTGGGCTAGCTAGGTCTACATACTAAGACCTTGTCTCAAGAAAAAAAAGAAGGAAAAGAAAGGAAGGAAGAAAAGAAAAAAGGAGGGAGAGAGGAAAGGAGGGAAGGGGGAAGGAGAGAAAAAGAAAGGGAGAGATGGGAGAGAGGGAGAGAGAGAACAAAATCAAGATCCCTATGGCTTGCCTTGGGCCTAGAACGAATTGAGGAAATTAGCCTCCCTGGAAGGAACCACAGCGCATCCACAGCCTCATGCCCAGGGCAGGGGCCCAGCCTCACCTCCCACTGGGACCCTGTGCCTGGGAAGCCCAGCAGCTAGAGAAAGTGACTCCCTGGGTGAGGTTGTGTTCACTCTGACACACTCCACGAACATCCCAGGCAACAGAGAACCAGAAACTGTCTACAGACTTTCCTTGTGTCAAATACGTATCACAGATTTTGCACGACGACCTGTGTGCCCCTTCCTGAATCTGGCAAAGGGTCTCCTGGAGTGACAGCTCCCCACTGATGTGTGTGCTGCAGGCTGCTGGAGCAGCATGCGGGGAGGGGGGGACACTGGGAGGGAACTGACCTTAGTCATCTTTGTTCTCTGGGACTAGAGAGGTGCTGTCCCCCATGAGAGATCCTATGCAATGGAAGTCTCCACGGAAGGTGGCAGCTGCAAAGACCCCACCAAGCAAAGTGAAGCCAACGCCCTGGGGGGCTTTGCAGCCTGGAAGGGCAGATTCACTCTGCTTTTTATAGTGCTTGCTCTGTGAGCAGTGTGGAAAGTGGAGTGGAGGGAGAGAAACTGGTAACAGAAGGATCACATTCCAGAATGTTGAAATAACAGTCCAAGAGAAAGATGAAGAGACCAGATGAAGACAGAGGCAGTGTGGGCAGAAGCGCCGACTGGAGAGGGGGCTCCGACTCGGGACACTGAGCTCAGAGCTGTTCTGCTAAACCAAGAGCTGGCCCAAAGTCAAGTGCTGGGAGTCTCTACCAGCTTCCTGCTCCCACAGAGCCGGGGGAGCAGCACCAAGGTGTCCTAGACATTGGGAAAGTGTGGACCTTTGCTTGTTGGAGGCTTTTCCTGTTGAAATAAGAAAGAAATGCGGGTGGGGGTGGGGAGAGGGCCAAATAAACTGAGTTTTATCTTAAATTTCTACATTTTAAAAATCATAACTTTGAAATCACAGACACAATGCAATGTCCGTTTGCTCCTTAAAGACAATCCAAGAACCTACTCCCTCCTTAAAAATAAAATTGTGTATATATATGTGTGTGAGATGTAAATGTGAGTATTTGTGTTCATATGTGTGTGCACAGGTGCTCACTTTTGTGTGTGCATCTCTGTGTGTGTGCGAGTGTGTGTGTGTGTCTGTCTGTCTGTCTGTAGGTCAGAGGTTGATGCTTAGTGTCTGTCTCAACTGCCCTTTACCTTACACACTGAGTTAAAGAACTCAGAGCGCATTAATTTGACTAATATAACTAGTTAACTTGCTCCATGGATCCCTTATCTGCCTCCCAGGCTCATTTCCCCAGTTCCTATTTTCTTTATCTTTTTCTCTTTGGAGGTATTAGAACATCACATATTGTCAGGGCTCTAGTCTCATAAAGAGGCACAATTTTCAGTGGAGCAATGAGTTCTCACTGGGCTTGGCTATACCTTCCTGAGTCTGTGATCAAAACATCACTGCAGAAGAGTTTAGACTAGGAACTGGGGCAGGTTATATGGGAGGCCAGAAGAGGGACCTGTCTGCTGATACATCAAGAAATGAACCCAGAAGCCCTGTCTAGATGAACAATCCTGGGGTCTGTTGAAGAGAGAAAAGCCAGAGAGACAAGGCTGCAAGTGAAAATGAGAAGCAAAGTGCAAGAAACCCGAGATAGTCCTAGGCCCACCAGCTGCCACCACATAGTGGGGACATGACTTATGACTATAAGGAGCTAGATGCGTCTAGTACTCCTAGCCAACATGCAAGATGGCAGCATTTCTAGAGGACTTGTGGCTTAAAGTCAGGCAGGAATCTTCCATTTTACAGCATGCATTTGAGCCTTGTGTCCATAACCATGGCTTTTGCTGACTAAGACTCAGACATATATACTTTTGAGTCTCTTATTCTTCTCTCTCCAGCCCTGGCTTGTGTCGTAGGCAGGAGCAGATGGTGAGAAGGCACTGACTGTGAGGTCATGCAACCTTGCCTTACCTCTTCGGGCACAGCAGTGCGTTACTCCTGGCTTCACTTTCTCAAGTTGTAAAATGGGTTTGACTTCTGCAGAGAATGAACAGACAAGAGCTGTGAATGTGACTTGAGAGCTCATAGCATCTCAGTACCTCCTCAAAGCCAGATCCTTCTTGTCAGTGGTGTGGGGAACTCCTCCAGCCTGGGACTGTAGCCACAGCATTATGACTTGCCCCACAAGGCCCCATGCCACCACAACCATGGAGCTGCCTCTCCTTGTGACTGAGTGCTGTGGCATGCCTCGTACCCCAGTTTCTCCTTTTCTGCTGCCCATAACCACCCACCTCCTTCCATAACCTAATTTGGATCTGTTCTCACATACATTGAACACAACCCTAAGTCCAGACCCTCAGTCGTCTTTGATAAACACACAGGCCTTACCTGGCCACTAGCCAAGCCTGAACTGCTGGGTACTGGGCACAGAATATGGAGTATAAATACAATCACACCAGTTCTTCAACAAGTATGCTTTCCCAACTCCATAGGCAAAGTTCTGAGTTCCATTGAGTTGTCTTCAAAACCCAGCAAAAATGAAATCACCCTCATCTCCAGGCAGGCCTCTCCGTGCACCAGAATGCTCTAAATTCTGACTTCGCTCACCTCTCTAATGGGTCTGAGCATTTGGGACTTTAAATTACAGTGATGTGATTCACACAATTTTTCCCATAGTAAGCCGCCAGCTCCTTGAATTATGTGTAAGTCCATTACCATGCCAGACATATGTGCTCAGGAATATTTCCCACATCTATGCGATACATCTCCCACCTCTCACCTCATCACCAACAATTCCATTGCTTTAGACCCAGTTTTTGAAAATAAAATTTTTTACTAGCATTTCCTTTATGTGTAGCTCTACGTTCTGCTGAGAAGCTGTGGCAGAGACTTTACCTCCTGCAGTTCCTAGCCATCTTTTCCCAGACTTTTGGCCAACCTGGCAAGGAGGTCTAAGTTTCTTCATCTGTCGTGGAGACATAACAACCAATATCACATTGTGAACATAGCAAGCGCTCTGGGTAGAAATTGCTCTACAGACAGTGTCTGCTCCATGAAGTGTCAGGTGATTATGGAGAGGGTGAGAGTTCATCCATCCACACCTGGTGGGCAGAGGAGTGGCCTGTTCATGCTAAGCTAGTACCTGGTAAAGAGGTATACAAATTTTTTAGAGATCAAGAACCTGCCTGCAATGGGCCAATTTCTCCTGGCTTCTAAGATAGACATCTGCTATAAGACATTTATTCAGATGAAGCTACAGCTTCTGGACAGAATATAACAGACCCTTGATGGTCCTGTTCCTCATTTAGGATGGATGCTCTAAAAAGGAAGTCTCTTCATTAAGGCCATGAGCACTATTTTGATAACTGTTGAATATGGTAGCTAAGAATGATTTTTTTTTTAAACTTGATTTGACAGAGTTAACATGCAAACCCAAAAATATTTTCAGTTAGCATTCTGGATAGTTATCAATACAGACTTTTACTTCTTTGGGTGGGCTGGGGTCCTGAGTCACATAAAGACCCAGAAGAAGTGTGTCTGAGTCAGGCTTTGGCAGAGTACTAGAATGACATAGAAGAAGGAAGCACTAAGCCTGAGAATCAGGCTGGGTGGTCAAGAGGAGAGACTGATGCTCAGGTTTGAAGGCCGTGCTGTTTGACTGTGGGCTGCCCATGCTTGGAAGGGCAGGACAGAAACTATTAGAAGTCTCCTCACACCAGCAAACTAATATGGACATGAGGTCTAGCTGCCTTTGTCAAACCAGCTCATTCATCCATAGCAAGGAGACAGATCTTTTCTCATCCCCAGGAAGGCCTGTGGAACCCCAAGCTCTCAGCACAAGTCAGGAATGATGATGGCTCTACCCAGTGCTCCTCACACCCATGTGACACCCTCTCCACTTGCCCAGGCTGTGGGCACCCAACTCTAACCACTCATCAGGCCTTCAGGTACTGTCCAGGGACAGTACCCTGGACTGGTAGAGAAGGCAGAAGGTCTCTGCTCTGGTTATTCAGAGAAAAAAGGCCTGGTGATGGAGCACACAGAGAAAGGAAGACATCCCGGACCCCAGCCCTGCCTCCCTTTCCCCACTACACTCCCTGGACCGTGATGGCCTCCCAGCTTCCAGAACAGACCATACAACTGTGGAGGTCCTTGGAAGCCTCACCAGTCATCCTAGGGCCCACATGTCACTGACACACAAATCTTGCCATTGCTGGGACTAGGTACAAAATACCCTTCCTCCAGGTTGTGTGAGCACCACCCTGCTGCTCTGAAAATTAGTTGAAGTCCCCAGCACTGGCATGACAACAGTGAGTGGTATCGAACACTCAATGCTGATGTTGCCACCAGCCGTAATGGTGTCCGCATTATCCCCACAGAGACGGAATTTTAGTTTTGTGGTTAATTTTTCTCAGAAAGCATCGGATTCTTTGGAGGCTCAGCTGCCCCTGTAGGAGGGACAGTTAGCCACAAGTGCCCCTCTGATCTTGCCGTGCCTGTCTGACATACCAAGAAGCCTGGGCCACACTGGAGTTAAGAGAAGCCGCTTCAGGGCATGAGCCGCACACGAGATGAGCTTTAGACCGGCGCTTTCTAGAGGTCCTTCTGCGAATGTAGTCTAGGACCACAAAGGGCCAGACCTGGAGGCTGGGAGACTGGAAAGAGTGCGGAAATAGTCCTGGCTGGAGGCACAGAGGTCTGAATTAGGGCAGTAGGAGTTGGGGGGAAAGAATAGGACCTAGCAGGAGAGTTTGAATGAGGAGGGGAAAATCTGCTCTTCGCTCCTGGAAAAACAACTGTGAATCAGTGATACCATCTTTATCCCCAAAGGCAAACAGATCCTTCATTAGTGCTAGCAATTGAGAGCTGTGTGAGGTTTGGTACCCACTAGCTGCTAAACATGCATATAAAAGGAAGCACACCATATGCTTGGTGAGTTCATGCCAATTGGCCCCACTCACATATATACTGCTTTAATTTTAACACTTCATTCGAACAAAAGTCTAGTTCTAATGAAGCTAAGGATTCCCAAAGAGATCTTTTTTTTTTCTTCCTGCAGGCCGATGTGACTTGTCTTTCCCCAGTACTGAAGTGTCTCTCTCTCAACAGCTAAGGCCTGGATTCAGATGTCAACTCAATAGAACAAGTCACTTTGGGGGACAGGTAAGAAAAGATGCCTCATAAGGTAGGGAGCGTTCCATCCCCAAAGGCATCCAAGCCACACCTGGGTCAGCCACTTGATGGCATTGTTGCCGAGGCACTTCAGACATCAGAAGGTAAGTGGGATGGGGATGTTGGAATGAGTGACTTTTACGGCCTTTCAAAACCGTTGTGTTCTAAGAGGCTGAATCATAAATGTAGAGCTGGCAGATCAGGGGAACCCCATTGTAACAGCAGGGCGAGAATGAGGATCTAAGATTTTTTTTTCTCGTAAATCTAGAAGCTATAACCACGTCAGAGAAGAAATCTGAGCAGCTGGTCAAACCAAGGTGAGCCAGGGGCACATAAAGCTTGGCATCTACTAGCCTCGGGAGGCGGTGCCACCATTTAGAGATGAGAGCTAGGAAGACTTCTTTTTCCTTCTCTGTAGCTGACCTCATGTCCCCTTTACCTAGGAAGCTCACAACCTTGGAATGCAGCAATCTTGGCACCTTTTGTCTGCTTTTCATTGATGCCTTTGTTTGTTTGTTTGTTTGTTTGTTTAACCTCATCAGTACCTAGCTTCTTGAATAAACCTTCCATGGTCCCCATCCTCCCCCACCCCTTTTTAAAAAAATTCACAGAATACCTTCCCATTGAATACTTCCTGTAATACTTAACTGCTCTGAGAAACAGAGAGGGTATAAATTAAAAAAGGAAATAATAAACCACTGCCTCTGAGGCTCATCCCTGCCTTGTATAGGTAAACTGAGCAAAGGGCAGGGGGTGCATTAGACTGGGTCCAGAGACTCCAGTAGAGGGAGCAGGGGAATGCTTGCTCTCCTGGACTCATTTCCCCTTCGGTAAAGTGACAAAGATGGCAGCCCAGGTCTCTGCGGGCATGGCCAGATGCTGCCATGTCTAGGTGTCTCCTGCCTGTGACCAGCATACTGGACTTTTTTTTTATTTTAACAACTCCTACGGGTAGCATGTTACAGTTTTGTTAAGTTCTGGACATGTGGTAGCCAGCATGCATCTCGTGGTGACCTTAGGAGAGGGGTACTCTCTCCTAAGACAGATAAAGAAACCAAAGCACGAGAGAAAGACAGCTGGACGCAAATGGAATCAGTGTGGTGAAGAGGCTGGAGAAGCAAGGTCTCCAGTGGGATTTCTGCCAACAGAGGTAGAGAAGGAAATGTCCCCAGAGGGGCAGCAGGAGCAGAAACAGAGCAGGTATTGAGACAGAACCGTGAGTACCACGGGATCTGGCTCCAGCTGCCTCTGGGGTCTGCTCTGTTGAGCAGTCAGTGACCATTCCTCTGCTCTGAGCCTTCTGTGAGGCAGGCCCAGTCCTAGAGAAGGGTATAGCCATCCAAAGATACAGTCATTCACTACCTGGCCAACATGATAGAGAGAAACTGTTCACCAGTATCATCAGCCTGGAAGGGAAGGTTTACTGGCAGAATAGAGGGAGCCTCCCTTATCTTCAATTTCATTTTACAAAGTTTTTGTTACCTGAAAGGAACTCCAGTCCAAAATATTACATGAAACTCTGGAAACAAACTACCCATTAAGTTATAAGTAGCTTTTATTACAAGTTAGTGGTTTAATGCTATCTTACTATTAGCTATTGATGTGAATCTCTTCACAAGCTGAGTTTATAAATTAATCACATATATGCACATGTAGGGGAAAAAAACACGTTCTGTCTAGAGCTTAGTACCACATAAGGCCTCAGGCATCCAACTAGAGACCTTGAAAATACTCCCCATGGGAAAGGAGAGGGTGGGGGAGAGCCAGTACCACAAGGCACCGTAGTAGACAGAAAGAGCTCTCTTGGTAAGGTGACATTTTAGCACCAACACCAGAGTAGAGAGGCAGTGAGATTTGCAGATATCTGGTATGGGGGTGTTGTAGGCAGGGAGAGAAAAAATGTAGGTGCCTGAAAAATAACTATGCTATTTTTGAGGAACGCGATCTAAGACTTGGGAGGAGATAGGGGGAAGGTGGTGAGGGACTGAGAGCTGAACTGATGAGGGATGCAAATACATGGGACCTTCCTTGTTCAAGGTAGTGAGGGCTCAAGGTTTCCTCCTCCGTACACCAGGAAGCCACTGGAAGGCTGTTGGTGAGCCAAACTATTACATCCTACATTCTACATCCAGGGAAAGCAGATTTCTGTTTATACATGCTGTGCCCTCTGCCAAGAATAGTTACCCTAAGTTACTTTGCTTTATTTTGTTGAGACAAAGTCTCAGCACACAGCAATGGCTTGCTTAGAACTTGCCATAGCTCTGGAAGATCTCAAACTGGCTATTAACCTCCTGCCTCAGTCTCCTAAGTGCTGGGAATATAGGCACAAATCACCATGCTTACCTCATTCCCCTACTCGTCTGCTTACCCACATCGGGGAAGCCGCTCTTGACTCCTAAATAAATTGGAATCCCCAGCTAAGCAACCTCACCATCTCCTGATTCCCCTTTTGTGGCAAGCACCAAAACTGCCATCACATGATCATGTGAATAACTTTTATCCATTACTATTTTCTTTCCATGAGGTGAGGCTCTGGAACCTGGTCTCATCAGGACCCTTAAGAGACTCCACAAATATTCAAATGAGTGGGAGAATAAATGAAGTGAAAGATGAAGATGAAAGCCACTGGGGAAGTGACTCCAGTATGTAGACCATAGAAAGACCACAGGCAAAGCATATGACAACTGTGGTTCAAGGTACAATCACACGAAGTCCCTGCTGACTGTGGGCAGGAATGGCAAGGAATTGAGACTGGGCGCAGAGAGGAGAGAGAGCTATTTTCAAACCTGCATGGTGGACTTTCTGTCTTGTATGTGATTTTTGTAAGGAGGGATTTCGGTTGAAGAGGCTTTCACGAACTTAAGGAAGGGTCATGGAGGCCTGCATGTCATCCTCCAGTTGCTGCTAGAGAGGCAGACGTAGTCAGTGATTGCTAAAAGGTGATCAGTGACAAGCACTGCATAGCAGCAACCATACTATACAGTTAGGAGACCTGGCGTGTTCATTTACTCACTTAGTCGCCATAATTTTTACAATAAATATTAGACTGTGAACTGCACTGAGGGCTAGGCTCTGTAGTTAGACTCTGTTTATTGTAGATGTGTGCAAATTTGGACAAAGCATTTCTCTTTTCTGAATGATACATGGGCAGAAAACATAGCTGAGATGACAGAGTCTGCACCCTCATGCACAAAGCCCTAGATTCCATCCCCAGCACCACATAAGCAAGGTGCAGTGTTGCTCACCTGTAGCCCCAGTGCTTCGGAGCTGGAGACAAGAAAAAGATCAGGAGTTCAAATTCCGAGCTGCCTAATGAGTTCTGAGCTGCATGAGATCCTGTCTCATAAAAGATACATACATACAGAGAGAGAGAGAGAGAGAGAGAGAGAGAGAGAGAGAGAGAGAGAGAGAGAGAGAGGAGAGACAGAGAGACAGAGAAAGGGAGACAGAGACAGAGAGAGAAAGAGAGACAGAGAGAAAGAGACAGAGAGAGAAAGAGAAAGACAGAGGGGCTGCCCAGAACTTGGACTCAGAGAGCTGAGTCTCTGCTTCAGATAAAAAAAATGGAAGAATGCAAAGCTTTAGTCCTTCCCCTTGAGTTTCTGTCCAACTTAGACTTCTTGCTCTGATTCAAGTGGCATACCCAAAAGGGCTGGCATTGCTTTTCTCCCCTGTGCTTAGTGTCCTAACGTAATCCCTAACTGTACCCTATAGCCCAATTAACCATCAGGGATCTTGATTCCTTCCTTGGCTCCCTGCTACCCAAATACCTTCCCCTGCCCATGCCACTCAGCATTTCAGTATTAACATCTTCACATTACAGTGTTTTTTGTTGTTGTTGTTGTTGTTTTGTTTTGGTTGGTTGGTTGGTTGGTTTGGTTTTTGGAGGATCCTGTTTTCTTTCTTTCATCTTCTCAGACTTTGGCTAAAAGTCCAGACTAGAACAAACCCCACAAGTTAGGTGTTGAAGTGAACACTATGTAGCTGAGGTGGGGAGGGATCAGGCTGGGCCACGCAGCAAGTTGCATAGCACCCTGAACTACATAGTGAGACCCTGCTCCATACCCTGCCTCAGGAGAGAAAATGTAAAGAAAATCAGAAAGGTCAGCAGGGCAGTAAAGCTCACAGGCCAACAGCTGCAGAAAGGAACCTGAAGATTCGACTTACTGTGACCCAGAAGAGATGCTCACTAACCCAGGCAGAATCATCAGTTCCTACAGACTGAGTACCATGGAGGGGCAGAGAGGCATGGGGGCAGGGAGAGGTTTGTCTCGGAAGATGGCGTGACGTGAAGAGTATATTTTCTTTAAGAAAATTGCATGCAGACCACACCCTTCAGTGTAGAGTTCGGTGTGCCTTCCCAACCTGTGTGTGCAGAGATAGGCTCAGGTCTCCAGCGGAGAATCTGAGTCCCAAGGAACACATGCTTGACGCTTTTCATGTCTTGACCATCTCTGTATCTGGACCGCTGTCTTTTCTAACAGAGTGTTAACTAATAAGGACAAAGATGTTGGTTCCCGAGGAATATCGTCATTCCAGGTGTGTGGAAGCCATGTGTCTTGCTACACTGCTTTCATACCGTGTTAAGGAATGAACTCCTGTGGACAGGTTCTATGTAATCTGAAGGATGTAGGAGAAAACAAGAGAAGCTGCTTCTGTGTCTCCCATCGGAACACCCCCATTGGCTGTTAGAAAAAGTGTGGGTAAGCATACCTAACAGGGCAGAGCTGTTCACGAACAACGGGGAATATAAGGACAGAGTGCAGGGGCATCTCAGCAATGCCAAAAGCTATAACACAGGACATGTGACAAACCATTCTTCTCCAACTCCCACACAGGATCATTTCACAGGATAGAAAACAAGATCTGGTGTCCTGAGAGTCATCAGACCTGAGAAGGCGGGCATAAACACAGGCTCCGTGCTGGGAAAGCGTACTTAACAGGACCACATGGTTCAGTGAGGCGAAATGTGTAATTCTGATCTATGGGTACAGGTAAATACACACAATACATACTCATATGAAAAATGTCCTTCTGCAGCGAAGTATCATGTCAGTGAATATCAACAATAATGACGAAAATAAATACTGCCTTTATTTTGAAGACAGGGAAACTGAAGATCAGACAGATTGACCTACAGGGCTTAACAAGTGTTCTTGATTCCAATGACTAAAATCTTAACCCTGGACAGAGTTTCCCTTTGCTTCTGGCTTCCTCTCACTTAGGAAAAGTTTGATAAGTCTCGTGATGCCTTTGACTGAATTTTAAAACCATATTTTTCAGACATACTAATAACAGTTGTATGTAGCAAGGAAGGAGAGAAATGCTTCTAGCCATGGGGTATAAATAGCTTGCTGATCTCCGTCTTCAGCAAGGGACCAGAAGTGAGACTGCAGCAGGCGGAGTGGCTGCACGTGAGGGAGCAGCCTCTTTGCACACATGGGCACACATTGCCGAAATGGGACTGGAGTCGTCGCTGCCATCTTCTCCACTAACGCCCACCACTGAATGACATCACTGCCAAAGCCCAATTAGCTCAGAGAAGACCCTGGCACTCAGTGATACTTCTTCAAGATGGCATGAAGTTCCAAATATAAATTGGGTCCACACTGGGCGATGATTCAAGAAATCGTATTGGCCAGTTCACAAAACTAGAAATATCCATTAGATAGGCTTTGGAAAGTGGATTACCCCCTGCAAAGACAAAGGTATAATTACAGCCCTGGCTCCTGAGGAAACATCTAGAAAAAGAAAAGGAGGGGTTCTTTGGCAAAGGTGTGGTTCTCATATCATAAACTGTACTTGCAGGAGATGAAAGGAAAGTTCACGGAGATGCATCGTCTTCCTCGGCTGCCTTATCTTTTTAGGAAAACTGTTAACACTTAAAATAGCAAAGCTCTTACATTTGAATTGCTTTTTACAATTTGCTTGCATGTCCTTTTGGGATCTATATAATTATTGTTGCCTATTTTGCAGAAGAAGCCTAAAGTTTAAGAGAGGTACACGGTGAAGGTTATTTGAGAGCAGCGATTTATATCTCTCCTCATGTCCATCCCCATGTGTGCCAGGACTGGACATGTCCCAGGCACGCCTCAAATACCAATCAAATGGAAAGAACTAGAGCAGACTTGCCCAGAGAGAGAGCAGCAGGACTCACAGCCCTTTCATTTGTACGCGATGTACTGACATTGTCTTGGTCAAATGTTGATTATGCACATGAGATAATATCTGGATGTATGATAAAAAAAAAAAAAACAAACAGAAACTTGGGAGAGCCCATTGTACTAACAAGGTGCTTAAAAACGGAAGAGCAAGGCAGAGAAGAGAGCACGACAAGGTGGGAAGGACCTCACTAAATGTCTGTGGTTTTGGAAAAGGGAAAGAAACGGGACACAATAACTAGAAATAGTAAGAAATTCTTCTAGAGTGCTGGGAAGGAATGCAGCCACGCTGCCAGTTTGTCATTAGTCTAATGAGAACCATTTTGGATGTGAGATGTCCAGAAATGGAAGATGTCATATTTTTAAGCCACAGTATTTGTGGCAATTAGTTATCTCAATAATAGGAAACTCATACAGAGTCGCAGAGGAACAAGCCAGGATGCACTCTTGCGTGAGTTAAAAACTGACAATGCATAATACTTTTCATCCACCATTTGCATCTAAACATTTGTGGTAAGAAAATAGAATTCCCACAAAGGATCATGTAAGAACACTGGTTTATAGTATTCTCTATTCCAGTTAGGAAGTACAATAAGAAGGATGGTTGTCCCACACCGCACAGTGTCAGGTGGCCATGAAGAGAGCCCCATTCTCAGGCTAGCTGTGTACTCCATTAGCAGAGTGTGTACCTAGCATGCACAAGGCCCTGAGTTTGATCCCCAGGACAGCAGAAACTTGCCACAGTGCCTCAGGTCTGTAGTCCCAGCACTTGGGATGCAGAAATGGGAGGAATTAAAAGTTCAAGGTCATTTTTGGCTACACAGCACGTTTGGAGACAACATAAGCAATGTGATAAGATTGAAGCCAATCTAGATGGAGTCCCTATCTAAAAAGAGAGGAAGGGGATGTGGGGTGATTCTAGCTGAGACTACTAGCAGCAGGGGACATGGAGACTGAAGTGGTCACCCCTATAGCCAGGCAGGACTTCCAGTGGCTTGAGAGGTCACCAACCCACCCACAAAACTTTTGACCTCAAATTTACCCTGCCTACAAGATGGGTAAGGATAATGGTGTAGCAGAATTTGTGGAAATGGCCAACTAATTACTGGCCCAACTTGAGACCCACCCCATGGGAGAGAGCCAACCCCTGTCACTATTAATGATACTCTGCTATGCTCACACACATGAGACAACTGTCTCTGAGAGGCTCCACCCAGCATCAGATCAAAACAGATGCTGAGACCCGTAGCTAAACATTAGCTGGAGATCTGGGAATCTTGCGGAAGAGTTGGGGGGAAGGATTGAGGGACCTGAAGGGGAAAAGAACACCACAAGAAGACAAAAGAGTCAACTAAGCTAGGCCCATGGAGGCTCACAGATACTGAACCACGAGCCTAAGTGCATGCATGGACCGGATCTAGGTTCCCTTATGGAGCTGATGGACAGCCCGGTCTTCATGAGTCCCTTAGCAACTGGAGCAGGGGCTGTCACTGACATAGACACAGTTGCCTGCTATGGGGTCACCTTTCCCTAGCTGGGCAGCCTTGCCTGGCTTCAGTGGAAGAGAATGCGTTTAGTCCTGATTCAGCATGAAGTGATGGAGCAGGATGGTATGGGGGGAGGGGAAGAGTAGGGAGGGGAGCTTCCTTCTCTGGGAAAAAGGAAAGGGAGATTGGGAGAAAATGCTTGGAGGGTGGGACTGGGAGGAAAGGAGGGATGGGGCTGCCATTGGTGTGTAAAGTGAATAAATAAAAAAGGAAAAAACTCCAAAAAAGACAAAAGAAAGAGGAGGGGTATCATGTCAAAACCGATATTCAATAGTATGGGAAAAGCTGACAATCAGGGCTAAAAATTTACATGCAAAACAACATACAATCCCAAAATTATGAAGTGGAAAGAAATCTCTCAGGGTTAATAATGGATTAAATTTGTAAAGGGATTATTGTAAAAGTTAATAATGATTATCCTTGTAGGATATAATTCTGAGATATTTGGATTTCCCTAGCCGTTTCTACATATTCCATATGTTCTATAATGAGCATAGATTGTTTTTATAATCAGAAATGTAAACAATTTTTTATTCTAAAGCAAGCCCCTTGGGTTATAAGAACTGCGGAATTAATCACGCCTTTGACTGAGTAATCTCATTCATAAAAATGTATCCTAAGGAAATAATTCAAAGAAAGAAAAAAAAAAGTCTAAAGTTAAAAAGGCTCTTACAGCAATGTTACTTATAATAGCATAAAATGGGAAACAGCCAGAATTTCCAGCAATTTAATTATGATAAAACAAATTGTAATGCGTTCGCTTGATGGAATATTGTGCAGCTATAAAAATAATTAATACAGAGATTATCTAGAAATACAGACAGCATAAAATACTACAATGTGAAAGATTCAAGCCCCAAACACAAATGTTCACAATTATAATTATTCCGCTCACATGTGGATAAGGATGGGAAGCAGAAACAGAAATCCTGTTACCATGTTAAAGAAAAAGCCTCCTAAGAGTGATTTGTGTAAAGCAAAACAGCTTTGCACAGCTTTTTTTAAAAAACAGCTTTATTATTAAAACAAATAATAATTAGAAAAACTACAAAGAGATACACGCCAGCATAAAAGCCAAAGGTGAATGGTGCTTGAGAGCATCAGCAAAGAGTCACCAGAAGCAGAAGCAACATGGGCAATAAGGGCCCCTAGAGCCCACTCACCAACATTGTTATTTATTTAACAAATAACTCTTGTGGCAGTTTTCTATGAGTAAGTCTAGGTGACAAGTATGTTCTCTTGGGAACATACTTGATTGAAATAGGAGGAGGTAGAGTTCTCACTGCCCAAAGTCTCAGATCCAAGCCTAGGCCTACTGTGGAGAAATGGGGCCGATGATACAAGGCCCTTGAAACCACCTTCTACAACACCGGTGGCCACCAACACTTTATGTTGATCCCAGAGGGCATGATGTTGGCAAGTTGGCCACCTGACAAAGAGGCCTTTAGAGGACTGGCTTTTTAATAAATTAAATCTTGGAGAACTTGTCCTGGGTCAAGGTTGGCTAGCAGAACTAGGCAGCCATTTCACAGACTATAGAGTGTCATTTCCCAGCTTGGCTGTTGAGCACCAGTAATTCCTGGCTGACGATGGCTCTTGGGTACGATTAAGGTAAAGGTTAGTTCTAGATTCAGAGAAAAAAGAAAAAAGCCACACCACTTTGAAAGGGCTGGAAAGGTAACGGAACAGTTGAGGCATGGTGTAGCGACTCATTTATAATTCTAAACCTTAAAGGCAGAGACGGGGAACCCCCAAAGCAAGACGAGTTCCATCAGCAAAGCCCTGAGCTTGACCGAAAGACTCTTCTTCAGCGAATAAATAGAAGCATAATCTGGGGAGATTCCCAGAATCCCCCAGTCTTCAACACACATGGGCATAGGCGCCCACACATACATGTGAGCCCACACACGTGTCATGCATACATACACACCTGCACACCTCACATGAAGAAAGAAAACCGAGAGAAAGGCAGTGTTCACAAGGGGGAGTCTTTTGGGTGCTGCCAAGGCTGGTCTACCCCTGGAATGTTCCCAGGCTCTTATTCCACAACCTTTCTTTTTGGACACACTGTGCTCTTTGAGCCATGCGCAAGGGCGAGGACAGGACAGCAATGCCTCTGAAAGATCCAGCTTAGGTCACCCAGGTGACCTTGCAGAAATTCATTTTGATGGTCTCTGCTTTCCCCAGACCTGAACTTCATCCATTAATTCATTCATAGAAGAGTTACGCAGAGTCTACACTCTGTTAAAGGTTTGGAGATACTGCGGAAGACAGGTAAGGTCTGAAGTCTTCCCAAGCACACGCTCTAGGACAGTGATGCCTTTTAATATAGTTCCTCGTGTTGCAGTGATCCCCGGCCATAAAATCCCTTCATTGCTTCTTCATACCTTTAATTTTGCTACCGATATGAATTGTAATGTAAATATCTGATGTGAGAGCCCAAGGGTTCACGACCCGCAGGTTGAGAGCCTCACTGCTCTGGGAGGACATGAGAAAATGCCGGCGAGTGGAGAGTTTGAGGCATGGAATGTTTTTGTTCCTGTAGATTCTGAAGTGTCTAGTTTGTATCCCTTCTACTGTGACCAGAAACAAGCACACACCAGTAAGCTGGACCAAACAGCACCTTGCCTCAGACATGCAGAAGTCCTTCGAAGAATCTGATTTATAAGAAGTGGGCCAGGGAGGATTTGTCTGTTTGGTCCAATTTCTAAACAGAAATTCACAGTGTTTGATGAATAATTAATGCAGATGAAAAGGGAAATTTTCTTACCAGTCAGTTACTTATCTTCAAGATTACATATCCATCAGTGTTTCCCCAAGGAGCTAGATTCATCTCCATAGAAACTGGGGGCAACAGAGTGTTAATTATACCTCAGTGCCAGATTTCTCCAGAATGGGACTCACTTGAAGAAGGCCTTCTATGACTAATTTGTTCTGAAAGGTAGACATTTAAATTTATCTGACATGTTTTTAAAAGTCCCTAAACAGAAAATATCTTACCAGACCTAAAAGGCTCTCAGAAGACGTGTTCTCTGTGTGTATACAGTTGGCAAGATGCTATTGTGTGAATGTTTCTGTCCTCCCAAATTCCCATGCTGGAATCTAAGTCTCACTAGGATTAGGAGATGGTTAGGTGACAATGGCCGAGCCCTCAGGAGTAGAGAGCATGACGCCTTCTGCAGGGCGTAGCATGAGTCACTTTCTATGTGGAATCTAATCACCGGTTCCTTCATCAAATAGTTTCCAGACCTAAAACTGAATGATACATTTCTGTTGTTCATAAGTGACCTGGCCTCAGGTTTTTGGTTACAGCATCCCAGATAGACTAAGACAAATGGGTTTCAAAGAAACATGTGTATCCTATGGGGGGGGGAAAGTGAGCAAAAGTAGATACTTGAAAGTACAAATTGAAGGGGGATCCTTTGGGAGAAGCAAGGGAACCAGAAAAAGGTGTGGTGGAGAACAAGAAAGAATGAGGAAGGCTGGACACAAGCAAAGAACACAATGAAGGCACACAAAATTTAAAAATGAAACACATTATTGTGTACACTAATGAAAAAATACATCTTCATCCATTGGTTAGGTAAGGCACCCAAAACAGATCAGTATGTAGGGGGCAGTCTGAAGAAGATACCAGAAGGAACAGAGAGAAGGAGCTGGCTAAGGGAAGCTGTCTGTGAGGCCAAAACAAGACACAGGAAAATCCACCAAGATTCTTAACACGGAGGCAGCAAGGAGAGACAAGAGCCTGTCAGTGTCTGAGGAGATGAGATGGCTCCTCTTCCAGCCCCACAGCACTTCATCCCACTTCCTTCTTTGTCTAAGTAAACAGGACTAGAAGCAGCACACTTCCTGTTTCCTGCCCTTAAGCATCATGCAAAGGGGATTTACCTTGGAGAGAACAAAAGCAAGTGTGTGGCAATCAGCAATCTTACTGGCAAGAGCCCTAGGTGACCCGCAACCTTGAGTTTGTTGAACAGAGAGGGTGTCAGAAGAGGAATGAAATCCATGGGGTTATTATTAGCATTTTATGGGAAGAAGATAAACTGTGAAAAGAGGTAACTAAAAGTCTGAAGGAAAACAGGGGGTGGGGGAAGATATTTTGTGGTAAAGATCGAAGCCAAGTGTTAGTGTGCAGATGATTCTGCTGGCCTGACCTCAGAGTTCTAGCAAAGTCTTACGTCATCACCTGCTGCTGCCAGGTGCTGCCAGGTGTGTCCTGCCACCATCCCCAGCCTCTCTCTCCCCTCTCTGTCCTAGACGTCCTCTTCTCTCCCTCTCTCTGCACCCCCCTGCCCTTACGGCTCTCTGGCTCTGCTGCCTCTACCCCTTCTCCAGGCCCTCTTCTCCCTCCCCCTAGTAAACCTCCAGATCTGTTGTGTGTCATAATTTCTCAGGGGCATAAGTTGGCATGGGCCTGCCATGGCACCCCCCTCACTATATCATATTTCATTAAACCAAGCCCCAAACCTGTGCTCTAGATTAATATAATCACATCGAACTGAGGCTTCCTCTGGGTGTGTACACATGTGAACGTGTGTTGTATTTGTCAACCACATATGGTATGTGTGTGTGTATGTGTGTATAAATGTGTGTGTGTGTGCACGAAAGTGCCCAAGGAGGCCAGAAGTGGGCTTCCTCTACCCTGGAGCTATAGTTATAGGCAGTTGTGAGCTTCCCAACATGGGTGTTTGGAACTGAACTGTAGTCCTCTGCAAGAGCAGCAACCTTCTTAGCAACTCAACCATCTCTCCAGCGTCCCAAGAATATGTCTGCAGCAGCTAGCTTCTCTGCGAGGGAGAGGCTATTTGTTCTTAATTTTTAAATCACTAGCTTGTTCAAGGCACAAATGATAGGCAGGACAAATAGCAGCTGCCAGCACAACCTCCTGAGAGAGACAAGCTGAGGTCTACTCCCCTGCCTGCCTCTTGCTTCCATGTGGACAGATAACCGACCCCAGCCATGGCACACTAACCTCCACAGAAAGCTGGCTGAGGAATAGACCAGGGGATTGAACAGGAAGCACGGGGTCGTTATCATGGTATCAACACCATAAACTTCACCTGGCAGTAAGAGTTGGTAGACATTAGCTAACTCTCACGACTGTCTTGAGAACACACAGATTTCAGTGTTTAGTTTTGGATCCTGTTTGGGTTTGATTTTATATGACTATGGTAGTTTCTGGACACTTGTGACCCCTGACAAAGATAGTTCTCAGACATTTGTTAATCTTCCTGATTATCCTAGGAACACACAGACTTCAGTGCCCCTGTTCTGTATTGTTTGTGTTTGATTTTGTTTGTTGTTGTTGGAAAAAACAAGGTGCCACTCTATAGTCAGATGGGACTGAAGCTCACTGTGTAGCCCAGGCTGGCCTCTAAGTCACTGCAGTTCTCCACAGTCACCTGTGTCTTGGGATCTGAGGATGAGCCAGGGCGGCTGCTGATGCTCTTAAAACACTTTTGCTCCTTTATTCCTTTAGAGTCTTATGCAGTGGGTGGACACAGTATAGGATTTTCCCCTTTTCAGAGACTGACCTTTAACTGCTTCCAGAAAAGTCCAGACTGAAGTGGGAAGCTCTGTGAAGCATGGCAGGGACAGGAGATCCTTCCCCTATTTTCAATAACAAATAAGACAGGTCATCCCACTGAGAAAGACACAGCCTTTCCTATCATGCCTTTGTTGAAATTGAAGAAACGAAATGAACACTGACGGAGATGGATGATGTCACTCTGTCTTCTGCCGTCCCCAAATCCCACTTCCTCTTGGTGATGGCATGCGGAGCCAGCACAGAGTCAGTTCTGCCCCTCGATGGGAGGCTGTCGGCTCTCAGCTGTTCTCATGATGAGAGTGCCACACCTGGCGAACACAGCATTACAAAGTTCAGAAGACACCAACGGAAGAGCCATGAGCCCAAAAGGCCTAACTAACACACAGCACCCATCCCGTCACCACCGCACACAGACAGCGCAATTAAATTACACAGAAAACATGTGTATGTGCTGCCGCATCTGTGCTGGGAAATATTTGTTTGTTTATTTATTGAGACAGGGCCTCACTATGCGACCCAGGCTGGCTTTAAACATTTCATGCACCCCAGGCTAGCCTTAAACTTGTGATTTTCCTGCCTCAGCCTCCAAGTACTGAGATTGCATATTGCGTGGCCCAAACTGGCTTATAGATGTTATGGAAAGTGCAAAATTTTATTGACTTAAGAATATTGTCAGGCACATTTATAATCTAGGGAAAAGACAGAAACGTTGTTGTTGTTAAAAATCTGTAAAGTGATATATAAGCTAGTGAAGAATCAGCAAGGAATCATGAGACTTTGAGAAGGGAGGAGGCCTCTTAGGGGAAGAGAATCTGTTGATTTTCTTTTCTTTCTTTCTTTTTTTTTTAAGAAATCAGTAGGGGCAGATAGCAGGAGAAGAGAACTCCCCCTTTCTTTTTTTATAATTATTTTCTTTTTTTAATTATTCTTTATTATTATTAGTTACATTTTATTAACTCTGTATCCCAGCTGTATCACGCTCCCTTATTCCCTCCCAATCCCACTCTCCCTCCCTCATCTTCTCCCTGCCCCTTTCCAAGTTCACCGATTGGGGAGGACTTCCTCCCCTTTCGTTTGGCCCTGTTTTATCAGATATCTTCAGGACTGGCTGCAAAGTCCTCCTCTGTGGCCTAGCAAGACTGCTCCTCCCTTGGGGTTGGGGAGGTCAAAGAGCTTGCCATTGAGGAGAACTCCCCCTTTCATTGGACTAGGAGAAGGGGATAAGGAAGAAGAGGGAGTGAGGGTGGGACTGGGAGGAGTTTAGGGAGAGGGCTACAATTGGGATATACAATGAATAAGTTGAAAAAGAAAGAAAGAAAGAAAGAAAGAAAGAAAGAAAGAAAGAAAGAAAGAAAGAAAGAAGAGAAGAGAAAAGAAAAGAAATCAGTATGTCCAAGTTTACCTATTTCACTGTATTCATTGAGGTATTATTCACAATAGTCAAGATATGGAATCATCTACCCATGGATAAACGGGTAAAGAAAGTGTGGCATATGTACATCAGAGTACTATACAGCCCTTATGAAAACGGAGACTTGTCATTCAAAGCACCACACATGAGCCTGGAGCCTACTGTGTTCAGAAAAGGAAGTTGGCCACAGAATACCAAATGCCGCACGAGCTTACACACGGGATCTAAAAACGCGTTGAACTCACAGAAACAGACTAAAATGGCTATTACCCGAAGCAGAAATGAGGAGCTTGAGAAGACACTGGCCAAAGATCACAGCGTCCCAGGCGGAGAGGTCTGAGTGCTGTGGTGACTGCAGCTGGCAGGCTGTATCCTGAACATTGGTAACAGTGCAGATGTTGTGGTCTCACTACATACAAAGAAAAACACGGTAGGTGTGTACTGATTAGCTCATTTAAGACATTCCAAAATGGGCGATGTGTTAAAATGCCATAATGTGCGTCACAATCATACACACTTTTACCTTTATTTACGCCCCATTGTTGCCATGTGCCACACCCCAAGATGGAGACTCCACCCACACTTGTTTCTTCTATTAAAACATGCAAATAAGAGCAAAACTACCTTTTACAGCCGATTTTTAAGTAGTTTGGATTTTAAGTAGTTTGGATATCTTGCCTATGTTCACCAGTAGGCCATAGTCAAGGTGAAGGCCAGATTCAAGGCCAGGGACTTACCAAAGGCTTGCCAATTTCCTCTCCACGGGGGACGGGGTAAAACATGACAATGTTCAGTAGATGACGGGAAGAGGAGCAGAAGGGACAGAAGGCGCTGCATCCTGAGGAAAGGACGGTGTGTCATGAGAGGGCTTCCTGCCTGTATGTTCATGACTCACAGAACCAGCTAAATCATCTCAGGAGTGGAGAGGAAGGAGGCTGAGGCTGAGGCCACCAGGGCACACGGAACCTTGGTGGATTGCTCTTATTTGTGTGTGTGTGTGTGTGTGTGTGTGTGTGTGTGTGTTTTGACACAGCCTGCACTGGCCTCAAACTCACTGTGTAGCTGAGGATGACTTTGAACTCTCGAGCCTCCCACCTCCACCTCCAGAGTGCTGGGATTATTGTCGTATGCTGCCGTGTCTGGCATGGCTGAGTTCTTTTTGAGCTCTATCGCTGTGTGCTGACGTCGAGGAGGGTTCTACATCCCTGTGCCGCTGATCAAACTCAAGTGTTGCCCCATCCATTGCCACACACACAGTGTTTCAGCTGATGGGTTAGCTGGATTTAGTCACCCCAAAATGTATTTGTCACTTTGTACTCCATAAAGATGTGCAACTATAATTTGCCCTCACATAATAAAAGGACCACGATGCTAGAACTTCATTTTTTCTCTCCTGCCCCATCCATAACACTCACTATTTCATGAAAAACAACCATAATAGAAACATGCACCCTTTCTGTGAAACAGACCCTTGGCCAGTCATTAAGATAGTCAGGTGCTTAAGACAAAAATTGAAGATCGCACACACAGGAGCACAAATAATGCCTACGAGATGTGTGAACATGGCCCAGTTACCCGTTGCCTGACATGGCATGGCTGTGTTCTGAATCCTGGTTACTGTGTCTAAAAGGCGATGGTGAGACTGAGAGGAAAGATCCACGTTTCAGACTGGGATTCCATAGACCTGAGTCCAGTCCCCATTCCAGAGCTCCCCAGTGCTGTGGCTTAGGGCAAGCCTATCAGTTCCCTGCACCCTAGTCGTTCTGTAAGCGTTCACCAGGAGTTCAAGTTTAGCTCACACAGCTTCGACCATCCACACAGACCCACTGGAGGGCCTTGCTAGATTCACTTAACTACTTATATTATTTTATTTATTTTATGTGTATGAGGACTTTTTCTGCATGTTTATGTGTGTAAGTGCATGCCTACTGCCAGAAGAGAACATCAGCTCTTCATGGCCGGAGTTACAGATGGATGTGATCTACCATGTGGGAGCTGGGAATTGAAACTGAGACCTCTGGAAGAGCAGCCAGTTCTCTTAACCCACTGGGCCATCTCTTCATTCCCAGTTCATTTTTATTTCATAGAGAATGTCTCTTCTGAATTTTTCCCCAACCTCTTGTCTTAGCTGGTACAGAAAAAGGTTGCAGGGGAGGAGGTGAGACTATGGAAGAAGGGGAGGGGAGAGAAGGGGAAGAGGAGAAAGGAGGGGAGAGGAAGACCTGTGCCTGCTGTGTGTGTTTCAGGTCAGTGTAAACATCTTCCTCCAGAGGTCAGCAGACTGTGTCATGGAAACCCAGACTGGAAGCTCTTCAAGGCTTTGTCTGCAAGTGGAGGTGACCCTATGGGCTGTGATTATTTAACCAGCTATAAACAGTGTTGATAAACCCTGACTGGTAGATTCTGGACAGACGGCCACCACTGGACAAAATTATAAAAGCCCCTGTGTCATTGTGCTTCAGCCCATCGAGGAAACCAAAATATAGAAAATGGATTCATGTGAGCCTAATGTAAGCATTTAGGTCACTCGATCACCACTGAATCCCTTCCCTTCTGTGTTCATAGTAAACAAACTGCAAATACGCAAACTATGCCGCTTATTCCCAGCTTCTAAGAACCCCTGTGCTTTTACGGGACGTGGAAAAGCTTTGAGTTTGAATCCCACCTCTGACATTAGCTCCCCATGTCACTGTGGACAAGTGCTCGCCTCTGTGTGCCTGAGCTTTCTTGGTGGTGAAAAGAGGAAGTCACAGATGTGCTTTCCTTCACGGGTTTTGATTGCATTTCTTACCGTTGATGTCACGCTTTGAAAAGTTCACCATGCGTATTACATAACACTCGGCTTTTCCTGGGGGTTTCTTTTGTCTGAGGTGTTCGCCGTCTCTGGTCTGGACCTCTGATTACAGTTACAGTGATGCTGGGGCACCACGCCAAGATAATGCAACCCACGAACTGGTGGTGGCAGCAGCATTGCCAACACATTTCTGGAATGAGCGTGGAAGGCTGAGGAGAACTGGAGAACCCAAGTGCCCAGCACACACCCAGATATGGGCTTAGATGCCCACTGGCCATTTGGTGACTGCAGATTTGGCCCACCTGTCTGTCTCTGAGATGCATTCCTGGGACGGAATCTGCCCCAATTATAGCACAGGTCTTTCTCTAGGAATTAAATTAAACAATACATTTGGAAATCTGCTCAAAACTGTACCACCCGGTAGAAATGTAACCTGTTATACCTAACATCACGAACTTTAGTTTGTGAGGTTTTGGACCTTTTGATTAATTACAACCTATAGCTTTTCGGGCTGGAATCCCATACCACCCCATTAGATCTGGAAATAGCTTCCCCTGCCCTCCTTCACCTGCTCATTTATTGTACCCACAATGTTCCTCTCACTACTGTGGGAAATAAAATGAAAACAGACCAACCTGGCCATTTTCAGGTGTGTGTTTCAGTGTCATTGTCGCAGCCTGGTTCCAAAATAGTATTATTAACTCTCAAAGATAACCCCGTTCTCCCTCCTCCCTTCTCCGTCATTGGCAACACTAATTATCTCTGCCTCTGGGTTTATCTGTCTTGGACATTGCATACAAACAGAATCCTACAAGATACAGCTTTTTGTATGTAAGGTTCTTTTTCTTAGCATAATGTCTATAAACTTCATCACTTATCCAGGTTGTAGTCTGTTTCAGGACTTCATTCATGTTTATAGCTAAATAATACTCCACAACATGTGTATATCACAGAGTGGCTTTTAACCCTTGTGACTATGACTTGGAGACCGATGACTCTTTCTCCACGCAATTGATTTAAAGTTCAGGTTGTTAACAGATACCCTCAGATTAAGTCCTTAAGACGACACCTCTAGGCTGGAAGGAGGATTAAAAAATGTTGTTGTTCTTCCAAACCCTCATGGAGCTAAGTTTTCTTGATGAGAGGGCTGAATTCTACTTCAGGGAGACAAGCAACAAGCCAACAAAGCCCGTGATAGATAACAAGGTGGTGTTGTGGTTGGAGAGGGGCCGTTGTAGGAGAAGCAAAGAGGAGCTCAGAAGGAGACTGTGCAGTATGACTCCCCAGGGCAGTCAGGGATGAACTCCGCCAGGCCACCCTTCAGACAACACCTGCAGATGGGGGGAAGGGAGCCCTGGAGCCAGCTTTGCCTGTGCTGGGTGCCTGGTGAGTCTAGAGTAGTAAAAAGTCCTGGGTGCAGTTCCTTCTTCCTACCTCAGGGGCAATGCTATCTTTAAATCTTGGTACAGAAATTTAGGCAGACGTGGGATTTTTTTTCCCCAAGATTTCTCTTCCAAAAGCCTAAGCCGGGAGCTGGGGAGATGGTTGAGCAGGTCAGAGCTCTTTTTGAGCTAGCCCGAGAACATGAGTGCAAATAGTCAGGGCCTCCCTAAAGAGTTGTGTTTGACAACTCACATCTGTAAGCCCAGTGCTAATGGAGGCAGAGATGGGAGGGTGGAGGGGCTTGCTGGCTGCCAGCCTAACTCCAGGTGCAACGAGACACTGTCTCAGAGAAATAAAGCGGAAAGAGATAGAGCAGGACACATGATGTACACACACACACACACACACACACAAATAAATAATTTTTAAAATAGCACACTCACATACAGATACATATGCAGATATTACACATAGAGCCCATGTGCACTGTATCTAGACTGAATCCATACTCATGTGCAGTGGCAAAGGGATTGGTGTTGTGTCAGTGCTTTCAGCAGTAGACTTCAGACGCTCCAGAGGGACAAATGAATTTCAGGTCAGGTATTGAGAATGAGGAGAATGAGCAGAGACCGGAGGTTGTTTGAGGTCTCATGTCGTTTTATTCCATTTAACAAGTGTCTCGTCCCTCCCCCCACCCTGCCGTGTCGTAAGTGGACTACACAATCCCTATTTTACACAACTGAGTCAGTTGTTTAGACAACTGAGTGCATACCATGTTCTGGGTGCTGCCCCAAGCACTTTGCAGTGATTCCTTTAGTCCTCATAAAAACTCAACTGTCCGGAAACCAAGCCCAGTGCAAGGTGGGGGACCTAAAGAGGAATCTGGAATTTAAGATCATTTATACAGGGTCTCAGCAGCAGCAGGAAGTAAAGCCAGGTGGAGAGGCTCCCCAGGCCTTGCTGTCAGCTGCTGTATTGCTTCCCCAGAGGGGGAAAATGTGCCCATAGTCTATAATCAGTCGCCAAGCAATCAACAACTTACCCCTAAGAGGTCTGGGGAAAAGGTTTTAAACACGGGACTTTTGGATGCCAGACTGAAGAAAAGCCAACCTCTCTTCGGGATGTCAGAGCTATTCGGCATCCTGATTTTTAGCAGAGACCTTTGTTAAATAGCCATCAAGAGTTAATAAGCCCACCTGACCCTTCAAGCTGGTCTAGCCGCTAAACAAGTAGCTTTGAGGACATTATTCCAAAACATTCCCAGCATGTCACTATTGGGCCACACATCACTCATAGCCACAACTTTAGAGCTACGTTTGGGGGTGTTTGTCCCATAGAACTTTGTAAAAATGTTAATAAACACTAGAGCCCTTGTGCTCCACCAGCACCTGGTACTTACTCTTTCTACCCTCTTGATCCCAGGTGTGGCCATTCCTGTATAGTCCCATTAGGGAGTGTGTGATCCAGTGCAACCATGTCTCCTGAGCCCCTTTCTGAGGCCTCTGGAGCATGCTGACCAGTCTGGGATGTGAAACACCCAAGAAAGGCCCCATGACCTTTGGTCTGTGTACACCCAAGGTCATGGGAAGCAACATTGAACTTTCCTCTTTTCTCCCTAACAGCACAAATTAGGAGTCTCAGGGGACATGACACATTGCCCAGCTATGCTCCAAGAAACCAGAGTGGCAAATTATCTGGATTGTTAGCCGAGGCTCAGGACTGCCGAGCCCACCAGGCCATGGGAGGTACCTGGCCCTGCCTCTCAGTTTTGAAAGGAAGGAGAGTGATGTTGCAAGAGAGAAAGGCCTGCCCTGGCTTGTCTTTGACATTGTTAGGCTTCTCAGAAGAAGCCATAGATAAAAGGGAACACTTTAGTCTTTCCTACTGTTGCTTGTTAGAGAGAATTTCCTCCCCCAGCATCACTAGGGGGTGTCTACTAGCATTTTTCTGAAATTTCTAGGAATGGGGACTATACAACACTCTGAGGCCATGAAGCGATCTTTAAACAAATTAAACTGTAGGTAATTCATGTTATCGATCTGGCTCAAGGAATCTTCCATTCAACAGTTCTCATTACGCCTTCATCAGTATTATGGAAGAGATCTAACTCCTCTCCTCCATGGTTGCCTTTGGGTATCTGAGATAAAGAGGACTTTTGAGAGCATCTCTGCTGTGTCTCATCACCATCGTCACCTTGATTAAAGACTCCCCTGGGAACCCTCGTTGAAATACTCCAGCCCTGTGGTTCACACCCTTCCTAATGCTGTGACGCTTTTATACGGTTCCTTGTGTTGTGGTGATCTTCAACCATAAAATTATTTTTAGTGCTACTTCATAACTATAATTTTGTTAGTGTTAAGTATTGTAAGGTAAATATTTTTGGAGATAGAAGCTTGTCAAAGGGGTCGAGACCCACAGGTTGAGAACCACTGCCCTTACTAATTCGTTCTGGGCCTTTGACTTGGAAAGAAAGTATCCGTGACCCATCTCTAACTCGTGGGAATGCTGGAGGGTGGCTGCTTCCGAGGAACAACAATACCTCCTTCCAGTTTCTGGCTGACTTGCCTAAAACCCATTTCTTCCCAGAGTAAACCCCAACTCTGTTCCGAGAAGCCCTCCATAGGCTTCCTCCCTGTTCTTCCCCGAGCCTGCCACTTTCTGTTTGCTCCCAAACCTCTAGCAGATCTTGTACTGAATGCAGAAGAAGACAAACCAAGCAACCAGAAGCATTTGCCAAACTCCTTCCAAGGGAAGCTACCCCCAACCCATCCTCCTTCTTTCTGTGGATGATCTCTTCTGGACACACTTGGAATAAAGTTATCACCACTGCCCTTATCACCAGGGCCCCGGGGAAGCACATACAGGAGCTGAGCCCAGATTGTACAGCGGTCCATGGCGTGGCTCCTTATTGAGGGAGTGTTGGCCTGTTGACCCCATCAAGTCCTGTTTGGTAGAAAACAAAAGGAAGTCCTTGAGCAGAGGAGGCCGGCAGGCCTTCCCAGTTCTCTGGAAGTGCCTTTTCTGACTAGATGGGGAATGTGTGTTGCAGAAACAGAAGCCGGGGTGACTGTGCGGTTGATGAAGGGATAGTCCCACATTTCCTTGTAATAAATCAACTGTCAACACTTCATAGCGGACAGTTTTAGACTCTGTTTGTTCCTGCTTTTCCCTCCACAGCAGCCCCACCCCCACACCACCAAAGTCGAAGGGGTTGATGGTGGCTTTTCTCTGGTCTCATTGTTTTAAAAACAGCCCCCCATATTTAGGGCATTTCTCCCCCTCCCCCACCTCATGTTTTATTTTTCAGCGTGTGTATGTGTCGAGGCAGGGGCATAGGTGCATGCGTAGAAGTCAGAAGACAGCTTTGGGTGTCAGTTGTCACCTCTCAGCCTGTTTGAGACAGGGATTCTTTGTTATTTAATGCTGTGTAAAGCAGGCTACTTGGCCCAAGAGCTGCCAGGGATCCTCCTGTCTCCACCTCTCCCCGACCCCAGCCCCTTGCCATCTTGTTACAGGAGTGCAGGTGACTTATGTCCCACCTGGTCTCACTTGGGTTCTAGGATTCAAACTGAGGTCTTCACACTTGCACTGCAAGCCCTTTACCACGCCTGCCCCAACCAGCTTCCCAGCTCGACATCCTTCTCTTAGCCTGAGCATTCATAATAGGGCTGGACTTTACCCTGTCTGGAATTCTTCACACTAGGCCCTGGCTACTAGGAGGACATTAAAAGGTTTCAAGTTTCTTGGGCCCCGGTCCATCCAAAGGATTTGAAACATCGTGCATCTTAAAGGGCTCTGTCAGAACTCTCCTCCAGGAAGAAGATGCGGAAGCAGAGCCTCCCTCTGCCTCTTCTGCTGCTTTCAGTTTGGAATGTACCAGGAAGGGGGACTGGGCCCTGATGGTGGAAAGGTAAGATTAGGTCCCAGATTCAGAAGCTTCCCTTTGACAGAAATGACTGTCTTTTCATCTCTGTAGCTCAAGTTCACAGCTGTGTTCAGATAAGAGCGAATTTAGCCAAGAGAAGTCATTGGGCAATTTAATTCAGCAACTGTCCAAAATGTGTAGATGTCACAATGAGTAAGACACGCATGACTGTTGTCTCTGCAGAGTCTATAATCAAACGATTCTTGACGAAGGTTAAGGGATTTTGCAAATAGAGGTCTTTATTGAGTATGCGGATAACAGAGTGAAATACATTTATGCACTGACGGTTGGCGTGTGTCTAGTCCTAGGTGACCGCCATTGAGTACAGAATGATATAAAAAGAGATGTGCAAAATACGGACTCTGCACATGATAACCTCAAGACTGGGAAAATATGATACAGTTGGCTCACAGAACAATCCATGCTATGCTAGGTAAATTATATATATAGATAGTAACTATAAAATAGACAATAACATTCATCATTATGGTCCTAGCAATAAATTTTAAGAAGGTCTGAAGAAAGACGGGTATAGAGTTATCAGGGGGAAAGCTTTTTGGAGAAAGTTGTACCAAAATTAGGTTTTGAAGGATGGATGGGAGGGGTGGGCTAGAATAAAGGCAGGAAGCAAAAATAGAATTTGACAGCCAATGGTAAGGGCAGCCGAGGAGAACCAGTTAAATAACCACAAATTGTGAATGTTATAAAACAAAACCAAACAATTCAAATCACACCTAACAAACAAAATTATAATAGAAATACCATGTCGTCTCCCCCAACACATGCACATTCTAACATATTCTTGGAAAGAGTACTGTAACGTTGATTTATATCTGACAGTCCAAGTTAAAAAAAAAATAAGGAGCTGCCAAATCTGCCTATATAAATCCCAGTGATTTCACATGTTTTCATCGTATGAACTGAAGGCAGCAAAAAGAGATTTAAGCCTTTGAGACAGTAGACAATAAAATGGTACCCCAGTGCAGCTTCTCAGAAGAAACACTAAAATCATATTTATCGTGTCTCAGACTGACATTAATTCTAACATGCAGACACTCTTCAGCATTCAGATGCGAGGGTATTCAAAAGAACTTCAGCAGGTGCAGGTACTGACTTATGCAGGGTGCACTGAGTCATACAGAAGAACCGAGCAACTGAAGCATTACTCCAGCCAGGACACTGAAAGGACCACACCCATCCTCTTTGATTAACAGACGATCGAGAAGACCCTCTTCTAAAATCATCCTGGATGAAAGCACTTCTCTTTTGCCTTGTGATTTCAAGCCTTTAGGATACAAAGGCCCCAAACAATTGATCAAAAGCCAAGCTGTCCGAAAGTAAGACAGGTGTGGGTCATGCCTCTAGATCTAACTAGCTGTCCAAGAAGAGGGTTGATTCTCTGGTTTGGTGAGATAGAAATTTCACCTCATACTGTCCGTGGAAGCATCAACACGATGCTGAATCCCATCTTGTGAAAGCAGGATGGCTACCCTCCTACCACCCTGATCAGAGTTCCAGGAAGACCAGGGATGCCAACACATGGACCTCTGGGGCAGGACCAAACCATCTGTGTTACAAACAACTCTCCCAAGTGCTTTTGCTCACTAATCGGGAGCAGCTCCAAAGCACAGACTCTCAACACACCCCCTAAGTGGAGCCCCCTCCTCCCTGTCAGGTTGTGACTGGCTTCTGGGTCATGTGCTATCAGAGCTGTTTACCTAATGCTGAAAGCGATAACTCCCAGCCCTGTCGGCCGCTTCTCACGAATGGCTTCCTTTGATAGGAAAAGGAGAGAGAGGCTGTGTTTCAGTTCTTGCCATGGATGCAAAAGAACTGAAAACTGATAGTAACTCTTCCTGGTTTGGATTTCTAGGTAAAACTGTTTCTCTTTCTATTATTGACTCCTTTCCTTAAACATTTTTTTCAACATTACGTAAGGAAGGTAGAAGATAAAGAAGTTATAAAGCCTAGGGTAAAATTTTGTGCAATGTAAATAATCCAGACTCGAGCTCTATATTAGTTCTGCAGGTGCCAGCTTCTCCAGTCAGCTCATAAATGGAGATAGATATTTCATCCAACAGCTTTACAGCAATACTAGGGTTCCTATCAGCCTGACGAATGACAGAGGATGAGGGACTGGGAAGTAAAGGATGCTGAACTTGAGAAGAGGACTTGAAGCCTTGATCCACTGACCCAGAAATTGTTTCTCCGCCCTCCTCTCTCTTTCCAATGAGCCTGTTAATCATTCCCAGCTGTGTTGTAAATGCAGGGCTGTCCCTTCAATCAGCGAGCGGGTTGGAAGCCTACATCTGGATGCCTGTGGGTGTCATCACCTCCGAGGGCTTCACTTTCGGAATGGGGTCAAGAGCCACAGCATTGTCTTTCTCATGTGTTACTATGACAAGAGTGCTTTATGAAAAATGAGATGTTTTACAAAATGCAAACTATTTACCAACTAATGGAAAAAGCTCAGCAATGAGGAACAAAGCATCTTTGCATGTGATAACCAATCCCTAAGTAAAAGGGCTTTTCTGTTCCTACATAAAACTAGTGGATTTTTTTTTTTAAGAAATCTATTCTAGCATGTACCCAAAGTCAAAACTGCCTAAGAGAACAGTGAGCAGCTGAGGTTCCCAACCAAAAAAAAGGGTGATATTGGGATAATTCTGTGAGTACTGTGCTCATAATAATAATAATAATGCTATTATTATTATAATAATGTTATTATTATTATATTAGCCTTTCACACTGCACAGTATCCAAAAGTAGATGAAAAACAGAGTAGTGAGGGCTCTGGGAACCACATCCCACCAAAAATAATTAAAGAATCTAGCCCAGGTGTGACTGGAGCAGGCTCAGAAGACCTACTCTTGTATCTAGCTGTATATACTGACATGAGTTGTCATGCAGAAAGGAAATATTTTTTTTTCAGAATGGAATCCCCCCAGCTTCCAAAAACAAACAAACAAACAAACAAACAACAACAATAACAAAAACCCAAAAAACTCTGGATAGAAAATGTCAGTTCAGGGGAGAGAAATTTCAGAGTGGAAAACACTAGCAGTTGCAAAGGGTTCCTGCTTGGATGCCAGTTGTCAGGGGTTTCCAAAGAGATTCTTGACCTCAGAGAAAAGTTGTGGCAGATAGTCTTTAACTATTCTGATCACACTACGTCATAAGCCAGTCCTTCCTTGGCAGACACTGTTTCTTATCCTTGGCAACCAATGATAGTCCGTCCAGTAGAAACACGAAATCAGTAGGCGTTGAAAGTTATTGCAATGTGGGCTTTGCTTTGGGGACTCTGAGCCCATTTACCTGGCAGAAGGGGCGCCCTTCAGCACCCTCTATGCTCACCACCTCCCTGTGATGGCCTGGCTTCTCAGATCAAAGCTGGATCTCACGACAACACTCCCTCCCCTCCTCCAGCATGCTGCCTCCCTTGGCACCATGCCAGGAAACCGCTGTTGCCATTTGTGTTTTCATTTAGTAAATAAAGCTCAGAAATGGCTGCTGCTTTCATAGATTGAAAACTCGGGTCTGCAAATAAATATCTTGGGGGAATTAGAGAAGATTTGGAGAACAACAGTCAATCTCAATATAATTAAAAATAAGCTCTCACCTGCTACTAATTTCCTCCTTGTTGCTTTGCTAACAGAAATCTTTGTTTGAACAAAGAGGTAAAAGGCACAGTGAGAAGCTGTTTACATAGTGCAAATGAGAGTGCTAATTGTAGGGCGCCTGCATGTTAATGAGAAAGAGGTTATTTATCAGTGTGAAATTCTGAGTGCAATAAATTGCAGGTGATATTTCAGGAAACATTCATTTTCTAATGATTTCTTTTCACCTCCAACAGTGGCCCCAAATCAAAGTGCAGTGTGTCATAATGAAATGAGAATTGGTCTGGAAGGCCCAAGCTCTGGCTGTCCCTTGCAGTTAGGTGCAAGCTTCAGTGTAAGCTGCTTTCCTTCTGAGTTTCAGGTTTCAGGTCTGTGGAAACTAAAGATCTTCGAGTTCCCCATTCACCCTGGCCATCACATGTGTGAAAAAACACTAGGAATATAGCCACTACTACTGAGAAATGAGTTTCTCTTTCTTGGGATAGACTTTGTTGTTCTGAAACCAATTTACAAAAATCTATTCTTGGAAAGGGGCTGGCTGCCTGCCTCCTGGGTTTCCCCTGCCCCTACTGCTATAATTCTGCCCGGTTCTTTCTGAGGAACTCCTTAGACATCACTAGAAGCAAGCCTCCATCTCAGTACCACAACATGGCTTGCCTCCCAGTTGCCCCTTCCATGTCTTTCAACCCAACTCTGCTGAGGTGGTTGGAACCCTGGTCTCACAAAGATTCATTCGTATCATGTAACAAGTAACATCTGAGTACCTGCTGGGTGCATAGCACGAAGGTGAGGGTCAGGAATAAGGAACTCTGCTGGGGAGACATAGGCCATGCCCTCGCAGAATTGTCCGATGACAGAGATGGCCTAGACTTGCCCAAGCTGCAGGGTGATAGTGTTATGTGGGGGGGGGGGAAAGGTATGGGGTTGCTGAGTTCTGAATGGATGAGCCTTTTTACCTGGCTGGGTGTGGGGAGGGAATGAAGAAAGGAGAAACACAAAGACACATGTACAGAAAAGGCTGGGGTCTGGTGGGACTATGAGAGACCGCACCATTTTTATCATGCACAGCACAGATGCAAGAGCTGAGTACTCTGGAGAGAAGATCTCTATGGGCAAACCTGGGGAGAAGGAAGTTGCAGATGCTAGTTTTTACTCACATCAATCTATTGCTAGTGAATACTTGTATTTGCATACACTGTTAACATTCACACTTAGACCAGAGAAAGGCTTTGCCAATTCCCCATGGGTCTAAGGTGTTGTACCTTGATAGAGTTGTATCTATGTCAATGTGCTTTTATTCAGGGTCTCCTTGGGATCCTATGACAGGGGAAATCGCTTATCCCGGAAGATCAAGAAAAACTGTCCTGGGAGGCATTGGCAGCAAACCTAAAGAAGGGATCTAGTCGTGTGGGCAGGCTAGAAGCTTAGGAGACAGCGACAACAGAGACCAGGGGTAAGGAGCAGCCAGCCCTGAGGACCAAAAACATTGGTACAATCAGAGGCCTTTGAGTAAGCAGGGATGGACAGACAGCCCTGGAGATGTAGGAAGAACCAATCCATACAGATCGCTGCAGGTCTTACAAGGACTTTTAGACTTGGTCTTAACATAATCAGAATCCATTACTGTGGGATGGATATGATCAGATGAAGAGACTGTATTAATCTCTCTCAATTATGGTGTTAAAATTCTGGCTCCTAAAGGAGGAGGACCCCTGAAGCCACTTCCATCTATGCGGATACACACGTACCATGTACTAACTTATGCTAAGCCCTGAGAGCAAAGGATATCCCAGAGTTCCAAGTAAAATGCAACTGCAAAGTAACATTTTTTGTCACAATTCTACTGTGTTGGTTAACTAATTGTTAATGTGACATAACCTAGAATCATCTGAAGAGAGTCTCAATTAGGGATTGCCTACATTGTATTGGATTATGGGCATGTCTGTAAGGGGTTGTCTTAAATTGCATGATGTGTGGAGCCCTGGCCTACTGTAGGCAGCACCATTCCCTAGGCAAGGGTCTTAAACTGTGTAACAGTGGACAAATCAAGCTGAGCACAGGCAAGCAAGGAAGAGAACATGCAGGCATTTCTCTCTACTCTTCGCTATGAAGGTGATGCGACCTGGTGATTAAGCCTCACGGTGCGACCATCAACCTGTTTCACAATTACTTTGGGTATGGTCACCATGCTGATCTTCTGGCCCCAGAATCACTCAGTTCTCCCAAGTAAGAAGGGCGGTGGGTGTGGAGAGATAGAGCACAAAGCTTGGAGTCAGACTCAAGCGTTTCGGATCTTGATTCCTCCCTTGCAGCTATGTGCACTCAGATGAATTGCCCAACATGCTTAAGCCTGTTTCTTGGCACGCAAACTTGGCACTATCATCTTACCTGTCTCATAGAATTGTGGGAAAGAACTGTGATAAACCGAGAAAAGTGCTTAGACAGGATGCCCACCTGACCCATTGTAAGATCCCAACATTTACTACCGATTATAACTAAATCAGAATATGTAAAGGTGGGCCTGGCAAACTTCATGCTGAATAAGATCCCAGTAGGATCCTTAAGGCCATTTTCATATTATACCCTCTGTCTGTCAACTCAACTTTTACACATTTTAACTCATCTAATCACAAGAGAAAAGATTTCCCACCTTTAATTTGGGAAGTGGTTTCAAGATGGTTCAGCCTCTTGCCCAGGGTCAGGTTCTGAAGTTTTAGGCCTTCCTTAGAAACATCATGTTCCACTGAGATGGAGCCAGGAGGAAGTAGGCTTCAGGGGACTGAATTGAGCGTGGCTATGAACAACATAGGCAGCCTCGTTGCACTCAGGGAAGAGCTGAAACTGATGAGTAGACCCGGTCCCCAGAAGGGCCTGTGTTACCGTCACCCAGGAAGGCTCAGCCACACCACCCCTCCAGCAGTCTGCATGCCTTCCCCTCAGCACAGAGTCTCTTACATATGCAGCCATGTATGACGACACAACTAAAGTCTGGCTATGTCCGCAAAGCAAAGTGTGGTACCCGCAACACAGAGACAAGAACAAATGAAAAAAAAAAATCATTCAGGTCAAGAGTTCAATCTTCCTAGGAAGCAATTTTCTGGCTTTTGAAGAGAAGTGTCCCATAAGGTAGGAAAAGCATGACATCAGGAGTCATTGGGAGAGGAGGAGGCATCTGGTAATTGCATCCACAGTCAGGAAGCAGAGAGTAATGAACGCTAGTGCTCCGACTGTTTTGTGCTTCTCCAGCCTAGGACCCCAGCCCATGGAATACTATCACCCACATCCAGGGTGGGCCTTCCTGCTCTAGATAACCCATCACAGGCGTGCTCAGGGCCTGTCTTCTAGGTGATTCTAGATTCTATCAGGTTGACAACCTGTATTAACCATCACATGGCCTGCAAAAATAAGGCACATGGGCCAAAACTCATCATTTCAATCCTGTCCCCTCTGTGTTCTGATCATGGCGATCATCAGCAATGGTCTCAAAGGCTACCTCGTTGTTCTAAGGTACTACAATCATTCCAGTGGGAAAATGGATTGAAAAGAAACCTGCATGTAAGAGACTTCCATACAAAGATAAGATACTTGTCAATAAAATGACATGCCAAATAGTGGAAGACGTGTTATGTGCTTAAATGTGTTAAGTGTTAAGTGTTAAGACATGTTAAGTGTTGCTCTCGTGGCCATCACAGACAGACCTGACACTCCTTTCTTTGCCTCTCCTTGCCCTCTCCAGCCTCCCATACTAGCATCTATGATGCTTCATTGTCTACTTGTTCAGATTTACACCTCCTCCCCCGCCATGGAAACCAGCCCAACATGTCAAGGGATGACCCACTGAGCAGCCTGCTCCTTAGGAACTGTCCCAGTGACCATTCCACCGCAAAGCCCTTGGCAGAAGGAACTGAACATTCTTACTTCAGATCAACAAGTGTGCCCTTCTGTGTAGGAAAGGACCTCAGTGCCTGCACAGCAAAGTGTTAGCCAATGGTGTCCCGTTCTTCGGACCACTGGGTACCAGAACTCCCACCAGGGCCAAACCTCACCTAGGAGAGCACACAGTGGGTACTTGAGAAAGGTCTGTTGAAAGAGCAAATGAATGGTCTCTCCCAAAAGAAAGCCAGTCCATTCCAGAAATTCCCAGGGTGACATTTCACGTCAACTGCAGTTCTCCTCTGGGGCAGTTTTGTAGCAGAGAGCTAAACGTGGCCATATTCTCCAAGAGGGCTGTCTGTCCTGCACAAAATCCCGTGCACATTCTACAAGACAAAATTGCCTGGGCTGCCTGGAATGCTGTCACATGCTCCTCCCTACTTCCTGACTGTCCCCAACTCGCTCCGTGGTGCTTTTGACTTTGTATTTCATCCTTCAGGTCTAAGCTGAGCTAAGAGGTCAGCTCAAGAGGTTGGGGTAGGAAGGTGCTTATGTTCTTCCTATCAACACAGGACAAAGACAGTGGTCTATAACTGAGGGTCAGTGATCTCCCACTGGGCATTGTTTACCAAAGGCAGGAAGGTGAAATCCCCTATTGGACTCATTAGAACTAATTAGCAGCAGCCCATCAGGTTCACAGGAATAACAGCAGAGAGAGAGAAATTGCCAGGCAGGGCTAAAATCAGCTCTTCAGCAAAGGCAGTGAAATGAAGCAGCACAGGAAAATGTGTAGGCTCACAGAAATCAGCCCACTCCCTGTACAGAAGGGAAAGCTGATGTCCCAGCCCTGTTTTCCTTCCTACTGGACAAAGAAAATAGTGGTGCACACTACAGGTGGTCCCCACCCAAGCCGCAGTGAGGGGTCTCAGAGAAATATTGTTGACTTCTGAGAGATAAGAAAATTCTTTTGGGGGCCAGAAAGCTAAGCTAATATTCATGCCTGAAGAACTGGAAAGGGGAATGAAACTCTCCCACTGATTTTCATCATGTTGGGAAATTCCTAGGTTTTTGTTTTGTTTTTTAAAGATAACACTCTGTGTTTCTTATCATGAATTCAGTGAGACAGCATGAAAAGAAGGTAGGAAGAATCTTGTTACTGTTCACACAGAGACACACAACACACACATCTCTCCTAAGCAGCAAGAGATGCCTGTCCCCCTCCCATCCACAGTTGATTGACTAACTAGGAGATGCTGTTCTCCAAAGGCAGCGACCTTCCAAGAGTCACCGCCTGCCTCAGCTCCTGTGCTGGGAAGGCCAGGCAGGGATAGGTAAGAATGGCTTCCAATCCAGCAAGCAGAGACAAATTACCCGGCTTCTGAACTGGCATTTCTTACCTGCCTGCTTCCTCTACCACCCAGCAGGCCACACTAGCTGGTAAACGACACGTGTGCATCTTCCTCACCCAAGTCTGCTAAGTCCTTGACGCACGGTTTACATAGCTATTTAACCAGTCGGCACTGGTTTAATTAATTAATATTTCTTGTTTAGGAGATTAGAAGGGTAAAAAGTGTTATAATAAAAATATGGATCAAAACATGGAAATATATCCACGATGAGATTAGAGAATTGAAGGCACAAATAAAAGATGAGTTGAAGGGTATAAAATCCCTTGCCCTTAGGAAGAAAGAACCAAATGAGTGTTTTTACAGTGTCCTTTAAAACACAGACAAAATAATTCAGAACACGATTTGTAATTGTAAAAACAATGGCTCATGGGATCTCTAATAGATGATAGACATGTATACGTGCCACAAGCAGGATAGAGGTAGACTTAGACATACACACACACACAAATAGGAGATAGATGTCGCCAAATAATAAAGAAGTTGAGAGGAGATAAATTATACGTCATATAAAAATAAAGTCCTTAAAATATTTTTATTTGTTCTTTGAAAATGTCATACTTTCATACAACGTACTTTGACCATAACCATCCACCACTATGCCCTTCCAACCTTCCCTAGGGCCCACACCCTGCCTCTCTCCCAGTTTCACATCCTTTCTGGTTGTAATCATTAAGTCCCTGAGTCCGTTTAGTGGCGATTATATTCGGACAGGTGAGAATGAATCCCAGACCATCCAGTGCAACTTGGGCAACCCACCAGCAGCCAGGTCCCCAAAGAAAAATGACTCTTTCTTCCTCGGCAGCCATCAACTGCCAATAGCTCCTTCCCCAAAGGGGGCTTCGGCAGCCCTCTCACAGCCAGGCTGGAATTATGATTGTTTTGATCTTGTTCAGGTAAACCACAGTTGCCGTGTGTTGATGTGTGCTATAGCCATATTATAAAATCCTGACTCTCCTGAATGTAAGAAAATACATCAAAAAGAAAATTAGTGAAAACATGATAAATGTATATAAACATTTTTTTTTAATTCTTTATTATATACACAGTGTTCTGTCTTCATGGACACCTGCACACCGGAAGAGGGCACCAGATCTCATTTCAGATGGTTGTGGGCCACCATGTGGTTGCTGGGAATTGAACTCAGGACCTCTGGAAGAGCAGCCAGTGCTCTTAACCTCTGAGCCACCTCTCCAGCCCCAACATATCTGTTTTATCAAAAGCATACAGTTTACAATCCCATCGAACATTCTAGTGGTTCTGTTCCTTTATTGAACCCTGACAAGTACCACTGTCTAGTCAAAGAGTCAAGTTGGGTCAAATAATAAAACCTAATATTTGCTTACCAAATGAAATAAATCAATTTAAGAATGCCATGGCTAGCCAGGTTTGATGGTGCACACCTTTAATCCCAGTACTAAGGGAGGCAGAGACAGGGGAATTGCTGTGAGTTCGAGGCCAATCTGGTCTACAAAAGCGAGTCCAGGACAGCCAAGGCTACACAGAGAAACTGTCTCAAAAAAAAAAAAAAAAAAAAAAAAAAAAAGAAAAAAGAAAAAGAAGTCAAGACTATGTAAGGATGGTCTCAATGTTGCTCTCATAGGATATCATCAGGCAGGTGTAACAGCAATTCTTGCTTTATGTAAGCAGAAGAGGACCAGTTACAAAAATTAGTATATAATGAAGAGGTAGAGGACAGACACCATATCGTAACACCCATATCATGACTTACAGAACCCAGAGTTCAAATCGCCGGAAAGAACTGGTGGAAATACAGAAACCTTGAAGGAGAGAAGATGTCTGTGGGGGAGGTAGAGTGAGAAATGTTAGACAACAATACGGCTCTCCCAGTATATGCCAGACAAACAGAAACTCAGCGGCATGGGAGACACAGGCCAGCAGGGGGGGTGACATGGTGCCAGCCTATCTGTGCCCTAGAAGTCGCAGAATCCTCTGGACGGTGTCACGCCTTCCTTCCTTCATGAACATGACCTCCGTGTAGAACAGAACAAACGGTTGCCGAGAGGGGAGGCTCAGTGTCCCCGTATCGCTGCAGGATCACTACATATAAATGTGATCGTCTTTGCCCAACAGAAATACAACACAAGCCATAGACATCATCCTATGTCTGCTGGTAAGTAAAGATTTAAAAGGAAATTAATGTCAGGATTAAATTCAATATACCCAAAATGTCATTTCCATGTGAACAGGGGGAAAACATCTTTAATAAGATACTCTGCAACTTTATTTCCATGTTGCCAACTTTTTTTTTTTTTTTGCATGAGAATCACACTATCAGTACATCTGGATTTGGACTGGCCACACTTCAAATTATGGAGGCTGTCATATTGAATAAAAAAGATCTGAATCATAGCTTACTTTTGTGTTCTGAGGGATAGCAAGTGGAAGTGACTTTTGAAAACAAACCTTTGATCTAGTCTCTTTCAAATAGTTTCTCAAAGGTTGGAATCACAGGAAAAGGTAACCCTCTCACCAGGAGGCAGTCTTCTGAGACCCTCTGTGGCTTCAGTCACTGCCACCATGTCGGACAGGGATGTGAGACCGTTTCTACGGAGGAGCTGGGTAACCCTGGCTCTTCTGAGTCCAGGTGCTCACAAAACCAGCCTCTACACACAGTGCCTTGGTGCAAAGAATCCTCCCTATTACCTGCTTCTCAGCAAGTGGCAGGCAGAAAGCAGCTGATACCCCCTCTGTTTATCTGTGGGGCCATCAGTATCTGGCTGGTAAGCATTTGTTTTAAAGTTCTCCATCAGATGTGTTTTCAAATTTACAGAACAGAACAACATGGCCTAGCAAGGAGAGGTCAAGGATTGTTAAGTCCTTGTCTTATTTAAGACACATAATACCTATCATTTCATGAGGGAAAGGAAGAGACAAGGAGGTAGTAAGTTTTGATGGAACCACCTAATCATCTGGAGAATGTCATTCTTAATAAGCAACAGATATAGAAGACATTGTTGATATAAACTTATACTGCATGGATTTGCATGAATATATGCCGTATATATGAAATGCACACTCCTACCCTCAGTATTTGTAGGACGATTAGTTCCAAGGTTCCCTAAGGGTGTGAAATCTGTGGCTGTTCAAAACTTTTATGTTTTAAAAAAAAAAGTGAGTTTTGCATTTAACCATCTGCTTTAAATCATCCCTAGATTATTTCTCATGTAAAGACATGATATGTAAGTGGTTAGTACACTATATTGTTTAGGGAATTGGAATTATGATAAGAAACAAATTCACATGCTTAGCACGGTACCCTTAGTATTTTAAAGCCATGGTTGATTTTATCTGCAGATGTAGAACCTAGGTATACAAAGTTCCAATTGTGCAGATACTCAAACATGCACCCGGATATTTGAATGACATGGAAGAAAGTCTGCGTTAACTCAATAGCATGTGTGAAGATGGGCTCATCATTGAGAGTATTTGTGTTGGATAGTTTTATGGCAGCTTGACACAAGCTGGAGTTATCTGAAAGGATGAAACGCCAGCTGAGGAAATGTCCAAGACAGGATCCAGCCATGGGGCATTTTCCTGATTAGTGATCGATGGGAGAGGGCCCAACCCATTGTGGGTGGTTCCATCTCTGGGCTGGTGGTCCTGAGTGCTAAAGGAAAGCAGAAGGAGCAAGCCATGGGGAGCAAGGCTGTAAGCAGCACCCCTTCATGGCCGCGGCATCAGCTCCTGCCTCCAGGTTCATGCCCTGACCTTTTTTTTTTTTGACGATGAACAGTGCTGTGGAAGTGTAAACCAAATAAACCCTCTCCTCCCCATTTTGCTTTTTGGTCCTGGTGTTTCACTGAAGCAATAGAGACTCTAACTTAGCCAGCATTTCTCTGTCAGTGTTCAAACAATGGCCTTGGGAAGTGAAGATGTTAAAAGAAGGTGAAATCTCACTTTTACTACCAAGTTTAACCACCTCCTGGGAAAGTGAATAACCTCATCCACGATCATTTCCCACTCCTCAAGGCTGTTGCTGTAGAGTATTCACTTGTGTGGTGCAGGCAGGATCGGCGATCCTTGCTGGGGTGTTGTTAGGGAGCTAAAAACAACTGCCTTTTGCAGTTTCTCTGCTACCTTTATTGGCATGATCAGACATTTTGACAACAGTGTTATTTTTTTAATGTGAACTCTCACGTAAAGAAAGAATGATTCAAACAGCTGAAATTTCCTTGTGCTGAATTTATTTTCTTCTGATATTTTGCTATGCACACACACACACACACACACACACACAAATTCAGAGTTGAAGAAATTAGAAACCTCCCCTCTCCTCCATAATACAAGGATATTTGAAATCATATCAAACCCACACCATGGCTTGATTTATTTTTATTTTTTTAAAAACCGGAATTGAATGTTAAAAGTTGAACATGAGAACAACAGTCATATATATCATGGGTGTAGCTGTTGTTGTGTATTTATTATTCATTTACAGTACGAGGAATCGGGCCAAACACATTATGTGTGATAAACCGGCACTCTACCTCTGCACCATGTCTCTAACCTTCTTTATATTTTTTGAGACAACATCTCCCTAAGTTGACCAGGCTGGCCTTGAACTGACTATGTAGCAAAGCAAGACAGATCTTGAATCTCTAAGTTCAGTCTCCTGAGAAGCTGGGGTGATCGGCATTCAGCATCACCAGGCACTTACCTTTAAAAAGAGTCTAAGTTGTACAGGATGGCCTCCGGCTCTTTAAAGGACTATTGCAGGATCACAGGCTGTGCCATTCATATTTCCAGGTCTGCTGTACTTGCACTGCACGCACACCATTCGGAGAGAAATCTTTGGAAGTTCTGATGCCTGAGGCTGCATTAGGCAGTTGTGACGGACTGACTAGTGAGTAGTCCGTGACATCAGGTAGACACAGGGAGTCTCAACAGCTGCAGTCTCAGGAAAAGGAAAACTTGATATCTTTAATGGGAGGTAAAGCAGGTGAGTCGGGAACCCAAAAGTTAGCTTTGGGTGTGTTTTCATAACGGTATGAACGGAAATCCAGAGAAATTCGTAGCTAGTGAAATAAAATGAGACAACAGTAGATGCCCAACCCACCATTGAACCTTTCAGGCTGGCTAGATAGAGCACAGGGCAGACTCAGGGATGAGCTTATGGGCCTTTGGAGACCATTCTTTCTCTAATGTGACTGGTCATGGGTTTTCCACAAGAAGCTTGTTTTGTTGTTGTTTTACAAAGTCAACTCTGGTGATTCCGACTTGGCAGGTCACAAGGCATCAAGTTGAAATTCTGTGTTTCTAATGAGCTCCCAAGTCCTGGCCTGCTGTGGCTTGGGCAGCATTTTGAACAGGGAGAAATTTAGGGGCAGAGTCTTGTTATGAGTCAGTTATGATTGGATTACCTGAACAGCTTTTGAAAGGTTTTAAAACCTGTGTTATTTAGGAACACACTATAAAGAGTGCTGAGCTGGGCACAGAAGTCCAACCTGATGCCAGCCTTTAGGAGGCAGAGGCAGGAGACGGACAATGGCACCAAAGACTGAACTCTTAAGGTTGGCGCTGCCCTTCTTCTCAGCAGCATGTTGAAGAAGAAAGCAAAAAGCAAACAATTCCAGGCACAGGGGTCATCGAGGTTTTGGCACAGATCCCCAGGGAGTCAGTTACATCATTAAACCCAAATTCATAGAAAGGTAAGCTTTGGCTCCCAGTGTGACCACACAGAGTTGCGGGAAGGATGGGTGCTTCTGGGGCAGGCCACCCCTTTGTCAAGAGATCACCAAATGACAACAATTTCACAAGTCCCTGATACGTGTTATCTTAGTTAAACCCACACACAAGTGAACAGGCAAAGGCCTAGTTTTAGTCAAAATAAGTCACAAGTCACACAGCCAGTAACAAATAAACTAGGGCCCTAAACAAAGGCGGATTGGAATTTTTTCACAATAAACATTTTTTTTTTTTTTTACTTGAAAGTCAGTTTAATGCCATGGCTAAAACGTAATTTTATATGACCATAGCAGCATCTATCCAAACTCCTTCCCATGGGTATTCCTGAAGCTTTAATAAGGCAAGATGTTTGAGATTGCCTGGAAAGCATTTGTAGACAAAATGAGAAGGGGAGGGAGATGGAGAGGGAGAGGAGTGGGGAGAGGGAGAAAAAAAAAGAGAGAGGGGTAGACAGAGACAAGCAAATAAAGGCACTTTGGAAACCACAGCGGGCGTGTTTACTTGCTGATGTGATTTATTATTACAGGTTTTGGGACTATGGTAGCAAGTCAAGGCTGCAACATAAATCAAGGCCCCTTCTAGCATCAGGAGATAAAAAAAGGGAGGGGTCTCGTTGGAACTCAAAACTTCTTCTTTTGGCATTGGTACAGCCTGTGCTAGTTTGTATAAATGGCCGTAAGGCAATTACTTTCCTGTTCTCTAAGAAAACACAAATAGAGCTTTCTTTCTCCCTCTTTCTCCCCTTCGTCCTTCCCTTCCTTTCTCTCCCTCTCCCCACCCTGCGTGTATGTGACAAACTGCAGAAAATTAATAAATTTAGAGTTTCTTTTGTAATCCTGTAAGCAATAGAGAACCAGTGAATGTTATTTACCTGGGAATGAAATAGTGAATGTAAGGCTTAGGAATGATGGTTCAGAAAGAGAAGACATGAGAGATGACGCTGGTTGGAAGGAAGTTGGTTAGAAGCTGCACCCTGCCTAGAGATGCAGCTCTGGCATGCTGGGCCACAGTACTGTAGAGTACTTAAAACACTTGACCCGAACCTGAGAACATTTGATTGGGGGATGAGTACGAGCAGAACTCAAAGAAAACCAGATGTTGGCTTGTCATAGGAAAGAGAGCATTCTGCCAACACGTGAGACTTAGGGAAAAGGACCGAGTTCAGTAGGACAGTGTATAGAAAGTCACATGGTATTGAGAGACTCCTGAAAGAGAGCCTGTGACAGGCAGCGTTTACAAACCCGGTAAGGTTTCAGAACGTGTGCTACAGAGCTCGGATATAAAGCTTTATACTGTAACTCAGCTAGTCTGACTTTACCGTCCGCACTTAGTTTTCATTTTATTTGAAGTTGCAGAGGGAGCATAAGTGGCTGTCTTCTCGTTTGCTATGGGGGGCTACCAGGACCCTGTGGGCCACGGCATTGGAGTTGCATAAATCCTTGCTTGGGAAGAAATTTCTAGGCTTCTTTTGTAGAGTATCCTGGACATCAACCAATGGACCTTTTGTGGCTTAAAGTTTCTGGGGTCAGAAGCCTCCCCCATGGTGAAAGTTCACTCCCTCTTTACAAGTCTTCATGGGTACGGACAGTGGCCATACTCTGAAGGCTCTCTCCCTCCAGTCACGCTAAACTCCAGGGGCCAGCTGACCTGCTGTGTTTAGTGGTTTCGTTGTTTCTGACCTCCTCTGAGTCCCAGATCTGTGCCAGAGACTAGGAAGAAAATTCAGCATCATTCCTGTTCCATCCTCCATGTTCTAATATGGAAACCACACAGTAAATTAAGTACAGGGACAAGAAGAGAAAATACAGAAGCACCTGTAAGAAGTGTGGTCAAATGCTGAAGAACCGGGGGGGGGGGGGAGATAACCCTCATATGGGAAAGGACAACACTGAGGAGATGCCTTGAAGATGAAGCCTTAGATGAGAAGAAAGTAGACAGTGAGAGTTGGAGGCAAGCAAAATCGCTAACATCTTGAACCAGAAGACAGAAGACACCAACCTCATTTGTCTGGAAGCTTGAGGACGATGCAGAGCCATGGAAAGGAGTTGCATTCATTCATGGGCCATGCTCTAGGGACGAAAGTCTGTCTCTGGTCATACCCAGCACGAGTTCTGAGCTGTCTATAACCAGTCAATTAAACCCACATTTGAGAGGAAAAATGTGTCTTCAATCCAGGTGCTACCAAAACAACAGCATAAGAGAGAAGGGATTTGCTACCATGTTGGGATTGTCCCTGTAACAGGGCATTAGGCATTATGCAGGGTTGATCTAACAGTGTGTGTAGAAGAAATATCATCTTTTAGAATAGAATCTTCCTTATGTCTCAAACCACGCAGCAACAATATATGGGGGGGGATGGGAGACATCAGGAGTGGTAAATTAATCAGGGATACAAACCCTGAAAGACCTCGTGTCATAAAATGGTTACTGTCCTTTCTCCTGCTGAGATGAGCCACATGGTATAAGTTTCACCCAGTGGCATCCTCAACAAGAGAATAAAAAAAAAAAAAAAAAACAACTCAGAACAAGGTCTGCAACCAGATTGCAGACACACAGTGGGGAAAAGCCCCCAAAATAAATGAGTTGGAAATCTCATTTTGTCCACCGTGCCAAACTTGAACTTGAAACTGGGGATGTGCAAGCCCTCCTTGGTGGCATTTTTAAGACAACACACCCAGCAAATACAAGTTACCCTGGGAGAGCCAGGGTGTGTGGTGGCATTCTAGTTTGGTTGGTTAAACTGCCTTTGTTTCTCACATGTCTTTTGTGTGGAGAAAGGGCTCCCTTTTGTCAAGATTCTGGCTCCCTTCTTTACTGCCTGAAACTCTGCAAGCCCAGAAAAGAAAGAAAACACTTATTTGGGGGGAAAAAATTAGGAATAAACAGCTAAGATGTTGAAGATGGGTACATTTGATGGCGAATATTTTTATGCACCACAACTTATTTTAAAAGTCTTTAAAAAGCAAATCAACTTTGGAAATATAAACATGCCTGTTATAAAAAAAAAAAAAAACTAGTACATTTTCATTCAGCAACTAACCCTTTTCTGACACCTTATCCTGTGTGGGGAACACCGATGAGCCCAGCTGAAATGAGCAGAGTTAACCAGAGTGGCCCAACACTGTTCCCGAGAGCTGTGGGACATCTCTGCTCTCCCTACCCCCAACAAACTTAACCCCTCTGGTTAAGGACGATCAAGGCAGCCAAGAGCTTGTTGGGAGAAAGGGTTAGAAGGAAGCTGGGCAAAGCTTTACAGGTTTAACATCACAGGGACTAATGAAACCAGGGAAAGAAAGCAAAAGGCTCGAGCTTCTGTAGGGGATTGGGGTGTTATTGCTTGAAAGTAGCAGAAAGGAGGGACTGGGAGGGAATGAGGGATCGGGACACGGCTGGGATACAGAGTTAATAAAACGTAACTGATAAGAAAAAAATAAAAAATAAATAAAAACGTAAAAAGAAAGTAGCAGAAAGCCTGACCACCATGATGAACCAGTGTGGATTCCATAAGTTCAGAGGTCATGTTATAGTGCTATAGTGCGTGCACCCCCCCCACACACAGTTTGGCATTCGAATGCCTATGCCACTTGCCCATCACGCCCGTTTCTCTTTCATAAAGCCATGAAAGCAAGTAAGACAATCCTAAAAGTATAACTCAGTGGCAAGGTAGTGTCACAAAAAATCAAGGATGCCTTGATTCCTTAACCTTTTTTATTAGAAAATCTTGCATTCACAGATCATCTTGACTGCCTCCAGTGCCCCGCACCTACTTGGGACTCACTATAAAATATACTTGGGTGCTAGCTTTTCTGACACACGGGAGTTTACAGCCACAACTCATGACGTCATGAAAGCCCAGTATTGCTCCTAGTTTTCTCTTCTTCCTGGAGCTCCGGAGGCCAATCCTGCTTTGCAAAATGTGGGAAGGAAAGTGAGTCTTCAAGGCACAGGAGCCTCTAGAAAACACCACAGAGACCTAATGATGTAATGAGCAACCCTCAGCCTTTTTTGCGATGTCTACTTGATCACACCAATGCACTGTTTTGGTTAATGTACTTATTTTGGAGAATTCATTTTTTTCTAATTTACAAATCTAAAAAGACTATATGTCGATATGAGTTGTCTTAAAGTAAATGAGCCAAGTACAAAACACAGACCTTGATCCCTCCCCACCAGGAAGGAGTTAGGAGAGAGCAATCATACTTTTGAATGGGGCCCCCCTTTGGAACTCAGACTTGAAAAGGTCCATTGAGAAGAAGGTCCACCGATACGGAAGGAAACAGAGGTGTAGGCCTCCTCACTCAGCACACGTCTGGCCATGTGTCCTGAAATGAACTTACATGCCAGGAGAAACTTGAGCTTGATGATCACATAGTTGCCTGGCAAGACTTGTTGAAGGTCAACAGGGGGTGATTCCATGGCACAAAACACGGCCTAACAGTCTTCAGGCGCTCACACCTCTCCCCGACCTATAACACCTACCAGGGGCTTATTTCTATAGTTCCACTGTGTTTTTTTTTTTTTTAGATTCCTCCTTTATTGATATGTTCTACATGGTGTATAGAAACACTCACGTCCTCTCTGGCTACTGGTTCTTTTGGGAATTTTTGAGCACTATTCTGTGGGCCTGCTGAGGTCTAAATACATGTTACTCCAATGTTTACCCTTTACCCTTTGCTACAGCTTTCAATTAAAAAATTTTATGGTTAAAGTAGATAAGTCTCCTATTAATTTTAATATTAATATTAATGATGTATTTGTATTTATAGGAAATATTCATTAACATAAGTTTGAACCACTTTTTTCCAGTTATGTGAAAAAAAATAACTATCATGAATTTCATGTGGTTCTACACAGGACACGAAACTCAAATACCTTCTGCTAGTAATTCATTGACAATCGTTACACTCTGAGGGGTAGTACAGGCTATGGAAGTCTGTGCAGATGAAGAAGGGAACTGTCTTGAGAAGTAGGCATCACTAAGAACATTAACTCAGGAAAACAATAAAGCATTAGTTGAGCAAAGTTCGGCTCCTCTGCTGTATGCTCCATTCCAGAACACAGATATTTTCTGTTTCTGTTTGAAACTGTGGAGGGCCCTCCCTCCACCAAACATCCGTTCCTGACTCTATATTTTAATGTCTATTATTTTCTCTGCCCCCAATTCCCTGAAAGTTCGTATAAACAGTATAAAATAAGGAAATGCTATTCCTTAGAATTCAACAGTTGGAAATTCCGCTTAGGAAAACACTGAATTGTGCACCTTTGAATTTGGTCTTGGATTTGACATAACCAATACACGTTCACATGGACCACGCCAGACAGTATCAGGGATGCTGTGAGATGCGTAACCTGTTTCACGTTGGCAGGCTCTGTGGCGTGGAGGATGGTTTGTTTCCCTGGTCTCATTTTCTCAAAAGTGAGTGCTTCCTTCAAAGAAAAGGCTTTTATAACTTTTAAAAACATAGACTTTACTTTATAGCTAGTATCAAAGTGTTAAAAATAGTGTATCTCAAAAATTGAAATTATAGCTCTTAGCCGTACAGCCTGGGAAGTGCCCAAAGACCTGGATTATTATGAAATTATTACATATTTCTAGAACCTACTTCTCTGTCAAATGTATCAACTATAATTCACTCTCAGTTTCTTCAGAAAAAAGACTTATGATCAGACGGGATAAGATGTAAATATGGAAAATGTTAGCCTATTTATAATATATGACCAACTAAAAAGACAGGAAAGGGGAACTGAGAATGTGTTGCCAAAAGAAAATGACTAAAGGGAGATTTTGATAACTTCTCTAAGTTTCTGAACTCTGAAATTTTTATGCTGTTTATGAACATTGAAAAAATTATGAAATCATGGTGGAGTGGACCTGAAGAAAACCTAGGAGTGAGGAACCGTGTGGGGGTGACTGAATATCCATCACATTTATTAGAGTGTTCTGCTTTCATAGCTGTTGTTTATATTGCTCTTCAGTGTACATGAATTATTTGATTATATTTTAGGAACCATTCGTTCAAAATAGTGAGTTTCATTATGAAATTTCATACACATAAGTAATGTATTTTGAGCATTCCCTTTTCATAGCTTTGGAAACAGCAAAATAGGGCTGGAGAGATGGCTCAGAGATTAAGAGCACTGGCTGTTCTTCCAGAGGTCCTGAGTTCAATTCCCAGCAACCACATGGTGGCTTCCAACCATCTATAATGAGATCTGGTGCCCTCTTCTGGCTTGCAGGCACACATGCAGGCAGAACATTGTACACAGAATAAATAAATAAATCTTTAAAAAAAAAAAGAAAGGAAAGAGCAAAATATTTTAAGTAATTATTAGAAGCATGAGGCTTTAAAAACGTGGATGTAGAAACCTTTGAGAATTTCTCCAAACTTGCACTCTTTTTACTTCATCTTTTATTACTGTCTCTCTACATCTCTGTATCTAAGGAGTTATGACTTGACTCAAGCCGTTCACTGAGGAAAACTGAGTGTGAGGGTGGTTGAAATAATTCCCTGGTTAACCTCCAACCAGATAGTCACTGTAGTCAAGAATGGCTCCTTCTTCCCTGGTTCTGTAAAGTCCACTCTTGGAAGTCCCAAGCTCTCCCTGACGTGTCTCATGAGTGTTTCTCAATATGGAATGGAAGCTCTCCCTTCCTCGGGTTGGTGACTCACACATTTATAAGCACATTTTGGAGTTGTGTTCCCTTTCTGGTCCTGTCAGGGAGTGCAGGAAGTTAGACGCTACCTAGACACTTCAGGTGGAAGGCACAAATATCAAGCAGCATTATTAGTATTAGCTATAGGGAGGAATGGAAGTGATCAGTCTGTCTTCACTTACCTACGCATGTCAGCTATCGGCAAGGCACATTGTTGGACAAAAAAACAAAACAAAACAAAACAAGTAAGCCTTTCTCTAGGTTTCCGCTTTGTTCTTGCTTCATTTCATACTGTAAAGACAAAGAGACTCTCGCAACAAAAATTAAAAAATACAAACTAAAGTAAAATAATTGGACAAAGCACAATACAAATGAAGTTAAGAAGCACAGCCCGTGAAAACACAGACACACAAAGCGACTTCCAAGCCCTCTCATATTGGCACATGCTTCCACCAGGAATGACCCCTGCTCTTGAGGACCCACATAATTAGATCAATATTAGACTGGATTCCCCAGATAATCTAGGGTGATATTCCCATCTCATGATCTTCGGCTTCCTACGGCTACAAAGTGCTTTTTGCCACGTAAGACAGCATATTTATAGGCACTAGGAAATGGGATGCGGGCATCATTGTTCTGCTTACGTATGACTTTTAACTGCAAAAGATAGGAGATGGCATGAGAAAAGGAGTTCCAAGGGGAGTTGCAAGGCAGGAGCAAGGCAACTGCTACCTCACACACCCACTGAACCCCAGCCTCCTGGTCTCTTGGCAAGACACAGCATAGGTCAGACTGAACCCGGAGGCTGTCTGAGTAACACCTGCTCACATCTGCTCCTCACAGAAGTGTTCCGTGCTTACCAAGAGTCACCCCAGTTCCTGCCAAACCTATTCAGAGCAGCTGTATTTGTCAATTAAATAATACATTAAAAAGGATGCCTATAAAAACCCTATTGAGTTGCTCCACTGAACATTAAGTTGAATTGTTAGAGGCACTCATCAATTATAAGATGCTAAAAGTTTGTTGATAATTTAGGTTATGGGCAAGGCAAATACCAAACATAAAATCCGGACAAGGTCATCCAGGAGCAGTGGTGCCTGCCTATAATCCCAGCACTTGAGGAGACAGAGGCAGGTAGATCTCTATGAGTTCAAGGCCAACCTGGTCTACAAAGTGAGTCTAGGAAAAACAAGGCAACACAGAGAAATCCCGTCTCAAAAAAAAAGAAAAACAACAACAAAACAACTGGACATGGTCATATATACCTGTAACCCCAGTTCTGGAAAACAAAGACAAGTGGATCCTGAGAGCTCGTTGGCCAGCCAGCCCAGCTGGAATGCAAGCATTAGATTCAGTAAGAGAAGAGACACTTACCACTCAGCATATACTCCCAACACACACACACACACACACACACACACACACACACACACACAACATTAAATAAGGTATACACAAGTCATATTTATAGCTGCCCTCTTTTAGTGATCCCTTCAAAAAAACTGGGTCATTAAACAAGTCACAAAACCTTTGTTACATTTTCTAAAATGGAGCTGGGCTGAAGATGTGTCTTAGCTGGTACAGTTCTTGCCTAGGATGCACAAGGTCCTGAGCTTGGTCCTAAGTACTATATAAACTAGACATGGTGACACATGCCTGGAATCCCAGCATTTGCTGAGTGAAAGCGAGAGGATCAGGAGTTCAAGGTCACCTTTAGATGCATGGCAAGTTTAAGGCCGGTTTAGGCTACATGAGACCCTGCCGCCCACCCCAAAAAAACATCAGAGCTAGTGCAAGACAGGCACAGGAAGGTGAAAAAACCCACCATGGCATGGGTGAGTCAACACAGCCAATGTGGAGGGCTTCAAATGACAGGATGAGGAATCTGGACATCGCAGTGGCGGTAAGGAATTAATTTAGGCTAAAACTATTGCCTCGCTATATGATAGGAAGTTTCTGGGCATGCCAAATGAACCGCCTAAAGATTCGAACAGTGAAGGATGCTTTGGGGAGTTATCTGGGAGACAGCAGCCATTCTCTATCTCCCAGGCACTCCTTCCTGGAGCAGAAGCTCCTGGCTTCCCACCCCCAGCTGTCTTGCTCCTTTGGGACCACGCATGCACTGCCCACCGTGCTCTCAAATGTGGCTGGCCTCAAACGGTACGTGCTGTAAGACTAGAACAAGCCCGCCCTGTAGAGCCTATATGGGAGAAACAAAGCTTAAAATGTCTTCAACGTTTTTACTGATAACATGGAGAAATGATACCAGCTAGCGTATACAGGATTAAATAAAATGTATTGCTGCCATTAATTTTGTCTATCTCTTTTTTTTTTTTTTTTTTTTTTTTTTTTACCTCTTTTTAAAATGTGGCTACTGACAACTTTTAAACTAGCCCTGCAGGTCACCACTGCGGTTCATATCCTAGTGCTCTTGGGGACAGTGAAATTGTAGTCTGCATTACTCTTATAAGAAGCAGAAGGGCATCATCCCCCTGCCTACTCTTTTGGGACTCACGGGCATTTTATTGAATGTCCAAACAGAAACCAGCATTTGCCACTTTCCTCTCTCCACCCTGGGACATTATCTGGTTTCCTTGTTTGTGTGTTTGTTTGTTTGTTTGTTTGTTTGTTTTTCTCCAGTATACTTAAGGCTCTGCAGGCTGCCCTATAAATATCTGCTTTCCATCAAGCTTTTCACCTTTCCCCAAGCCATGCTTCCTCCTGGTGAGTACACTCTGCTCCTTGTAGAGAGTAGAGACCCACCAAAGAATGGAAAACAAGAATAGGACCCCATTCCTGGAAAAGACGATACTGACAGAGTGAATGACTGAGCCACTACCACGGTGCTCACACTGATGACCCACAGGCCTGCAGAAAGTACATAAAGCCCCACTGCCTAAGTTTGCTCACACAGATGATGCCACAACAGGCAGAGCAGCTGCCCCAGAATAGTCACACGAATGACCCCACCACCATGCCAAGCAAAAGCATAGTCTAATTATCCAAGACCCAGCGTGAGGACAACAACAAGCAAAGCCCATGAACATTGCAACTGGCTCTTCACCCACTAATTTAACTAAGCCTTCAAGAACAGAAAGCCTCCTCCCTGCCACTTACCATTCCAAAAAGGGGTGTTAGCAAGTAGACACTTTTTTTAAACAGCACACAGCTAGGCGGTGAGGATCACAGTGTGTTGAAAAGAAAGAAGCCACTGTGCAGCTTAGAGACTGTTTTCAGAACTGAGAAAGACTCCCTTGCAATCACCCCAGCCTTGGCTAACAAAGCTGAGACATCCTGATTTATTGCCCATCCAGGGAACCGGACAGTTCTTCTGAAACCCTGGAGGGCCGCCTTTGTGCCCATGTTGCCTATGGACGTGGCCTGGGAGACCAGCATTCCTGCTCTTGTTTTCGAAACAGCGTTGACTTTGGGAGCCCGCTTTGTAACCTCTTTAGAAAATGTTGCGGTACCCTAGTGGCACACGCACATCCAGGTACCTGGGTGTCACTGCCCTGGGCGTGTGAGCATTGATCTGTGGGCTCATTATCGTCAGATACGATCAATACCTATGAGTATTGCACCAAGGAAAGAAAATGGCCAACTGGCTATAAAAATAACACCAGTGAAATCAGATAGATAAATGTGTTTCAGCCTTTGTTTCTAAAATTTTAAGCTCCTGAATTCCACTGCAAACTTCTTAGTGGCATATTACAAGTATATCTCGTGTTTTTGTCTTAGGGTGTTTGACATGGTTCCTTCGGTATTGCAAGGTGAGCGATGATTTCACCATGGCAGCATGGAACAAGGTAAAGTTTAACAGTCCTAGTTCTCAAATGATCTTCCTCACAACCACATGGCTGAAAAAGAAAAACAAATGTGACATAAAGGGTCTTTCGTGGAGATCCAAAGAGTGTAAGCTTGGGCCTCATGTGAATTCAAGCAGCACCCTGCATCCCTGAGCCTATTTTCGGATCTGTGAAACAGGGTTCATAACCTGGACTGCCTTTCTCAGAAGAGTTTATAACAGGTAGCTTGGAATAGGCTTGTAAATTAAGAAGGATTAAGTAGAAATAAGGACGGGTCTTACTGTCTCTCCGATTGTTACAGAGTGATTCACTCCTGAAGGAAGTGACAGTGATGAGCGTTGAAGAAGAAAAGGCATTAGATTCTGACACCCACCTGTCCTGTGACTTCATTCACTAAATCCATGATGGAAGTTGAAGAGGCTTCCACAGGCTTCTCATTAGAATGACTTTGGCTTCAAAGGAGGCAAGAGTCAAGATGGAACAAAAATTTTTATTCTAATTTGTTCTGAAGTCTGGGGTTTCAATCATCACGACTCCTTAAATTAGAATGGATCTTCTAAAATAGATACATGCAAACATTTTTTTCCTAATTTTTTTTCTCATGGAAAAGTATGCAGCCTGCTATGTAATGTCACACATTAAAATAACATTGGCATAGAATGGAGATAAAATCCTTTCTCTGGAAATAAGCATATGTTATTAAAATTATATGTCATTTGTAGCCAACTACAAGAAAAGATTCCACACTGAAGTGTTTCAGTTCGGAATTGATTTGGATTATTGTGACACTGTGCAATAAATATAGGACTAAGAGGCAAGAGGCTTGGGCTCAACTTCCAGACGATCCGCTGAAACCTGGGGACCTGAATACAATGTTGACTTCTAGGAGTCCCAACGTGCTCACATACAGAGTGGATTCAGACCACAAGCCCTATTGCCTGTCTCACGGAATCCTTATGAAAATAGCTCTGAAAGGTGCCTTAACAACCATGAAATGGGATTAGAAAAACATTTAAATGCACTTTAAGGTGTGGTAGTACAAGCCCTTAATTCCAGCACTCTGGAGGCAGAAGCTGGGGGATCAGTAGTTTAAAGCCAACCATCTATATAGTTTGAGGCCAGCCTGGGCTACACGAGATATCTCAAAACACATAAATCAAAAACTGTTATGAGAAAACACTATACATACTAGTTCTTATTGTTTGCCACAGTTCTTTATTACATGATGGATGACAGAGACATTTTTGTTTTCACACATTAATCATCTTTTTTTTTAACAGTGTCTCACTCTATAAAACTAAGCCCAGCCATCCTAGAACTCCCTATGTAGAGCAGGTTGGCCTTGAACTCAAGGGAGTGCATCTGTATATTTTAAAGGACATAAAGATGTCCTATCTTATTCTGTTTTGAGCTTTAACAGAATACCCAAGAAATCCAGGGAATATAGAAAGAAATGTACTTTCTCATACCACTATGATGGGAGGTCCAGGTCAAGATGGTGATAGTGTCCTTGTTGAATAATCACTTGGGAGGGGGTAAAGAGAGAGAGAGGTAAAGATAGAGGGTTCTCACCTGCATATAATGGGGCTCATATAACCCCACCCATGAAGGAGGAGCTCTCATGTCTTAAGCACTTTATTTTTTTTATTTATTTTTTATTTTTTATTTAACTTTTATTAATTACACTTTATTCCTTTTGTATCCCCCCATAGGCCCCTCCCTCCTCCCCTCCCGGTCCCACCCTCCCCCCTTTTCTGCATGCATGCCCCTCCCCAAGTCCACTGATAGGAGAGGTCCTCCTCTCCTTCTTTCTGATCTTTTTTTTTTTTTTTTTTTTTGTTCTTCTCAATGCAGTTTATTCAGGAACCTTGAACAATCTTCTGACCCTGGGGAAAGCCAGCCCACAGCTTAAAATGGCCTCTGGGTAGCCAACCCCAGCGTGCCTCGTGGGCAATGCAGATAGGTCCACATACATGGAAGCAAGCCAGATCCTCAGCCTTAGCCAAATATGGAGTTGTTTGTGACAGAGAGCACTCACCACCGGGAAGGTGGAGGCGGAAACCAGCTCCATCTTTAAGGCGCAGCATTACGCAGCTCTCTACAGTTCCCCCTTTTTGTTTTAGATGCATCAGGCAAGAGTAGAGGTCTGATCTCTGATATTAGAAATAAATTGGGACTTTGTACCGTTGTTCATTTAGGTGTCATCCACCCAAAGAGCATCAGACCTGTCCGATGCCTTTTTCTCAGAGGTGGGACCTGGGGCATCAACCCGCATGCAATCAGACATGCTCTTCTCTGGGTCGAAAGTGGCTGACCCTGAGTGCAGTGCTTAGCCTCGCATCCTGAGAAATTTATTTATATATTCATTTTATGTCCAGATGGCAAGCCCCTCCCTCCCTCTTTCCTCCTTCTTTCTGTCCCCTTCTCCTCTGGGGTGGGATTGCACAGGGCAGGGGGCAGGGAGGGTCTCACCTAAGCACTATTTCACAATATACTGGTAATTAAATTTCAACAAGTTTTAGAGTGGAAATACATTTAAGTCATGGAGCAATTCAAGCGACAGACAGCTAACAGTGTAGTCTATGATTTAAAAAAAAAAAGGAAAAGAAAAAAAAACTCCAACATTTTTCTGTAATATTAGGAATGACACAAAGATAGTCATGGAAACAATCCCAAATCAGAATGAAAAAGAAATACAGTGATTTGTATTTGTAAATGAGATATTACATAAAATTCTAGAGACACCACCAAAAAAAAAATCTGAAAAGAGTAAATAAACCAATTCAATAAAAGTAACATACAAAAATACTTGCATTTCTATACACTAGCAACCTATATCTGAAAGGGAAATTCAGGAAACAGTCCCATTTAGAATGACATCAGAAAGAACAAATACCTTGAAATAAATAAAGAAGGTACTAGACTAGCACAGTGAAAACCATAAAATGCTACTGGAACAAATGGAGGAGAACAATGGAAATGCATCCCATGTTTATGGACTGTTAGACAGAATTATTAAATTTCCCACACAGTCCATGGCAATTGACAGATCTGGTTCATTTTTAAAAATACATTCTTCAAACAGAAAATTTTAAAGACAGCTTTACTGTTCATAGATAGCCACGAAGGACTCCGAAGAGTTGGTTAACCTGAAGAAGAATGAAGCTGGAGGTGTCACACTTCCTGATTTCAGGATTCACCGTAGAGCTGGAGACGCAGAGATCGATGGAACAAAAGAGAGTTCAAATGGTCAACTTATCTCTCACCAAGACACTGGGGCAGCACAAGAGGGAAAGACAGTCACCTCAGTGAACAGTATTGGGACAACTGGACAGCTACACATGAAAAAAAAAATGAAATCAGACTCTTGTACCATGCACAAAACTCAGATCAGAATGGATAAATGATGCATAGATAAGGCCCTGCACAGCGAAACTTCTAGAAGAAAATGTGAGGAGGAAACTTCGTGGTATTGGTGTTGGCAATGATTTTGTGAACGTAACACCAAAAAGCACAGGCAAATGAGCCAAAGCAGATCAGCAGGGCTACATCCAACCAAAAGCTTCTGTACAGAGTAAACAACCGGCAGCTTGAAATGGCAATGCGGAAATGAGAGAAAAAGACTGTAAACCACACATCCACACGAGGTTCATCTCCAAAACACACGAGGAATCCCTACAACTCAGAGGCAAAACCCCACAGATTATTCAGTTAAAAAAAAAATAGCCTAAGGACTTGAGGAGATAATTCTCCAAAGAAGGCATTGACGTGGCTGGCAAGTTTACAAAGCAATGGCTGGGATCTTTTTATCACCAGGGAAATGGAAACTAAACCACAGTGAGTTCTCCCATTACACCTGGTCAACATGCCTTAGCGGGGCCTGCACAGCTCTACCATTGTATGACATTGGCAAGAACGTATTAAATCCATGCAGCCAGATGGAAAATAAAGTAGAGTTTCCTATTAAAAAAAAAAAAAAACCACAAACATTGAAACAGGACTTCCTGTTTCTGGACACTTGTCTAAAAGATTTGGAATATTGAAAAGATATTTGCATTCTTGTATGTCTTGCATTTGTATAGTTATCACAGCATTATAGGAACATTTAGGAACAGTCTAAATGTCCTTCAATAGATGACTGTCAGGAGAAAATCTGGCATATATATATGTATATATAATATACCATGCAATATTACACAGCCTTAATAAAGTGATATTTATCCTATGCAATAACATTGAGGACATTTTACTGAACCCAAACTGAAATGTGGTGTGTGTCCTTACTCACAGTGTCTAAAAACGCAGGTAGTGATGGCTGCCAAGAAGAAAGGGAGAAATGGAATTTTTGCCACAACGTTCAGATTTTGTTGTACAGTAGGTATGCCTGTACTTAACAGTATTTATTGTCCACTTGAAAATTAAGTTAAGGGTAGGTATCAAAATAATAAATATGTATAGTGCTGAATAAGTATATACACACACAACCCTGCCTGCGACATCACAGTCAATTTGGAGACATTTGGAAACAATAGAGCAATTATTTTTCAACCTCGAAAGACAACTCAAGCCAAAAAAACAAAAGAAAGAATAAAATATGCATACTAAAAAATTGAGCTTTTAACAACAGAGGAGCAGTAAAAAATTAATCAACAGTATAATACAGCTAAATAAAATAGAAGTGAGAGAGAATATATAACCAAAATCAAAATAAAATGAGCAAATTCACAGTTGTATTAGAATGACTTTTATGTAACAAGTAATTATTGTTCATAAATATAAGAGGCTGAAAAACAAAACAAAAATACTGTCAAAAAGGGTAGAGAAACTATTTGAGTCCACAGATACATTGTCTGAAATTTAATAATACACAAAATTGATATCAAATTGTGAATAAAAGTTCCAGGAAATGGTATCAGGGTTATATGAACCACTTTGAATATAAATACATAAGGATCAAATATTACATAAATTATGATCGAGGACCTAAAACCTGAAAAACAGAATACAAATAAACTACAGGTTAGACTCATTTTATTAACATGTACAGAAAAAGCTAAACAAAGCACAATGAGAATTAAACAAGATAATAGAATGTGAACAAGGGGATTTGCCACAGAAATTGGAGAAATAGTCATTTCAAGAAAAATTATCAAAACAGTATACCATATCAGTAATGCAAGCAATAAGGGCTGTATTTAAAGAAATGACTCCATGGATTTAAAAAAAAAATCTGAACTTATCAGTAAGTAAAAGATAGAAATATTTCATTTTAACTTTTTAAGATGTTATTAAGTATTTACTGTGTGGCATTTTATTCAATTTAAAGGAACATCTCCTTAAAACTGCCAAATAGCATTCTATTTAACTGAGACAACACCAGACAAGCCCTAATAAAACAGAAGATTTAAGTACCTGTTTTCACTCTTCAACCAATTAACACCTTTCAGTCTCATAAATGCAGCGACACTTAGATACCATGGAATCAGAAAAAAAAATGTTAGTTTCAGCTCATACGCTGTATATTTAAAGGGGAAATCAGTTCTAAAGGTCTAAAGAAGAAACAAGTCCAACAAGAGTATCATTTTAAAGGTGGCAGCTTTTGCCCATTGTTTCCATTATTAAATATAATCAGAAATTGTTCAGGTTTTTTAATCATGTGTATGTGGGGGATGGGTGTGTGCACAGAGGCCGGAGGCATTAGAGCCCCTGGGGCTGGGGTTACAGGGGGTTGCTGGCCATGTAGACTGGGAGCCAGGAACTAAACCTAGGTTCTTTGCTAGAACAGTACATGCTCTTAGCCACTGAACACTCCATTTATCCGTGAAGTCAGAAAGTTTAAGTACCAGCAAGTCATAGCACCAGTAACCAAAATGTGAAAAGGGGAGGGGGGGAGAAGCTTTAACAGCACACAAACTATAATATTATGAATAAAAGTTCCAAGATGAAAAAGGAAACAGCATAACAATGGGACAGCTTCATGGGTTGATTTAAAAATTAAAGCAACTCAACTATTTTGTATACAGCTTACAAAGTTTTTATTCTTAAATTCCTGTGCAAAGGAATTTCTTTGTTTTGTTTAACTAGAACTGAGCTAGCAAGCCCTACTGCGCTCACTTTCAGCAGCCCAGTAAGATTACCAAGAAGGAAGCAGTTCTCAGAACCAGGCAGGGAGACACACGCACGTCTGAAGGGACTTCACTGCCTGCAAGACAGTGGATCTGGGTAGAAAGCAACAGCTGGGGCTTCCTCTTGTTTCACACCAACAATAAAACATTCAAAATCCGAACAGCGTGAAATAAAATTCGAAGGGACTCATCTCTCATTACCATCTCCTCTGCAGAAAACAAAACAAAGCCGGCTCAGGACCAGATTGTTGAGTAGCCGTACTTCTTCTGTCGCAATTTTCCTTCTCCATGGCTTTTCATTCACCTTTCTCCTTTACTGTCTTCAGAGAAGGGGCCTCTAGAAAGAGAGTTTCTTACAAAAGATGGCGCAGGAAGTGTCATGCACTGGAAAGGAAAGTTTATCAAGAAAGGACTGTAAACAGATTCATAAAAAGTCAAGTCTGGGGCAGCCACCGAAGTGCCCGCTGGGAAGGAGGGCTGGAGCTTGCCAGTCACTCCACTGGGTCAGAGTATCAGAAAACCTGGAAGGGAGAGTGGAACTGCACACCGCTACGGAGCAGACCTACCCTGAGTGTTGGACCAGCGCTAAGAACTAGGCTCATCTTTGGTGCAAGCAGCTGTAGATCTAAGAAGGGTCTTGCAAGAGGGCAAAGGAGGAAGAATGCATGCAATTTCAGTTTTGTGAACCCTCTGCATGGATGAAAGTCTCAGTTAAAAAATGAGCAGATAACACACAGACACCCTATAAAAATAACAGAAGAAAATAAAATTTTTCTCAACTTAAAAAATTAAAAGAAAAATTGTTTGAAATTACTCTGTAAAGGTAGATGATATTTTATGATTTTTTTTTCTGTAAAAGTTCTGTTCAGATAAAACAAACAAACAAACAAAAAGTTTCCATGAAAGAGACCCAAAATCATAAAGAAAACTCAAAGTTACAATCTCAGACACAACAAAATCACAGAAATTAAATTTACATCTAAGCCTCCTGACTCAGACTTGGGAAGTGGAGGCAGAAAGATCAAAGTTTGAAATCATCCCCAGCTACTTCATGAGTTTGAAGCTAGCCTGTTGTAAAAAAAAAAAAAAAAAAAAAAAAAAATCCCCCACGGTTTTAATATAAACAAACTAACCTTTTAAGAAACAGGTACTCTTATACAAGTTGTTTCAAACGTAGAAAATGAGATAAAGCAGTCTACCTCATTTTCAAAAGCTAATATAATCTGATTTCACCAACTAGAGAGGATGAGAAAAAGAAAGTAAAACCATTGGCTGGGAATATCTGCAAATATAAGTGCAAAACTCTTCAAATAAAATATTAACTCACTAGATTTTTAAAAAATGCACCTAAAATTATACATTATACATTATGATCACATGGATGCCCCTCCAAGATTTCAAAATAAATCTATCATTATAATCACCAGACTGAGCAATTTTTTTAAAATCATGACAGTCTTTTAACGGGTTTTGTGAAAAGATTTGGAAGAAACTTACCTCCGAGAACAACTCAAAGGCCTCTACAAATTTATCTTCCTAAAACCAACAAGAATGTCAGGGTGAGGGAGCCAGAGCCAACCTTCCAGAACTCTAGAGAGTAACTGGATCTCAACTTAAAAAAAAAAAATGTGTGGGGATATTTTACCTGCATATGTAATCACCATGCACCATGCCTGGTGCCCCACGGAGACCGGAAGAGAGCATCAGTCTCCAAGGAACTAAAGTCAGTGATAGCTGCCAGCCACTATTGGGTACCAGGAATCAAACCTGAGACCACTGTAAGAACATCCAGTCTTCTTACCCACCGAGCTAATTCTCCACCACATCTCAACTTCTAAAACAATTTTCTTTGTGTCTGCTCATTGCACAAACTGATGGAACTCATAATGACATTTTCATATAAGTATTATCATGTTTTTGACCATATATATTTATGATATATTGATGTTTTATACTGTTATAGTATATATCCAGGAAACACACACTATATTTTTTCACACTCATGTATTCACAAATACATATGTGTATGTATATACCATATATATTCACATTTATCCATACATACACAGACATGAATGTGTCCAGAAAGCGTGCTCCATGGCCATGGACCTGACAATGACTAGATGACTGGGGAGCCCTTCAGCGCTTCTAAAAGCACGGAGAACTGATGCCCTGCTCTGTTACCAGTGATCAGCCAGAAAGAATTGTATCTGCTGTACTTCCCAAGGAAACACCCACTGTGAGGCTCCAGTCAGAAGTCCTGGGGTACTAGGAAAAGGACCCCTCAAGGGGGCTGCTGTCTGTGTTCTCTGCTTAGTTTGTGGGTTCCCTCTAGACTCTGGAGCAGGGGTCTCCAACCTTCCTCATTCTGTGGCCCTTTAATATAGTTTCTCGGGTTGTGGTGACCCCCCAACCGTAACATTATTCTGTTGCTACTTCGTAACTGTAATTTTGCTGTTGTTGTGAATCTTGATGTAAATATTTGATATGGTTGATAGATGTCGTCCCCCCAAAGGAGTCTCGACCCACAGGTTGAGAACCACCAGTCTAGAATCCACCTTCGCTTTGAACCCTTGGCCTCTCCTGGTATGTGTTGTGCCCATGACTTAAGTTAAAACAAAGCTTCCCTTTCTGCCCTGCCCCATCAGAAGCACTAATAAATCCCTACAAAAAGCTAGCAGCAAGAGTGTCTTGACAACTAGACAGTTTTCCTAAAGGAGGCCATTCAGAGATTGTCAGTGCCTAAAGCTAGCCGGCAGCCTCGATCCCCTGAAGTTGGCCGCTGCTTCTGCATTTCCACTGCTTAAAGCCCTTGCTAGAAATAGAGTAAAATATAAACTCCTCAAATAGGCATCAAGGTCATTCACGCGTGGGTTCTAATCTGCCACCAGCAGCTTCAATCCTCATCTCATGCCAACTGCCTTTCCTCCACATGAATGTACCTTCTTTCTAGCTGGTCCTTCTGTTCAAGCCACTCCTCCACACCTTCTCCCCATCACATACTGCACCTACCTGGAAATAATCCTCACGTCCCGGAAGACCGGAAGACCGCTTTGGTACTGTTGCTTTTTCCCCAGGCTTCCCCATACAGTGGCTGTTTTCTCCAGCCTCCTAGCTGGCTGTGCGCATTCCTCACGCTCTGTTTACAGACCCGCCTTCCTCATCAGGCTCAGGGTGTTCCAGGTCAGGGCGTGGAATAAACTCACCCTAGCACACTCGGAGGGTTCATACGGTAAATACTCAGTATTTTTTGAAACGATGAACCCAGTGGATAAATCTAACCAGAGACCCTGCCACCCATCATCAAATTTGGAGAGAGTATATGTACTTTAATAAACTGTAAATGAAATCCATTTTTAGGATGTGTATTTCCATCTTTGTTTCCCAAGATGCTGCTTTGTGAAGACTTGTTGCCAGATAACAAGTTGAATTCTCTTTCTGTGCTCCGAGACAAGCATGGCCTGACCACCCACCTGGGATTTCTCTTTCAGCTCACAGACAGTGATAAAAAGAATGTTCGGGTCCTTTGACTGTAACCAGAAAGATAACCCCAATTTATCACCTCCTATTTTTTATATACCACAAAATCAATTAACCATAGAGCCCCAGGGCCAGTGTCATCAAAGCTTTTTTGTGCTGGTTATTGTACCAAGAGGATAAGAGAGGCCTGAGGAAGTGAAATTGCTTCCCCAGGATTACCACCTTGGGAATTAGTAACACCGTTCACCCAAATCTGTTGCTCACCGTCTCACCAAACATTCTCACAGCGATACAGATGAGTGCTCCCACCCACACACACGCCTTCCAAACACGGATGCACTTACACTGTCAGTAATTATCAGTAAACAAGAACAGGTTTGGATCCTAATGGGCAAAACAACCGACAACACATAAGAACCAGTACGCGCTTGTTGCGACTGGAAGAGAACTGAGCGGTGTGTGGACCAGTGTCCTCAGTCGGTCGGTTCCTGGGCTCTGTTTCTGTTGTGCGCATGTGCGCACAGGACGGCTTCTTCCCCGATTCTTATTAGTGCCGTACAAAAAAAGGAACTTGAAAATCTGGAGGCTTCTCCTGTGCAGGCATGTGACTCTTATCTAAATGGCACTAAAGCTACTCAGATGGTGAATGGGAAGCAAGTGCGCCTGTACCTATCGCATTACGTAGGGAAACCAATGTAGGCTGCATTGCGTGTAACCAAATGCCCCACCTGTGACACACAGAGAGAGTGACACAATCCAAATATTCGACAAAAGCAGCCCACGGTAACAAATGCATCATATCTGAAGAGGAAGAGAGAGCAGATGGCTCAGCAAACAATCGTAGAACAGCCAGCTCCCCCTCCGCACCTCCAAAACCAAACTGCCTCCCAGTGTCTCATGAGGCCCCAAGGGAAATTCAGAGCCGAGCGCTCAAGAATCACATTAGCAGTGACACGGGGCGGAGTTCCTGGTTGTGGTGCCCTGGGCTTGGCCCCAAAGCTCACAGCAAGCTTCTTTCCTTCTTTCTTTATTACCTGAAGCAAGCTACAGAATTTTCTTATCCATAATATTGGATTAACACCACTCCGGAATGCAAGATATTAGAACAACACTGTTTAAGGAACTGAAAAGTATAAACGTAAAGTCTTTTCGTTAAAAATACAGATTAGCCGAAATTAACAGAAGCCAACCTAAAGCTCTAAGCATTTATCGCACACAGGTTTGGAAGAGTGCTAGCTATGGCTGGTAGTGGTTTCACAAATCCTTGCTAGTGTTCTGTGGGGTTTGGTTGTCTCTGCTTTCAAAGCTGCCATAAGTCTCAAGGGTGGAATGTGCCCGTTTCATTCATTCTTCATCCAAGAATGTTAACAGCTATTTCACATCCGCTGTGAGCCACACGCTAGCTAAGTGACAAAGGATTTGATTTGATTTGCTTGCTACTATTTTAAAAGATTATTATCTCCTTTTTCTCTTGTTGCTATTACTGAAAGGGCAAGCATGAAAGAAAACAAAATAAATATATCAAGAAAGGCTAGAGAGGCTATTTCTGTATGATTTGTATATCAGCCTGAGAAATAATGGCTTACATTCATTTTCAAAACCATGATTGTCTGGATGTTGACTGATTTAATCTGCATCCTGGCCTTATTAAGTAAGAATGAGTTCTGATTCTGATAAAGCCAGAACACAAATCCAGGTCTAAAAAGCCCCCCACTGTGCCAGTTGGATCATCAAGGTAGAATGAGCAGGGTATCCTTTGGTGAGGTAAGTCGTAATTAATTTCTAATATTCTAAAGCAAATTGCTTGAGCAGCAAGCATCCAAGACTCAACTGTCCTTAAACTACATTAATGGTAGAAAAGCACCTAAGACAAGCATTAGAAAAGCCATGATTTTGAGCTAAGCAATATCAACAATCCTTTTTGCTAGTCTTAATTCCATATAACATATTTATTTTATTGTTTATTTGCTGACATCTTGCTAATGATAGCAGACTGTCCCAAAAACTGGGACTAGACCAAAATAGTAGAACACTAATTGGTGGATCGATAAAGTACTCTACTCTTTTTATATAAATAGACATTTTGATGACAGTCTTCTGCTTTGATGGTAACCAAAATAGATTAACTGGACCTTTAATAAATGTATATAAGAAGCACAGACAATACACTCTGAAGAACCTCATTCTTTTTTCAGGCAGATGGTAGAAATGGAGAAATATGAGAAAATGGGGACTGAACATTCTTAGAGCAGTTGCTCCACGTAGAACCCATGTTGTAGCCTCTACATAGTTTAACTCTTTGAAGTTTCATGACAACCCCAGGTACAGTCTTATAGAGGAGGAAGTAATCTTAGAAAATTTAACTTGAGGCTCACTCTATGAGAGGGAGCCCATGCCCGACACTGTTTGAATGGCCAGGAACATACATACATGCATGCATGCATGCATACATACATACACACATATTGTGTGTTTATCAATGAAATGATTCTTAATGATATTCTGCTGTACTCATAGATCAGTGCCTTGTTCAGTCATCATCAGAGAGGCTTCCCCCCAAAACATATACAGAGACCCACAGCCAGATATTATTCAGAGAGTCTAAATTGGAAGACTCCATTGGGTGCCTCCCATAGGAGATCAAGAAAATGGCAGAAGAGAAAAAGGAAAGACTGTAGGAGTCAGAGGGCATGGAGAACTCCAGAAGAACATGGTCCACCTAAGTGAATTAAGTAGGGTTCACATGGGCTCACAGAGACTGAAGCAGTACACAGGGAACCTGTACGGGTCTCCACCGGGTCTTCTGTGTGAATGTTACAGCTAAGCTTGGTGGTTTTGTGGGACTCCTAACAGTGGGAATGGGCATCTCTCTGACTCTTTTGCCTGCTTTTGAGACCCTTTTCCTCCTATTGGGTTGCCTTGTCCAACCTCAATGTGACGGCTTTTGCCTTGTCTTATTGTATCTTGTTTTGTCCTGTTTGGCTGTCATCTCTTGGAGGCCTGCTCTTTTCTGAAGAGAAATCAGAGAGAGACTGGGTCTGAGGGAGAGGGAAAGTTGGGGATGGGAGCTTGGAGGAGTCGAGAAGGAAGGAAGGAAAGAGGAAGGAAGGAAGGAAGGAAGGAAGGAAGGAAGGAAGGAAGGAAGGAAGGAAGGAAGGAAGGAAGGAAGGAAGAAAGGAAGGAAGGAAGGAAGATTGATTTCAAAAGCAGCCCCAACTCCCCACGGTTCTCCACTGCCTCACATAGCTTGGAAATCCTCTAAAATGGAAACATGGGTGTCATGAAGGAACGTCCTTAGAGAAGCTATGATCCCAGACTGGGTGCTCTGCCAGGGTCACTTACTTCTTGGCCTATGTACAGAGTCAACCTGAGAAGAGTGGGGGCAACGAAGGAGTCTTTGAAACAAAGTTGTGTGTTTGAAAGAGAGAGAAAGTTAAATGTAAGATGGAAAGCAACAGAAAAGTGCAAATTCATGGAAGTGAAAGTTGCGTTAAGAGTGTATGGTCAAATGATAGGAAGAGGGCTACAGTTTGGATGTCGGATATTCCCAACAGCCCATGTTTTAAAGCCTTGGCTCCCAGCTGGCAGCATTGGAAGTAGGGCCTAATGCTCTGTTGGTCACGAGGGCTTTTTGCTCCAAGAGGATTGTAGGACCTGCTCTCTGCTTCTCCTTTTGCTTCCATGACTGCACGCTTTGTTCCACCACATACACCTTCCGTGACATGCTACTGTGTCTGCCGTCCAAAGCACTGAGCTGAGCTGCATCCTGGTCAGCAGTCATATGGAACTTTCCTTTTTCCCTGTCATATGATGAATTGTTAATAATAATCACAATTAAATAGCTATGTTGCATAATTATTTCTACAAATTGGTGGTGTCACTATGACATCTCCATGTGTGAATGTATCTTGCTTTGATCATGTCTATTATTCTTGCCTCCTCTCTTACCTTTCCCCCTCTCCCTTCTTCCTCATAGAAGCATCTTAATAGTAGTCATCTCTCTTCTATTTTCACAACTTTTTCTTCTATCATCTATTTATAATAAAGATGGGAAGTTCAATAATAATGCTCAATACAAATAAAACCAAGGGAAATGACTTTAAGATTTAGGATAGAGTCTCTCTCTTATAAGAATATATCACCAAAAATGGAATTAGCTACTTTTAAATGATACTACATTTATAATCTTTTATGTAATCACATAAAAGCGAAAGAAAGAGTAACTATCATTTTACTATGACATGTTAAACATTTTTATCATCAAGAAGGAGGACCCTGGGTAAGATGCACAATCCTCATTCAGAAAGGCAAACAGGATGGACATCAAAGAGGGAGAAAACAGGGAAAAGGACAGGAGCCTACCACAGAGGGCCTCTGAAAGACTCTACCCTGCAGGGTATCAAAGCAGAGGCTGAGGCTCATAACCAGACTTTGGGCAGAGTGCAGGGAACCTTATGAAAGAAGGGGGAGATAGAACAACCTGGAGGGGACAGGAACTCATAAGGAGAGAAAAAATATCTGGGCACAGAGCTCTTTTCTGAGACTGATATTCCAACCAAGGACCATTCATGGAGATAACCTAGAACCCCTGCACAGGTGTAGCCCATGGCAGCTCAGTGTCCAAGTGGGTTTCCTAGTAAGGGGAACAGGGACTGTCTCTGAAATGAGCTCAGTGGCTTGCTCTTTGATCACATCCCCCTGAGTGGGAGCAGCCTTACCAGACCACAGAGGAAGACAATGCAGCTAGTTCTGATGAGACCTGATCGATTAGGATCCGATGGAAGGGGAGGAGGACCTCCCCTATCAATGGATTGGGGGAGGGGCATGGGAGGAGATGAGGGACAGAGGGTAGGGTTGCAGAGGGATGAGGGAAGGGGCTACAGTTGGGATACAAAGTAAATAAACTGTAATTAATTTAAAAATAAAATTAAAAATATTTTTATCATTTTCACCTATTTTTCCTGGTCTTTTGACAATTTCTTGCATTCTTGAAGTCGAGCATGCACGTTGTATGCCTGTTTTTGTGTTTAACATTGTCATCGTCACTTGCCTATGTCTTTAAATACTTCTGAGATCAATGCTGTTGAGACATAGACATTTCTGGCAAGGTCAATGCCTCATTTTTTGGTACCTTTCTTCAGAACTTAACACAGACATTTTCATAGAGGCTACATGTATTAGTTTTCTGTTACTGTGACAAAATACCTGAGAGCAAATGAGGACAGGTTTTTTTGTTCACAGTTCCGGAGAGCTAAATGCATGGTCACCTGTATTTCTGGGTTGGTAGTGAAATAGAATATCATGGTGGGGAAGGGCATGGCAAAACAAATGGGAAAGATAGATAGATAGATAGATAGATGGATAGATAGATAGATAGATAGATAGATAGATAGATAGATAGATAGATAGATAGATAGGTGAATGAGAGGATACAGGGAAAAGATAGGTCTTCAAATCCACTCTCCCAGTGACCTACCTTCTTCACAATGTCATACCTTCTAAAGTTCCCATTATCTCTCAATATCCCATTAAGTTATGAACATATCAACAGCTTCCATAGATAAAGTCAGAACCTTCATGTTCTAAAGACATCACCCTTTAACCCTGCAAAGTCCACCTCTGAACATTGCCAAGTTGGGAACCAAGTCTTCAGCGTGTACTCTTTAGGGGGACATTCCAGACTCAAAGCATAACCAGGTATCAAAACAAATATTTATTGAGTGGAATGTTGGCATTAGTGGACTGCAGTTACTCTGGGGCCCTGAACCAATACTTCATTTGCTGGTACATTGTATCTTATCTCAGGATGCTTCCAGGTAACCCTCTCTACACAATGTATTTCAAGGGGGAAAAAAATGAGCAGCTGCACATCTCCCTTTTTTTCTTTGATGTTGATCTTTGCCAACACTGTTTACCATAGTGTGTTTCTTCCATAGGAAGCAATCTCGCTAAAACATGCTATATTCATAAAATCTTGAAGGGTATGTTCATTCCATTAAGGCTGAAGATATTTCTACCACCACCTCTGGGGTTTAGTCTTTCATGATAAAGTCTTCTTTAAAAGTTACAGTTGATAAATAAAATTGATTCAACCAAGGAAGCAAGAAAATGCTAACTGGAGAAGTGGCTATTGAGCTGAGATTTGAGCTTTACTTATTTTCAATATATTTTTTAGTATATTCATAGGGTATGCTGTGATATTTCAATGCATGGGTACAATGTGTATGGATCAAATCAGGGTAATCAGCATTTCCATCCTCTCATTTTTATTTTGGAGCCTCCAAGAGATCCTGTCTTCTAGTTTTATTAAATGTGTATTGGTTTATTGTGAGCTGTGGTCGCTCTGCTGTGATACAGAACTTGTTCTTTCTAGTGAAAGGTATTTCTGCACCCAGTGTCCAATCTCCTTCGAGGATAAGGCACTCTGTATATCCCCCATTCTTTCTATTTTCAGATGGGCTATTTTAGCTTCTACATATGAGAAAGAGCATGTGGTATGTGTCGTTCTGGGCCTGGCTTATTTTACTTAGCACAATTTCCTTCAGTTCCATTCATTTGGATACAAATGAACAGATTCTGTCTTTTTATGACCGAATAATAGCCCATTGTATATACATAGACACAACAGACTCTTTTCCATTCATCTACTGTCAGGCATCTAAGTTAATGTCATACCCTGGCTATTGTGAATGGCTATTGTGATACTACAATGAACCTAAGAGTGCAGGTATCGCTTTGATACAATGTTTTTCTTTCCTATGGCTATATGCCCAAAGTGAGCGATCAGGACCTTATGCCAGATTCTCCATACTGTTCCCCATAACGGTTATGCTAATTTACATTTCACCAAGTTCCCATTTGTTCACACCTTCAACTCGAATTCTTTCTTCTGCCTTTGCCCACTTCTTTCTCTCAGACACAGAATGAGACTGTGTGTGTGTGTGTGTGTGTGTGTGTGTGTGTGTGTGTGTAAATTTGTATATATGTGTGGGAATCTAGCTAAATGGCTATATACGATTCAGAATTAGAAAAGTCTCATAGCCATTATCAATATATAAATCAGAAACTCTAATGGGATTTCACTCTTTCTTTGCATTACTAATAAGTCATCAAAACAGAATCATTTTAACTACAAGAAATAATATGTTCAGAACAAGAAAGATGATATCACAGTTTCTTTCGTGGTGTTGTGGGATCTGAGGAAATACTATTCTTATTTCCAAAGCATAAAAAGCATGAAGATAAAGTTAAAAGGAGAATAGCATCCATAGGGAAGTGTCCAGGAAGGTGATGGGTTTTAAAAGTATAAGGGACAATTAAGGGAGCTGGTTTTCATGACAAAGGTGAATTGAATTAGTAGAGTCTTGTAAGCCACAGGAAGTCCTTGGATTTTTCCTGAGGGAGATAGAAAATGGCATATATGACATGCTTTTAGAATACTATGTTGATGAAATGGAATCCAATGCCTCTGGCCTCTTCAGACATGTGCACTTATGTTCACATACAACCCCCCCCACACACACACAAACACACAATCAAAATTGGTGAAGTAAATTTTTTCTTTTAATACAGAGGCTGGCGTGCCAAAGGATATTGACTTCCACTGGTGCAAGAAGGCTTAGGAGGGACTGACCTCCTAAGGACAGGACAGGACAAGGTCAACCATTGGAGGTGTGTGTGTGTGTGTCTGTGTGTCCATGTCTGTGTCTATATGTGTACATGTGTGTATATATGTGTGCCTGTGTGTGTACGTGTGTGTGTGTGTGTGTGTGTGTGCGTGCGTGCCCCTGGCTGGTTCACAATAGTATAAGGAAGCAAGGTGAGCAAGCAAGTAAGCAGTGCTCCTCCATGGCCTCTGCTTCAGCTCCTGCCTCCAGGTTGCTGCACTGAGTTCCTGCCCTGACTTCCCTCGGTGATGGAATGTGACCTGAGGAAATAAAGTCTTTCCTCCCCACATTGCTTTTGGTCATGGTATTTTATCACAGCAACAGACACCCTAAGACAGTATTTTACCACCTTCTTTTAAAGTACAATATGTAGGAAATACATTCCTCTATCAATTTGTACCAGAATCAGAAATTCCTTATAACATCCTTTAAAATGAGCAATATAAGCATAATGCATAATAGTAATTAATATGAAACACAAAGGGTTAAGAGATTTAAATGATGAGATTGCGTCTCCCTTCGGATGCCTCCTGGCTAGCTCCCGGAGGTCTGTTTGCAACTCTCTCTCATTACAACGCTTCACAACCCTCCCTGGTTTCATCATCCTTCATCATCCTAACAAGCTTCATCCCACGTCAGCTACAATCAGAAGAGAACATCAGAAGAGCATCTGTCATGCCAATTGAGCCTCGCAGGCCTTACCTGATCTTACCCTTGTCATCTCCTGGCCTCATGTGGTATCACAGCCATGACTCATTCCCTGAACTTCTCAAAGTTTCCAAGTAACGTTGAGATTTACCCGCAATCTAAGCCCCATGAGTAACATCTCAGCATGTCTTCATGGCATGCTGAGCATGTCAGCATGGCATCCACAGGACCAGCCAACAACAAACTTTTACTGAGTAGCTCTTTTGGCCCAGGCACCATGCTTGACATTTGGGATAAAGCAATGGAGAAAAAAGGAATGCTCTTTGTCTTTGGAGAGCTTTTACTTTTGTTAGAGAAAATAGACAGCAAAAACTGATCAACTAGATTAAATGGTGATGAGCATTGTGGAGAGAAGGAAATGGAGGAAGAGTAAGTATTATTATGAAGGAGGGAGGGATTGTGACTTTAAATCTGACCAGGAAAGTCCTCAACATAAAAGGGTGGCTTCAATAAATAAAGAGTGAAGAACATGGACAGTAGGACAAGATCATTCCAGGCAGTGGTCCTGAGGTGGGAACCTGCTTCTCAGTAGAGAATGAAGGCCAAGGTGGCTGGACTGCAGCTGGAAAGCAGTAGATGATGTCAGAAAGTCAGCTAGAAGTGAAGCCACAGGACTTTGCATCATTTTGTCTGAGGGACTTAGACATCTGTGTTAGTGACAGCAGCAGCACATGACTCGGGTTTGGGAGGATAAACTTAGAGGGCAAAAATAGAAGCAAGAAGCAAACTGGGAGCCTGGAAGAATTCAAAGGACTGTGACTTGGCCCCAGAGAACAGCTGTGTGGATGGCAAGAGGCAATCAGACTGTGCATCTGGTTTGAAGATCAATCTCTGTCATGGTAACAGTTTTTGTGGAGGGGGGAGAAAACGAGATGTGTTCAAGGATATTATCAAACTGAAAGAACAGGGACATCAAGAAAGGATCAAAAGGGAAACCCAATCTGTAAAACAAGCCACGTGCACCAAGTGAGCCTTTAGGACTTCTTAAGAATTCTAACAAGTCATTTATAATGAAATACAAGACTAAGTACACAGTGGTGACCAAGAACAGAAAACTGTGGTTACAAGTTGCTAGAGGTCAAATGTATAATATAAGAAAGTATCCAATGAGAATAACACCAATGGCATGGCCTTTTAAGTATGGAGGATATGTGGATCTCTGTAGAATATGAAACAGGTATGTGTCTAATTAAGAATATGTATGTTGTGAAGCTCAGGAGATGGCCTTGTGAGCAGAGTACTTGGGGCCCAAGAATAAAGACCTGAGTTCAAATCCCTAGCACATAGGAAAGTTGAACATGGCAGCACATACCTCTAAGCCCAGAGAAGCGTGGATCCTGAGGACTTTTTGGGCGGTCAATCTAAGTGAAATGATGAGTTTCAAGCTCAGTGACAGACTCTTGTCAAAAAAGAAGGTGGAGTGTCTCATGGAGTCCCATTCCTCCCTGAGGCTTAATACTCAGTTAGTGGTTGATGGGAGAGAGACATTTTCTCCAGCCGGATAGCAATTGCTAAGATGGTCACGTTCCTGTAAAATAACAGTCTCATTCATTCTCTTGTAAAGAACCCTAATAAAACTCATTGGGTCACCCAAAGAAAGACATGAGAAAAGAAGTTGGGAAGAGACTGGATTATCATAGACAAGAGACGCTAAACAGGAGGGCAGTGAACCTGATAGAAATATGTTATGGGCGTGTATAAAAATGTCAGAATGCAACCCACTATTGTGTGCAATACGTATGCTAATAAAAACATTTTTAAAAATAAAGAAAAAACAATAAAGAAAGACGTCAACCATTGACCCCTAGCTTCACTGACACACACAAAAGCAAGCGCACACACATACCCATAGGCACACACTACACAAAGACACCAGAAAACCAAATTCACATCGAGGACTCTGTCTATGTTTGAGAAAAAGGCCAATGAAAAAGCATGCTAGATGAGATCAGTCATCCTTAGCTTTCTGTGTGTCCCAAGGGTCATCTGTACTCATACAGCCTGCAGAGCTACCAAGGAGGAACTAGGGAGCAGCCATCTTGCTTGTCCTCCCAACAATGGAATCCACTGCAGACCAGAAATGGTTCTAAGTGTCCATAGGTCTGTCAGCACAAATCAGCACCACTATTGGCTAGCTGTGATGAAGCCATATTCTTCCCATTGGCTGGTCCATCCTGTACATCCCCTAAAACGACTCTTAGAGTAGAGGGTCTCTTCAGTGTCCTTTTTTTTTTAAATTAACTTTTAAATTTCAGCTTATTTACTTTACATCCCAAGGGTGCCCCCTCCCTACTCACCAGTCCTCCCTTCCCCGCCTTCCCCCTTCTCTTTTCCCTTCCTTCCCCACAGAAGGGGGGAGCTCCTCCCACCATAGCAACCCTCCCCAGCACATCAGGTCACATCAGGACTGAGCATATCCTCATCCCCTGAGGCCAGGCAAGGCAGCATTGCCAGGGGGAAGTGATCCAAGAACAGGCAATAGAGTCCTTGTTAGAACCAGTCCCCTACCCCCATCCACTCTTCAGCTAACCCACATGAAGACCAAGATGCCCATTGGTCATATCTGTGGGGGACCTAGGACCAGACCATGCATGCTCCTTTGCTGATGTCTCAGTCTCTGTAAGCTTCCATGGGTCTAGGTTAGTTGTCTCCGTTGGTTTTCTTGTGCGGTTCCTGTCCCCTAAGGTCCTTCCATCTTTCCCCCAACACTTACACAGGACCCCTAGAGCTCCACCCCATGCTTGGCTGCAAACCCTAGCATCTGTCTGGATCTGCTGCTGGGTGGACCCTCCCAGGTGAGCCACATGAAGACCATGCCTTCCATTGACCACATATGTGCATGGGGCCTCCATCCAGACCATGCATGCTCCTCAGTTGATGTCTCAGCTCAGAGTCCTTTCAAGCAGCTTCACACACACACACACACACACACACACACACAATCGTGTGCACTTATAAAAATGAAACTAAAAGAAGCTCTCACTTTTAAATGTGAGGCCTCATTCCTCTGAAAAGAACAGTGTTTACTGAGATAAATGAAAGAAAAAGATGGTTGCTTAAACTCAGTGTGACTAATGTGGTTTTTTCAAAGAAAAAAAAACAGCTGTAAGAAAGACTAGATAATCACATACACACAGCAACCAACCAGGAACTCTGTGGCGATGTGCCGTCCACAATTGAGACCTCCCCACCCATGCAGTCACTCCCAGTAACAATTGTGATCTGGGGCCTTGCATATCAGCGACCATTAGGAAAAGCAGCATGATTCATCACCTTCTGCCTGTGTTATTTCCACTTAGGCATCTGAGGGGCAGATCTTAGAAGATATTAACAGTAGTCTGATTGATTTTCTTCCCTAAATAATTTGTGGATTTTTAACCATTAAATTTCTGCCATTCCAGGTAAAGAGGCACGGCGTCTTAAGAGTTGCACAGGAACTTGGAGGTGACCTAGAACACTCTTTCATCCCCACCCAAGTGTCCCCTGCACTGTCCCTTCAGGTCCTCCTTGACTTCTTTCAGCCAGTGACCACTCATAAGGAAATCTGTTTTGTTTTTTCAAATAGCCTAACCCTTAGAATACCTCTCCCCTTGACATATCCCTATATAATTAATCGCTCAGCCTTTTCACCCCTCCATGATTCATCCGGAAGGGTCGACAGTTTCTCCACATTTCCTTTAAACTCAGCATACCAAACACCATCCTTTGAATGGAAAATGCCATAACAGTTCAACACACAGCTCCAGCTAGGACCTGGCCAGGGCAGAGTATGACAGCACAGTGCTAAAGGGGCTACGTGGGCTTCCCTAGAAAGGAACTGTGCACCCTACTATCTCATCTGGATGTACAGACATGAGGGCTACAGGGGCTCTTTTCAAACAACCTACCTTGCTATCAAGGGCAGCCCAGGATTTGGCACTCGGCACTTTATTATTATTATTTTTTTTAAGATAGAAGCACTATATGATATATGTAGGCCTTCTAAATGTTGCCCTGTCTGTTTTTTCAAGATAGGGTCTCTCTGCGTAGCGCTGGCTGTCCAGGAACGCTGTAAACCAGGCTGGCCACCACACTGCTCTTCACACAAGGACGGGCTGAGCAGAGGCTGTGCTACATGACATGTGTCCTCATTACAGGCCGCCAGCAGTAGAATCTCTGCTCTGGGTACTGTTTTTCTTTTTTAAAGGCGATTTTGTCTATAATGCTTTCTCTTGGCTTAATGGGAGGCGCCCACAGGAAAATTCCTGTGGTACGTGTTGTATAGACCAAACACATACTCAGGTTTCATTTCCTTTTCCCTTGCCTTGATTTCCTTTACCTTAGCCTCTTCTTTATCTTCTGACTCATCTTATTGAATTTTACACACTATTATAGCCATCAAAACCTTTTAAAAGGAAAGATAAAAAATAAGAGGAAGATGAGAGGGAGGAGCTGGAGAGATGGGTCAGCAGTTAAGAGCCGGTAGTGCTCTTACAGAGAACCTGAGCTAGGTTCCCAGCTTGGGGTGGTTTGAATGAGAACTGCCCACCATAGCCTTGAGTATCTGAATGCTGGCTTCCAGTTGGCAGGGATAGTTGGAGAGGTTTAAGAGAGTAAGAGGAGAAGGCATAGTCTCTGATGTGAACTAGATTGTCTACTCTTTGATCACCTCTCCCTGGCAGGGTGGCCTTACTAGGCCACAGAAAAAGAGGGTCCAGGCAATCCTGATGAGACCTGATAGACTAGGGTAAGACAGTAGGGGAGGAGGACTTACCCTATCAGTGGGCTAGGGGAGGGACATAGGGAGAGAAGAGGAAGGGTGGGACTGAGAGGAAATGAGGGAGGGAGCTACAATCAAAATACAAAGGGAATAAATTGTAAAATCATCATAATGATGATAATAATGATAATGAAAACATAAAAAGTTGTGGTCTTGCTAAAGGTAGTGTATCTAGGGAAGGTTTTGAGACTCTGTCATGCCAGCCCAAATCCAGGCTGCTCTCTCTGCTTCTTGCTTGTATTTGGAATTGTAAGCCGAAGTAAAACTCTTCCTTAAGTTGTGTTTGGTCATGATGTTTAATCACAGCACAGAAAAGTAGCAAATGTTCGGCACTCAAGTCAGGATGCTCAGGACTGTCTACACCACCAGTTCCAGGAGGCCGAACACCTTCCAGCCTCCGCAGGCACCTGCTTTCATGTACACACACACACACACACACACACACACACACACACACACACGCGCGCGCGCACACAAATGCACATAATTAAAGGTAGAAACATATAGAAGAGAGTAAGTCATCTGGACCACGTTTTCTAAGATGCCATCCACAAAGATCATTTGAGAATTTGGCACATGCTTTGCTGTGTTAAAAGGGGCTTTAGTATTAATGTGAGCCACCTGACTTAGAAAATTTAAAGAAAAAGGATTTTCCCTAGTCCTAGCAAGACCGCACCAGCTCTGAATGAGCACTTTTTTTTTTTTTTGAGTACTTCCAAACCATAAGCAGAACTGCGTTTTCAGAATTGCTCTCAGTGTCAAGGCAGCTCTTCGAACATTTGGGATGAGGGTGGGCACATACTCTGTTCTTCCTTTAGAAATTTGGAGTCCTGACTCATACCAAGTGTCTGGTATTCCTGTTCCCTCCATGCCGTATCAGAGATCACTAATAATAATCAATTTTTCTTTGGTTTTTCTCAATATTCTGGGGCAATTAATAAGCATATTGAACTTCATGGTAAGCCTAAGAATTAGGCATCATTCTTTTGAGGATAAGGCTTAATGTATGTAACAAGCTGTTATGGTGATTAAATTATAATAATTAGTATTTTGTGGAAATCGTTGCAGCCCCAAATTTAAGCCTCAGGGGAGAGAAGTGAGAGATAAATAGAATAAAATTGACTGGGTACTCACTTTTCATAGACATCATCTTATTGCCAGGCTGTCAGCCCTTACTATGCGCACAACCGGACTGTGAGCCTCGATAGCATGGAGCTTACAGATGGGGAAGTGCGGCTTCAGAGGCTGTGCTCTTGGTAGGGTACAGACATATACTGCAAAGATAGGTCTGAAACCCAACGTCCATGCTCTGTTTCCTCAAATCAGGTGTGTGAACTGAGGAGGGGAAACATAATACAGCCAGTTACACTTCTATCTGATTGGAAGATGATAGTCATAAAATCTATGCAGGCTGCGGAATCTTTGTTGTTGTTGTTGTTTTTAAACAAATATAAATTTTGGAGCTAAGAAAATCTGCATCAAGAATTGAATGTCCCATGGAAAAATAAATTACATTAAGATAGATGACTGAGATAGATAGATAGATAGATAGATAGATAGATAGATAGATAGATTAAAATACATGATAGATATAGATAGGTGATTGATGATGGTGATGATAGATACATAGATAGATGATAGAAAGATGATGATGAAGATGATAGATAAATAGATAAATGATAGGTAGATAGATGATAAATGATAGGTGATAGTTGCTGATAGAGATACATGCATACATAATATATTCATACACATACGTGCTCACATACACACATACACAGGAGACACATTAATTCTTTTTCCAAAGTAATAAGATTCAGCAAAGCAATTTAAACAAAAGTTTGAAGACAAACTCACATAATGAGAGTCAGTCCTCATAAATTTACATGAGAAAAATGAGACAATAGCCTTACAGCAAAGTGAAGGGGGGAAAAAAAGCAAAACAATTCAAAATTAGATCAGACAATGCCAAGTTCATTCAAACCTTAATTGAATCAAAAGTATTTAGACTTCGTTGTTTATGCTTTTTAAATTTTGCTTTCATTGCAGCTGAAACTAGAGCGATCCAAACATAAAGAAGAGCTACTGCGGAGGGGTGGGTGGTGGGCATCTTTCCTTTGATAGATCCCTTAAAGGTTTAGTGACCAACCTCAGGCGAGGAGTTAAGCACCTTACTTTGTACAGCGTGCCCCAGCATTCAGGGACAGAGCAAAGTGCCCCTCTAAAATTAAGTTCAGTGAACAGTAAACGTATTCTACGTTATAGGACGTAAAGAAGCAATGAAGCATGATAAAATTTTTGTAAAATTGTTGCTGATAAAACCCCTGTGGCTCAGGCTATGGAGGAAGAGGATCCAGGCAGTCCTGATGAGACTTAACAAGCTGTGGGCAGTTGGCAATAGTGGGGAACTCCCCCTTTCAGTGGAGTAGGGGAAGGGGATGGGGGGAAGAAGGAGGGAGGGTGGGACTGGGGGGAGTCGAGGGAGGGGCCTTCAATAGGGATATGTAATGAATAAATTGTGAAGAAAAAAAATTTAATTAAAACTTAAAAGAAATACATGTAAACAATGGAATCGTACTAACTATAAATAAAAATGAAACCGTGAAAACAAAAATGCTGTGGCTCTCTAATTCTATCAGACTACTTCTCAGACTTGTTCAATAAAACTAGAATAAGTTCTTAGAAAGACACAAATGAATGAAATAGAGGCATTGCTTTTCCTGGTTCAACGTTAGCTTGATAATTCATTAAAGAAAATACTGACCTGCAGACATTTGTCAATTTTTAGCCAATAATTACAAAAAAATCGTGTTTCCATTGTACATGAGTAGCATTTACATAGAATCATACCTACATAAGAGAAGTCCATCCAGGTAACACTTCCTCACAGAAAAAGAGCTTCGTTCCATTTTCATCTCTTCTTACTCCAGCTACTCATGCTCATGTCTGAATCCAACCAGATTCGAACACGGGGGTTCGCGGGGTCCACAGCAGACTTCTCTTGTATCTTTTAGTCACCATCCCAGAACCTAGTACCCTTTCTTAGCATTCATCAGGAAGCAGCTAGCATTGTTTCCAAAGAAAACAGGCACCGGGTTGAGTTGGTGTCGTTAATGTGCTCGGTTAAGCCTCTCACACTGCTACAAACTCTATTTACAAGCCTCCCCTTCACTTTAGATATGATAGAACAAACGACATGAGGGGCAGTAAGTGCCAACCATGACTTAAAAAAAAAAAAGAAAAAAGAAAAGAAAAGAAAACCAGGTCTGGTAAGTCCCAAAGCCTATATCTTTTCCTGCACGTCACATTGCCCCCTACCTATAAAAAGGTATCTTCCTGCCCAGCATGAGTCCCTCCTTCTCTTATCAGTCTTTTGTATCAAGCATCCTGAATATGTCATATAGCGTATCTTCTGAATCAAATTGTGCTTTTGTTGTTACTCTGCATCTTAAGTAACAGCAAACATAACTCCAACTGACTCAAGCACTGACTTGATTGGGTTGGTCCACATGACTGGAAGATACAAAAGGAAGCATGGATTTTGCCTTGCTGAGGACTCCTAGCTCATTTCTCTGCCGTTCTGCTCACGGAGTGGTTAGCAACAAAATTCGCTTTGCTTGTATTCAGGGAAAATAAGGTTGCACTTCAGAGAAGCCTCAAACAACTCTGGTGGTGACAAGAAACAAGTCTCAATGGCTGTGGGTGATGACCTGCTGTCACTGTCTTAAGTCTAGGCTCTCTATCTTCAAAACAGTTCTTGAGCAAAACATCCTAGCATAAGGGAGTAAAAGAGTTTGGTTGGACTGTGAGTCTTCACTGAGGCTCTGTATGGGCCTCATCCTCAAGTAACCTCAAGTAAGGAGAAATTCCCCAAGACATCGGAATGTGACACAGAAAAAGAAACAAATGGCTTGTTTATCAAGGTTAGATGTAAAAACAACCCCACACACCCTATGCTCCTCCAGCTGGAGTGGAAAGGATGAGATGAACAAGAAAGTGTGTCTCCACACACCCTGCAGCATTTGCCTATGCGTTGTTACAGCTTCTTGTGGGTTATCAGTCATTTTGCTGGCATGTTAATTGTTCCAAGTCATGGGTTACATATGATGGTTCATATACACAATATAATTATCGTCAATCCCTTCTTATCATATTCTGCTCCCCCGTCCTCTCTTCCCCTTCACCTATCTCCAAAACATCCTTCCCTTTTCATGTACTATCTGTTTTCTTCTTTCTTTAATTATTATTTTTGTGTTTATACATACATATAAATATATAAATTCAAGCTGACGAGCCCGCTTAGTGCTGCTCAGACGTATATGTATGCATATGCATAAAATTATACGTATATGGTTTTAGGGCTGACCACTTGGGATTAGATAGCCCGTCGGCTCATTCCTGAGGAAGACTTGATTTTTCTCTTTCTCAGCAGTCATCAACTGCTTGTAGCTCTTCATCTAGAGATGGAATCTTGAGAGATGTCCCCATCTACACTGGCATGTCAACTGGTGTTTTTATTGTTCAAGTCTTACTTCAGGCAGCCATATCATTGAGATTTCATGTGTGATCTTCCATGTCCTAGAGAAGACTCTCTCAGAAGACGTCCTGGTCCTCTGGCTCTTCCAATCTTCCTACCTCTTCTCCCCTCATGCCTTACAGACAGGAGTTCTGTTGTCCTCTGCATTTTGACCAGTGGTGGTTTTCTGTAATGATTTCCATCTGTGGTTTAAAACAAAAAGAAAACAATGAATGAAAATGGAATAGCTCTTGTTGCAACAGTGTCTCCTCCCCTATAGTCCATAAAAGACATTAACTGTGTCAGGATTTCTCACCATCTACCTCAGCGTGTAGAAAATACCTGACATTTGGTAGTAACCACCTACTGAAACATTAACGAACAATGACTCTCCAGGGCCAGCCAGCAAACAAGCTGTATTTCTCTCTTAAATAAGCCAGCTACATTCAGCAGATTAACCTCCCAGAATTTCTCAAAGATTCCACTCTGCCAGCATCATGATATCCAGCCTCTGTGCCGTGTGGTCCATCTGATATCACTTGCTCACTCTCATCTCTGAGAATTACCTACACATAGAAGACCTTGTCTTTGCTGAACTTATCTCAAATGCATCCAACCTATCAGTGGCTCACTTGGTTTTTCATTTTATTCTTTGTTTGCTTGTTTTGACAACATAAAGAGTGATTATATAAAGTAAAGCTATTTTCAGTAAAAACATTACACTAATGCTCTCTACAAAGCATCTTCGCTGCTCAGAGGGCAACGAAGATCACAATGCAACAGTAAGAGCAAACCATACTCTTCTACAATCCAAATGACCCAAGGAGATGGATACGACAGTTACACATAGTTTACCAATTAGGTGACACATCCAGGATTTAAGTTATTTGTCTCTAGGACCTAGGCCCTTAACTATAACAACTTCGTCAGGCATTCAGAGACAAGCAGGGTATCCCAAGAGTCTTGGTTCACAAAGGAAAGACCAACACTGCCATGGCAACAGCACATGGCAAAAAAGAACTCAGATTGCCATGCCACAAGACAGAAATCTTGGCAGAACACAGATCATCTTCAAAGAAGGGATATTAAGCAAAAGTATTTTTAGGTTCTGAAGAGTCATAGTATCTAGGTGGCTATTGGATGTGAAGGTAAGCAATGTTCAGAGCCAGGCACAAAATCTGAGAGTTGGGGTTCTTTCTGGATCTATTGTCTAATGCCTGAATCAAGCTGAGGCTCAAAAAAAATTGTTTTTTTCAAAAACAGAACCAAAGTCTCAGAGGCCCAGCACATGTGACACAGGTCCCCTTGAAAGAGACCCCTGCATTTCAGAAGTCTCGAAATGTGTGTAGAGAAATTAGGCAAAACACAGCAGGTGATGCCAGCTGGAACCTTCTCTGTTTTATTCATGCTTCATCGCCAGACGGCTGGTTCCCAGGAGGTGGCTAAATCTCACAAGGTTCAGATGTAACAGGAAACAAATAGCTAATTGTGCTGCACCTCAGCTTGGATTCATTCTGGGTGTGGACAAGTGTCTGTGTCTCCAGAGACTGCAGTGAAGTGGAAAGTGTGGATTAGCCAGCTTGGTGATCTGAACTGAGTGGAATAATTGAATGGTCGCCAAAGCTAGGGGTGACTAGATGCCTGAGCGAGCCAGGACCGTCCTGAGGAATCATGGCCATTGTCAAGCATGACCTACACTTGAGAGGTGAGGCATGCCCCCATTTTCCCTCGGAAATACATTATGCATCTCTCTAAACTTCCTTAAATCTGGTTAGATTCTATGTGTTTTTTTCATCTGTATTCTACCTAGATGAATAAGAAGCCAACCCCCTACTGTGTCAAAGAACACTTTTCATGTGTTTTAAAACTACCTATTTGATGCACCAAGTCCCACCCCCTGTTCTAGTTCAATTCAGAAGCCAGAATTAGAACTATTTCTGACTGCTCCTCTGTCTGCAAGAGCTTATCTTCAGAGGTGAACAGGTGGAGGGACAGGGGAAGGAAGAGAATGAGCAGGCTAGTTTCTGCCTCCAAGTACCTCTCAAATCAGGGATGCAGGCAGAACCTGACAGAACAGAAAGCCATCAAAATAGTGTAATTAAAAGGACACAAGATCTCAAGTGATGACTCAGTCAGTTGCATAGACTGAAGGGAGGATCTCACAAAGGAGGTACTTCTCAGCTTGACCTTGAAAGTACAGTACAGTCTCAATAGGAAAGGGAAATTATAGTTTAAATACAACTTTCTCTTAGAAATGAGATGTGATTGATGAGAAGTAAAAATACACATTCCTGGTGTAGTATTCGCACAGTTGATCTGAAGATATCTGAGCAGTAGTTGGCAGATCAAGACAGTTAAGCACAGACATGACAGCTCATGCTCATAGAGATGAGCAAAGACATTGGATTGGGGCAGGTATGAGACGGCAGATGAAAAGAGCTGGGAAAAGAAGGCTGAACAAGGAACCTGAGAGATACCCATGCTTAAGGAAAAGGCAAAATGGAGCCATAAACACGGTCTGAGGAACAGCACTCAAAGGGGTGGATGATGGCTGGCATGCTAGCAGAAAAAACGTCTGAAAGCTGATGTTTGGTAGAATGAAGACTGAGAAGTGGCAACCATATTGACTCAGGCTTCACACGGGTAGATTCGGCGGTGTGATGAGGGAGAAGCCTCATTGCAGCTGGGAAATGAGAGGGGCTTTTTGTCTTTTTAATAAGTGGAGTAGAGGCACAGTGACATCTTCACCAGAATTCTAGGTGAAGGAATAGATTCTCTGGGGCTGGAAAGATGGCTCGGGTTAAGAGCATTGGCTGCTCTTGCAGCGGACTTGGCTTAGTTCCCAGCACCCACAACTGACTCACAACAGGCTTCTTCCTTCACACCTCAGAGTTTGTAGGCGTTTTTTGTTTATTTGTTTGGTTTGTTCTTTCCATGGATACTTACAGAGAATTTTTTTTTATTTTATTTTTTTTATCAATTACATTTTATTAACTCTGTATCCCAGCCGTGTCCCGATCCCTCATTCCCTCCCAGTCCCTCCCTCCCTCCCTCATCTCCACCGTGCCCCTTTCCAAGTCCACTGATGGGGGGACCTCCTCCCCATTCATCTGATCCTGTTTTATCAGGTATCTTCAGGACTGGCTGCAAAGCCCTCCTCTGTGGCCTAACAGGACTGCTCCTCCCTTTGGGGGTGGGGAGACCAAAGAGCCAGTCATTGAGTTCCTGTTAGAAATAGTCCCTGTTCCCCTCACTTTGGGAAACCAATTGGTTACTGAGCTACCACAGGCTACATCTGAGTGGAGGTTCTAGGTTATATCCATACATGGTCCTTGGTTGAATGTCAGTCTCGGAAAAGACCCTGTGCCCAGATATATTTGGTCCTTGTGGAGCTCCTATCCTTTCCCCATCAGACTAACTCCCCTGCTTTCTTATGATTCCCTGTACTCTGCCAAAGGTTTGGTCATGAGTCTTTGCTTTGAAAACACTGCTAGTTAGAGTCTTTCAGATGCGCTCAGTAGACTCCTGTCATACGTTCAATGCACATCCCATCTGTCTTTCTAAATGAGGATTGATCATCTTACCCCATGTCCGCTCAATTGATTATCTTTTTTAGGTGTATAGATTTCATTATGTTTATCATATCTTATAGGTCCATAAATATACAAGAGGCCTACAGAACTCCAAACAGACTAGACCAGAAAAGAAACACATCACGACACATCATAGTCAAAACACTAAATCTACAGAACAAAGAAAAGATATTAAAAGCAGCAAGGGAAAAAGGCCAAGTAACATATGAAGGTAGACCTATCAGAATCACACCGGACTTCTCATCAGAAACTATGAAAGCCAGAAGGGCCTGGGCAAGTATCATGGAGACTCTAAGAGATCACAAATGTCAACCCAGACTACTATACCCTGCAAAGCTTTCAATCAACATAGATGGAGAAAACAAAATATTCCATGACAAAACTAAATTTACACAATATCTACACAGCAAACCATCCCTACAGAAGATACTAGAAGGAAAACTCCAATCCAATGAAAACAAATTCACCCAAGAAAACAGGGCATACAGATAATGTCCCAACAAAAATGAAAAGAAAACAAGCAATGAATTTTTTTTTTAAGTTTACTTAACTATTGGGTGTTTTGGATTTGGGGTGGTTTTTTTTTTTGGCTTTTTTAAAAAATATTTTTTCTTATATATTACATCCCTATTGCAGCTTCCCCTCCCTCATCTCCTCCCTCAACTTCCCCTCCCCCCCCCCATCCACTCCTCCATTTCTCTTCAGAAAATGGCAGGCTTCCCAGGGATATCAACTGAACACAACTTAACAAGCTGCAATATGAGTAGGCACAAACCCTCATATTAAGGCTAGAGGACACAGCCCAGCAGGACGCAAAAAGTCCCCAAAGCAGGCAAAAGAGTCAGAGACAGCCCCTGCTCCCACTGTCAGGAGTCCCACACAAAGACCAAGCCACACAACTGTAACATCTATGCAGAGGGTCTAGGTCAGACCCATGCAGTCTCCCTGGCTGGTGGTTCAGTCTCTACAAGTTCCTATGGGCCCAGGTCAGTCGATTCTGTGGGTTTTCTTGTGGTGCCCTTGACCCCTCTGGCTTCTACAATCCTTCCTCGCCCCCTTCTCCAGGATTCTTCAAGCTCCACCAAATATTTGGCTGTGGGTGTCTGCATCTGTTTCCTTCAGTAGCCAGATGAAGTCTTTCTGATGACAACTGGGCTAGACACAAATCTGTGAATGTAGTGGAATAGCATTAGAAATCATTTCACTGCCGTTTTGTTTTCTTTTTGGTCAGTGGTGTTTGGCTCCACCCTAGGACTCTGGGCTATCCAGCCTCTCCATCCTGGTTTTCCAGGCAGCGTCAGGGGTGGGCATGCCTTGTGGACTGGGTCTCTAAGGCCCGGAAGGGAGTGAGCCTAACACTTAGTGGAGAATGGCACTGGTGTGAAGAAAACTTCCTGCCACCGTGGGTTCAACATCGATAGCTTTCAATTCTGGATGCTGTTTTGAGCATGTGTTTGTTTTAAATGCAGCACTTCTTGACTGTTGAGGTGCGCACACGCATACAGACAAAATACTAGCATGCTCATATGCATATAGAGGCACGTGGAATGCTTACATGCATACAGAGATAAAGTTATACATGATCTTGACACATAAGTTCATTAGGACACAAATGGATTATTTTTTTTTAAGCTATAAAGATTGAGTCTGATCCCTCCACCAACCCACCATGTGTTCAGCTTCGGTCTACATTTTGAGAAACCCAGTGCTTAGCTTGATGTAAGCAAACAAAGCAACCATCTGCCTGTTGCCAGCAGTTATATTTTAAAACTTCCTTTAAATTTTTTAAATAAAAATAGTTGTTATCCATTCTGATATTGCTAAGATTTTCTAATCTACCCCCATGACAACTGTTACTGCTATGTTAGTCTATGAAACTGAGAAGTTTACCACCATTTATTATGAAGTGGTTTATACATACAAATTCATCTTTCATTAGGTTGCTAAAAGATTATCTGCAGTTCTGTCAGCTTCAGGCCTGTCAGGAATCAGCTGTCAATTTTTATCATTTGTTAGTGGCTACTGAAGCTTTTTTTTCCCCTCTGTTCTACATAATTTTGTTAGCATTTCTTTTCCTTGAAAGTTATTTATTTTATACAGATGTTTTAAAACTTTACATGGTATGCGTCAATGGTTATTTTAATAATCTCATATCTGACCTTTCACTTCCTTAAATACACTTTCAACGTTTTATTTATTTATTGTTTATTTGTTTATTTATTGTTACCATTTCTTAGAAGAAAACTCTTTAGTTTATTGTGTGGCTCCACGGTCTTTCCATTTTATAATTCTCTGGTACTCTTTTCCCTATTCTCAGTTTTCTGAAGCCTGAATGATTCTCTAGGAGATGTCAAAGAATCTAGGCATGTCCTATGAAGGGAGTAAATTGAGGCACAGCCCAACAGTAACCCAGGATACACCGCGTGTACTTGGAGCTGTGCCCGGAAGGCTAAGCCGTTCTTCCAATTGTCATTGCAAATACACTATCTACCAATATAAGGTTAAACTTAAGCTTAAAAATTACTTCTGCATTTTCATTTAAAGAGTAATCCGAAATATAATATGCTATTAACCCCATCAAAATAAATGCTTTGTGTCTGCACAGATGATCTTATGGCCACATAAGATGACGATACAGGTAAATGTAACAGAAACTGACAAAAGGCAGGAGAGTTTCAATCTTGTGGAGCTGTTTCTTCCTGGTTAAATCTTCCTGGGGGAAGAAAGGCTCACAGAAGCATTGTAAGACCCAGAAAGGTGACAAAACTCACTTATGAGGCTCCTTCGGGCTATGTGGGGAGTCAGTAACTGTTAAGGTGGCTGTTTGGTTGAGGAGCAAGTTGCTCAGAGACAGGACTGCTCAGTGATCCGGCTTTCCAAGAGTGTCCCATGCTCTTGTCAGGCTCCAGCAATGCTCCTCATGTGGGGTGGGCTCAGAGGCAGGCTATGGTGACAGTTACATGCAACTGAGGTTGTGCTACATGCCCAGAATAAACTTGCTCATGTAAGGGAGAAATTACACCAGAAGCAAAAAACATGCGGGTGCTGGGGGAAATGACATGCAACTCAGAAGTTAATACTCCCAACATTGGCCTTTAGAATGGTAAGAAAACTGGACCAACAGACGGAGAAGGGGCTGTTGGCTTGTCACTTCTTAGAGTAGGTGGGCCACAATGTGAAAAAGAGTACAAATTTGGTCTGTGTCAGAGAGACCTTCCTGACATTGCTGGGATGTCAGGAATCACCGGGAGGAATTGGGCAGAGAAGAGTGAGAGAGAAGTGGTGGACACCCCCCCCCCAGATTCAACCCGTACTATACAGGAGAGGGGAAATCCATGGCTCAGGATGCAGACTGTGGCTTTAATAATGTCCCAACACAGGAAAATATGACAATTAGAAAATATTTTACTTCTGCGCCGCATGAGTTTTGAACAAGAAATGAAGAGACCTCACTTGTGAGTCTGTAGGACACGGGGAATAAAGGGGGTTCTTTTAAGAACCGTGTAAGAAGAAAGACTGAATAACTTTCCATCCCTCCTCAAGAAAGGGGCTACATAAGGCAATAGGAAAAATTAATACCTGACAGACTCGCTCATACGAGCCATTATGGCCTCTTCACTAGCTGAAGTCCCTATGAATATTGAGGACCAGAATACAGCAGAAGATCCACGGATATTATCTAGGAGCACAGCATGTGAGGGGCAGTGTTTGATGCCCAGTTTGTGGAATTAGACAAGATTACATTCACGTAACAGTAAGGAAGGAGTTAATTCAGCAAGGACCTAGGGACTGGTATGGGGCTGTACTTGCTATGCTGTGCCCCATGCTAGAACATAATCCTTATAAGATAAGAGGTTGTCAAATAACAATGGTTTAGACTAACATAAAAATTAGGTTCATAAGATAATAAATCACTCAGGAGGGAATGGATAAAAGAAGGAAATCAAGAGTGAGCCCTGCCTAGGTCACTCAAAAGCAATGTGGCAAGAGTTGTGGTAGGCTGTAATTCTTAGTGGGAAAAAATAGCAAGAAACCAAATTCATTACTTATGAGTCTCTGGAAGGCCTTAAAGCCTGAGAACCAATTCACTGAAGCCACGAACAACAGAGTGGTTCAGGTGAAAATTAATCCTGTGTTAGGGTGTGCAATCATCCTCACTGAGTATGCCATGCATGCTTATCAACTCAAAGGGAGCACATTCAGGGTGGAGATTGTTCCCCAAGCCTTTCGGCAGTCAATCCAGATCCTGTCAGTCTCAGAGAACCAGCTCAAACAGTAGGTATGCCAGGTGTGAGTAGAGCCCTATTTCCCCTGGTCCTGGGCCAAGCTGCACAGGGCAATCAGGTCCTACAGAGATTTGTAGTAATGCCATGGCAGTTCCCCAAAAGAAGAAGACTTGATGACTCATGGAGAATGACCATGGGGAGGGCTAAATGGAGCAGTTTCACCCATCCATGCCATGGTACTCACCTTGCTCTTTTGGTAGAACAGGTAATACAAGTCATGAGCTCTTTTCACAGCATATTGGGCCATATTAACTTTTCCTTATCCCCCTTCCTGCTGAATCATAAGACCACTGTACTTGCTTGGAATGAATGTTCAGAATACTTTCCAAAGGTTACTTTCATAGTCCCACTATTTGTCATTGGACAGTGTTGAGGACCTTGCTTTGTTATCCTGATCTCCAGCTTTAAAAAGATGTTTACTGTGTAATGTTATCTCTTGAGTGCCTTACAGATTTGAAAAAGCATCTGAAGGATAGTAAACACTGAAAGTAAAGAGTTTGAATGAAGGTACCCTTTGTGAGTGTAAAAATCTTTTAAAGGGGCTGTGAAGTTGTTAGAAATAAATCTCAGTACTCAAGCTACTGCTTTATGTTGTTAGCTAGAAATGTCCCTGAGGCCCCACGTACCATCCAAACTTCTGTTACTGTCATTGGTTTGCACACTAGAAGTAAATGTATTATGATCCTATTGTTGAAGTCAAGATGAAATGCTGTGATAGGGGTAGTCATAGCCCCCAGTGAGGAGGCTACTGCTGCCCTTTTATTAAATGCATATGGTGTATCTATGAAATTGCCTTCTAAACATCTGTTTATAGGCAGTCAAGGCTGACTGCTATTGTCAGCCTTGGTTAAAGAGGCTTCATTTTGTACTGTGTAGTGCTTATTGCAGAGACTAATCACACATCAAACCGGCTAGAACAGGTTACTGCTAATCTGACATAGAAGCCACTATAATACTCAACCCCAAGTGGAATAAAATAATCACATATCTAGAGCACTCACTGTAGAAAGCACTACAGAAAAAGTGGAAGGAATGTAACAGACAAAAGAAAAGGGTGTTGTGTGGCTGTTCCTCCAGACTGAAATATTATTTAATGGAGAGAAGCAAAGATTTGTACAATTATAAGACTCAGTGGACTTACAAGAGGTCCCTCCCAAAGTTAAACAAGTGCTAACCAGCTACTGAAGGAGAGGAGATTCTTTGGTGGAGACATGCAAGTTATGCCTGAGTCATGCATCTTTTGAAAGCCGTCACTCATGCTAGGATGGGCTTTTTCACAAGTTACCACCCGTGTGGTGGGAGAGTAATGCAGCGACTCAAGAATCACCCACGCTTCCGTGTGCAACCCATCACCCGTGCTTCTACAGGCAAGCCCATTAACTTGCTGGCTCATCAAGCCCTTCTTGGAGAGAATTATGCCTATGATTGGCCATTGCCCTATCTGGGATGAATGGAAACAGACTTCAGGAAATGTCATTTAACAGCTTTCTGGGAATGGCTGAGTTTTTGTTGTTGTTGTTGTTTTGTTTTGTTTAAGGTTTTAATCTTTATATTGGAGATAGTAAGTTGGCTCTATTTTTTATTATGTATTTTATGTGTATATATGACTGCTTACACTTCTGTATGTTTTCCATGTGCATTCAGGTATCTGCAGAGGCCAAAAGAGGATGTTGGATTGCCTGGAGCTGGAGTTACAAGTGGTTGTGAAACATTTGATGTGGACGCTGGGAACCAAATCCAGGTAGGTCCTCTGGAAGAGCAGCAAGTACTCAAAGGTTCGGAGCCATCTCTCCAGTCCTGTAAGTTGATTTTTGCAAGGCCACAGTGTGCTGGTTAGTTTTATGTCAATTTGACATAAGCTATTTTCATCTTAGAGAAGGAAAACTCAGTTGAGAAAATGCCTCCGTAAGACCAAGCTGCAGGCAAGCCAGTCAGGCATTTTTCTCAATTAGTGATTGATTGGCCAGGGCCCCACCCACTGGGCCCCACCCACCCATTGGGCCCCACCCACCCATTGGGCCCCACCCACCCCTGGGGTGGGGATCCTGGGTTCTGTAAGACAGAGGCTGAACAAGACAGAAAGAGCAAGCCTGTTAAGTAGTAACCCCCTCTGCCATGGCCTCTACAACATCTCCTGCCTTCAGGCTTCTTTCCTGTTTGATTTTCTGTCCTGACTCCTTTCAGTAATTAACAGTGATATGGAAGTGTAAAGCTAATAAACCCTTTCCTCCCCAAGTTGCTTTCATCAAGGTGATTCATCACAGCAATGATAGCCCTAACTAAAACATACAATATTCTCAGTAATATTCAGAGATTGGTTACATTTCTATATAGTCGTGAAAGGAACATTATATTTTAAGAAATATAACACAAAGTAATATACTAAGCCAATTATGTTTTACATGGTCATAGGAGCAAAAATATATCTACAAAAGGCAGACCTCTCTCTATCATAAATGTGCCTAAAGGAAATTAAAGAAGAAATAAAAGGACACCAATATAACGCATGTGTGTTGTTAGGAAGCTTCAACATTGCTAAAATTTCAGTTCTCTCCAATTTGATACAGAGATTTAGAGCACTGTCAAATAAAACCAAGTGGACTTTTTTTCTTTTAAATACAAGAATGTAAGGTATTCTAAAACACACACGGGATCACAGCAACCTAAAATAGTCAACGTGGTTGAAACAGTAGAACAAAATCAGAAAAAAATACAATGCCTGCTATCAAAACTGACTGTGAAGTTGGGTGTGGTGGTACACACCTGCACGCTCAGCACTCAGGCTGAGGCAAGAGAACTGTTGAAAGTTCAAGGCCAATGTGAGCTACATGGCAAAAAAACTGTCAGAAAAGAAAGATAAGAAGAAGGGGAAGAAGGAAGGAAGGCAGGAAGGCAGGAAGGCAGGAAGGCAGGAAGGCAGGAAGGCAGGAAGGAAGGAAGGAAGGAAGGAAGGAAGGAAGGAAGGAAGGAAGGAAGGAAAAAAGAAAGGAAGGCTGACCACAGAGCTGCATCAACAGTGCATAAGGTAAATATATATTTAATATATATTACAATATATATTTATATATTAATATATATAAAATATAAATATATTTACCTTATGCACTTATATAATACATATTAATATGTAAATATATATTATAATATATTAAATATATATATTTACCTTATGCACTGTTGATGCATATATATTAGCTTGCTGGTCAGCCACTCTAACAGAATCAGAAAGCTCCATGTTCTGTGAGAGACCCTGCTTCAAGGGATAAGGTACAGCGATTGATGGAGACACGCATTATCAATCTCTGTCCTCCATCTGCATGCACACACACACATGACTACATAAACATGTATACAACACATGGTACCTCGTACAGAAAAGCACTAATTATATAATATTACCAAACTTGACTTTATCTAAACAAAATTTCTGATTATCAAAAGATACCATTAAATTAAAAGATAAGCTATAGACAGGGAAACGGCATTTCCAACGCACATCTGAACGTATTTACAATACACATACATCGTCCTATAAATCAGAAATTAAATAAATAAACACTGAGACTTGGTATATGAACAGCTAATAAGCACATGGAAAAGTGCCCGATCTCATTAGTCCTTGAAGAAAATGTAAATGAAATCCATGATGGGATACTGTATCTTACTCATTAGAATTAAAAAAAAAAAAAACTGCTTTAAAGCAAATGGCAAATGTTGGCAAAGACATGAAGCAGCTAAAATCCTCATCACAGCTGGTGTAATTTACCAACTGACTTTGAACATTACGACCATGTTTAATAAAGCTAAATCCACATTTTAAATTTGTACATTGTTAAAATGCATCAAATTCTACTGGATATTTTATTGCATGCATAGCATACCTCAAAACAAATTATCTTCAAGTAATCCTTAACCAAATCTTTATAACTGGAAAGGGACGGGTTTAGGAAATTTGGAAGCACTGGCCAGGAAGTGTGCAGTCTAAACGCATGCCCGTAATTTCTTGTTTAACACAAGAACTCTTTTAGAATTTTCTTAATCCCAAGATGTTTTTCAAATGCAAATTCAATTGTTAATTTCTACATTAATATGTTGTTGTCAAAATGTAAGTTATAAATTTTTTGTTATACACGTATGTAACAATTATTCTTCCACATTTAATGGTGACATTCATGAGGCAGAAGCAAGTGGATTTCTGTGAATTCAAGAGCTACCTTGATCTGCAAAGCAAGTTCCAAGACAATTGGGGCTGAATAGTGATCCCCTATTTCAAAATATGAAGTGAAATGCACTACTACTGAAGAGATAATGAGAAATTTACACAAAACTCTAACACTTTCTAAAGTCTAAAATAACCACAAAGATGTAGAAAAATAGAAAAAATTAAACCTATAACTATGTTTAAATAAATATTTAAAAATAAAAATGAATGAAAGTTAAATAATATTATATAAATAAATAGAAAATAGAGTTAACTTCCTTTCTTAATGAAGCTTTCAGCATAGCCTATAAACAACTAATTTTAATTTAAATTTTCAACTTTATACCACATGCCTCAAAAAACGTTATTCTGTCTGCTTAAGTGCATGTGGAAATATGTCTCTTATTAAAATAAAGTTATTCTTTTTGTTTTAAACTCCTTATACAGCTTTAGATAAATTTCTCACAAACAGAACTTAGTTGAATTTCATATTTAAAAAGAAAACTCAGGAGTTTTAGTCTTGTTAAACATATTTTATTGTGGATAGAGAGATGGCTCAGTTAAAAGCCCCAGACGATGCTCTTCCCGAGGATCCAGGCTCAGTTCCAACAGCCATAAAGCAGCTAGCCACTGTCTGTTACTCCAGTTCCAGGAGACCTGATGCCCTCTTTTGGCCTCTGTGGGTACTGCATATATGTGGTGCGCGCTCACACACACACACACACACACACACACACACACACACGTTCTCTCTCTCTCTCTCTCTCTCTCTCTCTCTCTCTCTCCCAACACTTATAAACATTAAAGTAAATCTTTTTAAAAATGCAGCTTATCTGAATTTAATCCGTACGACTTACTCTTTCCTGTTGTTTTCTATCTTTATATCTTCCTATTCTTAACTGCGTCATTTCTTGCTAGATGAATTAGATCTTTTGCTTTCACTCGTTTCCTAATCGTATTTTCTTCTCAATTTTAGTTCTAATTTTTTTCTAGGTTAAGAATTTTAAGACAGAATTTCTTTTCTAGATATAGATTTGGGTACATCCATGTTTCAATTGGTTTCAGCTCTGAGGACAATCTATGCAGGACACACAATCTCCCATTCATTGCTTTCCTTTAAGGAAATAGCTTTCAAGGAGGGCGCTCATTGCTGAGTCCTGGCATGTCTAAGATATCCTTCTGTTATTTCACAACTTAAGGACGACTAGGCTGGGTATAAAATCAGTAACTTACAACTTCGATTCTTAAAACTTTGCATACAATACATCACTTTCTTCTAAATTTAAGTCTTTAGAGTAAAAGCCAGAGAACGGGCAGATTTTTGTTATATTTTTAGTGCTCTGTTTCTTTTGCTTAAATACTTATAAAAGATTTTTCTTATGGTTGTGAATTAAAACTGTTGCCAGGATACATCATCATGTGTGCCTTTGTTCATTGATTTGTCTGGAACACAATGATTTTTTTCAATCTGGGCCTTACTTCTGTTCATGAATTTTTTTCCTGTTACTTCTTTACTTATTGTGTTTTTTCCATTTGTTTTAACATTTTCTTCAGGGAAACCAGTTACCCATATATACAGTCTCTCTTTTGCCTTCTACAGGGGAAGTCAAACTGTGTCAGAACTCCCCTGGTAGAGACCTGTGGTTTCCTTGGTGCTGTACTGTGCCCTGATGTGCATAGCATCTGGCCTAGAGCTGCTTCTATACTGTACCTCTCTTCTGGTGAAGTCCTGTCATGCTCCACAAAACTGATTTTCTGACGCTGTGAATCTACAAATGCTCACAAATTCCATAATTCCCAGCATGTGTTGTTACCATAGTTTGTCACTGTCTTCTTTTTGTTTTCATTTCCAAGCCAACTGAAGAGATTTACCTGCAAGAAAGGTTGACGGTTGACCAGCGTTCCCAGTGACCAAACCTGACCTACCATCTGAGTCTTTTCTGAATGTTTTTATTTCTCTGAATATACAATAATATGACAGTATTCTCAGCCTCACAAAGCAATGCACATGTGTCCAGAGACACAGCTTTCATTAGCACTAGACTTGAGTCTCCAGGTCTGAAGATGGGTAGAATGGTGGAGACGCAAACTTCCCCTCCTCATTTTGCAGGGATTCTATGCCGGACAGCAAAGTTGCCAAAGAAGAACGAAAAAAAATGTGTCTCAGCCTTACTCTTTGTCATTGCATCCCTTCTTCCCTTTGAAATTATGTTGGCCATGGTTTTTACTTTTGCTTTTAAAGTACCTATTTTCGTCCTCTGTCTCTACAGCCATTTTAGAGGAAAGTTGAGAACACTTCATGGAGGGGTGCTAGCCAGACTCCATTTTTAGCTGGAACTCCTATGGCTTCCTAATGAATAATTAAAACATGACTGGAGAGGACATTCGACAACTAAATCAGTGCTGGAGATTATCCACTGGGGATGTGAATTCTGGGCAGCTCAAAGTGAAAAAGAACACTATCTTTCAGGAGAGAAGGAAAATTCCTAACAAGTGACTAAGTTCCTAAGAGAAATGATGATGGAGAATGGTATTCCTAAAATAAACGACTTATGCAGAGAGCTTTCCACCGGGACAGAATTAAGGGTACTGCCCTGCCCATTTGGGATTAATGTAACATCAGGTCCTCGCTACAATACAGGCAATAAGGTTTTGTAAGAAAGAACACCATGTGGCCGCCTTGTTAATCTTCAGGATGAAAAGCAGTTGGAAGCTGGCAACACACATTGGCATGCCTTGGACCAAAAGGAGTTTTTAGCATGACACAGCAGTTTTTAGGGCTGCTCACAATTAATAAGAGATGTGTGGCCAAATATAGTGTGGAGCACGGGCAACTCTTAAGAGTCAACTAAGTGAGGTCAAATGAAAATTTCAAACAGTAAAATATAAACAAAAGCAGTTTGGCATCTACATGAATGGGACACACACACACACACACACACACAAAATGCTGCCATGTGAGAGATCCCTTTAAAGTTAAAATGTTGCCATCATTTTGGAAAGTAACTTCCTTAAAGAACCTCAATAGAAAAATGAATAAATGTGTTATTCTGAGAGCTGAAGCTGTTTCCACTAAGAATAAAATGTTTCCCATGTTCACAAAGCGAAGAGAGCCAATCATTTTCACAAGGTCAGCGGTAAAGCCCCACCTGCCGGGAGCGGAGCAGTTTGCATTCAACATTGTTGTTAGAGCCTGTCCTCCGAGCCCAGCCATCAACATGTTGAGGAGTTCAGCTGTCCTCCCTCACAAAAGGACCATGTCTGCTGGGCTTATGGACTGTTTATACCCACTCAGGAGGGATGGGGAGAGTCATAAACCCCCCCCCACCTGAAACATCACCTGTTGTAAGCAACTGTAGCCTGAATACATATGTATACATATACATATATATGTATATATATGTATATACATATGTATACATATGTGTGTGTGTGTGTGTGTGTGTGTGTGTGTGTGTGTGTGTAGACACATATATATTAGAGAAAGAGTATAGTGGGGCTAGTGAGACTACAGGAAAGGGCTTCCATCTGTGTGGCTACTGGAAAGTCCTTATCCTTGTTGGGTTAAAGCTCTCCACCTGCAGCTGGGGTTGGGGAGCATTGGCACCCATGTAGGTAGCCCCTCACCCATGCTCCGTAAGGAGGCTCAGTAAACCCATTTGTTTCCCAGAGTGAACTTTGACAGAATCACACCTCAGGTTGCCGTTTTATCTTAGGAGAAGGAATACACATTGCTTATATCTCCTTTGGGAAAGTGTCTTAACCATGAACAGGTTAAAGAAAGGCTTAAGCAGCCTGGTTTAACTCAATTTCCAAAGTAGAAGGCATGAGAAAGCAAAACAGGTACAGGGCCGTTGTAAGGAGTCGGAAGCAAGCGCCTGAGGCTGAGATGGGGTCAAGAGGCAGCAAAATGTTTCTAAAAGCAAACGCTGGTACTCTGGCTGCTCATAACAAGGCAACAGCTTGTTTGAACTAGTCTGACCTTCCAGCAGGAGGGGCCTTGCTGGTTCCAGGATAGAATTATTTTAGAACCAATAGGGAGTTTAGAGATTATCTAGTACCCCTGTCACTGGAGGACACTCAGGCCCAGTGAGATTAAAGTGCTTGCTGTATTCACATGTTAAATTGGTTGCAGAAGTGGGATTATGACCCAAATTCTCCTGATCCTCACTGAGGAGTTTTTTTCCACTACACCAACCCTCTCATGCCTTCTCTTTGGAGATTCTAACGGAAGCAGTGTATGGTAGAAAGAGATCTCTAAGCTCTGAATTTCTCATTCCTTGTTTGAATAATAGAGTTCTGGAAACCATACTGATGTTAGCTCATCCTGCATGAAACTTTCACACATTATCAATTTCTAGGTGGGCAACAGGCTTTCGTGAATCTCCTCAGGACTACAAGCATCTAGATTAGTCAGCCTTCTGAAACACCTAAGAACAGATTGGCTTTGACTCACAGTCTACAGTCAGGTGACTCACTGATTTGAGGCCGGCAGTGACACCACTTATCGCCATGGGAGTACATGGCAGAGGAAGTCCTCCCATCACACCAGGAAGTGAAAGAGGCTAAGAAGAGAGCGAGGGTTCAGCCTCATCTTCAGCAGCACACACAGACTGATCCAGAAGACCTCCTATTGGACCTCTCTCTTTACACTTCCGCAATGCGCCAACAGGGCCATAGTCTGAGGAGTTGATAAAACCTGAGAGAAGCTCTCTTTGACTTGAAATCAGCTTTCCTGGAACTTACATATTTTATGTCTAGGAAAGGGTCTTCATCTCTGTACACGACACTAGCACCATTTACTTCGGCAGCCTTGCTCTGAGAGCCCACTGCCGGGTTTGCTGGGTTCTAGTCTACCCTTTGGCTGTAAACCTGACATTGGCCAAGCCCAGCAATCTAATCAGGAAGATGATCCTTAATTACTCTGAAATACAGTAATGCAAATATGTCATTGCTAGGCACATGTTCGCACTCAATTCCTATTCAAAGCTTTTTCTTTCTTATTTTAGTGTGTGTGCATAGGTGCACATGCTGGACATGTTAGTGTAGGCCGAGGACTTCTTGGTTCTCTCCTTCCATCGTGTGGGTCCCAGGCATCAGACACACAACATCAGGCTTTGTGGCGAGCACCTTTGCCCACTGAGTTACTTCTATGATATGGGCTTCCCTTTTTGTTTTCTGTTTGATCGTTTGTTTGTTTTTGAGACAGGCTCTTGATATGCAGCCCAGGATGATCTTGAGTTCATAACCCTTGCTTGGCTCTTCCCGCCTCAGCCTTCCCAGTGCTGGTGTCATAGGCATGTGCCAAACCCGAATTAGACACTCTCCTCTGTTAACCATTACATCATTAATCTTTCCTCATGTGGGCCTCAGACTAAATCCGTAACACGTTATGAAAAATGTAGCCTCCAAGTCAGAGGTTGGAGATCTTTCCAGGGGGTCAGTTCCTGCTCTAATGGTGGCTGGGAGAGTACAATAGGGTTTATAAATGCCTATGGCCAGGATGCCAACCAGTTGTTGGGGTGGGGGTAAGCTTTTAAAGTAAGAAGAGCATGTGCACAAACAGGCAAAACGGCTCAGCAGTTAAAAGTGACAACTAAGGAATGCTGAGAACGGCAGTTTTTCCCAAGAATGGGATCCCTAATTGGTTATCCAATACCAAACCGTCAACTGTAAAATCATATTCTCACAAGCTAACACTAAGGAACTTTTCATACATGTATATATGAAAATAAGGCCACACTATTGAGAAGGAGCAAAGGGGAGTACACGGGGGTGGGCACTGAGGGGAGGGGAAAGAAGGAGCAAGTGAATGTAATTATATTTTAATTTAAAATTTTAAAGGAGTGCTTGCATGCAGATGCGGGCCTGATGACCCAAGTTCAATCCCCAGAATGGTAGACGAAGAGAATCAAACTCCGAAAGTTGTCCTCATGCACAGGGCCCAAATAGCTACATGCATGCACACACAAATAATTTTTTAAGTGAAAAACACTAATGTTCCCTTATTTTTGGCTTCAAAATACACTTTCGTCAGTACCCTCTCATTTCTTTTACCCACTATCACACATGTTGGTTTGTACTCATTTTGTGGTCACCTGGAAATCCTGGTTGCAGAGAAGAAGAAACTAATGTGTTACTGAAACAGAGTTGATAAGCTATGTGCCTCCTGCCTTCTGGTCCCTAAACAGGTCTCAACACTCTGAGAGGAATACTTAACTCTATTGTCGCCACTAGGGCAGGAGATGAAAGGGTTCCCCACGGTAGCAAAGCACACAGACCTTAAAAACAAACCAACACACCTAGCATTTAACCCTAAATAATCCATTATTTTGAAGTAGACAGTGAAGACAACCCCCACCCTCACCTCATGGTCAGGCTCTGCCCACAAATGAGAGGTTTTTCACTCATTGTTTAATTCCTCCTTATAAAATATTATCCATATAGTAAAGGGCTACCAGGCACTTCAGGAAAAAAAAAACCCAACATTTAAAACAGACAAATGTAAACAAGCTAGAAGAAGCACCAGCAAGAAACCTTCATGAACATACCCACACACCACAGAAAGAGAGAGAGCAACTTCAGTGAGAGTTTGAGAGTTTACTAGCTGGTTAGGGAAGGGCATTGAATGCTGACTCCCCTTCTCCACAAGAACCGGTCCCAAGACCTCTTAGAAATCCCTGAAGTTTACAGACAGTGCTGGACCTGTAGATGTATCCTCTCGAACAAAAAGTAATTACAGTAAAGTTTAAATTATAAGTAAGCAGAGTAAGAGGTTAACAGTGCTATGACATCATAACACCCTTACGTGTGATAATACAGTATAAGAAAATGACGTGAATATTCTTCCTCTTCCTTCTCCTCTCAAAATAATTTGACTCTGCAGCACTCAGCCCTAACGATGAAATGCAGTGAGGAAAAAGGCCTCGTGAACTTGTCAGACTGCATAGCACCTACACAAACACAGGCCTTACGATACCTCCACAGCCAGTCTACTAGCCTGCGGGCTGCTAAGTGACTAACAGATGGAGAACCTATACCCCATAGACCCTCATGCCCCAGCCGGGATAGAGGGGGACAGCATAAAGTTTTGTCATGTTCCTCAGAATGACACATAAAGAAAAATTTTCAATTATTCTCACATTTCCAGACCGTAGTTAACCACGAGTAACAAAAGCATGAAAGACATTATCTCAGATAAAGGAGATGTGTATCAGAGGTGGCCAAAAAGTGATGGAGGCAAAACTGGAGTTCTGTTTCCTCAGAACTGGAGGAAACAGACTCCAAGTTGTAATGGCTGGATGCATGTCGCAGCTCCACTTTCTCACACAGGAAGCTTTGCTGGCCTGACTGGTGGTCCACACCAGCAGGAAGAAATAGATCCCTCACACAAACAGATCGACACATTCATTTCAGCGTCCCCCAAGACTCTTCCCTAAGACACATTTTCCCCAAGACACAGCACTGTTTGGTTCTCAGTAAACCAAGAGCCTCTCATCCAGATGACTGACTATTCTGTCCCATTATTATGACAGATTTCACTCCTGTCCTCAGGCTGGTGGGAACATAACTCTCCCACTTCAGGAGTGCCCTTCCCAAGTTCTCGGAAGCAAGCCGTATGTAAACATTTATGCTTTTTTCTTCCATTCCACCTTGACAGCCCACCTTCCACTGAGTTGACAGAACGGGAGAAACCATGACAACGAAAGCAAACGTATGACATACATCTGCCTTCTCAAACCTTTAAAAAACAGGATCTGAAGGAGCAAATGAGGATACATACACGGAGCCTCTTCACAGCAAAGTAAAGAAGGTGTATGTGACCATTTACGTACATTTTAGAAAGGTTTACATAGCTTACCCACTGACCCACAGTTTGCAAATTACACCCAAGTCCTCTGACACAACCGAAATCCCTCCTTCCATTGTACAGATTTAATTGTTCCCTCCCTCCCTTCCTCCTTTTCTATCTCTCTCTTTCCTTCCCTCTCTCTCTAATTTTCTCTCTCTCCCTTTCCCACCTCACACAGACAGACACACACACACAAACACATTTGTATAACTTGGAATTTAATCACCTGCAAAATTAATCATTAGTATTCATGCTTCACAAATTAATCTCCGAATTGATGCCTTTGAAATCATGTTATTGCAGAAAGTTATCTTTGAGGTACCAAGACCTGAGAGAAACAAGAAGCTGTGCCAGACATGAACCGCAGGTCTGTGTCAAATGCAAACAAATCGCATGACCTCCAGGACTTACCGGTGCTCATCTTCAAAATCAGAGTCTAGATTTAACTCTGCCGAGTTCCCTTTCAAATGTAAGATCTCATCAGAAAACTCATAACTCTGTCTATATACAAGCTGTTGTTCTTTAGCTTGAGGTGTGTGGGGGACTCCTAACAACCTATGTATGGGTGGAGAGGGTTGTCTCTGACTCTTGTCTGCTCATGAGACCCTTTTCCTCCTACTTACCTTGTCCAGCCTTGATAAGAAGGTATATGAGTCTCACTGCATTTTGTTGTGCAGTGTTCAGTTGGTATCTCTGCCTTTTCCTGAAGGGGCATGGAGGAGAGTGGATCTGGGGGCAAGGAGAGGTGGGAGGGAAATGGAGGAGTGGGGAGAGGGGAGGGTGCAGTCAGGATGTGTTGTAGGGGAAAAGAATAAATTCTAAAACTTAACAAGTGAATGAACAGAAAATTGGCTCCACAGGTAAAAAAAACATGTGCTGAGCATGCATGAGGACCATCCCCGATGGAGGGAGAAACTGGGCTTCTGTCCTCTGACCTCTACAGGCACAGTGTAACACACTCAGTCCTCACACACTTGCATGCATGCAAATGAATGTGTGTGCACACACATACATAATAATAACAGCAGTAAATAAAATTGTAAAGCAATAAATGAGAATTACTGAAATTTAAAAATAATCAAAAATAAAAATTAAATCAAAATATTAATTTGACTATCAAATTAGAAAATATCTCTATGTTTTAATATTTTTCTAATGCCCAAATAATAGTTATTTACTGGGAAAGAACTAGAAATTGATTATATATATATATTTATTTATATCTATATAAACCACCTACAATCCTACTAGTCAAAAAAACTGTTAATATTTCTTCTGAGACAAAGTGTTACTGTATAACTTATGTTATATGTATATCCTTGAATTCATCATCAGCCATTTGCCTCAGCCTGAGTACTGGGAATTTGGGTGTGCTCAGACCACACTTAGCTCCTGATAACATTTCCCCCCATTTATTTCTTAATTTAATCTCTTTACAGCCTGCACCCAGCCCTTCTTTCCTCAACTCCTGGTCTTGCCCTCACACCCCATCTTCCCTCTACCTCTCAGAGAAAGGGAATCCCCCAAGGGGTGCCAACCCACTCAGGGACCTCAAGTCACAGCAGGACTAAGCACATCCTCTTCCACTGGGGCCTGATAAGGATTCCCAAATGGGGGAAAGGATTCAGTGGCAAGCAACAGAACCAGAGACAGCCCCTACTCCATTGTTAGGGGACCCACATGTTGACCAAACTGCACATCTGCTACCTATGTGTAGGGGGCCTAGGTCTAGTCCATACACTCTTACAGCTGATAAACACCTTCAGCGAAGTGGCCGGATACAAAATTAACTGAAAAAAAAAAAAAAAAACAGTAGTCCTTCTGTATACAAACGATAAACAGGCTGAGAAAGAAATTAGGGAAACAACACCCTTCACAATAGCCACAAATAATATAAAATATCTTGGTGCAACTCTAACCAAGCAAGTGAAAGACATGTGTAACAAGAACTTCAAGTCTCTGAAGAAAGAAATTGAAGAAAATATCAGAAGATGGCAAGATCGCCCACGCTCATGGATCAGTAAGATTAACATAGTAAAACTGGCCATACTACCAAAAGCAATCTACAGATTCAATGCAATTTCCATCAAAATCCAACACAATTCTTTACAGACCTTGAAAGAACAATTCTCAATTTCACGTGAAAAACAAAAAACCCAGGATAGCTAAAACAATCCTGTACAGTATTCTTACAGAAGTAAGAACTTCTGGAGGTGTCACCATTCCTGATTCCAAGCTATACTCCAGAGCAACAGTAATAAAAACTGCATGGTATTGGTATGAAAACAGACAGGTTGATTAATGCAATTGAATCAAAGTTCCAGAAATAAACCCACACACCTACAAACACTTGACTTCTGACAAAGAAGCCAAAACAATACAAAGAAAAAAAGACAGCAACTTCAACAAATAGTGCTTGTCTAACTGGATATCTGTCTACATGTAGAAAAATGCAAATAGACACATATTTATCACCCTGCCACAACACTCAAGTCCAAGTGGATTAAAGACCTTAACATAAAACCAGATACACTAAATCTGTTAGAAGAGAAAATGGGGAATAGAGTTGAACTCATTGGAACAAGAGACAACTTCCTGAACAGAACACCAACAATGGCAACCCACAGAATGGGGAAATATCTCCACCAATCCTGGTAACAAGCACAGTGATCTCCAACTGTACCTTTTTTTTTTTTTTTAATTTCTTTTCTCTTGTTTGCTTTTTCAAGACAAGGTTTCTCTTTGTAGCTGTCCTAGACTGTCGTTGTAGACCGGTCTGGCCTTGAACTCACAGAGATCTGCCTGCCTCTGCCTCCCCAAGTGCTGGGATTACAGTTGCACACCACCGCTCGCAGCTGCTGTATCTTTTTTATTTCGATACATAGGTAGTTATCTCTCCCATGGTTTGTGTCATCATTTAGCCAGGAGGTTGTCTCCTTTTCCAATGAGTTCAACTCTATTCCCCATTTTCTCTTCTGTTACATTTAGTATGGGACAATACTGTCGTTATTATAAATAGCTCAGAGCATCCATCTCCACATAGATATTTCTTGCTATGCATTTCTAGGAGTGCAGTGGCTGGTGTGTGCATACTTGAGGCTTTTGATGACTTTTGCTGAACTGTCTCTGCAAGTACACTGAACTCTCCCACCAACTCCACCTGAGTCGCACAAGCCCACCAACGTGCAGTACAACTGTCTCAACTTTGGTCAGACTGATGGATATACCTATGTCACATGGCGCTCTGTAAACTATCTCATGGCTGCCAAGCATTCTCAATTCTCTGCTTGCCTATAACTATTCTATCCGTTGCCTGCTTTTCCATTGGATATTGGTGAACAGTTAGAAAGAAGAAACCTTACATACAGATGTTTGGATGTGCATATCGCTGGATAAGCATATAGGCCAGATGTTGCCATCTGGAGGGATCTAGACAGAGACAGGATTTGAGAGCCATGATGGAGCACAGAGTAGCTACAGTTAGGTGCTTTAATAAGACTCCCTGAGGACCGTGCATGAACACAAGGTCCAGAGTCAAACTTGGGAACACAGTAATATCTAAGAGGTAAGAGACAGAGTAAGTGAAAATGTAGGACTCCTTTTTCAGAATGGGCAAGCCCACAGTTAAAGATGTACGGAGCATTCTTACATGCTCTCTCTCTCTCTCTCTCTCTCTCTCTCTCTCTCGCTGTCCTTGTGGCTTTTGTTTTCTATGTAATGCCATTTCAAGAAGGAAATTTTTAATTATTAGCATGATTTTTTATCAGTGTGTTAAAGTTTAATATTTTATGGCATATAATTTATTTACACATAATAAATTTACCCATCTAAAGTACTTTCACAAAGTTGTGCAATGATTTCCACAATCTAATTTTAAAACATTTCCATCATCCAGGAAAGCAACACCCTCAGTTCCATTAACATTTCCAATTAGTCCCTTTCCTACCCCCAGGCAATCATTAATCCATCCATCTTTATATTGTGTTCATTTTGGATGCATAGAATAAACTGACTCCTACTATCTATGGTCTTTCACTATGGCTATTTTTAGCACAAATATTAGACTATTTAACTTGTAATATCCTATATATTCTTTAATTTGTGAAGTAACAGAATTTGTTGATTGGCTCATCCAGCTAGACAGAGGAGATTAGAGATCTTGATACAAACAAGGTGGAGGACAAGGACCGAGAGGCCAGCCTCCGACCTCCACACGGGCTCTATGGCATGCAAGCATCAACACACACATCCAAACAAACCACAATGGCGAGCTGTCATAATAAAATCAGCAATAACCATTTCAGGCTACAGTCCATGGAAGAGTAGCAAATATTTAAATAACATATTTAAACAACATCTTAATAACATATTTAAATGTAAATATTTAAATAACAGACAAATAATATTTAACATAATCATAGAAATAATAAATTAGCCTGAAAATTAAGTTACATTTGAAAAAGATTAGTAAACACATATGAAAAAGAACAAAAGAAAGATCTAGAAATTTAAACTGACAACTTTGAAACCAAAACCTTAAGGGAGGGAATAACCAACAAACAATGCAAAGAAGCTGCAAAGAACTGGAAGACAGATCTAAGTGAATGGAGAATGAGGTGCAGGGCAACGGCTACCAGGGGGAAACGCAAAGCAGGGGCTGAAGATCCTGCATGGGAATAAACGCTTAACATGTGTCCATTTGGAGTTCTATGATAGCGTCATAACCTTACCAACCTGGAATGCTATTGTCGTTGTTAGAACAATTGGACGAGAGAAACAAAGTTTCTGAAGGAAAGAAGACCCCAGCTCTAGGTGGCTTCCCCAGTGAGTTCTACCAGTCAGAAAACATGATTCCACATGTATGGAAACCTTTCCAGAGGGTTAAAAATAAGGGGCCACTTTGTAACTTGCCTTTCCATTTTATAAGGCTGGAATATGCGCGATTCTAAAACAGGACAAAGACTTGCAAAAGTCAGTCCAGTTTCCACCCAGAGTGTGGAAGCAATCTATTAGTTCAATGCTAGAAAGCATATCAGTGTAATTCTCCTCACTGAAAGGAGAAAAATAACGCAATTATCTTGATGGGAAAAATTATGAATGAGTTAATATCCATTTGTTTTTTTAAAGTAGTAATTTAAAGTATTAAGTGGGCTTATTCAACCTGATAGAGATGTCAACAAGTATATTCTCAAAAGTCCTCACGACACACAAACACTAGAAGTTTCCCTTTGCCACAGATCATGTGACAAGCCGTCTATTATCACCACCCTAAGAAAACACTGCACTAGAAAATCCAAACCAGTGCAGGAAGGCAGGAAGAGAAGCAAATTACTTAATGATTAGATAAGGAAAGCTGGGACTGTCACTTTTTGCACATCCAAAGCAATTTGCAGGTAAATCATTAGAACTAAAAATAAAATACAGTTGTTTTTGTCAGCTATAAGCTGATTTGCAGAAGTCAAATGGCATTTTCTTTTACAGACAAAAACTAATCTTTAGAATATTCACTACATTTTAAGTTCATTTTTATTTTATGTGTATGTATGTTTTGCCTGATTATGTGTCTCTGTGCCATGTGCTTGACCAGTGCCTGCAGAGGCCAAACAAGGGTATCAGATTCCCTGGAACTGGAGTTACAGATGGTTGTGATCCACCATGTGGGTGCTGGGAAAGGAGCCTGAGTCCTCTGCAAGCCAATGCTCTTAATGGCTGAGCCGTCTCTCCAGCCCTGGGTTACATTTTAAGAGCTGCCGTTTTCAGCAGCATCAGGAGAATAACTACCAGAAGATATATAGGTGCCTCCATTATTTTTTTTTTTTTTTACAAATTATTACAAAGCACTTAAGAAGATCTAACTAAAGTGAAACACTCATCATATTCCCTGGACTCATGAGTCAGTATTTGGAAGGTGCCGTATCCCATGAACTGATCTATGAATCATCCAAACTCCAAATAAAATTCCAACAGGTTTTTGGTTGCCTGTTTACTTCGCCATACCTAATCAAGACTAATCCATGTATTCTTAAAGAAAATCAAAAGGATTTGTTTGGCCCAATACCAATGCTTTCTATAAAGCTAATTTTTATAATGTAGGCACAATAATAAATTAGCCAAAAGAGCAAATCATAGAACCCAGAAATTGTGCCTCATACATACGGAAGCCTGGTTTAAGATTGAGATGTCATTGCAGATCTGTGAGAAAAGGATTGATTTTTATTAAATCATTCTAGAATGATTTTTATTTCATTTTTATTGTCTTGGCTTGAAATCTCCCTTCCCAGGCTCAAGCAGAAGTTTAACTGCCTCTGTAACAGTCTTAAGGAGCCAGACCTTTAAGAGCTTAGCCTAGAAAGTGGGCCTATCCATTATTAAGAAATGAGCTGATTTCCTTAAAAAGGAGAGAGCAGGTCTGTTTGGAAACCACCCCTGTCCTTGGCCTCTTACCCCATGGTACATATCAAGAAACTGGAAACAATCTAGATGTCCCTCAACCAAAGAATAGATATAGAAACTGTGATACATCTACACAATGGAATATTATTCTACTATTAAAAACAAGGACATCGTGAAATTTGCAGGCAAGTGGATGGATCTGGAAGAGATCATCCTGAATGCATCCTGAATGAGGTAACCCAGACCCAGAAAGACAAGCATGGTATATACTCATTTATAAGCAGATATTAGCCATGTAATACAGAAAAACCATATAATAATGCACAGACCTAAAGAAGCTAAGTAACAAGAATGACCCTAGGGAGGATGCTTAGTTCTCATTCAGAAGGACAAACAGAGTAGACACTGGAAGTGGTTGACAAGAAGGAACAGGGAAGGAACCTACCATAGATGTCCTCTGAAAGACTCTGCCCACCAGGGGATCAAAGCAGATGCTGAGACTCATAGCCAAACTTTGGGCAGAGTGCAGGGAGGCTTATGGAAGAGTGGGGGGATAGGAGGACCTGGGGGGTCAGGAGCTCCACAAGGAAAGCAATAGAACCAACAAATCTGGGCCCGGCAGGGCCTGCAGAAACTGATGCACCAACCAAAGGCCATGCATGGAGAAGACCCAGGACTCTGCTCAGACACAGCCGATAGGCAGCTCATTATGCATGGGTTCTCTAGTAAGGGGAGCAGGAGCTGTCTCTGACATGGACTCTGTTGCTGCCCTTCAATCATTTTCCCCCAGTAAGGCAGCCATGCCAGCCTTGCCACAGAAAAAGAGGGTGCAGACAGTCCTAAAGAGACCTGATAGTCTTGGGTCAGTTGTTAAGGGAGGAGGGCTCCCCATTTCTGAGAAGTAAGGGAGGAGAGAGTAGGGGGAAAGAGGAGGGGAGGGTGGAACCAGGAGGAGACAAGGGAAGGGGCAACAAATGGGATGTAAAATGAAATAATTAATTAAAAAATAATAATTTCTCCCAGGATGGAGGCCCCTTGATCTTAAGCCTCTGAGATTCTAGAACCATGAGCCAATCAACTTCTATTAGGTATAAATCATTTAGTTCATGACAATCTGAGAAAGCAGCACAAAATTTACTCAAAAGAATTCTTTTAAAAAGAAAAATGTTTTTACTTTACATGACACACAAAACCAATTCCAGGTAGGCTAAAAGCCTGTGAAAGATAGAATTGAAACATTTCTGAAGAAAATGCAAAAGAGGCCCTCAACATCTAGAAAAAAAAAAAACAGACTTAAGGGGCATGGCTATCAAAAGAAAAGTTTGATAGATGTGAGTACATTAAAGTTAAGACTGTCTGTTCATTGCTAGAACAATAGAAATGATGAAAAGGAAAATAGGAGAAGTTATTTGAAGAGACATAACTCGAAGAATTAATATTCAGAGTCTGCAAAGAACTGCTAGAAAAGAAAAAGAAAGGGCATGGAGTTGGGTGGGTCGGGAGTTGGGGAGGATCTAGAAAGAGTTGTTGGGAGGGAAGACGCATGATCAGAATATATTGTCTGGAGGATTATTTTTCAATAAAAATAGGCAAATCAAAAAAACAGCTATGAACCAAGAAAAAAGAAAACTAAGGAGGAATATGAGCCAACTGTTTTAACAAGCACCTTACAAATGAGAAACTATATGAAAATATGTTCTGCCTCCTTATTCACTGGGAAAATATGTTAAAACCAATTAGGAAAGTGTATCCCCGCTCACAAGATTAGCAACAGTTCTACACTGCCCTGTACGAAGCATGGAGAGCTTGTGAAATAATCAGAATTCTCACGCATTACTGATGAGAGTGTAATCCGGAATAACCATGTAGAAAACAAGTTGACAGTGTTTCTATTTTTGAAGAGTTTCTTACCATATGACCAGCAAGATCAATCTTAGATATCATTAAAGAAATTCTTAGAGATTCATATTAAAAATTATGCATTTGTACATTAGTTATGTTTCCACTTATAATGGCTAAAAATACAATAAGCACAAATGTCATTATAGCAATAAGTTAGGGTTTGTTCATACAACAGAATATTTCAGAGCAATGAAAATGAGTGCCACACGCACACAATGACACAGAAAAAAATACTTCATATCGGGTGTAATGAAAGCAAAAAAATTCATCTAGAATAAGTCCGCTTAAGTGTAGATTTTTAAAAATCCACTGGGCTATACATCTAGGAATATAACAAAGTATGGAAAATTAGTAGATTGGCAGATGATACAAGTGATAGCTATTCTTGGTTGTCATACAACTGGCATTAACTAAAACCCAAACCGCTGGGTGCACCTGTAAGGGATTGCTTTTTGGTTTTGTTTATTTTTTGTTGGTCGTGGTGTTTTTTGTTGTTGTTGTTGTTGTTTTCCCTCTTAATTAAGTCATTTGAACTGAGAAGGGCCACTTTTAATCCAATCTTTTGAGGTGGGAAAATTTACCTTTTATCTGGGCCATACCTTCTGCTGGCAGCCTATATAAAGGACATGGAAGAAGGAAGTTTGCTCTCGCTGGCAAGTAAGCCTTCACTGGCACTAGAGTCTACTTCTTGGGGATTTTTGGTACATACTGAAGACCAGGTGAGACATCCATCCACATGGACTGAACTGGACTCCTGGACCTTCTGTTGGTACAGCCATTGTTGGACTAGCTGGACCAAAGCCTGGAAAACATTCTCATAAATCCCCCTTATTATTTCATCTTTTACATTCATATTTGATCTATTTATAAATCTCCTTTTTACATGTTATATTTCAATTTGCCAACACCTACAGTTGCTGAACCTCTCCCGGGAGCTCAGAGAGTACTGAAAGCCCACGGTGTGAACTCCTTTACAAACCTAAGGAGACAAACGCATTTGATTACCCTGAGTCATCAACTGTGAGAAGCAACAGATTTGATGACGCTGTCTGTAAAACTTCTGACACTCTGTGGGAAAATAAAGAAAGTAATGATGCTGGTTGGTTGCTCCTAGCATCTCGAGATTAAACTCACAAAGACAAGAATAAGCTCTGTGATAAAATTAAGCTGCTACCAGCTTCTCAGAATGTGAAGGACAACAATGAACTCGGTGATAAAACTGACCAACTCCAGACGCACAAAAAGTTTGAAGGTTTCTACGTGTGCCCTAGAAGAGAATCTTCTCTCCAGCATCCACAGAGCTCAAGTTGAGGAAAACCAAACCCCTCATTCAAAGGTTGGCTGAGTCACAGGGAAAAGTCAACTCCCAGCCTTGAAGGTGTTAATGGTTAAAGTGAGGACATTGTTTAAAAGAGGAAGCCCACTAGGATCTTGTAAGGTGGGATGGGAATGTGTGGGAGGACCCTATTGATGCTGAGAACTTAAACCTCATATTCTCAAGGGTTTATCTCACTTGATGAAGAAGTCTCTCCAGTAGAAGATGTACTCCCTTCCCCGCCTGATGAAGTAGTGCCTTTTCCACCTGTGGCTGAGGAGATTAACCCTTCATTGTCTGCTAGACCAACAGGGATGTTCTCTGAAGAGGATGCCAAGCAAAGCAATCTTGATGTCCCTCAGGGTCCACCAACAGTCAACTCTACACCTGCAACTAGACTAAGCAGGCTCCTAGAGGACAGACAGAACGTGCAGTCTATGAGGAGGTGGACTACCCTGCTAGAGAGTTTAATGGGTTTCCTAACTCATCCAAGCAGATTGGAGAAAGGCTGACAGTAAAACTCTTCAGTGTCTTATCAAGGTCCTCCCCTGGGGGAACCTGATTGTTCCTTCATTCAAGGGATTCTGGATCTGCAAACTGGCTCAGGTCTGGAATTTGTTTCATGGGCTGAGATTTTTCCCTTTGCCACAATCCTGTGCAGCTTTTCTTTCATTTGTTTGAGAATTTTTCTGCTTATACAGATTAAACAAAATGCACCAGGATTCTAATCTATTTCATGCCTGGAAACACCATGATTGACTAGCCAGTACCAAAGGTCTCTATAAGCCATCCACTGTAAAAATCACTTTGCCTGTCTGCCCATTCTGGCTCAGGCCATTAAGGACATTGCTTTGTCTATACGGCCCATTATGATAACTATTACCACCTTGAGTTTGGTGATTCAGTGGCTGCCACTTGGCCCCTGCTGCTTCAGGGCCCAATTAAACCCATTGCATTTAATTCATCCACCTGAGCAGCAGTGTCTCCAATCCTAAGGTCCAGCACAAGAAAAAGGGCAGCAAATGTGCCGGTGCCCCCTCACCGTTTTGCATCTTATAGGATTAGGGAAGGGCATGTCTTCTAGACGTTTCAATTGTGGAGGATTATGTTTTACATAGTGTACTTACTCTAGCATTGCAATTTCCCTGAGCCTTAAAATCCCTTCATCAATACTAAGCCAAAAGGATACCAGGCATTTCCAACTCCTTTTCAGTAGACCATCTTTTAACAAATGCTTCAGCCAACCATTCAAGCTTTTGACACCTTTTAACTATGTGAGCTTCCATATTAAATCCAGAATCTCCACTCCACTAGGCCCGTGTCAATAAACTCATCCTGCTCCAGTTTTATGTTCCTTTCACAATTATCCCCCACCTTTAAAATCCATTCCCACACACATTCCCCAGATGGCTGCTTGGATGAATTAGCAAACTCATTAAGCTCTCCAGTAGCGCAGTGTAACTCTTCATGGACTACACTTTCTGTCTGTCCTCTAGGAACCTGCTTAGCCTTAAGTCTGGTTATAGGGTAATTGTACACCAGGGCATAATTCCCAGGGTCTACTGGATACTGGTTCTGAATCGACACTGACAACAAGAGACCCCAAGAAACATTGTGGCCCTCCAGTAAAAGTAGGAGCTTATGAAGGTAAGGTGATTAATGGAGTTTGGGCTAAGTCTAACTCATAGGAGGTCCACTGGGTTTCCAAATCCATCCTGCGGTTCTAAAACTGGGTTAGATGTACTTAGAAGTTGGCAGAATTCTCACTTTGGTTCTCTGACCTATTGAGTGGGGGCTATTATGGTTGCAAATGGTAAATGAAAGCCCCTAGACTTATCTCTGCCAGGGAAGAATTGTTACAGTTAATTTTAGATAACTGTTGGTTTCTCTTAGTTTCACTATTAACTTGGCTATCATATAAATAATTAAGACTTTATATTTGTTTATAACAAGCTTCACAACACAAGAACTGAGCAGTTATTACTCTATTCTTAACCCTCTAGGCCAATCTGGTTTCTTCCCAGCCTACATCCCAGAGATACTTGCACTTTGTAGCTTTCCTGCTGAGCTCTCTCTCTTGGTGTCTCCTGGACTTCCGTGTTTCAATTTCCTGGCTGAATTCCCTACTTCCTCTTCTCTAACTCCTTCTCCCCTGGCTGGGAGGAAGTCCAGCCCTATTCTCTCTCCTGCTCAGTGATTGGCTGTAAACTACTTTATTGTCATAGAACTATTGGGGAGCAGTTTAGACAACATTAAGACAGGAGTCTCTCAGAACAAAGTTTGCAAACAGGGGAGATATATAAATAAGCATTTGAATTATACAATAATTTTATGCATACAAAGAATAGTGAATAAAAATAATATCACTTCCCAGGAGAAACTGAAGACATTAGTGGCACCCTCAAAGACTTGAAAGATGCAGGGATGGTGCTCCCCACCACATCTCCCTTTAATTCTCCTGTCTGGCCAGTGCACAAGACAGGCAGAAAATGGAGAGTGACGGTTGATTAGTGAAAACTCAATCAAGTCATAACTCTAACTGCAGCTTCTGTATCTGATGTGGTGTCCTTACTTGAACAAATTAACACATCTCCTGGTACATGGTACGCAGCCACTGATCTAGCAAATGCCCTGTCTATAAGGGCCACCGAAGCAGTTTGCCTTCAGTTGGCAAGGCCAGCAGTATACCATCACACTTTTACCTCAAGGATATACTAACTTCCCAGGCCTGTGTCATAACTTATTTCAAAGAGGGCTCGACCATCTGTTACTTGCACAAACTATCACATTGGTTCACTATACTGATGACATGCTGACTGGACCAAGTAAACAGGAAGTAGCAATCTCTTTGGACTTGTCAGTAACACATATGAATCAGAGGATGGGACATAAATCCAACCAAAATTCAAGGGCTTTCTACCTCAGAAAAAAATCTTACGAGTCCACCAGTGTGGGGCATGCAGACATACTCCTTCTAAGGTGAAGGCTAAATCATTGCACTTGGCCCTTCCTACCACCAAAAAAGAAGTACGTTTAGTGGGCCTATTTGGATTCTAGAAACAGCACATTCTTCCCTTTGTGTTACCCAGACCCATATGTCAAGTGACTCAGAAAGCTGCTAACTTTGGGTGGAGCCTGGAACAAGAGAAGATATGGTCCAGCAGCCCCAGTAGCGCTTGGCATGTTAGTAGCAGGTAGGGATGCTGTTGGGAGCATTTGACAAGCCCCTATAGGCGAATCACAGAAAAGACCTTTGAGATGTTAGAGCAAACTATTACCATCATCTGCAGAAAACAATTCTCCCTTTGAGAGATAGCTCTTGGCCAACTATTGGGCATTAGTGGAAAACGAACATTTGATAATGGGTTACCAAGTTACCATGTGACCTAAGCTGCCTGCCATGAGCTAGGTATTAAGTAGGTATTAAGTGTTAATTTTTTTGCCTCCTTTTTCTACAACGTTAAGTTCTGCTGGCCTAGATGTTTTGCTTCTGGAGATGGGGGTGCTTCTGCTAGGTACCCCAACAAGCATCCCATTAACTACAAGCTTAGACTTACCCCTGGCCAGTTTGGGCTTCTAATACCCTTAAGCCAACAGGTTAAGAAAGAAATAACAGTGTTAGGAGGAGGTAAGGGAGATTATATCTGGAGTGCAGCAGATCCTTTAGGGCATCTCTTGGTCCCACCATGTTCTGTGATTAAAGTCAATGGAAAACTACACCAACCTAATCCAGGCAGGACAACAAACGACTGACTCATCAGGAATAAAGATCTGTATTACTCCCCCAGAAAAAGAGCCAAGACCTGCTCAGGTGCTTGCTGACAGTGGAGGGTATACAGAATGGATAGTAGAGGAAGGTAGCTACAAATACCAGCCAAGAACACATGACCAGTTGCAGAGATGAAGATTATAATTTATATGTGTTTCTGTCATATTATGAATGTGTTTGTACAGATATTCATGGTTTTCCCTCTATTTCTTTATCGTGTAACATAATTAAGAGAACATCACTGGTTATTATATTTAAGTTTGAGGTACTAAAAGAATGTATCTTAAGGGACTTTGATACCTCTTCTAAAATTTCTGATGTATTTGTGGTTGTACAACAGATAGTTATTTCATGTTTGGTGTAATTATGATCTAGTTAAATATATAATGCATTTGTGATTGATTGCACATGGGATAGTTTTATCATGTTAAGTGTAATTAGGACCTGACTATTATTTTCTTTGGAAATTAAGTATGACATAAGGAGATATAATTGTGTGTCAAGTTGATAAAGGGTGGACTTGTGGTGACTGTTCTTGGTTGTCAACTTGACTGTATCTGGACTTAGCTAAAACTCAAGCAGTTGAGTACCTGTTAGGGATTTTTTTTCTTAATTAAGTCATGTGGAGTGAAAATACCCACACTGAGTTGAGATCTTCTGAGGTGGGAAGTGTGATGGCTGTTCTTGATTGTCAACCTGACAACATCTGGAAGAACTAAAATCCCAAAATGGAGGGCATACCTATGAGAGATTTTTGCTTAATCTGAAGGCAAATCCACTTCTAATCAGGATCTTTGAGGTAGAAAGACACTTTTAATCCAGATCTTGAGGCAAGAAGACACACCGTTAACCTGAGCCACATCTTATTCTTGGAAGCTTATATGAGGATGTAGAAGAAGACGGTTTTGCTCTTTGCTTTCTTGCTCTCCATTCATTCCCTGGCATTAGAGATTACTTCTTGGGGATTCCAGCATATATCAAAGACCAACTGAGACATCCAGCCTTGTGGACTGAACAACTACTGGATTCTTGGACCTTCCACTGGTGGACAGCCATTCTTAAACTAGGTGAACCACAGCCTGTAAGCGAATACACACACACACATATGAGATTTTATATATATATACACGGATTTAGTAGAGATTACATATGTATGTATATATATGTATATATACATATATATACATATGTATATATATATATATGTATATTCTATTCCTCCCGAGAACCCTGACTAATACAATATAATAAATTACAAAATTTACAATGATGACTACGTGGCCTGTAGATGAAGCAAGAGAATGAGCTAGGAAAAGCACACAGGCCCTCTTAAAGATATGGATGATAGTTCTTTATTTCCAGCTGGATGACAAGTATACTGAACATTGATGTCTTAGTAATTCTTTGTAACTTATGGATAATTTAGCAATTGTTTTATACATTAAACATTTAAGAAATTGATTTCTTTCAAAGACTGTATATTGGTATGTGAAAATATATTACAGAGTAAGTTGGCCTTACAAATCACCTGTAGTAACAAAAACCAAGACTTTTGTAAGTTATTGAAAACTGAGACTAGAAAAGCCAGGTGTGAGGAGGAACACTTATCAACACTCAGGACACTGAAGCAGGAATGTCATAAATTCAAGCTCATCCCAGGCTACACAGCAAGAACCTCTCTCAAAAAAAAAAAATTTAAAAAAATGTATCAACTAGAATAGAAAAATTATAAAATCTAGGGTTACAACTCCACATAAATTATAGCAAGAGAAAATAGAAAAGACTTGATTTTTAGTTTATTTTTTCTCCTTCATTTTCATTTCCATTAATATTCTGTGCCAAAAATTAAATGATACAATTAACAGAGGAAATAAAAATCTGATGATCTGTACAGATCTCTGTCGATACAATTTGGACCAGAGCTTAAATAACCAAGGTGCGAACAGCTAGTGGGACAGCTAGTGTCAGGGTATGCAAGTATCCAACTGGGACACTTGGGGGGCCTTTCCTTGCACAACACTTAAAATACTCCTGCAGTCTCCTTCCTCCCTTCCACCTAAACACAGTCCTGGCAGCAACAGCCAGAGTGCCTGCGGGGACACTGCCCCCCAATCCTCCTAGGCCAGCCCTGTAATCAAATGACCTCCTTTTGTAAACAATAAATTTGGGGCTACATAAAACACTCTGACCAACTGACTCTTTGTTGTTAGGGAGAGTAGGAAGTGGGAGGGTGCCTTAAAGAGAACCTACAAGGTCCCATTTGACTTGCAAACAAAATTAGTCTTACTGTTAGACACTGAAGTGCCCTAGATAATTCAGAGTCATCAAAATACTTAATCTCCATCGTTGCAAGAGATAATTGAAATATTTCTCAAAGAGACATAAAAACAAAGCAAGGCACGTTGATGCTTACTGTTGCACCTGCTCAAATATCTAGATTGGAGAAAGAATAGAAAAATAAGTGGAAATTATTGATTGTGCTAGGACTCTAAATCACAACCGAAGGCTTATGCCTTCGAACTTAGAAAAAAATCAATACTGCTGTGTTGAAGTTAAGAATAAATTAGAGACATGTAAAAGTCTGGAATAACAATATGCTATAAAAATTACTGATATAAAAATATGCCATTTAACAAATTTGATACTACAGAGGCACAGAATTCTCCATGGAGTCTGGAAGCAAGCATGCGAACATACGGAGGGAGCTGGGGGAGTGCCAACATGGTTAATTCAGAAAGAAACTCAGATTTATAACCGCTTAGGTTTAATTTCTGTTTTGAAGATAAATTACACGCCAGAAATCTATACACTTTAAAAATGTTTTCAACTGATATTTAAAGGTAAAAACTGGACAATATAAAAAATAGATATTTTCAGTAAATATCTCCCCTCTTTTCTCCCTCAAATCTCAGAACGCCAGCATTTATGCACACATATGCATCTATATGCATATTCATTTATACATTGTAGTTTTTGGCAACGAACAGTTCTAGGTTATGAACTATAATATATAGATTAAAAAACATTGCAATAATTTTTTTAAAAATTAGTTGTGCCCTTTTAGTGTTTAAAAGAATGTTCAACAATTTTTAAAGAAATATATTTATGAAAAGTTGGAAAAGAAGCCCAAGTTGATTGACAGTTTGGAGTTTGTGTTTCCACCATCTGATCATAGCCAAAATGCAAATGGGATTAAGTTCTGAGAGACAGGAATCTGTGGAGTGTCTGCAGCTTATTAGAATCTTCTCTCTAGGTACCAGCAGCAAGGTCATCAAGGGTGACCTTGAGGCTTCTTCTCTCAGGATGAGGAAGGAGAAAATAATCTTATCCCGAGGTGCTCCACTGATGGCGTTATTGAAAAGTAGGATTCTGTTCATGTTCTGAGATCACTAAGGAAAAGAACTGATGTGGTCTGTCTGGCATTGTACTCGGGAGCCAGGGGTGGCACAGGTCCTACATGTGTGTCCTAAGCAAACTCTGCAATTATCTGTATCTTTAGAGGGCATAACACATACGCTTATTCAAACCATCACGAACGCACTTCTGTATCCACACAAAAGTTGAATGAATGTGAACAGTAAAACCACTCAACAAAAGCGCTCAGCCATCTGATTGAAATACCTGCCTGGTGGGCTGACGAGGTGACTCCCTTATAAAGGTGTTTCCCACAGACCTGATGACCTGAGCTCAATCCCAAAGAAATCACAGAGCGGAAAGAAGAGAAATGAGCTCTGCGTGTTGTTCTTCGACTCTCAGACTGCGATAGGTACACCTTCACACACACACACACACACACACACACGCGCACACACCAAATACATAGATAGATAAATATAAAAATTTAAATTCACTTTTGTGTCTGAGCGGATGTTGTATGTCCCACATGCTTTTCTATACACCTAGTAACACCGAATAATAAGAACCGGCACTCCCAACAAAGCTATGACCAGCAAACGGTGTGCTTATGAAAAAAGTGCACCAAGTACAAAGCAGACGCTTAGAGAAAGCAACCAAGTCTTCCTACCAAAAGCTTCATGTTCTCCCGGGAAGCACCACTTCTGGTCTTGAAAGTTGGAAAGTGTTTGCGAGTGGAGAGACTGGTGAAGGCACTCTCTTCATCAATTAACTGACAACTTAGTTTTGCCTAACTCTGTGTGCCTTATTAGCAATAGAAATAAATCCCAAGTCATGCCTTCCGGAGAAGGTGTGGAGAGAGGCGGGTGGACAGGGGTCAACACGGAACAGGTTCTCAGTGCAGACGTGACAGGAAGTTGTCATGTGAGCGAAGATTGTGTTGGGACTGTTTCCACACGGGATGTAAAAGCTGGAAAAGATCTACCCAAGCCTCTCAACAATAAGGCCCTGGACGGACTACAAGTCACAGCTCTGCCTGAGCCATCGCAGACAGGCAAGACAGCCAAGTCATCTGAACCCGAGGAGTCGAAGCTCTCTCTGAAGAGAGCAAGGGCGTGAGCTCCCGAGCCAGACCACTGGAGGACAGGATGGATACCACATAAAAAAGGTAAGAACTCAGATTTGTTGTTATTGTTGTTCTTTAATTAATTGCGAAGGATTAAATAGCTTTTTCCACTTTCAGGGCAGCTGCCACACAGCCATTTGAAATAACAGGCTGGGGCAGGAAGGCAGCAGCTTATTTGGGATCTGGAGCAGACTGTTTCTCCGACCCATGCCAACACCCATGCCTCTCCAGGCTTCACTGTTCCCTCGGTTTCTATTCTCAAAGCAGCTAATGCTCCCCTGGTTCCATCTCCTTTGTGTAAGACATTGCTTACTGCGGGGAGAAAAAGCCAAAACACACAACACACTTTGGCTCTTGGTAGCCACTTCCACTCAGGCACTTCCGTGAAAATCAAATACATTACTTTGTGTTTGCTAACACGAGAAAGTCTCGTAAGTGATTTTAAAAGGGCTACCGGCGCTGGAGAGATAGCTAATCAGCTAACGTTAAGGATGTTTACCGCCCTCAGGGAGGACCCGACCTCGGTCTCCAGCACCCAAATGGAGTGGTTCACAACCGTCTGAAACTCCAGCTCCAGGAGATCTATGCCATCTTCTGAGCTCCATGGGTTCCTGTGCTCACGCGCACATAGCCACATACACATAATTTAAAATAAAATTACTTTTTTTAATGTTTAGTATAAGACTGCCCTGATTCGTATGTCTCTGTAGAGCTAGGAAACTCAATCCATTCCCGTTTCAAAATGATTGCTAACACTTTTAGAAGACGTGGCTAAGAACAGAATAGAGAGTTCAGAAATAGACCCATGCACCTACAATAAAGTGACTTTTGTGATTCAACAGAGAAAAAAAAATCTCTTTAACAACTGGTTTGGAATATCTGTATGTAGATTTTTTTTTTTTAATGGCAGGAAGATTTTGACTCCCGTCTCACACTGTATACACACACACAGCATCCATTTAAAACACTCACCGACTTATATGTGAAGGTAATACAATGAAGTCACGGGGAAAAACATAACAGTCTAAGAGTACTTTGCCCTCTGCCAATGAGCAAAAAACTTTTGAGAAGGACATAGATGACTCATACAAGAAAAACATTCATAAATTGTACTCGCTCAAGCCATGCAATGTTTGCTCATCCAACGCATCAAGAAAATAAATAGCAAGCCGCACACTGAGGAAGAATCACTATATGTGCTTATATATGACAAATATATTGTGCCCCGGACATACAAAGAAATCCTATGACTCCATAATAACGAGATGACCCAGTTTTAAAAATAAGAATAAGACTCGAACCGGCGGCTCACAAAGAAAGCTTGAACGGCGGAGGAACACAAGTGCAGGTATTCAGCACCTTCAGGGGCCGGGCGAGCACAAATTAAAACACCAGGGCACATGTGAGAGCAGGGCCACATGGCAGCATGTGTGTGCACAAGCTCATACACACACACACACACACACACACACACACTCAGACACATGCACACACTATCACTTTTTAAGAAGATCAACACCAACAAACGATAAGCAGACTACGGGATATGCAAGTTTTCATCTGCTGCCAGTGAGTGAGTGACTTTAAAAAGGCAGAACTCCTTTGGAAACTGTTTAGACTTCCTTCCTCCTTTTCTTCCTTTTCTCCTTCCTTCATTGCTTCCTACCTGTCTTTCCTGATTTTTTTTTTTTTTGAGACAGGCTCCACCATGTACCCTTGCTTGCATGGAGCCCGCTCTGTAGACCAAGGCGCCTTGATTAGGCAGCTACCTCCTGCTGTGTCTCCTAAATCCTGGGATTACAGAGCTAACAATTTCTGCCTGAGGCCCAGCGGCTCCACTCTTAGGAGACACACATGTGCTATATCTGAAACGTAAACTTTTATCAACAGCATTTATTAGCTTTTTAAAAATTGGGGTATAATTTGTATACCATGGAAGGCTCGGATCTTTAAACCCAAGTAGCTTGAGCATGTTTACTTAAAGCGTTATCTAAGAATGTACATAGGAGCTTTGAGAGCTGGAAATACCCAGGTGAGCACCAGCAGGGGAATAGATTGTTATTAAGTGGTATATTCAAAGAATGAAATACCACTCGGCCATGAAAAGGAATAAACTGCCGTCAAATACGGCATGAAAAAGTCTCACCAACACTGTCCTCGATGAAGGAAAAAAGACACAAAAGAGCAGGCCTTGTGTGGTTCCACTTTCAAGAAATCTAGAACAGACAAAACTCTAATGATAGGAAATAGATCGGTGGTTGACTGGGGGTGAGAATGGGGAGCCCGAGGGACATGACAGGCTGATGAAAACATCCTGGGTCTCGATGGGCATTCATCAAAATGGATTGAATTTGTGGGTGTGGGCATTTGCCTGTATGTAAATTATGTATCCATACTGTAAGGCTTAGATTTCAGGAGGTTCCTCCCAAGACATAATTCAAATCCTGCAATGGGGCAAGCGCCAGTCCAAAAGAAACAGTGAAATGGGGTGGAATAAGTCAGGAGGCTACTCCAGAGAGAACACAAGTTTTGCCTCATGAAAGAGCAGTCTAAAGCTGTATAGCTAGTTACAAAACTACATGAGATGGTTGTGAGAGAAAGGTGGCCACCCCCACCTGTGTTCATAAATATGGAGGGTGATGCACAGGTCTTGCTTATGTTTTCAATGACTAATAACTTGTACAGACCACACACTCACTGTTTAAGCTTTTCCATTTGCCTCTACAATAGGACAATTTGAATTTGATCTTGGCTGGATGAATCCAAGCTTTGCTCTCCCAGAAGACTTTACAAAGAGAAAAATACAATTGGCTTTTACCTAAGTGTTTCACCTTGCAAGTGCGTTGAGCCATTGGTGCCAGCCTAAAGTTTGTTTTACATCCAGAAATAACCAAGTTGGACCATTGTTCCTGGCAGCAACCTGCACAGTCAGACCCTGCTACTGTCCTCCTGAACTGACATGTTGGGGCACACATGTAAATTAAAGAGGAAGTCCTGGCCAAGGAAATCATTTTTAATGTGCTAACTCAACATTGAGACAAGTGTCCCTGGATTTTAGAAACATTTGGAATCACAGTGCAAGTCTGTTGGCCTTTGGTCACAGGAACACACTGTGACTTCTCAAACATAGAAGCAAGTTACTAATTCTTTAGAGGGAAAAAAAAGAAAGTGTCTTGATGGGTTAGGGTCATTTGTCTATTTTTTATGTGTTTTTTTGTTTTGTTTTGTTTTGTTTTTTGTTTTTTGTTTTTGTTTTTGTTTTTGTTTTTTAACAAATGGGTGGGTCTTGTAGAATCTAATTCCGGACCACAGCATTCACCAGAAACAGCTACAGCTTCATTCAGTACGGTGTCCCTGCTTTTGACTAAGACATGCAGGGATGAGAAGCTGCTCACCTGTGGGCTAGAGCTAGCCTTAAACTTGATTTGAATTCTTAAACAAGTGCCACACTGTTGTATAAGCAGCAGAAGCATGGCGACAGCAACACTGTAGGCCGCTGGCGATCACTTTACTGGGAGAGCACTAAGACCATGAGGCGCTGCGTAGTCAGTGTTCCTGGCTCACTCCACGGGGCCTTTCTCTGTGTGTGGCTGTGTCTTGGGAACTTAGCCTTCTGAAGAGTGACCGTTCTGCCCATTTCAGTCCCTGGGTCCACTGTCATTCTTCCTCACTATCTCCCATCACTTGAAGAAGGCTGAAACCTCCTTGTCTTAGGCAACACTGTTTTATGGCTACTTTTCTCTCCTGCCACTGTCATCTTTTGGTCATTTCACCCCAATGCTTACTAGTCTCATTTTTCCTTCCACACACCCTCTAACTCTGTATCAAGCCATTGCCACCATGCGGTTTCCGGTACCATTGACAGGAAGCTTCCCTCATCCAAAGCCCCTCCGCTGTAGTTTTCAATATCTGCTCTTTCATCCTACCCTCCAAGTCCTAAAGATCTCCTAATATTCTCTCCCATGGCCATCTTCATTGTCTCCTTCATGAAATTACCCCCTGAACTACACAAGCTTGTGCCAGGTTCTCTGGGTGTCCTCCCCCCTCCCCCCCTCTGCTGTCCACAAGGTGGCAAGGGTACCCATTTCAAAATGCAAAATAGAACACACCACCTCCCATTTAAAGCATCCCGGGTCCTTCCTGTTCCTGAGACAAAAACAACAGACCCATTTTGTCATGTGGCTCCTGACTTTGTCTCCAGCCTCATAGCATTCCACTCTACCTTGCTTGCTGTATCCCATGCTTCCTGTCACCCCCGGGCCTTTGCGCAAACTCCTCCCACATCTGAGATGTTTTTTCTTTCCTTGCCTCTCCTGGCGTAGTTGACTCTTGCTCACTCTGCCAATCTCAATTCAAAACACCTTACTTCTTTATTTTTCAGAGAATTCATTCCTGATTCCTGTACGCTCAAACTAGCTGGGGCGTCACTGTTACATATTCTTGCATCTGTCTGAACTTTACATTCATAGAGTGATAATAATATGTGTTTATTTGGTGAGTGACTCCCCCACCATGACATGCCTGTATGGCTTACAGGTCACCAGCGTTGACCACTGTGCCTTGTATTTATCAAATGCCAAGAAAAAAATTTTTTTTCTAGAAATATTGAAGAGACTCTTCCTTATCTGTCGTTCCTTTTCTTCTGTCAGCACCAGTGATCATATCTTTTTTATGTAGTATCTAGGTGACTAAAATAGCTTCACACTCAATTGGCCAATCCTTAGTCACTTAGCTTTGTGTTTAAATGATCATCTCTGGTCTCCTGTTCCCAATCTGTCTCTTTCAAACTTAACGTACACGTCTCTCAATCAGCCACCCCAAATCATTTGCTTAGGGTCTACAAATTGAACTTGAAAAATCCTTACCTTCACCTTCCCATCTCTCCACAACTGATACCTGGCCCTGCTCTCCTGGGTTTCTGTCTCAGGTCTCTTCTGAATGTTTCTGCTTGGTCCTCTTGAGGTAGCAATTGGAGGCTTTCCCCACAACGTCATGCAAGATGTATGGCAAACAAATATCAGAGACGTACCTGGAGTCAAGGTGGGGGACCTGTCAGCGTCATCTTCTACGTGCCCTGTCAGGCCTCACCTTTGATCAAACACTTGCTCCTATGAACCACCTTCCCTCGTCTCCCTCATCCAACTCTAAGCCATCTCCATGTCCCACCCCCACTATAACCAGCCACAGCAATCTTCACCCCAGGCTCATGCCATGCTCTTTAGTGTGAGGTCTTCACACTGGTTTTCACTTTTCCTGTGCCTGTTAATGCACTGAGGTAGAGGGAATGCTGGGCTGGATGGAGAAGACAGAAGACACTCCCAGGTCTACTTCAGAGAGAGCAAGGATGGGCACTTCAGTCAGCATACACAGGCAGGGGATAAACTCCAAAGCTGCAGTTCCTTGGCTGAACAGACTACCAGGTGCTCGTAGGCTATTGCGAAGATGCTTCAAGAGTCTGGTTCACAGGCTGAGAGGAGAATGAGTCGCCTAATGCCACCTTGTAAACATGAGGTCCTGTTTATTACACAGAGCAACTGGCTTAGCCATGGGTCCAGATTCCTGGTTAAATGTTACTTCTGGGTGTGTCTGTAAGAATGTTTCCAAAAGACAGAGCACTTGAACTTGGGATCCGATAAAAAAAATAAAAAAAATAAAAAAAAATCTGCTATGCACAACATAGGTAGCGTCATCCCATCTCTGGAGGCAGAAAAGGATGAAAAGGCTGAAGGAAGATGAACTCCCTTTCTGTTTAATGGCTTGCCCGGGACAATCATCTTCTCCTGCCCTCAGTGTTCCTTCACCCAGCCTGGGACCAACACTGTCGGTTCTTGAGTTCTCAGGCTCTCACGAGCCTTTGAACTACACCACTGATTTCCCAGTCTTCAGTTTGCAGACAACAAGGGAATAGCCTTCACTGTTGAGAGACCCAATTCTTTACATTAAGCCATGACTTGTTAATGACTGTCGATTCTGTCTCCCCGATTAACACACTACTAGGCAAAACATCTGCTGCCAGTTCTTGTGTTCCAACCAGACCAGAAACTCCTTGCCAGTGTGTCCACGCAGGGAGTGCCCTGTGAGTGCCAAGCTGAGTGTCTTCAGCAGGAAAAGTAGCCAGTGAACATTGGCTGTCTGAAACTGAGGTGTGGCTGGAAGCCTCCGGCGACAAATGAACATGTCCACGGCTCTGTGGCCCACAGCTGCCGGCCAGTCCACCAGTGCTGTGTTCTTCGCCTCCCTTTCTCTCCTACCTGCACAGCCTAACCTTGCATGGGCACCAGCTCCCAGGACAAGCCGAGAAGCTGGTGACCTGCTCTCAGGGAGGCAGTGACCCGGGCCACTTCTCACTTTTTCCATTTGCGGTAGTAATAACATGCCCATCTAGAAATTCTGCTGTCATCTCTTTAGACCCGTGAAAATGGTACCCTGAGTTTCCCCGGGTCGTCATTCAGTGTTGTGAGTTTTATGTGCCAGGGAATTACGCAGAATGGACATTGCACCTTAGTCTGGAGTTCTTATGTAGTTAAAACTAAAGATCTCCACTGAGAAGACTAGGCTGGTGGGTAGGAAAGGGGGATGAAAACGGCAGTCCCTAGAGACTTAGGTTGAAAGATACTTTAATGCTATTCAGGCTGAATCCCAATCAAAAGCAACATAAGTATCGTCATATCTGACTGTCTTCCACGTCTCGGGGCCTCATTTCCAGGGAGGGGCCGTCCACGTGCAGACCCACAGCCACTTTCTACTTCAGAGCTGACCTGAACTCTGATTCGGACGACAACGCTGAGACCTGAGATCAGGCTCATCGGGAACTTCCGGGCATCGAGAGGAGCTTCCGGGTCACCCTGTGCCCATGACAGAGCAGGAAAGCGCTTCCACAAGCGTCCTCGCTGGCTCAGTCTGTAGCAGAAACTCCAGTTCAGAGTTTTCAAGCTTCATCTCAGCTTCCGGACCCGCTTGAAAACGAAAAAGACACAGCCTTTTGCACTTTCTGCCCTTGGCATGGGTCCATACCCTTCACCGCTTTCAACACTTTTAAAATTATAGGCACACCAGAATTGAATGTAAAACTTGCCAAAATAAAACGGCAGATTTGGTGTTGGACACTGTTTTCTACCCAAGGATTGCCTTATCTGTGTGTGGGGGCGGGGCGGGGGGGGAGGGGGGGAGGAACGCATGTGCACATGTACATATTGAAGCCAGAAATCGCTGTCGGGTGTCATGCTCAGCCATTCCCACCTCCTTCTTACAACCAGGGTCTCTCATTGCATCTAGGTGTCCCCAGTTCATCAGCTGGACAGAGACCCCTAAGAATCCTCAAGTCCCCACCTCCCCAGCGCTGGGATTGCAGGCCACATGCTGCCGGGTCTGGTGTTCCTTAGGTACAGGGAATCAAACTCAAGTCACCATGCTGGTGCAGCAGGCACTTGCCCTGCTCTCATTAATTAATTAATTAAGAGCCTCCAGGACTTACTCTGTCAGGCACTGCCCTACTGCTTTACACATCTTAACTGTGACAATCCTAATGGTGTCAGCTGGAGCTGCCGTCACCTCCTTATCCCACAGGTAAGGAGAATGGAGCAGATTTTAAGAAACTCAGTCAAGATCACAAAGCTAACAAACGGCAGCGCCAGAATTCTGACCAAGGCAGATGGTTGTGAAGCCTGCAGTCTTAATGCTGCAGCCAGCTTAATGAAAAATAAAAGTTGCCTTTTAAAATTTGCTAATTCTATTCATGCTGCAAGGATATCTCCTGCAAGCTGTGAGATGGGGTCCTCTGTGTGCTTCGCATCCGTCCCGCTTGGATTTCAGACCGTGAGTTAGAGTTTACCGTCTTCTTTTTCTCCAAGTTCTGTCCTATGTAATCCAGCATATTAACTGATTTTCCTGAGGCTGTGACACCTTCAACTCAGACAATATATTTCCTAAATACCCATTTAAGTTTCTGATTTAAAAATATGGCTAACAGCTTGCTTGAGAGCAAAAAAAAAAAAAGTCAAGTCATGAGGCTGATATATGTTTTTCTCTCTCTCTCTCCTTGTTTGGCCCTTTGTGAAGCTACTTAACTAATCCATTTTCTGACCTGTATCTCTTTATTTTGCCGGAAGGATGTGATGAATACATATTTTTAATACTCATTTTATGGGGGCGGGAGAAGCCCATGGTTAACAGGACTTACGACTCTTGCAGGGGGCCTCTCTTTGGTTCCCAGCACCTCCATAGCCGTTCACTCCCGCAACACTAGTTCTGGGAAGACCTAAGACCCCCTTCTGGCCTCCATGAGCACTGCATGCCTGTGGTGCACACACATACGTGCAGGCAAAACACTCATGCACATAAACACAATATTTTTTCAATATTTATTTTATTTTTAAATTTTTTGTATGTGTGTGTATCTCAATATGGGTATGTACAGATGAGCACAGGTGCCCAACGAGGCCAGGAGAAGAGGGTGCAGGATACCATGGGAGCTGGAGTTACAGGTGGTCATGAGCTACCTGACATAGGTGTGGGAACTGGATTGAGGTTCTCTGCAAGAGCAGGGTTCACGCCTCAATGTCGAGCCATCTCTCTAGCCCTGTGATAAATAAGTGTAACAACAACAACAACAAAAAAAAAAATCAGGGCATACCAAGAGTACAGAACTTATAAACATTATGTAACTGGGCCGCCATTCAGCAACAAACATGAAGGAAGTTTGCTATTTCCAAACCTTTATAGCAGGTAGGAGGCTACTGAGAAAGCACCTATTGAGTCCTTTATTTAGAAATGCTGCTGGAAGTGGTCATGAGACCTCCTGACCTCTGGCCCCACATTCACTTCACGCAGCTAAGCCTAAGAACTGGGACCTGCTTCTACAGCTTGAGACACTTACCTCCAATTGCCTACTTGAGATCTTTATTTAGGCATTGACAACCTATTTCCAATTTACGTTTCAAACAGTGCTTTGAATTGTCAACCAATTCCTAAATCTGCCCCCCCACAGTCTTCCCAGCCTCAGCAAGTGACAAGACTAATGAGTCACCCTTATTCTTCTCTCACACTCTGTGGATAACGCATTTCAAAATCCTGTGGGTTTTACCTTCAAAATACATCCAGAATGAAACCGTTTCTCAACTCCCCTGCTACATTCTTGTCTAAACCAGCTTCACCCCTCCTCTGGACTAGCGGGTCTCGGCTTCCCTTAGGTCCTGCAATGAATGCTGCTAATGGAACCCCAGCTGGTAGGTGAGCCCTTCCCCCAGCTGCTCTGAGTGAGTTTGTGAAACTCTCCCACAGACAATGGAGGCCACTGCTTCCAGATTTACACCGACCAAAATGTTCCTAAGAGTCTTTAGCCAATATCCAGACTAAAGATGAAAGTTCCTGTCTGTTGTCTCACCCTGGGAATAATCTTTTTCTCAGGCTGGAGCTGCCCGTCACCAGACGCCACATCATTACTTCTCTCCCTCCCACCTTCCACCCCACTTCCCTCACCTCCTACCAGCACTCCTTCCATAAATCATGCTCAAGAGGCTCTCGAACTGAGGAGATCAGCATTATACATTCTTTACTGCAGCCTCAGTGACCCTCTCAGAACTTTCACATCATTCCTCTGCTTCAAATCCTCCATCAGTATCCTCTCTCGCCAATAAAATAAATATCTAAGGGTTGGGACAGTGGCTCGGAGGTTAAGAGGCTGCTCTGGCAGAGATCTTGGTTGGGTATTGACATGGCAGTTGACAACCATCTAACTCCCGTTCCAGGGGATCCAACCGTCTTCCGGCTTCTGTGGGCACTGCATGTGATACATACACATACTTATGGGCAGACACACAAACACATAGGATACATGTTTTTAAAATAAATATTCAAAGTCTTCACTGTGGCTAGAGGAACCTGCATCACCTTCCCCGCCAAGCATCCAGCTTCACCTCTTTTCGTTCTCCCTGGCATCCATTCCGCTCCACTCTCATGGTCACAAGGCAGTTGCCCCTGTCAACATCTTGGTACAAGGGTTTCTTCCACCAAGGAAGCTCTTCTTATGGTTGCACTTGGCTTGTACATTGTACATGTCTTTCAAGTTTTCGTTTAAACATCATTTACCATAGAAGCCTTCTGTAACTAGTATAAGGTGGCACACACACACGCCAATTTTTTTGTCACTCCTTCTCCACAATCTGTCTCTTCCTACCATGAGAATAAGTTCCCCAAGAGCAGGAGCACTGATCTGGACACCCTTGAGTGTCCAGATCGTAGTATAGGTCCGACATACATTAGACATTAAAAATGTTTGGTGATGAAAAGGTTTGGGGGGTTGAATATAATACAAATACATCATGTACATGTATGAAAACGTCTTAATGAACCCATTATACAAAACTAATATATGCTAACAATTTTTAAAGTGGTTGTCTTATTCCAACAAGCTATCTTTTTAGTCTCTGGATATAAAACACACAGGCACAAGTTCTGCAAACAATATTTATTCTGTTTTTAAATACACACAGGCACGCATGTATGTATGTATGTATGTATGTATGTATGTATGTATGTATTGCAAGCCATCACCTGGGACAGAAGCAACAAAAGCAAACAGAATTTGAGTTGTTATGACTTTCCTCCCTTACATCTGCCCGTCAAAAAGAAAAAAAGCATGGGATAATATGTGGAAGTCAAGAAACAATAGAGCTTTGCAATCCAGAAAGCCTGAAGATTGTGCTGCTCGCTCAAATGGCTCCTAGTCAAGTTGCTAGGCAGAAATCTCCAAAATATGGAGCACAGTTGCTATCATTAGTGAAAACTCAAGAAATGAAATTTAAAGTTGAAAAAAATTTATGTAACAGAAGCCATTGATATTTAGAACCAAAGAAAGCCCAATAACTAGTTATACACAAAGCAAATGTGTTTCAGTGTCTGTAGGAAGGGCTTTGTGATGGGTTTTGGAATGCACAAAAAGTGGGACGGAAGAGTGTTGGATTTGTGGTACTGTGAGCTCTCCGTGGACCATGGAAATGAAGCCAATTTGTGTATCTCTCCATCTTTACCCATAGAAAACGTCCCCTTGCAGCAGCAGGACTGAGATGGGAGGCACTGCACTGCTGTCTTGCCAAGAGACAGCACCCTCCACTTAGCTCAGAAATCTAGTAAAACACTCCTTCCCTCACACTCATGATAGCTCCCTTCTCTAAGAACTGTTACTATTTCTTCTTTGTTTTAAAAAAAAAAAATTTTAGAAGTCAGTCTGCACTGTGCATGCACTTGAAACAGCTGCCGGCTGAGTCCTAGTGTTTGCTGTTCTGAGGAGGAGGGGTAGGTGTGGGCTGCCTCCTGCACCAGGCCCCACAGATCTTCCTCTTAGGGCTGTTCAGATCTACCCTCAGGCTGCATGTCCTCCACAATGAGGTCCCAAGGAGCCACCTCTCTCCTGGAGCCCCCTGGCATAGCTGCTCACCCTCACAGTCTGTTCCTTCAAATACCTGCCCAGTGTCCCGGGGAAGCGATTCCCCTGCCACCTGCCTTCTGCTCTCTGGGGCATCAGGTCCCTTTGCTCTTTGTTGATCCTAGTGGGGAAACCTTACCCATGACAGTCAAACCACTTGCGGCTCCCACAGAGAATCATTATTGTTTCCCAAAGGGGACCTCTTTCCTTCTTTGACTTCCCCCAACAGTTTCCTCTACAATCTGCTGGAGATTTTTCCAAAGAAGCGTCCCAGACTTCCTGAGCCAAGAACCTGGGGCTGGGCAGAGATTTTTCAGTGCATTCTGTGCACTTCTAACAAGCTGCCCAGGAGAGTTCGCAGCAGGCCTAAGTTTAAGGATGTGCATCCGTCCACCGAGCATCTCCACAGTCCCTGCTTCTCTCCAGAAGTCACCACTCTTCGTGGGTGTGCTCAGTGGCAGAGAAGATCAGGCTTGGGGTCAGGTAAGAGTCAAATCAGGTCCAGTTTCTAAGAAAGCCAGCGTTGTAGGAAAAGAAGAAACGTCGAAACCGCATTACAAAAACTGGTGTGTATCCTTAAAGGTTAACATGAGTAGAGAGGTAGCTAGATCCTACATACGGAAGGGTGGTAGCACACGTGTATAAGCTATCAAATTCACGGCACCCAGCAGCTACTGTCATCATGTCCAGGGGCACAAGTTTCAAGTCAAGTGGGACTTGTTTCTTTTGGTTTTGTTTTCAATTAGATCCGATGCATACATAACCCCATTTGGAAATAATATCAAAAGCCAAATTTTTGAGGCTGTTGTGGAAGGTGAGACTCGACAATCTGACCCTCTCTGATGAGGGTCATCACTCTGAAAACAGGAAGAACACCCTCCTGTGAATGTGCTCCTGGACCAGGGTAGTGAAGGAAAAGTTCACAATCCGGGGGTGAGGGGGGAGTGAGTGGACAGCTGGAATCGCTGAAGGCCAGCACTCCCCTAACCCCACTGTTCTGCTCGTGGGAAACTCTGATCCAGCTGATCCGCTCCTGGGAGAGGAACCATATTTGCTGAGTCAGGTCCTCATAAGCTTCTCCCTCTCAACTGTGGACACGTTTTTGTTATCCCGTCCCCCTCTTGTAGCAAGCCTTGGGTAGACTTCCAGCTTGGTCTCTATGTGTGACTGAAAATGAATGGAGGCTGGAGCGACTGTCTGGGCCCCGACTATAGGCAGTTTAAGGTTGCCAAGGAGAAGGCGGATAGCAGGGTCCCAAATCCCACTTCAGGGATCCATAGTGCTGGACGGCTGGGGCTTGTATTCAGGAAGGGAGGCTGCTCTGGCTGCCTTGGCGACCATCTCCCTCCATGCTCACTTCCTGTGAATCCTTGCAACCAACGCCACTCACTAAGAAACTGAAGTGAGCTAGTGAAAGGGACTGACATTCTGGGACCTCACTCTGACCCGGAAGAGCCAGGATGCTCTTTGACAGACGTTTGGAGTTGCGTTTGTTCTCGCAGGATATTTATCTCCCCAGAGAAAAATAAAAATCTTCTCCACACCTGAAGGCGCTCTGCTTCGCTGCCATCGTATCCTAGTAAACCAGAGTCTCCTTGGCAACTTGTTCCTGGGTTGAGAAAAGAGGAAAGCCTGGGGCCGATGCCTCCAGCAGCCACGCGGAGGACAAGGGTCTCCACGCTGACTTCTTCCTCTCCCAAAACCCGCTGTTCTGGCACGTCAACCCATCCATAACAGTGGATTTATTTAGCTGCGATGTTATCATCTCCATTAAGCCACAAAGAAGAGACGATTCTCTGATTTTATTTATAACCTGGAGGGATTATTTTTGAGTTAAGGCTTTAAGAATCCAGATCTATCAGGAAAGAACAGCTTGTGTAACGAACTTCCTGTTTTCATCATATTTGGACACGGAGCCTCCTTGTTGCCTGTTATTATTACACAGTTAATATGAACTGCCTGGCGTTTATTTTTAGCAGGGCTGACTCTATTGTAAGGACTGCATAACTGCTTTCAAAATGGGAAAATGTAATTACGGGATCTAACACTAAGTTGGGGATATTCTTAGGTCCTTTCATGAGGCAGTGGCTGAAAAAAAATGAAAATAGACCATTTTAAATGGCTAAAGAAAACAGAGTTATTTGATCCAAAATAGCCCATTGAGCCTTTTTACAAACTACACACTTCACAGAATAAAGTCTCACTTGAGTTGAAGTGACCTAAACATAAATTCATTTCCAAGTCCAGGGTAGCAGAAGAGTAAGAGGGAAAATCGGTATAGAATGGAGGCAGAAAGGGTGTGAGCATCACTGACGAGTTTGGAAATTATTAAGATGGTCCTAAAAGTCCCAAGACACCTACAAAGGAGTCGAGTCCACACTGCGCGTCATCTGCGTATGCAGAGTGAGCGCACTGTTGAGGGCACAGATGGAGGCCTTGGCCCGAGAAATGCACAGGATTGCCTCTTCACACTTGCCGTGACCTGGATCTCGTCTTTCCCACAGGTCATTCTGTCAATAGCCACCTCATCCCTGACTCCATTATCCACTCAACAAACACAAAACTCTCTTGAGTATCCAAGTATGCCAGTCTCTGGGTACTTTGCAGACATATTGGTAGAAATAAGTTTGGCAGATTCTAGAAACACAAAACAGAAATACCTAACCCAAGGGGCTGTGGTGGGGAAAACAGGGTCTGAATTTCAAGTTGAACTTAACCCGGGAAAATAAAATAAAATAAAACTATAAACCAAAGAAGAATCTGGGACAGAGACCGGTCATGAGAAAGTCTGTGGAAGCTGCATGAGGAGAATAAACAGGATAAAAGCGATCCTGTCGGGGAGGTTCTACACTCCACAGAGAGCAAAGAGAACACATTTCTGTAAAGCTGTGAGTAATGTTTTAAATATCCCTGTGACTGCATTATTGTGTGAATGGCCAGACAAAGCATGGTATGCGCACACACACACACACACACACACACACACAATCAACTATCATTCAGTCTTAAAAAAAAAGAGGAAACTATAACCCATTCTGCAGCATAGATCAACCTTGAGCACATTGTGTTGATGAAATAAACCAGTCACGAAAAGTACTCTATGAGTTATATTATTTGTAAAGAATTGAACCTCATATGGAGAGAGTCAAATTGCTATTTCTAGAGTCTGAGAAGTTACTGTTGAATATACTCATAGTCTGATACAGTGGTGATGGCTAGTCAACAATATGAATGTAGTTGATGCTACAGAATTGTGCCCTGAAAATGATGCAGATAAGTTTTATGGTCTTCATGTTTTATCACAAGTTTTAAATTTTATATGAAAAGAAATACCACTACAGTTTCTAGATTGATATGTCTCTCTGGAGGTGGAGAGGGAGGAGGGTATGGAAAACGTCAACCAAGAGACTGGTTCATCAGCGGTTCTTGCAGTAATAGGAGAGGCAAAAGTTGCTTAAACTTGGGCTATATGAATAAGGACAAAGGAATAAAGCCAAGGTTCTTTTTGGCAGTAGCACTACGAGAAAAGAAAAAGGATGAAATCCAGATTTCTGGCCCGGAAAGTAGATGGATGGGTAATTGAATCCAGTCACTAGAAAGAGTGAGTGAGAGGGGAAAAAAAAATCTAATTTCTCCTAGAATCACATAGAAAGTGAATAACGTTGGGTTATTTGAATAAGGAACTTTGTCTTTTTATATTATAAATAATATATTTATATCATTTGTATTTTATATTATGAGTAATATAAATTGGACACAGTTAAAACTAGACCTAAAATTCAAACTTGCCTTGTGAACCTTCAGAGAGAAGCAAACAAGAGCAAAGATGGGTGGAGAAGCCTGTAGACCCTGTTGGTCCTGTGGAAACTGTCACACACAGAGCAGTTACATTGTGAGCGGTTACACTGTGAGCGGTTACATTGTGAGCGGTTACACTGTGAGGGTTACATTGTGAGGGTTACATTGTGAGCGGTTACACCGTGAGCGGTTACACTGTGAGCGGTTACACTGTGAGCGGTTACATTGTGAGTAACTGAGTAGTTACATTGTGAGTGGTTACACTGTGAGGGTTACACTGAGCAGTTACACTGTGAGGGTTACACTGTGAGGGTTACACTGTCAGCGGTTACACTGTGAGCGGTTACACCGTGAGCGGTTACACTGTGAGTAGTTTTTCCAGTTCTTTTGCCTTTCGACTGTTTTCCTGAGGCCGCATCAACATGTCCTGCACCATTTCTGAGTCAGCTTCCACTCCCATCAACAGGCTTCCTCCACCTCCTCCTATGAATCCCTTCCCCACCTTCCCAATACAGTGTTCCTTGTTGTCCCCTGTGTCTATCTTGGATGTCATATCTACTGGGCCTGGAAATTTTCAGCTCATTCCTCAAGATTCACTCCTCTTAAGTCTGCTAACTTCTTCTGACCTATGCTGGAAACTGTAAGGATACCAACGGACAAGACACAACCTCTGCCCTTGGAGAGTCTGTCAGGCAGAGCAGACTGTAAATCATTATGAGAAAAGGTAACGCTGTATGCAGGCAGACTTGGAAAATAAACTGCCTCATCGGGTGGGCAAGGTCAGAAGGCAACACACAAACATATGCACACATACAGACAGACACAGGAAAAACACACAAATACATATGAACACAATCACACACATACACACAAACATACACAGAAAAACACACACACACTCAAATGCACACACACACACACACACATACAGAACCAGAAAACACACACACAAATACACACACACACACACACACACACACACATATGGCACCTGCCTAAGGGAAACCTCACAGCTTACCAAAAAACTAGCTACCATTTCCTGTTGAAGCTCGCTGAACTTTGTTTTGCCACTGTAAACAGAGCACTATATTGTTAGATTCGTTCTTCTATTCATCTGTGAGCCTCTGAAGTTCATCGTCCCTCACTGAACTTTTCTAAGTGCTCAGGCCAAAGTATGTATTCATTATATGTTTGTCAGGTGGGTGGGAGGGTGGATGGATGGGGATACACTATTAAACCTCTAACTTCGTGTAACAAGGAACTCACTGAACTGATGTTACTAGACGTCTGTGAGGTCTATACACATAATAGGCATAAATTAATGTGATTTTCTTGTTATTGGAAGTACTTTAGAAAAATAGGACTGATCTTTGATAGTGTTCCATCCTTTGAAGCCAGCGTGACAATCTTTCCTCCTCCCAGCCCCCACCCCCTTTGGTTTTTTTGAGGCAGGGTTTTTCTGTATAGCTCTGGACGTTCTAGAATTCTCTGTAGGCTAATGTGACTTCTTTTTTTCTGAGACAGGGTTTCTCTGTGTAAGAGAGCCCTGGCTGTTCTGGACTCACTTTGTAGACCAGGCTGGCCTCTACCTCCCACAGTGCTGGAATTAAAGGCATGAGTCATCACTGTGACATTCTTTATATTCTAATATTGAAATAATTGATGGGCATTTGCTTTCTACTTGTTGGATGGACTTTATACACAAGTAGACTCACAATGGAGAAAGTTGTGGTGTAGGCACATTTTCTTCTCCTCATTGAACAACTGCCCTCCATTCCATTACCTGAGAACATCAAGACTGAAACTAGCTCTGTTAACTCGGCCCCTCTGAAGGGTTAAGCTGAGTATGAGTTTCCCATCTCAGTGGTGTTTGTGGCTTGGAAAGGTGGATACCTTAGGAGCAAAATTATCCAAGCAGCAATTCCTCGAGTACTTGCTCCACATAATATATACAGCCCGTCAAGCACTTCCCATGCAGAAGATAACGCATCCATCCCTCGGGGGTTTTAAGGTCTAATTTAGGAGGAAGCTGTAGACTGGTACAATGTGAAAATACAGGGCAGGAGAGGATGTTCACAACGGTCCATGTTACAGAGAACAGAGAGAAAGGAAAAAGAATAAACCTTCGAGGCCATCTCACCCCTCTGCTCCTGCCTCACCTGTGCCCTGGCTTTCCTCAAGTGCATCAAGCACACACCTGCTTTACAAGTTTTGCACAAACTGTTCCCTCAGCGTGGAAGCGCTTCCTGGAGACACTCACGTCGCTCTCTCCTTCCGATCTCTGCTCAGATGCCATCTGATCACGCTGTTTAAAATAGCAGATTCCACCCCCACACCACTCGCCCTCTCCCTTACCTTCCTACCTGACTTCTCTCCATGGCAATGAACACCAACTGTCACTCTACATAAGTCTTAATTTATATTTTTTATTGACTTATCTTCCCTCACCAAACTATGCATTCCATGAGGACAAGGGGCTGGGGTCAATCTGTTCTGTTTGGTGTAGTCTAGCCCCCTAAAATGATCTCTCTACAGTATTAGACCTTCATGCTCAATGAATGGAAGAATAAATGAATGAATTCTGTTCCTCACAGAAATTATTCTCTGCAGTTGTTCACAGTTTTCCTTCATGACACTTACCTACCACCCTTCACCAATTTCTTCCTGGGATTTGGGTGAAGGTAGTGGCTTAATTCAGTCATGAACCTTATGTCATGACTTCCTGAAATAGTACTGCTCTAGATGCTATAATAAAATGAATCTCTTTGAGACTTAAAAATCCACGAAGAACATCCTTATCTAATTTTAAACTTTAATGAATAGTTATAACGATGAGTAATTAATTTTGATATTTATAGAAAATTAAATGCATTTTTTTTCTTTTATAAAAATCTAGCACTTTAGGAACAACAAATTCTTGGAGAAAAAATTCTAATGAGATCATTACAGTTGAAAACATATCTCCTGGGTCATATTATGCATAGCAACAGAACAGACATCAGTGGGCTCTTCCTCCTTCTGCCCTAATGTTCTAGCTGAGCACATCAGTTTCTCTAATATGTGAGGAGCTGTCCTCAGAAGAGAAGGACAGCTAAGAATGAATTTCACAGTAGCTGAAGCATGGAGCGAAACACAGTTTAACAAGCTAATGTCTTCAATCCACAAAAGAGCTTGTCATTATTTTTTAAGACAGGGTCTCAGTACGTATCTTTGGCTGAATTCACTATGTAGATCGGGCTGGCCTTGAACACACAGAGATCTACCTATCTCTGCAACCCCAGGGCTGGGATTAAAAGTATACACCACCACACCCAGCCCCCACACCAGTTGTTAAAGGATATATATTTAATTTAGGTGGCACAATACAAAACATCTGTGGCAATGACATTTGGAAAACAAAAGGAAAAGGGTACGGGTATCACAAACACGTTATTCCGAGGGACCATCCCTACACTGATTCTCAGAGAGGCTCAGAGATAACACTAGCTGACACTAACATTTAGCTCCACGAGAGCATCTCTGTCAGGATCAGAGACGGTCCTGCATCCTGACACCACACCACATGGCTACCGTGGAGAGTCGTGCAGAGAAACAGGATCAAGCCTGTCTACTAAGTCACCTCTTGCCACGTCCCTCATCTCCTGCAGCGTTCTGCATCTCAGCTGAGACTTTGGAGGGCAGTCACAAGTCACCTGAGGTTGGGATCTGGTGACGAGCGCCTGACGTGCCAGTCGCCTGTGCTGTTGACTGTGCTTGAGGCAGCAGCTGTGCAGGAAGAGAGGCTGGCATGCCATCGGCAATTCCCTGCGAACCTGACTTGCGCTCTTGCCACCATGTTTCTGCACAGAGGTAAGCAGCAGGGGTTCTCAGGTGCGGTGCCAACGTTTCCCTCAAGATGGATTCCAGCACATTCACACACTTTGACAAACGCTCTTCACAGGAGCTGGGGGGAAGGGGGTTCAGTCTATTGCAGAAGATTATTTCATCTTAAGCCTTTCTTAGGTTGAGTGTGACCAATCAGCCAGATAAAAAATATTTTCAAATTAAAATAACAAAATCACCCCAAACTGTCATTATGGCCTCAGTCGGACTCACTCCTGTTACTCCTGCCAGAATGATTTAGCTGTGGCGAAAAAAAAAAAAAAAAAAGAATCTTCATATGGACTGGAAGAAGCTGACTTCATGGTCAAGGTTATCTGCTGTCATCAACTTAAATGCTGAAGAGTGTCCTCCCGAGACGGCAGCTTCAGCTCTCACAGAGCTGATGCAAAGCTGCTCTTTCTAACAATAATTAGTCAGCAGGTTCCACTGCCTCTGCTACAGTATTGTTTATTACAAACATTACAAAAACATTAACAAAACTCAAAGTTATAAAAGAGAAAAAATTCACCCAAAATTCTGCCATCCTACAAACCAAACTGTTGACAGCTTTTTTTTTTCCCCTCTTCCCTTGCAGTCCCTGTCCATATGCAGACAGAATTTTTAACTGTGATCTTCGCACAGATACAATTTGGTGTTCGGGTTTGCTTCAATTAGAGTTTTTAAAGCGTTTTTACAGTGTGTACTGTCACCTTTGATTCTGCAGCTCTGAGCACTAGGAATGGTGATTCCTAGTGACTCCTGTAAGTGTTGAAGGGGTGGTGATGGATTTAAAAGAATCATCAAAGAACAAGGAGAGGGGGCTATTTTTAAATTCCTGATTGAAATGATGGAGTCTCTGAATTAACTTTGAATGGAAAGGATTTCTTCCACCCTTTGTTCTTCGATCTAAAAATCTTTATAATTTTTTTTCTTTTCCCCACAATAAAGCATGATTTTGTTACCCCAAGAAAGTGCATGCCTATAATCCCAGCACTCAGGAAGGCAGAGGCAAGTGAATTTCAGTGAGTTCAAGGCCAGCCTGATCTACAAAGCAAGTCCAGGACAGCCAGGACTACACAGAAAGAAGAAGAGGAAGAAGAAGAAGAAGAAGAAGGAGAAGGAGAAGGAGAAGGAGAAGGAGGAGAAGGAGGAGAAGGAGAAGGAAGGAGGAGAAGAAGGAGAAGAAGAAGAGGAAGAGGAAGGAAGGAAGGAAGGAAGGAAGGAAAGAAAGAAAGAAAGAAAGAAAGAAAGAAAGAAAGAAAGAAAGAAAGAAAATAAGGTGCTTTTGCTCATGTTTTCTCTTTGAGAAAACCCTTTCCTATTGAAACCTTTTTCAATATCTAGAACATTCACATAAAGAGACATCCTTCCTTGCATCTGCTCTAATGGATCTCTGTAACTCGGAATTTTAAGGGATAGGTACTATATCCTTGTGAATGTGAGGTGGTGTGTTGAACTGTCACCATGTTAGGTACCCAAATGCTTCACATTTTAATTTGCAGTACCCCAGACTCAAGGTCCAGACACTCAAAAATGCAGACCTCACAACTCACCTGCCACACACTCACATAGTTTGAGGGACAGACCTGACTGAGGCAGAAAGGAATGAAGAAAAGACAGACAGATGCACAGACAGGACAGAAATCTGAGGTAGAGTAGACTAGGCTCTTAGAGGAAGAAACCACATCACCAAAGAGGTTCAGTGTGTTTATTATACAGAGTTGAACAGAGAGAGAATGTTATTGAATGTGGCTGGACAAGAAGGAGGGGGAGTAAACAGGAAGACAGGGTCATGGCATATGCCGTCATCAGGGAGACAGGTTCAGCTAACCTCAAAGAAGCTTCTGTAAGAGAGCAATCTTCAGGCCATAAATATGAATGTGTGATTGTGGAGGACATTTTCTACACACACAATCAGCATCCACACATGGACCAGAAAAGAAGGCCTTACCATTTCCCTGTGAGCCTCAACCTGGGGTGGGCAGAGGGGAGGTTTAGCCACTTTCCCACAGGCTTAAGACTAGGATTCTTGACTTGACCATGCCCATGTCAACAACACACATGGGCTTCACTCCTGATGACTTCCCTGCTCCTGACATTCACCCTTGACCTTGTAAAGCAGAATCTCAGATGCAGTAATGGACTGATAACATAAGTCACAAGATGTCAGAAGTCTCTCCTTGATAATAACTCTGATTATTGTGAATTGTACCTTTTAAATCGAAGGAGGTAAAAAAGAACTGGACAGTGTGAAGAAGGGATGGTTGAGTGAGAAAAGGGTGTTGCTGGCTACTGTGAGCCGCGTTGATATCTCTTTGAGCTAGGAAGACATGAAGTGCAAATCACCTGCTCAGGTAACCCTGACACAAAGCACAAAGTCAAGAATGTCTCATGTTTTAATGAGCTAGCCTAACCCCGGTCTTCTAAACACAACCCTAGAAGCCACACACAAGGCTCCAAAGCCGGATGATATTGGGGTAATATCAATTTCATTTCAATCTCAACATTTGACTCTGGGACACTCTCACTTTTAATGCTATATTATGTATTGTTTGTATTTTTTTTTCAAATATGAAATTCATTCACTAATCAGGTCATTGAAGAGTAGGTTATACCCTTATGAGTGTCCTTTCAGAGAAACAGACCTCCTCCCTTTATACTTTGCTCCCTTCAGTGTACTTCGAACTTAGCCAATCAGATTGTTCATCCTTCTTCAGGGAACACAGTGGAGCTAGTGGACAGAAGTACAGAGTCTTTTCCTATATTAAGAGAAAACAAAAAGCAATATGGGACAAACAGAAGCAAAGGAATGAAGGCACTTGATAGCCTCGTGTGTGCAGAAAGTTAGAATCGCCCACCCACCCACCCCCTGTTTATAAGTTCTGGGAAGCTCTACCCCCTCCCCCAAGAACGTGATTGAAAGCTAGACTTTAGGAAAGGCTTCCAGGTTACATACAGCTTGAGTTCTGAGTTTTGACTTTGCTTTGAGTTCCCAAAACTGGGAGAAGGAGGTAGCAGGAATAGTCAACAGGGACAGGCCAGGGGTGACGCCTACACACGCCACAATGCACAGGTACAAGGAGTTAGCTGACTCACCATGTCAATAGTGCCGAGAATGAGAACCCTGCTGCAAAGTGAAGTATGAGCCAGTGAAGAGCAGGCAGGAAACAAACCTGGTTAAAACTGGATCATGGGAAGCTTTGCATTTTATGCCGGGGGGCTGGGACTTTTTGCTGGAGATGAAGAGCCATTGGAATCATGATAGAACTTAGATTTTCCTCAGACACACTGAAAACTAAGTCAGAGGAAGCCATAACTGGATGCAGCAAAATCGAGGAGCACGCTGCCGTGACTGCCCAGAGAGAAATGACAACAAGCCTACGCTAAAAGAGGTCCTCAAAGGGAGAAAACAGTCGACACCTATGTAAGATGTGAAAAGCAGCAGGTGCTGGAAAAGGATTGGCTGTAAGCAGGGCATGGAGGATTTCTGGATAACCCCCAGGTTCCTCCAGTTATTGGGTAGATGATGTTTAGAGACAGAATACAAGAAGGGGAGAGTTGAGCTGTGAAAACACTGCATCTAGACAGAAGTTCTACAGAAGTCTCTGGATTCTTTGGAGGAGATATCTAGATGACAGAATCCATTCTGCCAACAAATACTCTACTAGCAACGATCACTGGTGAATGGTTTGCGCCTAACGGTGGTTAGCTGCATATGTAGACAAACCCTTAGACAGAGACTTAGCTTTGCATTTGAAGAAGAAATTTGGTATTCCTTTGGAGGATGTCGAGAAGAGCCTTAATGGTTTTGTGATTTCATGAGACAGAGGGTTTCCCCTTTTGAATCTGGAGTCAACTACACTTAGAAATCCTCTCTAGGGAACCATACCTGTGGAGTTAATTAAGGTAAATAGGTTGGCAAAGGCTTCGGCCAACTACTCAAGCAAAGTTAAAATAATTTTGGAAGCAAAGCTTTTCTTCTGGAGCCCCTTACGGCCTCCAAAGATGGGATGTTTTTAGGGAGGATGAAAATATTGGATGGCAGCAATGGAGGAGGCCGAAGGCAAGAAAATGGAGAGAGGTAGGGTAGGAATTTAGATGATACGTTTAGTAATTAATTCACACATGTGATTCTGAATGTCTTTGGACTCAAATGATACCAAGGAAGAACGTTCTCCAAATCTGCATCATTAGTGTCCCTGTTGTTGAGCCCAAAACAAATAAAAAAAATATTTTCTGTAACTTAATTTTGGGAAAGGATGAGTTGCTTTTGAAACAGTTATAACTTAACGAGTCCTTAGATGTCTTGATCTCCATTCTATCTGAGATAACATCTTGATAATATGGCCCAGAACTTATTTATTTATTTTTGTTGCTTTCTGATCTCTTTTATGAAGCAAGAGATAAAAGGTTGTTCTTGGACAGTCCTGTAACATGGTAGTATAACCACCATTTGTTAGGACTGTAAATAGTTACTAGGGAAACCTTCAGAATAAAATATGTTCCATAAATTTTTGTAGGAAATAAATTTGTTCCCTTCAGTTTAACCTTATCCCTGAAATCTCACTGACTTAATTACATATAGGGGCAGATGTGGGTGAGAATGTGATTCAGTGTTTGAGCCTTTGCCTGGCCTATGTGGGTGGGGCCTTTGGGTTCAACCTCTAACACAGCGCACACACCAAAAAGGTACACGGGGGACAGATGCAAGGACAATTTTGAAAGTTCAGATCAAGTTTAAGGAAAAATATTTACTTTTAACTGGTCATTTTATATTCAACACACAGATGAAGATAAGTTCCAAAGAGCCCCTATCTTCAATCATCAGAATAGTGCCGCTTGTTGGAAATTCAAGGGAGAGTTCACAGACCGCCCCGTAGCCTGCCGTTTACCTTTATTGGTCTGTAATTATAAGTGAGTTTGACCAGACATTTTCCCCTTTAATTCAGACAGCCGTTCCTGGAGAAGTACCTTAAAAGGAAGTATCTTAACTGTCGACATTTCCTAATGGTTGCTGCTGCCCTGGTGGAGCCTCTGCCAATCCTGGCGCTCGAGGTCCTCGAAATTATGTCAGCTAGTGAGTAAGTAGAAAACAAGAAGTTCAGATGGCTGTCAAAACACAGAATCATCTGCGGTCTCAGCACACCTCGGGAGAGAAGTGCGGAAAAGCTTAGAGGGCCTTCACCAGGAGCTGCCTTACGTTTTACCTTCTGTGAAATCTACAGAGGGGATTGGCTCAGTAAGCGCCACCGGGTTTTCGCAACAAAGTATCTCCGTTATCTATTTAGCAGTCTCCTGACCTGGTCTCTGCGGCCTCCCATTGAGAGACTCGAGAGCAAAGGCTAAACTCAAGCGTCACCTTTCTAATAATTGTGCGGAAAGGGTTAACCCTGATCTTCTGCAGTGAATCTAACCTTTCACCGGTATGCTGGTCTACATCCCATAATGCCAAATTAAGGAAATCAAACCCCTTAGGGCAAACTCATTATTCCCCCCCCCAATTTAGCTCCTTAAAAACAAACAAACAAACAAACAAAACCTATGGGCTTTTTTTCTCTCATGACCAGTGAGCCCTCAAATCCCGCCAGTCCCTCCCTCAGAGTCCTTGCTGGTGTGACCTGCGGCGTCATCTGTGCTGCTTGGGAGCTGGTTAGTAACGGCAGCATCTCTGGGTCCATCCAGACTGATCGAACAAGAATCTGCATTCTGGTTCCCTGGGTGATTCATGAAAACTACGTCTCCAGCGTAAATGGGTAGCTTCTCTCTCTCCCTCCTCCCACTGCTCGGCGTCACACGGCTCTCGAGTCTCTAACCGGAAGTGTTTGCTGATGTCCTCATCAGTCTTACTCACTCTTGGGCTCTCCTCTTCGACATGCAGTTCCTATTTGGAAACCGCCAACAGATTCCAGGCTCTCTACCACACTTGTTCCTTACCCGCCCTTTCAGCCAACACATCCACCCCACACACACCTCCTCAAAATCACCACTATACCCTCGGAACCTGCCAAAAAATAGTAGTAGGGGTTGTAGAGGTGACTCAGTCAGTAACGTGTTTCAGGGTGCTGAAACGAAGGGTTACTGGGATTTGTTGGCTGGACAATTTAGCCAGTGAGAGACCCTGTTTCAAAAATATGGTAGAGAGCAATTGAGGAAGACACCAGACCGTGACCTCTGGCCTTCACATCCATATGCACATGAACACACACACCAAAACATATTTTAATTTAAAAAATGCTATTTTTAAATTATTTCTATTTTATTTCACATGTATGTGTCCCTAAGTGTATGTGTATGTACAGTGTGTGTGTGGGTGCTCTCAGAGGCGGAAGGCAGCACAGTATCCCCTGGAAGGAGAGTCACAGGCAGCTGTGAACCACTTGATAGGGATGCTTGGAACCAAATTCTCTGTCTCTGCAAGAGCAGCAGGCGCTGTTAACTACTGGCCAGCAGCAGTGATCATTAAAAGCACGTACTTCAAAACACGTGTTCTACAAGCACTCTCTGTGAATGAGTGTCTTTCTTCTTCCCATGACCTCCGTGAAACTGCTGGCATAATGGTCCCTGTCTTACAAAAGGAATAACAAAGGTTGAGCAAGTGTTGAAAACTTTCCCAACCAACTGATAAATAGTAAGAGCAGGAGCGAAGTCTGCAGCACACGGCTTGGTGCTGCCTCCAATGTCTTCTGCACGTACATGCAAGAGAAAGAGGCTTCATCTACCCAGGAGCTGGGCGAAGAACTTGCATTTGATTAATCCTTTAAACACAAATTAGCCGGAAGCAAGGCTCTGCTGTTAGTAACCCACATTTTACAGATGAAATAGGAATTAGAGAAAACGAAACCAAAATTCATTTAATTCCTGGACCAAATATACTTCCTACCACATAGGAATATTTTTCCTTCCCTACATTTCCATGTGCCCCAATTTTACTATCTCTTAAGGAAAATACAGAACTTTCCCCTTCCCTGAAATTTATGAGTATCTTCCCCTCCTCTCAAGTCCTGCCAGTTTTTGCCTTCACTTTCCTTTGGGCTCCATCTCTAGTCTCCATGCACCAATATGTCTGTGCCACAGACCAGTACCCACTACCTTCCAGCAACTGGTTATTGTTCTTGAATCCATAGAAGACTGATCTAAAGAGACAAGTGAAATTAGAGGCATGGCGGCAAGAAATTTCACTGTGAATATTCATGAACAGAAACGAAAGGCAAGTGTGATCACTAGGAATTGAAACAAGAAATAGTGTCCCTGGTAGGAGCCTGAGAAACAGACAAAAATGAACATTTGCTATTTTATTACCTCTACTAAAATCAAACAAAACCTTGTTAGGAGTTGATTCTCATACAGGATGTCCCCTGACTTTCCTACTAGCTCAGTGGTTGTTTTCTGCCATGTTGCCTACATCACTTCCTCTATTTTCTATCCCTTGATAGGCATTACCTGCTCTAAGCAGTCTTTCTGGAAGGCTCCCATCTGTAATAGATCCAAAATTACCTCATTGTAACTCCAACTTTTTCTTACACCCTTCCCTGTGGCATCTCAACAAATGCCCCACTTTAAATGCAAAGGAAAGAAGTGGCAAACTTGGACTAAGTATTTAAAGGACTCTGTAAGCACTAATAAACAAGTAGGTTCTGTGTGTGTGTGTGTGTGTGTGTGTGTGTGTGTGTGTGTGTTGTAGTCTCTTCAAAAGAACATTGGAAGTAAGTGGAAAGATTGTTATACACACAGTGCTGTGAGCACACAAAGGGTCTTTGAGTCCATGATTTAAAGCTAGACCACACATTTCCCAGTGTGGCACACTGCCCATCACATAATCTTGCCTGACAAGCATTTGTTAAGTAAGTAATCTTTCCCCGTTTCACAGCTGAGGACATACGCAGGCGAATGACTTAGCATAAGGCACAGGGTGATTTTACAGAGGGCCAACCCCAGCACTTCACTCTGCCCTCCTTGATTTGGCGTCATGGCTGGCCACTGATTTCACTATAAGCGAATGTGTTGGGGTGGGGCTAGAAGTAAATGAATAATAAAATAAAATAAAAGCTGCCTGGGGACTGCTTTCAAACACCTCATCAGAAGTTATACAGTCAAAAACACAGTCGTACATAAGACCGGGATGAGAGCATCCACTCCAAAACCAATTAAAACTCTTCCAAGAATAAACAAACAAAACTCTTGGAGTATAACTGATGGCCACCATGATAACTGCAGGGATAAAAATCAGTTTTTCGTGATAGAAAATTAGCCCATATAAGGAAAACATATAAACCCACAGAATGCAGCAGGTTGGCTGTAAACTGAAATCTAGACCAAATATCGCTTGTGGATACTTTGAAAAAGACTCCAAAAGTAATAAAAATACTTTTTATGACACATTTTTAAAACATAAAATGGGCTGAAGAATCTGCCTAATGATTTAACAGCTCAGGTCCAAGAGAAGTATACTCAGGGAAAACATCAGATAACAAGTGGAGTTAGTTAATCATTTTTCGTGGTCAGGGTGTGTGTGTGTGTGTGTGTGTGTGTGTGTGGTAATCCAGGGAGGACTCGTGAAGCTTTGTGAATGCTTTTAGTATTTCTTTTAAAGCCTACTTCTGTATCAAGTAGTGCAAACCCCATGAGTGGGTAGGAAACTGGTGAAGAGCGCATAGCATCTATGAAGAACATCTAAGAGGAAACTGAACTTAAACCTATATTATGACACCACTTCATTACAGGGAAAGGACAGAAAAATGCCTTGAAGACTGTTGGCCTAGAAGAACGCTGCAGCCCTAAACCCAATTAAAATATTACTAACTAGTGTCAAGCAGGGTGCCGGAGTAGGCAGAGAACCCTGCCTAACTCCATTGTAGGAGAAAATTCATCTCTGTCCAATAATTTTAATAACAATGTAAAAAAAACTGGACAAGGAAAGACAAAACGGAGAACTATTTTAGAGAGCTCATGAAAGGAACTCTACAGAGAGATCATGAAAGGAACATAGAATGTCAAGACACTCTCTTGAAAATTGTGCTAATCTAGGAAGTTACATAAAACTTGCGGCATTCTGGCAGGGTAGTGCTGGCACACAGATGCAGGCAGATCTCTGTGAGTTTGAGGCCAGCCAGGTCTACAGGGTGAGTACTGGGACAGCTAGAACTACACAGAGAATCTGTTTCTCAAGAAAATGAAAAAGAAAAAAAGGAAAGAAGGAAGCAAGCAAGCTAGGTAGCTTCTGTGGAAAAGATTGCCATTTTGCTACATAAAAACTGTGGAGAAACCATGAGCTTTGTTTAACAACTGGTGCTGGGAAAATTAGATTGTGCGTACAGAAAACTAAAAACAGATCTCTATCGCTCACAACCTGTACAAAAATGAACTAAAAATGGATCAAATGCCTTCACATAAGACCGTGAATGCTATGAGCAGAAAGCATGGGGTGGGGGCATGTGAGACAAGCATAAGCAACATTTTGCTTAATAGGACTGCCATTGTTCAAGAAATAGTACTAAGAGCTGACTAACGGAAATGTATGAAATTACAAAATTCCTACATAACAAACAGGATACTTAACAAAGTAGAGAAACAACCTACAGGACGAGAGAGAAATCTTTCCCAGCTATTTATCCAACAAAGGATTAGTATCCAGAATACATAGAGAACTCAAAAACATAAACACCAAAGAGCAAACAAGACAATCAATGGACAGGCAAATGAACAGAACAGACACTTCTCAAATAAAGAATGGATGTGACGGTGACAGGACCTTGACATCTGTCACCCCAATCAACCAAGGTTGATTCAACTGGCCTGACTGGTTAGACTGGTGTCCTCTTCCTCCCTCTGCTCCACAGGTACCCTGCTGTCTCCCCAAAGCTGTGCTTTCCCAAACAGAAGAGGGCCAGTCTTCAGTCAAGTGTATACTAGAACAGCTAAACAGGTTCTCAAATGAAGAAGAGCAAATGGCAATAGATGAAAAATGTTCGCCATCTTGAGCCATCAGAGGAATAAAAATGAAAACTACACTGAGACCCAGTCTCACCCAGTCAGAATGGCTGTCCTCAAGACAGCAGACAGCAACAAACACTGGCACGAATGTGTGAGAAATGGAATCTTTTCTTCATAGTCTTGGAGGTTATGTAAAATAGCCCAGCCACTATGAAAATCACGATATGGAGGTCCTCAAGAAACTATGGTCAGAATTACCATATGGCCCTGCTATACCAGGCTTGCTGAGGCTAAGCAAAGTTTTTTCTAGTATGTGCAATTTAGAGGGGGAGCCCATAAGAGTAAAAGTGGGGGCTATTATGAGCATGCAGATAGGGGAAGAGAGACGGTCTCTGTGCCATGTCCCCTTCCCAGCTCAGTGCTAGCTAGTTGAAGGTCTGCTTCCTCCCTCTGGCCGAACACTATGCTGCCAGATTGTCAGACTACATCTCCCTATGTATAAAAAAAAATAAATGACTAATTCTTGTGACCACAAGTCAAGTTTGCTATCCAGTGGATATAATTCCAAGTACATTACTCTTCCACCTTAATGAGATCAACAGAAATAAACAATTAAATTCTAAAGTTTTTCAAATTTGTGTCTAAAGTGAAAATTCATAAACTATACATAGAATTTACATTGCATTAAATGTGATTTAAATTTTATGAGAGGGTGTGGCTATGTTGTATGCAGATACAGGGTTATTGGACACAATGGACTTAGGAACTGTGAATTTGGTAAGTGGGGTCCTGGAGCCGGTCCCTGGCGAACCAAGTGAGAACTGGTGTGCAGGAGAGGGACCGTGTTTTATTTAACTTTGTATCTTCAAAGTCTAACCATTACTAGTTAGCACAAGGTGAATGATCAGAAGATACTTATACATCAAGTTTCTGATAAGAAACGCAGTCCGATGCAGCTGGGTATGTGAAACCTAGACATTTTAAACTGAAGCTTAAAGGAGAGCAAGGAACAACAGAGGGACCTCTCTACAATCAGTGCATTCGCTGAGACACAGAGACCTCTGTGGTAGGGAGCGAACAGGAACAGCGGATCTCAGAAAACCAGTGAGCCAGAAAAGCTTCCAGATGTCAATCAGAGCGAGCTCAGCCCCTGGCTAGTTCCGGTGCAAAATAAATTCAACGAAAGCCACCAGTAACTCACAGAATCAACACCGCAGCTAAAGAAATGGGCTCAAAATGCAGGCAGAAACCAAGAACTGTGACCAGAAGTCCTGCGAAAGCCACATGTCAGGAATGCCTCGTATCTTGCCCCGCCGAATTCTGAGCCATCACTTCTAAACTTCATGCGCCACAGCATGCTCTACCATGACGTGAAGCCTGGGGACTCTGCTGAAAGTGCCTTTGTAGCTCCCAATGGGAGCTGCATGCCGTACCCACAACCATGACCGCAGTAAACCTTACCGTACCCTGCCTTCTTTAGACCTCTTGAGGATTCCAGCTCTCCAACAGGAGAAGCTGGGACTGAGGCCAAGAGAGAAGAAAGAGCAAATGCCTGATATTTTATCTTTGCCGAGCACCCTGCTTCTGTGAGATGCAGACATAGAAAACGAATGGAATGCTAGAGAATCACATGATATTCTCTACAAAATCCTGACCCGAGAAAAGGATCACAGCCGGGTTAGAACCTGCCTCCCATTAAGGAGAACCACAGAACCAAGCTGACCCTGTTCAACAAGAAACCAGGCTGCATTCCTGAGAAAGGCAGGCTTTTCAGAACGTTCTACAAAGTAAATTGGAAATTTGAGTTTTGTTCTCTTCTAAGACCCTTAGGTGATGACATATCTATGGCCATAATGTCCTAACCACATTGTGAGGACATCTGTCAAGTACTTCCTCCAATGCTGCAGTGATGTACATCATTCTTTGAAATGGTAATGATGGCTACATTAATTAAGTCTTCGCTAAGTACAGAGGAGCCATGCTATGGATATTAGATACTCACACATTTCATATTCTAAATGACTGTAGTCTCGTAACTCTGTGAAATAAATCCTGTGGTGATACCCATTTTTGTGGGTGAAGAAAGTGAGTTGACAGTGTTCTTAATTTGCCTAGAGACATGTAGCAAGTTAGAGTAAGAGGAACCAGTGTGGCTTTCACAGCTGCTCGCCTCACCATCTTGTGTGTGTGTGTGTGTGTGTGTGTGTGTGTGTGTGTGTGTGGTGTGTGTGTGTGTGTGGTGTGTGTGTGTGTGTGTGGTGTGTGTGTGTGTGTGTGTGTGTGTGGTGTGTGTGTGTGTGTGTGTGTGTGTGGTGTGTGTGTGTGTGTGTGTGTGTGACTTGTCAGTGTGGGTATGTGCATGTACATATGCAAATGTACATATACATTTGTGCATGTGTGTTCAAGTGTGGAGGTCCAGACTCAATGTCAGATTTCTTCCTTCCTTCCTTCCTTCCTTTCTTCCTTCCTTCCTTCCTTCCTTCCTTTCTTTCTTTCTTTCTTTCTTTCTTTCTTTCTTTCTTTCTTTCTTCTTGATCTCTCTTGCTGTATAGCCATGGCAATTCTGGGACTCCCTCTACAAACCAGGCTGGTCTTGAACTCACAGAGATCCACCCGTGTCTACCTACAGAGTGTTGGGATTAAAGACATGAACGACCATGCCCAAACCTTCTGCCTTAGTCTTTTGAGACAGGGTCTCTCGCTGGACCCGAAGCTCATCAGCTCAGCTAGGTGAGCTGTCCGGCAGGGCTCAGGGGTCCTTCTGTCTCCCACTTACACGTGTGTGCCACCGTGCCCAGCTTTTTCCACGGTGCGGAAGATGTGAGCGCAGAGGACACTTACACAGCAGCCTCGTGGCTGACTGGGCCATCTCCACAGCCCCACGGCCTTGCATTTAAAGAATTGCCAGCAAGTCCTGGCGGATGCCTAGGATCATCATTCGCTTCCTTGACCAGCTCCCCACTACAGGAAATCAGCGTCTTCCGCATCTACTGTGGCCCATCTGTGGCTCTTTCCGCGCCGCCACGTGCTTGCCTTTATCACCGTCCCTTGGGGGCAAACGCCACTGACTGTGAGCTGTTGATGGATGTGCAGTCCCGGAGAACTGGCAGTCCCGGAGAACGACCCACACTGCTGTGCTTTCCAGTGAGGCCATGGCTGCCCCCAACACACATTTTACTGGAAAATATACCTGAGATATTACTATTTTGAAATCCGCACCCCTTGGGGCCGACATACGATTTGTCATTTATGGCGAGTTGGCAATAAATCTCTATGTACGTTGGTTGTTTGAAGAAAAGTACGCAGTAAAACATTATCAGTTCAAACTGACGAATTATTGGACATCTTTTTTTCTGATTTGCTGCTTATTTTTTCAATATTTTTATCTTGTAAAGTTTCAAAGATACAAAATAAAAAAATGAAAGGAACTATACAGTGGGCATCCAGACACCAACCAGCTGGACGCAACACCTAACATGTCCTTTATTTACCTTGTTGTATCTACCCATATATTCAGAGTTTCCTCATCCATCAGCCCAGCCCATCCTATTGTGAATGCATCATAAAGTAACCTAAAATATCAGAGCCCCTCTACTCATGTACTCTGCCATGCATATCATTAGCTGGAGTTTAGCACTTATTTGCAGCTCCCCTTTGAGCCAAAAATACCTGCTTAGTGAAATGCAAACTCTCCGGTGCAATGCTTGAAGAGCCTGACAAACGCATGTCTGTTTAAGCAAGTTCTCATCAAGTTATATAATATGCCTACCATTTGAGAAAGTTCCCTCGTGCTCATTTCCAGCACCTCTCAACCCACACTCCCCCAGAGATAATCACTCGTGTTTTAAGTTTTGTCATCATAGATAACGTCTTCTTGCCCTGGGAACTTCATTAAAATGGAACCATAAAATACTAGCTTTCTCTACTTTTTTTTCCCCACTGGGCATATGCCTTGTGTTTGAGATTTTTTTGCATGCTCCTGCATACATGAGTAATTTGTTATCTTTATTGCTGAGTGGCTTTCATCGTTTGAATATATCATATTTATTATCATTAATTTACCCATTCATCTGTAGATGGACAGCGAGGCTGCTTCCGTCTTTATTTATTGTGAGTGAGGCTGTAATGAACACCCTCGTGCAAGCGCTTTGTAGCTTGTATTTCACTTCTCGTGGGGAAATACAAATATGGAGTTCAGTGTCATTGTTGGATGATAAAAAGTTCCATGTTTCACTAGTGAAGAATTTTCTGACTACTTTACAAAGGAGTTACACCATCGTAGACTCTCACCAATGATAAATAAGCGCCCTAACCGACTCCCATTCTTGTCCAGCATCAGATGAGACGAGACTTTTATTTTTTCCATTCTATTGATTATTGATATTATTCACTGGGTTTTTTAAGGTTTATTTTTGTGACTTTTAGTTGTGTGTGTGCGTGTGCCTGCACACAGGAGTGCAGGTAACTGTGGAGGCCAGCAGAGAGAAATTGGATCCCATGGAGCTGGAGCTCCATGTGGTTTTGGGCTGCCATTGGGTGTGAGGATCTGAACTGGGGTTCTCTGCAAAAGTAGTGCATGTTTTTAACCAGGAAGCTGTCTCTTCATCCCCAACTACGGTTTTAAATTATATTTCTTGGGTAAATATTACTCTTGAGCATATTTTCATGCTCTTATCATTGATCATTTGTACATTTTCCCTTATATAGCTTTCAGAGCTCCTGCCCACTTTCATTAGATTGCTCTATTGTCATGATATGTTAATAAGAATTAAACTAAAAGAAGTCTTTTGACCTTCCCCCCGCCAAGGGAGGAGAGTCCTGATAGGCCACAGAGGAGGACTTTGCAGCCAGTCCTGAAGATACCTGATAAAACAGGGTCAGATGAAAGGGGAGGAGGTCCTCCCCAATCAGTGGACTTGGAAAGGGGCAGGGAGGAGATGAGGGAGGAAGGGTGGGATTGGGAGGGAATGAGGGAGTGGGATACAGAGTTAATAAAATGTAACTAATAATAAAAATTAAAAAAGAAAAAAGAAGAAGTCTTTCAAGTCCACAAAGCAAAATATATGTACTAGCTTCCTTGAGTCAATATTCATTAGTCATCATATTAGCACATAAGTTAATAAAAATTTAGTAGCCTGTTAAAGAAACTCAAGCCCCAATTTTTTACCAAATGCTTTTAAAGCCAAGTTTAAATCCCTTCCAGCTGGACCTTGACAGAGTACATGAGCTAGTGAAGAATATACATATATTCTCCTTTAACTGTTAAATTTCATGCTCTACATAATTATTCTATGAAAACTAAACATGGTCATAGATTCATGCTTATAATCTAAACACCCTTCATTTTATTTCAGTTGTTTTGGGCTCTTGGAATTTCAGAGATCTGATCCCAAATCTCTCTCTCTCTCTCGTGGGTGTGTCTGTGTCTGCATGTGTGTCTCTGTGTGTCTGTGTCTGTGTGTCTGTATGTTTCTGTGTTTCCCTGTGTCTGTGTCTTTGTGTCTGTGTTTGTCTGTTTCTGTGTCTGTACCTGTGTCTGTGTCGTGTCTGTGTGTGTCTGACTGTGTTGTGTGTGTCTCTCTCTGTGTGTCTGTAGGTCTGTGTCTGTGTGTGCTTGTAACCATGGAGGCCAGAAGAGGGGCACCAGATCCCCTAAACCTGGAGTTGTAGGCAGCATTGAACAGCCTGATGTGGATGTTGTAGCGTAAACTCCACTCTGTTGTCATACTTTTAAATAAAACTCTTTTATTTACACTTTTTATATCTTTTTCTCCCTACTCCACCCCAATCCCTTTCAACACCCCAACACCAAGTAGGAGAGAAAAAGCATTAGTGGGAGAGAGGCGCAGTTCTTTCTTACCTACTTCTTGCTGGTTAGGGTTGTTGGGTTCCTCAGAGCCAGTCCAGCACTCATTTCAGGAGACCTCCAACTTCTTGTTTCACAACAGCAACAGGAGCAGCAAAGGGGAAGCAGGAGCAGCATTATTCTTTCTCTTTCCCAAATTCTCTGGGCTTTGGCATTTATTCTGTTTCCAGAGTGCTCAGATTTAAACTATCTGCAGCTGGCAAGGAGCTCTCCTCTTAGAGCCTACATGAGGCAAATAGTCCGCTGCTCTCTGATTTTCTAATATTACCAGCTTTGGATACAGTCTACAACTCAGTGGAAGTGTGATGAATGCAACTCAACAATATCATAAGGAGATGAGTAAAGTAATAGAGCTGGTTATACATGGGAAGAGATGAGAAGAATGGAATACTTGGGACTATTTGTTTTGCAAGATAATAGAAACTGGGGTGAGCCACCTTATGCAAAGAGGACTACACACTGGCTTGATTGCCACAGGGAGAGCAGGACTGCAGTTGGATCTCAAAGATAGAGGCTTGAGTATAAGCAACTTCACCACCAGGAGGCTGAATCCCACTAGGACTTCATGAGTCCTCGTTGATTTTCTCTGCAAGTCTGTCTTATTCTTTCACACCACCTGAAAGAATGTGGTCAGAAACGGTGGACAGGAGCTGATATCCCCACTCCCACACACGGAGAGAGAAAAACACACCATGCTTTCTCTGAACCCAGCACAAATGGTGGCATGGGACCCTCTCAGACATCAGCTGGGTCCAGGTGCAAAGCGTGTGGGAACATGGCTGCTCACATCCAGACCAGCTAGCCAAACTGCTAAGAGGAGTATTGACCATGAGGGCAGAAGGAAAGTGAATGAACATGATGAGGCAGACAAGTAACAGAGATATGACCACAGTCTCTAGATGGCCCCCATAGGTGAAGGAAAAAGAGATCAAAATGTAGACAGGGGAGCAGACACATTTGACCCATAAAATGATAACCGACTCCCATTCGTGCAGGATCTAGTCACCCTTCAACCACATAAATGTACATGCCATGCATTATTTGAGGCATAGAAATACGAAAATAGTCAATCAAGCTGTCCTTTGGCTAACACTTAGTAATCTACCTCACCTCCCTCTAAGCAGGTAGGCGAAATTTTTATGGAAAATAAATGTACTCATATGCTGAAGCCAAAAAGGGTTTACTATTTAATCTTTAATGCAACTGTTTCTATTTTACTCCATCTCTTCAATAAACGTTTGTTAAATAAGTAATTTGAGACTCATGGAAGCAGAAAGAAAAACTAATCTCCTCTTTCCTAAGACGAGACAGGGCCTGCAAGCTCATCAAGGTGTCAGGGCAAGTGGAGCAGCTGAGGCCATGGGAAGATAGTGAAGTCTGAGTAAGCACGAGATGCCAATGGGCTCTCTGCAAAAAAGGTTGAAAGAACAAATCCAGGAGCACTGAGATCTACAGCAGAGGGTGCTGCTGGCGGTCAGCCCATAAGGGCTTCACAATAGATGATCAAAGACTTCTAAACGTTTTCAAGTTGCAAGTAGTGAAAGGGGGACAGTAACATAATTGCAGTTTTCATGTTTTATTTTTTTTAAATGATGCTGAGAGGCATGGCTCAGCTCTGGTTTCTCTTCCAGAGGACCTAGGTTTGACTCCCAGCATCTACAGGGCACATAACAACAGTCTGTAACTCCAAGAGCTACAGGACCCTCATCTGGCCTCCACAGACACCAGCACACTGCTGTTCTCTGATTTCCTAATATTACCAGCTTTGGATACAGTCTACAACTCAGTGGAAGTGTGATGAATGCAACTCAACAATATCATAAGGAGATGAGACAGAACACCCATATACTTAAAATGAGAAAAAAAGTTTAAATCATGCTAAAAATATTGAGAACATAAATTAAAGAGACTAAGCCAGAAGCTTGCAAAAGGGTAATTTGTTACATGAGAAATATAAATACATACGAAGATCTAAGAACTTGTACGCATACAATGGCTGTTTTGCTTACAGTGGGGTAACTCTAGTCAATGGACCACCTGCTTCACAGGATCATGAGTGGGAACTGTGTCAGCTCAGATGGCTAGTGAGTATGGGAAGAGCAAAAGCCTCTGTGTGGAAGTTCTCCCTGACAGCCATGTGCTAGATGGCGTGTCTGTACTAGTGCTTGAATAGACAGGACATATCTTGAAGGTCCTATGAGTAGGTGCCCTGCGCCTAGCTCACAAAAGACAGCCATAATGAGAGGAACCGTGAATCAGAAGGAAAAAGAGGGCTGTGAGCCATTGCCCCTAAGATGCTGTGAGGACAGTAGGCTGTGGCAAGAAATTCTACAGCAGACCGAAAGGCAGGTCTTAAAATAGCAGTGGGTATGGATGTAAAGCCAACTGCCCTTTTATTGACATGATAAACTTCGACTTGACAATCTCTAATAGTCAAATGAGTTTTGTTCTCGGGTTTTCAAATAATGCACATTTTTTGTAGCTGGACATTTGGCTACTTTACTAGATTCTTTTTCCTACCTCCCTATACCACCTGTATTCCTTCCAACACCCAAACACTAGGAAGGAGAGAAAGGAGTTAGAGAGAAAAGGGGAATATCTGTATTGTTAAACTATTTCCTGCTGAGTACCAATGTCAAGTTCCTTGGGGTGAGTTTGATTTTATCGTCAGGTTATATCTAACCAGAAACTAGCAACAGCAGCAAGAGCAACAGGAGCAGCCACAGGGGAAGCAGCCGCACCCGCCTTTCTTGGGTCTCTGGCATTTATATATCCTCTGAAGAGTCCCCAGAATTCCAGACATAAACTATCTTCAGCTGGCAAAATCATGCCCTGGCCAGAGCACGAGGCAAATCATAGTCAGCTGCTATGGACAATCTGAAGCAGCCCCATACCCCACCACTGAGATTAAAACAAAAACATATTCCCATAACATTTCTGTGTCTTTAAAACAAACAAACAAACAAACAAAAATTCTCACTACAATTTTTTTTTTCAGTTAACCTAGAGATACTGCAGGAAACTTGTGAAAATTGTTCCAACCAGAGACACATATCAGGTCACGCAAGAAACCATGCTTCCTCAGTCCAAGCATTCATCCAAGAAGTTAGTTGTTGGCTGGTGTTGAAAGATAGCCAAGGAGCGCATACACCAAACAGACTCAATATATTCATACCCATCAAAGTGTTCCTGAGAGAAGGTTGTCTAGTGTCTGTCTTTCTAGGAAATAGCTGTAAACCCTTACATTCCGCATTCAGGGAGACAATGATAGCTGCCATTGATTGAATCCATATCCCTTGTCACTAAGAGTAAAACTCACAGCAGATATGGCAAGGTCACATGGTTTGTTAGTAGTTTTTTGTGTTGTTTTGTTTTGTTTTAATCACTGTGACAAAATGCCTGAGAAAGCAACTTAAAGGGAGAAGATTTGTGCTGGCTCATGGCTTCAGCGGTTTCAGTCCATTGTCACTTGGCTTCGCTGTTTTGGGTCACAGTGAGGTAGAACATTAGAACATGAAAATGTGAAAGAAAAGAGTAGCTCACTCTATGATGGACAAGAAGTACAAAGAGAGACCAAGAGAGCATGAAGGGACTAACGATATGACAAACCCTTCCAAAATATACCTCACGTGACCTACTTTCTCCAAAGAGGACCACACACAGACACACACACACACACAAAATCAAATTGTAAATCCATCTAAGTATTAACTACCTGTTGAGCAGGCCAGGACTCCCAACCACATGCCATTATCCAATCATTTCTTAAAGCCCAATGTCTGAACATGGCTTTGGAGGCCAGATTTCAAAGTATGAGCCTTTGGAAGAGACATTTCAGACCCAAGCCAAAGCACATGGTTATAAAGCAGTATAGATCCAAAACTCAAAGCCAGATTTACATTGGCTCCAAATGCCCGTGGTTTTTCCCCCGAGGTACTACAGGCTGGTGAGGAGCCGTGTACAGCTGCTGTCTTTCCAGAAATGGTAGAGCATGCATTTTCTGAGAACCAAGGCAACCACTGCAAGAGCTGATCAACAACCCTGATGTTGAGTTCATGAGAAGGAACATGGGCTCGGGGACAGCAGACGCCTCAAGCTTCAGCCCCACTGCTTGCCAGTCTGTGACAGGCACTGAACAGTGGAGTCAAGGCAGACCTTCTGCCTTCCCTCTGAGGATTCTCACCTGTGTGGGAGGATGTCATTCAGAATACTCGGCGCAGACTCAGCAATGGGGAGCAAGAAAATGTTCATGCTGAGAATGTGAAGTGAATTACAAGTGGACAGTTTAAAAGGGGCCACCCTCATTTCAAGCACAGCACAGGGGAGGCCTACAAATAAGGACCTCTGTGGGCAATGAACAGAATTTTAGATCAATCAAAAAGCTTAGTCAGCCAAAGCAGGGCTTCATGCACAGAGACACCCAATGCCTTATCGCAGAGGCTACACTCCCTGATGAGGAATACCTCCGAAATACAGCCTATCCCTTCCTAAGCTGAAACACAAGAGACAAGGAATGGTAGGAGAGCCACTGGGAAATTATAAATCAGGACTGGCAGCAGTAGTGGCTAAACACACATAGACATGTATGTGTCACACACACGCGTGTAAGGATCTCGGTCACTCGCTCACGCCCATAGGCATGAAGACCGTTAGCACTGAGCGTCTCTCAGACCTCAGGAGAAGGTCTGCCAGTTCAGAAAAATGCTAAAGGTTTCAGCACCAGCTCAGTGCGAAGGGCTCTCCTGAGGCCTCCCTGGAACTTGGCCAGAAAAACTGAGTCATTCCTTTCCACCTCCCGGGCAAGAGGCCAGGGCAATCTGTGACCCCACCTCACGCTGAAGCTCATGGACATCGCTGACAACCTGCCCATCTGCTGCCCCAGCAGGGTGAGGAATAACCGATGAGTACAATGTGCTTGAAAACATAAAATGTCTAAGACTTCCATCCTTTTTTTTTTTTTTTCTGGAATTGCATTCTCTTTAGTTTCAGTAACCAAAATTTGAAAAGCAAGCAAGCAAGCAAAACTATGGACCCCAACAGGCAGTCACATGTGTGAACTCACAGTGATTAGGACAGCAAGCACAAGACCTGTGCAAGCTGAAGCCAGGCAGAATCCCGGCATGGCTAGGGGAGTCGGGCACAAAGCCCCACCACTGGCTCAGCGGCTCCTGGCAATCCACAACTGCTTGGAGAGGAAGAACACGTTTTCTTTAAGGGTGTGGCCTCTGGGAAGCAAACCACACTCTAGTGAGTGATTACACACCCACCAGAGTAAGGGCTGCACAAATTGGACTTGATGTGTTTTAAAAGCAAAAGGAGAGGATTCAAAGCTGGGTGGGTAGAGAAAAGTGAGTGTGGGTCTGGAAAGGGTTGCAGAAAGGGGAATAAATACGATCGAAACACATTGTGTGAAAATCTCAAAGAACTAACAAAAAAAAATCATCGAGAAACTTTTGTAGCCAGAAGTACTAGTAATAATGTCATGTATGCTACCGCTGCAATTGCCTGTCCTGTGGCGACTGTACTGCACTTGGAAATGACATATAAGGGGCTTCAGTCATTTCATCTGGCCCCACAATGATCACTTCTAAAATTCAACTTAAAGTTACTATTTGGGGGCTGGAGAGATGGCTCCGGGGTTAAGAACAGTGGCTGTTCTTCCAAAGAACCGGGGTTCAGTTCCCAGCACCCACATGGCATCTCACAACTGTCTACAATTCCAGTTCCAGGCGATATGACACCTCACAGAGACATACATGCAGGCAGAACACCAATGTATATCAAATAAAAATAAATAAATTATTTTTTAAAGTTGTTTGATGCTGGCTACATACAAATGAGACTATCACTCCAGCGCTACCTCTGAGAAGATTCAGCCTTTCCCCAAACTCTTCTGAGAAATGATTCCTCAGAAATTCAAAACTTCACCATAAGATGACTGTCAGAAAATTAAGGAACTAAGCCTTGAGATTTGGGAAAACATTAAACATTGTTATAAACACTGTAAATGCTCTCATTCTGTTACTAAAAATGACCAATTCCTTCTGAACTTGTGATTTCCACAGCAAAGCCTTACACTTTCTTTTTAAAAAAAAAAAAGAAAAAAGATTGATTTATTTTTATGTGCATTGATGTTTTGCATGCTTGTATGTCTGTGTGAGGGTGCTAGATCCCCTGGAACTGGAATTATGTACAATTGTGAGCTGCCATGTGGGTGCTGGGAATTGAATCTGGGTCCTCTGGAAGAGCAGCCAGTGCTCTTAACCACTGAGCCATCTCTCCAGCCCCAGGAAATCCTGGAGTTTCATTCCAAAATGGGCCTGGTAGCAATGACTTTCTCTTCAATAGTGAGTGAACTGGCAGATACGGCAATAAACCACACACTCAATTTTCATATGCAAAATCTAAATGTTTAAACAGTTGACAAAATATTTTTGCCCATCATAGCCAGTCTGAGATACAGAATACTCCTGAATCATTTCTCATGACTCACTGATTCACTGCATCATAGGCACTGACCTCCTGAGTGGGTCTCACTTCTGAGGTAAGCAGCTCCCTAAATTAACTTCATAAGCGACTATCATACCTATTTTCATTCAGAAAGAAGGAGGCCGGGGTTAGAACACCAACAAATTCATGAGTAAGGTGCCGAACTTCTCAGGAATTAAATTCCTTGTAAAGTGGTGTGAGTGGGGGAGGGGTAAACTGTGAAAATGGGTACTACAGAACCTGGGATGGCTTTCTTTTCTTGACTCATCTCTGAATTCTTAGCTATGTTTGTCTCCGCATTACCCCAGTAACTGCCTCCTTTTACCTCTCGTCAACATCTATTCCATCCCTTCAGTGGCCTTTCAAAACTTTCTCTTCCTCTAGGTGCCCAAAATCCCCAATCACAAGACTCCACTTCAGCTTGCTACTGTTCTGAGGATTTTTTCACTTCCTCTCTCTTCCTCTCTGAATTCCTCTGTACTGTCCATTGTCTTCCTTTCTATCTTTGGTTCCATGTCCAAATATTTCTCCTGGTAAGTTTATCTCTTTGACCTTCATTCAGAGAGGAATCGGGGCAGGTCAAGGGAGGAAGAGAGAGCAAACTCTATTTCCTCACATCCTTGTTTCTTCAAGTCTTTCTTGGGCCATTGGTCTTTCTGCTACCTTCTCAGCTACCCCAGGCTTCAAAGCTAACTCTCTAGAGCACCTTATGGCCTTGCTGTGCCTCTTGTCATGTTTCATCCATTTATCTCTTCAATACCCAGATTACGATAATGGACTGCATTCATTTCTTCACTAGACCCCTACTCACGATTTCTTCTAGGATCATGACCACAACAAACCAACCATCTTCTCCCATGCTCTCTACAGCATTTAGGATTGCTGATGGCCTGTTGATGTTAGTGACTTGTGCTGCCACCTGAGGTCATAGTGATGTCCTTGGCTTGTGTTGCTGCTGAGGGCTATAATGGTGTCCAGGGACTTGCTGAAGCAGAGGGCCATGTCTTTACTGCCACCAGAGACCAGGCTGAGGTCTACTGCATGTACTGATGCCAGAGTCCTTGTGGTCCATGCTGTTGCCAGAAACTGCGTGGAAAGTCCATGATTCATGCTACCATTGACTGTAAATAGCAAGGAAGCTCTTTTTTTTTTTTACAATATCAGTGACTACAGACTCACAGTTGAGAAAAAGGGACATAGAAGGCTTCTGTGACAACCCCTACACCCATCTCCAACCCCAAAATAATAACAGCTTAGACAGAAAGTCATTGCAAAGAATTCTTAGGAATTGTGATATGCATATTGAAGTATAGCTCTTCCTAGTTGATGGCTTCTGGCAGGGGTGCAAGTGTGGAAGGTCTCAGTTTTCTTTAAGCAGATGGCCACTGGGAGTTTGACCATGCTCCAGTAAGTACATGGGCAATGCAAATTGGACTTCCCTTCTTCTTCTTCTTCTTCTTCTTCTTCTTCTTCTTCTTCTTCTTCTTCTTCTTCTTCTTCTTCTTCTTCTTCTTCTGTTTCTTCTGTTGCTGCTGCTGCTGCTGCTTCTGCTGCTGCTACTCTCTTTTGGGGGGAGTCACAAGGGTGGGGGGAAGACCCCGGATGACTGGGAAGTGAATGTGATTGGGGTTCATGATTTGAAATTCCCAAATAATCAATAAAAATATCATGAGAAAAAAGATTACTGATGGCCTGATGGCTCCTCCCTTCCTTCTGAGGATGTCCTGTCCCACTTCTTTAGAAGGAAATTCTACCTTCTCTAAGATGTCCCCATTGTTTGACTCTTTTTTTTATTTGATCTTGATTTATTTTTGGTAGGTTGTATATATAAAGAAATTCATTCATTTATCTTAGGTTTTCCTGTTTTTTAGAGTACAGATTTTTTTTTTAGTTTTTATTTTATTTTTTTTATAACTTTTATTAGTTACACTTTATTCACTTTGTATCCCCCAATAAACCCCTCCCTTTTTCCCTCCTAATCCCACCTTTCCTCCTCCTTCTTCACGTATGCCCCTCCCCAAGTCCACTGATAGGGGAGGTTCCCCCTCTCCTTCCTTCTGATCTTAGTCTATCAGATCTCATCAGGAGTGGCTGCATTGTCATCTTCTGTGGCCTAGTAAGGCTGCTCCCCCCTCAGGGGGAGGTGATCAAACAGCAGGCTGACTTATGGCCAACTGTTGGGCAGAGTGCATGGAATCTTATGTAAAAAGTGGGAAATAGTAAGATCTGGAGAGGACAGGAACTCCACAAGGAGAGCAACAGAACCAGAAAATTTGAACACAGGGGTCTTTCCAGAGACTCATACTCCAACCAAGTACCATGCATGGAGATAACCTAGAACCCCTGCACAAAAGTAGCCCATGGCAGTTCAGTGTCCAAGTGAGTTCCATAGTAATTTTTTATTTTTTAAATATTAGTTACATTTGTTAACATTAAATATTTGTTAACTTTGTATCCCTGCTGTATCCCACTCCCCCTTTCCCTCCCAATCCCACTCTCTCACCTTCATCTTCTCCCTGCCCCTTTCCAAGTCCACTGATATGGGAGAACCTCCTCCCCTTCCATCTGATACTGGTTTATCAGGTGCCTTCAGGACTGGCTGCAAAGTCCTCCTCTGTGGCCTAGCAGGAGTGCTCCTCCCTGGGGTTGGGAGGGAGGTCAAAGAGTCCGCCATGGAGTTCATGTCAGAAACAGTCCTGTTCCCCTTATTAGGGTACCCACTTGGATACTGAGCTACCAAGGGCTACATCTGAGCAGAGGCTCTAGGTTGCATCCATACATGGACCTTGTTTGGAGAAACAGTCTCATAAAAGACCCCTGTGCACAGATATATTTGGTCCTTGTGGAATTCCTGTCCTCTCCAAGTCATATTAACTCCCCCTCCCCCACACTCTGCCAAAGGTTTGGTTATGAGTCTTAATATCTGCTTTGATACACTGCTAGGTAGAGTCTTTCAGAGGCCCTCTGTGGTAGGCTCCTGTCCTGTTACTTGTTTGCTCCTACATCCAATGTCCATCCCATTTGTCTTTCTAAGTGAGGATTGATCATCACACCCTGGGTCCTCTTTCTTGTTTATTTTCTTTAGGTGTATAGATTTCAGTATGTTTATCCTATCTTACAGGTCTATATAAGTGAGTATATACCATGTGTGTCTTTCTGCTTTTGGGATACCTCACTCAGGAAGATCATTTCTAGGTCCCACCATTTGCCTGCAAATTTCATGATTTCCTTGTTTTCAATTGCTGAATAGTATTCTATTGTGTAAAAGTACCACAATTTCTGTATCCATTCCTCAACTGAGGGACATCTGGGTTGTTTCCAGGTTCTGACTATTATGAAAAGCTGCTACAAACATGGTTGAGCAAATGTCCCTGTTATGTACTTGAGCCTCTTTTGGATATATGCCTAAGGGTGGTATAGCTGGATCTTGAGGAAGCACTATTCCTAATTTTAACTCTTGTTCCCAGTCTTTACATCCTGCCCACACTCTGTCCTCTAAAACCTCAGTTCTTCCAGGTTCTGTGGGTACAGAAATCTCAAGTCTAAAAGTTCCCTCCTAAGTATGAAGTAGGAGCTCTCCAAAGGCACCCACCATATCTTACTCGTTTTCCTGCTATACCGAACTGGGGGCAGAGTAACAGAAACTCAATAAAAGTCGTTTAAACTGAACAAAATAGTTTTTTTTCCAGCATCTGAAAGTGGACTGACACAAAACTAAACATTTTTCTGGTTTTCCACACCCCAAACAACCTCAGTTAGCATTAAGCACCTCCCATATGCTTGATCCTAATAATTCCGCAAATCATTTTCTTACCTCTCCTCCACACTACTGCCAGATTAATCTCCACTTAATATGCTTAAATTATTCCATATCTCAAAATCTGTTAACACTCATCCCTTGCCTACAAACCCTAAAGTTCCTCATATATGTGGCCTCAAATACCTAAAGGCCAGAGAGCTAATGCTGTTAGAAGAAGGAAAAAATTATGACAACTGTCAGAACATATGAAAGCTTGATAACTCAACCCTTCCCTCGCGGAAGGCTGGCACTGTTGTTTTTCAGTTAGGTTTCTTTTCTCTCCGTACCCAGCTTCCTCTGTGACTGGGTTTCCATGCCCAAGTTTCAGTTTGCTTGCAGCACAGCCTAGCTACTCCCAACACCTTCTAAACCATGAGACCTGAAGTTTCTTCCCTATAGTTTCTGTTCCCACTCTTCACCGGTTTGGTCTCATGATTTCCTAGTCCTGAATCCTAAAGACCCCATATGTTCATTGTTGACCACAGAAATGTTACCACATAGCCTGTGGACAGTCAGCTGTGATTGCCACTGACTTGAGGAAAGGCAGAAGAGAAGGCTCAAGAAACAAATTCCTGAGGTACCTGTATAGGCAAAAGGTTAAGATATGGAGGACAGACAGGCTAGCCTCTCTCAGACAAAGCAGCACTCTGTGGTTCACATTCGCTGAAATCCCTTGCCTGCCTTCCAACTGTGTGACTGTATGTTAATCCAAAAGAAAAAAACTTTAGAAGACAGAAATGTTAGCTCCTCTGATTAATACCATTACACACTATCCTCCTATCTCAGATTATCATACTCATTCTATGAATCTGTACAATGAAAATAATTTTAAGCGCTTTCATCTCTCAGGCATTTCTTCTTCTTGCCTAGTCTAGGTGTGTATCACGATCCTGACAAGATGAGGTGCTGCTTCATTTACTCGTTACACGGTTTTGTTATTTTAGTCCACGCCTCTGCTCACACCTAAAATAGTCTCTGCCATAATAAGGTGAGGTTGAAATCTACTCACCAAGGCCTGAGTGAACATAAAACAAATCACACACACACACACACACACACACACACACTGGTGAGCAAGAAGAAATGAAAGCCACCAAAAATCGCTTGCACACAAAGAATGAAAACTGAAAATAAAGTGCACCTTTGTCAGTTTAGGCAGCATGTACGTTAGGGGGGAGGTTCTGTGAAAATCATCCATGGTGGAGGGTAAATGCATGTAACCCATGTCAAAAGTTCACAGGTATATCCAAATACAAATTTTAGAAAGAAATACACCTGACACCAAGATGTCTTAAAACAATATGGCCACATAGTGTTGAGTCCGTGGAAGCTGCTGCTCTTGGAAGTGGCTGCTGACATTGGAAAAGAATGTAGTCCCTTAAAAAAACAAAAGACCAAAAACCCAAAACAACAACCACAATGAAACCCATTCACCTGACATTATTCCTGTTAGAAAACATGGAAAAACCTGAAAAGGAAAACAAAGTTACTCTGAAATCTCAGTGTCTAGAGAAAGCCCCTCCCTACATTTCACTCTCTTACGATGTTCATGCTTTATTCCCTTCTTTTTTTTTCCAATGTAACTTGAATCAAACCAAGTCCACAGTGAATTGCTTTTACTAATTTCTAAGATAGATTAAACTTTTACTCATTATCATCACTCTTCAAAAACAATGTTTCTAATGGTTTAAAGTCTGAACATGTTAGGTTGGGGTGGCTTGGGCTGGTCTGAGCACAGTCTTGCTGTGTTGCCCAGGCTGGTCTCAGCTACCTGGGCTCTAGCAATCCTCCCACATCCACTTCCTGAGTAGCTGGGCGTGCACCTGGCTAGATCTTTAACAACAAAACTCTTTTAGTGTTGGATTTTTAATGCCAGTCTATGCTTTTATAAGAACTCACAGGCTATAAGGAGAATCTGAACATATAAATATCTTATATACTTATAGTCTCTCAAAAAAATAATTCCAGAGATATACTTAAAAAAGAAAAGTAAAGAGACTCAAAACAAATGTAAAGGACTTCTCAGTGTTAATGTCATTTGGTGGTCTCATGCCTGTGTAGCATACATACATGATATCAGGGGCTTCATCTCCAGCACCACACATAAAAACGTGTCTTGCCTAAGTATCAGTTTAACCAAAACTGTAACTGGCATTCTCTTTAACACAACAGGAAGAGATCGAAGGAACAGAAGGTAGCAAAAACTAAAGCCCCATCCCCACAGTAGGAAGTCACAAACAGAACACATGATTTCAAGTTAGTACAGGCCTGCTATGTACTGCTAACAACAAAAAACCAAAAAAAAAAACAAACAAAAACAACCACAAAAACCATTAAGATGAGAATGAGCGACATAGAAGGCTTCTGTGACAACCTTTCTCTCCGCACCGCACCCCCACCTCCACCCCCAGAAAAGATAGTCTAGACAGGAAGCCATTGATGATAACCCTTTTTAAAAACTATGCTAGGGATGCCAAAGTGTGATGCCCTTCACGGTTGATGGCTTCTGGCAGCAGAGGCTGCCGGGGTGGGGGGGGACCCTGTTTTCTTCAAGGGGCTGGACACTGGGAGTCTGACCACACTCCAGTGAGTATATGGGCAACGCAAATTGGACTTGGTGTTTTGTTTTCTTTCTTCTTCTTTCTTATTGGGGGGTGGGGGATAGACCTGGGAGGACTGGGAATGAGTGTGATTAAGGTGCAGGTGTGAAATTCCCAAAAAAGTCAATAAAAATATCTGTTGGAGAGGGGGAAGACACTAATTCCTCAAGTCAGGCTTGAGAGTGGTGATTTTTTTTTCTTCAGAAAACCTTTCAGTTTCCTACATACTTGGGAGCATGTTGGAGAGAATCCTCATCAAAATATGTCTTAAACTGAAAGAAACAACAACAACACAAACAAATGCAGGGAAGCAGTTGTGGTAGGAATGGGAGAGGTATTGCTTGGAGCCTTAGTTCTTAGAACTTCCCCCAGATCTTTGTGATCCTGGCTGTCCTGCTCCATCCTCACCTCCTTCTCCCCTCCTCGGAGCATCTTTCCTTCAGTCCCTTCATCTTCCCTATAGCTCTCACTTCCCTCAAGCCTCACTCCGGTTCCCACCTTCTGATCCTACTCCCTCATTCCCACCCCACCTGGGTCATAGAGGTTAGGTAAGGAAAAGGATCACCAGTTCTTCCAGGATTTCTTTAAAGGCTCCATGAATTATTTTGTTTTGTTGTTTTTGTTTCTGCCACTGGGCAATAAAGTTAGACATGAAGGCAAGGCAAGTAACTGAGACAACCTAATGTGTCAATACTACTAAAGGCTAAATTATTAGACTGCTTATGAGCATTGTATAGAAATGTTCTTGCATTCAAATATGTAAATTTGGGCACATTTGATAGTTCAGTTTATTACTTTTATTCTCACTGGTAAACTATATCTATTACATTCTCCATTTCTATATTTGCCAAATTCCCTTTGTAATGTTTTGTCTGAGCAGAGTGTGATGGGTGCACATCTATAATCCCAGCACTCTTGTGGCTCAGGCAGAAGGAATTGAAAGTTTGAGGCCAGCCTGGGTTACATTAGGACACTGCTTCAAACTCTCTCTCTCTCTCTCTCTCTCTCACACACACACACACACACACACACACACACACACACACTGGCTAAAATAAAAATGTTAACTATTATGTACCTTCAAAATCCATTCCACACTATTTGCTTCTCTACTCATCTCTCCCAAAAAGCAGGAATTTGGAAGAAAAAAGTGGCTGTTTCCTATTTTCATCTAGTACTCTCCTGACTAGCATTCATCTCTGGGCCAATGAGGAAACAATATAATGTAAATTTCTTGGGAGCAGTGATATCCAAATGTTCTATTAAGTGAGTCAAAATAGTATACTACATACAAAAAAATGTGGCTTAGGATCTAGACAAACTGCATTTGCATTAGCTTAGTTGGTTGGCTGGTTGGTCTCCCAAGTGCAGAGATGACAGTCAGACATCTCTAGGCCCTACTATGATGTAAACAGTCCATCTCTAGCCTGGATAGAGACTGATGAGAATAAAGATCAGTCTACCTCATGAATATATTATCCAAAAAAATTGGAGAAGATACTGGAAGCAGTTACATTAAACAAGTAAGTCTTTCCAGACAAAAATTTGGAAAAAAAAGTGTTCACAGTTATGTAAAATAACTTCCAAAAAGCACATTAAAACAGTTCTCTGAACTAGGATGGCAGCCACAAAGCTAAGACCTTGGCAAATGCATCACAAGTGTCTTTTGATGACCAGAGAGACTGATGAATATGTTTGATACAAAACTTCAAGATGAGAAAGGCTTACCTTCAAACAGAAGAGTGGGCTAGCTGCTGCCACACACAGGTTTTCTAATTTCTCCCCTGCAGATCAAATTCTGGCCCAAGGCTATAGCTTTCCAACCTCTATTCTACAGAAAGTTCCAGTTATCAGTGCTAGAGTATGAAGAAATTGTCATTAATATTGACTAAAAATAATTACTGTTGATCCTTTCAGAGGCAACGCTTATTATTTAGCCAGTTTGATCAAAAGTGAAATGCACTGAACACATCCCCTTTTAATTTAAATGTTTCTAACACAGAAAATGCATTGTGAACATCAGGTAAACACACCTGGGCACTGATGCACAAGAACTGAGAGCTCCGGGTGAGCCTGGTTCAGATAGTAAGACCCTGTCAAACAAGAAGAAGCGGAAAAAAGAGAAGAAAGGGAAGAGGAGGGAGGAAAATATGAAACACAAACTAGTAATCAGTAATCATTATTGCAACACTGATGAATTATATGCAAATCTTTTTATTCTTACTTCATAAAGATGGGAGCTGGGCCAGCATCTCAGTTGGCAAAGTTCTTGCCTAGTACTCATGAAGCCTTATGTTTGATCACCAGGGCTGCACAAGCCTGAGCATGGGGGAGTACACTTATAATTCTTCCTGCACTTGAAGGTAGAAACAGGAAGATCAGACGTTCAAGGTCATCTTCAAGAGCATAGTGAGTTTGAGGGTTGAGGCAGTCTGGAAGCTATGAGACCTTTTTCCTATTTAAAAAAAAAAAAGGCAAAAAACCAAGGGATTGAACTAACACCCAAATCCCAGGGACCTAACGCCACAAAGCATATTTTCTCTCTTACTACCAGTCTACCTGACTAGTGGGAGTTTAATCCCTCAAGACCCAGGCTAATGTACACTCCACAAGATGCTACAATAGCTGTATCCCCTTTAAAAGGCCCAAGAATAGCCTACGGGTTCATCCACCCATCTATCTTCCATCCTAGAATGAGGCTTCTCACCTCCACCACAACCCATGGCTAGAACTACTGAGTTAAGCACAGACTAAGGGGGCGTGGTAGAAACGTTAAAGACCTAGATGACGTGTTAGTGCGTGCCACTCTCCTCACCATGCACACAAAGAAAATCACACTACATGAACAATTTCATTCCTCTCACCCTTATTTTCTTTCTCACAGGCTTTCCACATACCCACAAGTAAGTCTCTTTGTAAGCATATAGGTACATGACCCTGTGCTATAAAGTCATTGTTTTATTGTTAGAAATATTCTTTTCTTCAATGGCCTCTGGCAGTGGCACAGGCCTCAGATGGCCTCCAGTGGCAGCCTAGACCGCAGACATCCACATGAACCTAGGGCTTCAACACAGCCTGGAGCAGCAGACTACAGATACCAACATGGTCTACAGGGAAAGCATGGACCATAGAGGTCTTTCAAGCAGGTCCAATTCAGAAAATGAACCGTTCATCTTGGAATCCTCCTCCTCCTTCTTTTCCTTCTTGTTCTTCTTTTTTCTTCTTCTTCTTCTTCTTCTTCTTCTTCTTCTTCTTCTTCTTCTTCTTCATCTTCTTCTTCTTCTTCTTCTTCCTCCCTCTTCTCCTCCTTCTTCCTTTTTATCCATCTCCTCCTCCTTTTTCTTCAAGGGAGAGCTCACAAGAGTGGAAGTGAGTGTGATTAGAGTTCAGGTTGTGAAAGTCCCAAGAAATCAATAAAAATGTTATGTTAGAGAAAAAAAAGAAATATTGCTTTTCTGCTGTGTGTTTTCATGACTATTTAACATATATTTCTTATTTGATGCATATAAGTCTATGAGGAAGACACATAGGACAGTTCTGGATATACTATTTATAGGACTGAAAGGAGAGGCCCCTTGTACTGAAGCCACTTTTCTATGGTCTCAAAACTAGTAAGTCACATATTAGGGTTCAGATTGTAAGACTATAAAACCTATCCTGGTGTAACTACAACTTAAAAATCTGTAGTCTGACTGTGCAACATAGCATTGCAATGGGACTGACTGGGTGTGAGAAAGATTGCAACAAAAAAAAAATGGGTATCCAGTAAGGACCAGTAACCTGTAGATAGCAGAAACTATGGGACCCAATAGAAGGACCAAAAAAGTTTTCCATTGCTGGGGTTTGCTGGGAGAGCCTGGCTTTTGCATTCTTGAGCTATGAGTCCGATTCCTAGCACAAAAAGTAAAAATAAAACAAATTTCCATCCTTTTTCTTTTTCTATGAGATCTTTGGAAAGCTAACTGATCTCTTTGAATTCATTAAGGTCCCTAGATTCTCAGACCATTTGAGAGGGTATGGAGCCTCAGGGATATAAATACTATTGCTACTCCAGAAATTTGAATTTAAGTCATATTTCAATCAGGAAAAGAAAAAAGAATAATAAACAAAAAAATCTCTTAAATTAAGTATATATACTTAATATGTGTTCTCTGTGTAAAAAGAGAGTTGATAGGGTCCCAGTTATACAGTCTCTAGTGTTTTTCATTTAATCTTGTCTTTTCAATAACCCTAAACATTTTAGGACTCATTATGTATTATTATGTATCTTAAAACTTGTAGCAAACTAGTAGATTTACATTTTTAAATGCTAATAGCAGAGTCATTTAAATATCATCATCACAATTGTGCTCTAAGATAGCAAATTTTGCCTCGATAAGGCCATTTCAAAAGTTATCATAGAACAAACATATGCCAGATTTTAATAGTTGTTCTAGCTAGTTTTACATCAACTTAATACAAGGTATAGGCGTTTGAAAGAAGGAAACCTTGATTGAGAAAATGCTTCGTATGATCGGGCTACAGACAAGCCTGTACATCATTTTCCTAATTTGTGATTAATGAGAAAGTGCCCAGTCCATTGAGATGGTGTCATCTATGGACTAGTGGTCCTGGGTTCTATTAGAAAGCAGGGTGAGCAAGCCATAGGCAGCAAAACCATAAGCGGCACCTCTCCATGGTCTCTGCATGGTCTCAGCTTCGGTCTCCAGGTTGCTTTCCTGTTTGAGTTCCTTCCCTGACATCCTTAGATGATGAACTGATGTGGAAGTATGAGCCAAATAAACCATTTCCTCCCCAAGTTGCTTCGGTCATGGTTCTCCATCACAGCAGCAGTAACCCCAACTAGGACAGAAACGGGTACCAAGATGGTGAGTGTTGTTGTAACAGACCTGACCATGTTGTTTTAGGAAGGACTGTGGAGGGTCTTTGGAACGTTGGACTAGAAAAGCAATTGAATATTCCAAGCTTGGAGAGCTGTTCTATGAGAGCTTTGGAGCGAAGTGTTGAGAGAAATGCAAATGATCAAGCTTGCCTATGAAATTCCAGATGGAAGTTTTGAGTGTCACATAAAGACTCTACAGGGCCATTGCATATTTTGAGTTCAGAATCTGTGGTTCTGGTCAGCTGCAGCTGAAGAATCAGCTATAATTAACGAGCAGCCAGAACTACTGATATGAAACTTTTGCTGGGACAACCAGTATTAGTCAGCTGGAGCTGAGAAGTTAAAGATGATTAAGAAGAGACCATCATTGAGGTAAACTCCTCTGGGAAGTATATCTCAAGAGTCAGCGCACAGAAGCTCTGTTCCAGAGGTGGCTGGCAGTCGAGCTTGGAGGTGTAAGGGTAGTGAAACTGTCTTTGAAGGCATGAAAGAGTCGTGAAGATAAACTGAGCTTTGGCACTTGAGAGAACAAGAAAGGCCATTGATGAAGGTACAACAGCAGTGGCAGCTGAGAGGCCATAATTGAAGAAGTCATGCAGAGAAGTTGAGGCTTGTTGGTGCCATGAAGAAAGCCCAGGAGAAGCTATTGGTGAAAGTGCAGCCGAGTTGCAGTAGAGGACCAGTATTTTGGAGAAGCCAGTACCATGTGATGACCACAAGGACAACATTCATGGAGTAAAGCTGGCCTGAGCCTAGAAGACAAGCTGTGTGTTGCAGAGGTTAGAGCCTGCGAAGTGACCCAGTCCCTTTGGTGAAGCCCAGGCAATTGTGAGTAAATCTCAGACATTGGACACTGAGTGATTGTTCAGATTGTGACCATGCCCTGGTCCTTCCCTCTTGGAATAAGAAAGTAATTTACTTTCTGTTTTATAAGAGTCCACAGTTGAGAGATTTCAAGAAATTTTAGGTTTTAAAAGAGACTGGATTTTTAAAAAAAGAGACAATTTTTAAAGCGTTTGAATTTGTAAGGTTGTGGCTTAACAGTGATGTTGTGTCTCAAGCTGACAAGGACTCGATTGTGCAATAGTAACCCTAACTAAAACAATAGGCAAAACATTTTTCCTCTACACAAGCTGTTGGTAAAGAAAGTTCCAGAGGTCCCCCAAAACAATATGGATCGTTGTCATTGCTCTTGTTTGGCCTCCGTAACTTGATGTTAAGACCCCATTGCTGAAGGCATCACGCATTTGGGTTGCAGAACAAAAAGAAACCAAACCGGAACTGAGCTGGCCATGTCCTCCCTGCTGGGTGGTTTTCATGGTGCTTGAAGGTGCTGTGCAAGCTGCTGGGGGAGGAGTCACTAATGGCCTTAATCAACTGTGAATTCCTCCCCTACAATAGCCAGCTTCCTGACACATACCCACCCACCGATGTGACTAGTATAGATGTAGCCAACCAGTTTTTGGTTGGATGAGGCCCATCCCACAAGCAGGAATTCTGTAAACCTAGTCAAGAGCCAGCATCTGGGGAGGTCAGAGACCCTAGAGGGTAAACCTGCGATTGTTGTCTTGCTGTCTGGACATGGCGTCAAACTGCCTTCTAAGGAACTTATGCTTACACACACAAATGGGTGCTGCCCTCGACCATCAACAGGGCAGCTTCCCCCTTTGCAGTGATCAGAAGTTAGAGCAGAGGCCCGCAGCTGGTCAACAAGTGCTAAGAAGAAATGACCGTGGAGTACTCCTCCCGTCACAGGACGTCCATTTTAACCCCCTCCCCCAAGCTCCGAGAATAACATCGGATCGGGAAGAGTGTTGCAAAGGTGCCTTCTGGACATGATGTGACCGTGACACACCCGTGAACTCACTGCAGCTGTGATTACTGCGCAAGACACGCGTAAGACCCGGCCCCATTTCATCAGGCATGGGGAAAGGTTTACGAGGCCTACCCTTCCCTGGAGGGCTCCTGGAGACTAACACTTGCTGGAGGAAGGTGCCTAAGTCTCTTACGTCAGTGCTTCTCAACCCTCTCAGTGCTGTGGCCCTTCATACAGTTCCTCATGTTGTGGTGACCCCCAACCATAAAATTATTTCGTTGCTTCTTCATGACTGTAAATTTTGCTACTGTTATGGAATCCTAACGTAAATATCCGATAAGCAGGATATCACGTGTGTGACCTCCAGAAGGGGTCACGACCCACACATTGAGAACCACTGTCGTAAAGTAGTTGTGACCGCTGAGAAGCACTCCATGTTCTAGTAAATAAACCCACACGTGCTCACGTCAGCACAGTAATTATACTCAATGAGTCCGACAAAAAAAAAAAAATTAGACACAAAAGTAGGAGGGCTGTTTGCTGGGGGGAAGAGAGTTTTAGCAGGAATGAGAGGGCTGTGAGAAAAGAAAAGAAGAGGTAAAAATGACCAAAAGATCATTATACATGAAATATGAAATTTTCAAAGAATTAAAAAACAAAAAACCTTGACACAAGTTTTGCTATGTAACCCAAAGCAGGCCTTGACCCCAGGGAATTACAGGTCTGAGCTACCACACCCAAACTAATAGTCACATGTTGTTTACTGAGAAATATTTGTTTCCTAGGACTGCCATAACAAATTGTCATGGACTTAGGTGGGTTAAAACAACAAAAATGGGAGCATTGCAGCAAAGTGCTGAGCACAGCTGCCTTCCAAAACAAACAAACAAACGAACAAACAAACAAAAAACAGAAAGGTACTGTCTTGCAGTTCCTGAGGCCGGAAGTTCAACATCAAAGACGCAGCAGGGCCATGTTCTTTTTGAAGGGTCCAGGGTGGATCTTGTGCCTCTTTCTAACCTTTGATAATTCCTAACAGTTTGGGAGTCTCCTTGATTTCTCGGCCACCAAATCTCCCACACCAAATCTCCCCATACCCAATCTCTGCTTGTATCGTTACGTGATTTTCTCCCATCTCCTCTCTGAAGACACTGGAGACAATCCAAAATCACCTCATCCTAAATTATTTACATCTTCAAAGAAAGGCTCCAAACAAGGGTTCCATTCATAGGTCTCTCCGGAGAAACAATTTGACTCACAATGGCAGCTATAAAGCTACAAAAACGTGTGCATGTCCTCCTCCAGGATGTGGGCAAAGACTACAGAGACAGAATATATCCACACTTCCCCAGCTCCACTGGAAGACTGCTGAATCAGTAGACTCCAACTCTTGCATAAGGTGAAGGTTAAGCACATGGAGTTTCAGCTCTGGGTTTGGGAGATAAAAACAGAGTGAATACACACACACACACACACACACACATTACTTTTTAATAAACAATTAAAAAGCTCCATGCTGCCTCTGGGGGTGTAGGCTTTTAATGCCAGCACCTGGGAGACAGAGACAAGGGGAGCTCTCTGAGCTGGAGGCCAGTCTCATCTACATAGTGAGTTCTAGGATTGTCATGGCTACATAGGAAGATCTAGATGGATGGATGGATGGATGGATGGATGGATGGATGGACTAATGGAAAAAACTCCCTTACAAACAAAATCGGTCAACTAGGCTATTTGAAAGTTAAGAACTCCTATAAATCTGACAATTAATCCTTTTTTTTCTGTTTTTCTAAGAGCAAAACTCTGTTATTTGATCCATGATATTTAAATATTATTGGACCGTATGATAGTCCTTGAATGAGATAATTAGCTACCAAAATTGACCAGATGATGATGTTGGTGATAATGCTGATAATGCAACACATCTAAAGAAACACTGCTAAGAATTCAGTGGCCTTTGTTTTTATCAGAAGAAATAACTTAAAAGTAGACAAATGCATTCAAGTGTTTATCATTCCTTATATAATAAGTGCAGATAGAGATCTAGAGCTTATTTTTAAACTAAAAAAAATTTTAAGCAAGGCTCAAAATAAATATATTCATCAAGGAACAATAGTCTTGTAACAATGTTGCCGCTAGCAGAGTACCTTGGGGCGATGAGTCATCGTACTTGCTGATCTTACAAGTTCACATGTAATTACAGAGGCATGGCAGTCAGGGGGCTGGTGTGGCTGCCTCACACAGAAACCTAGCAGCAGACATCCAATAAACACAGAGAGGTTTGTACTCAAATTATGTAAGAATTACAACAACCCTACCAGGAAAAAAAAAATCTCTAGTCAAACTGTAAACTGATTTTTTCACTTCCGTTTCTGAGTCATTTATTGCAAATAGCAATCCAAAAATAAAAGCACACAATTGGGAAGGGAATCAAGCTAATTCTGTGATATATATATATATATATATATATATATATATATATTGATTTTCAGAGAAACAGGATCTACCTCCTTCCCTCCCTCTTTCCCTCTCCATATTTATACATCTGAATAGATTTGTTATATATAGTCTTTAGAGTATATGTTTATACACAGACACACACAGATACAGAGATCTAAAGACAGATTCATAGATATGCTTAAGATGTGCTTATACACCTAAAATTTAAGAAATGCTTATAGGGAATATTAAAAACTTTACTAATAATGTATCTTTTCTTTTATCTTAATTAAATTAAAACTACCAGACACAAAATTTTAGCTTACATTTGTGTTTATGTCATATAATGCATGTCCCTTTTTGCTTCTTAAAATAAAAAATAAGATCTGTAATGAAGTCTCTGCTTCCCAAAGCCCAGTTCTTACCACCTCGTCACCTTGCTTGATTCCGATGTCTAGCTGTCCCTCTTGCATCCCTTACTTCTTCATAGCCTTATTTCCTGCACTTAACTCTGGGTTTCCTGCCCAGCTGGTTCTCTGTTGGAACCTGTCACCATCAGGACCTGGTCCTCTCGGCTTCAACTGATCACCTTCAAACATTGCAAGATGCCTCCCTGTGTTTCAATGAGACGCTGAGAAAGAAAACTCTCAGTTTTCAGAAGCAAGTAGAATTACAAGATCTGAACTAACAAGACAAGCTTAAGTACGTTCAGCCATCTTCTTATGTGTTTACCTTTTTCCTGGGTAACTCTTTCCCAGGGCTTGACAGTCCAGTCACAGTGACATCTCCAGGCTGGGACCTGTGCCTTCTGGATAGTCGGCCTATGATCCCCACTTTGCCAGGCTTTGGAAACAAGTCTTACAAGTCCTTCCCTCCTGCCCTGAACCTACTAAAGAAACCTCTGCGGTTGTAGGCAAGGCTATCAAAATGCCTCCATTCCACAAAACCTGGAAATGTCAAAACTCCGGAAATGGGTGTCTAGTTTTCCCTAAACCCATAGATGCCGGCCCAGATGTAGCTTTCTTTACTATGTTGTAGGCATCACAAAATCTGCCTGTTTTCCACAGAAACCTTCCGTTTGTCACTCCTGTAACCTCATCAAGTCTGCAGCCATTGACTGCAATAAGTCTCTCTTTTCCATAACGTGCACGAAATCAAGCGTCAGCCAAACATGTTAACTTAAGCCAATGCCTATCACACCAGGAGACTTGGGAGATAGCAGGAAAAAATTCCCTGAACTTTACTCCAAGAAATATATGGAACCAGATGTTGATGCCATTCTCTAGCAATAAAGTGACTGTTCCTTTGAGACCTCTGCACTAAGAGACTAAGGATCCAAAGGAAGGCAGAGATCGGATATGCTAAAAAGCTACCTCGGGCATCCTTCTGTGAGGCTGACCCACTAGCATGAGATTGCTACAAAACAGCTACAAAATTCAGATTGAGTATCACTAGGCAGGCAGGCTCTTTGTCCTGAGACCAGCATGCTTGAATGGAAGGAGTTACTTTATAAATAATGTCTAGAGAACCGAGACTTCTAAGCACAGTTCTGAAATGGCTTAATTTTGAACATGCATGCTGGCTAAATACAGTCTTACATGTAGACAGATACATCATTGTTAAAGTGAAGAAGGAAAATCTATTAGTGAAATTAAGGAAGACAAATCCTTACCAGTCTTTGTCATGTTCAGCCTCACAGTTCTGGCCACTTGCCTTTACGTGATGGATGAAGCTGATAATAGGAGAATTACGAGCTGGGTATAAGGGCAACATTTTTCACTTGGAAAATTGAATTTGCTGAATTAGCAGCCACCAGCCTGTTGGACCAAGAGCACAGACATGCACTACTCTCAAGAACAAAAACAGCATGACAACAACTACCAGCTTTCTCTTCAATCCACTCTCCTCACAGATGAGACTAAACAGAACAGCCATTACTTCTTATCAGCACCCTTGGTGTTGTGATTTGACCCCATACAGAAAAACTGAGTTTCTATTTGCAGGAAATGACCAAGGTGCTGAAAAGAGATATTATAGGTATATATACAATCCAAAAATTCAGTATTCATATTTCAACACCCAAAGCACTAAGAGAATCTCTTTGATGTTTGAAATTAGTAACGGAAGTTATACATAACCATGGTTCATCATACATTAGCTTAATATATGACCAGAGCAGATCACCAATCAGTGTGGTACAGAACTGGAACACAGTAAGTCGGCCTGTGTACACGTTTTTGAACCTCATACATCAGTTTTGGGGGAATAGCAGAGTTAGAGTTACCAAGCAAGCTTTACCAGGCATTCAATCAAACATTAAAGGGATGGGCAAAAATGGAGAATTGGGGGAAAAAAATCATGATAGTAATCATGGAAGTTTTCAAAGTAGAAGACATAAAAATCAAAATAAAAAGACAAATACAAGTGGGGAAAATGCAGTAAATATAGCTAGCAAAAATCAATGGAGAGAGAATGCACAAATTTGTAAACAAGTCATGAATGGCACAAATAGATGCTTCACCAAAGTAGCAATGCCACTCCCAAACACACAACCATGTTAAATCCCACTTACCCAAAATAATAATAATAATAATAATAATAATAATTCTACTAAGATCTTTTTGCCTATCCAACTACCAATAATTTTTTCAACAATACTTAATTTTATGTCAGTCCTGCCAAGTCAGTAAAAAGGAGACAAAGAGAGTGAGAGTTGATGGTCATAAGGAACGTTTGAAGAGTCCTGTGATGTGGGCAGGAGGTTGTAGGGGGCTGGCTCTCATTCTCCCTCCCTGAGGCAGCGCTGTGGTCAGAAGCTCCCCCTCATTCCAATCTTTGTTCCCGTGTCAGACACTCTCCAAATGATTACAGCCCTCATCTTCCAAGCCCAAGCTTTAGCCATGCTGTACTACACTAATTTTCAGTCACTCACACTCTTCAGCCTCAGTTCCTGAGCTTGTACCTCCTTGTCTCTTACATGGAGCTGCTGACTCCTGCAGCATCTTCAGAACTTGATCCCTTTCCTGCTTATGTCATTGATATATGCTCCTTCTGTCTGCTCGAATGTCCAGTCCTGGCCTCCCCTGCCCAGTCTTGACATGCTGTAGTAAGACATTAATCTATATCATAAAGGTGACAGAGCAGCCACCATTACTGAATAGTTTCTCTGGCCTAGCATCACACATTCCTCAGTAGAGTACTCACGACCTCTGAGACCAGGGCAAAGCACTGTTTCCTGTGGGGAAGATGTGGAGGTGCCTCCCAGCCTCACATAGCCTCACATAGCCATAACATTTTGACTCCAAATTGCCCCCATGTGCTTCCCCATACACCTGGAGCTTTGATTATACACAGAATATCTGAAGGACGTGATTTTACTCACAGAATAAATCTCTATTATAACAAACAATACAAATACAATGTCTTACTGCTTTTATAGCATCTAACTAGGACAATCAAATATTTTCTGGGAATCCAGTCAATATTAAAGTAAGCAGAGCCTGATAATGATTTTTTATGGACCATTATTTTCTCTAGAAATAGGAATTGACAGATTAAAACAAAATCAAACAAGCAAAAGTCATCCCATTCCATAACATTGAATGGCCATTGACACAGGTGAGCAGTCAAACAAAATGTTATATATATGTTACATATATATATGTGGGGGGGGTCTTCTCTGTAAGCCTCAAGATGGGCACTAGAATTATAGATGAAACTCTGCACAATAACTCTCAATATAGAAAGGGTAGACACCTTCCTTGGGGCTCCCCAGAAGCCAACCCACACCCTTGTTTCAGTCCAGCTGAGAAGCTGCAGAAAAGAGAATAATTGGAGCCCCCGACCTCTTAGAGCGCCTCTTTCACAATGGGGACATTATCTTTACGCTATTTCACAAAGTCAAGTTCCCTGGAGGGGGCTGGTCAGGGCATGCGCCACTCCCAGACAGTTCCCTGCAGTGGGAGGAAAGGGTGTAAGAGAGAAACTTTACACTGAAGATTTCAGAAGGCAAGAGTTTAACAGAGCAGCGCCTCAAAAGAAGAAGAGGCACCCCGGTGACACCTCTCCCCTTCTCACTACACAAGTAATGGAAGAAAATCTCTGTGGCCTCCATTACAGCAGAGGGACAGACGGGTAAACAGTGCCATGTACACAGCCAGGAAAAATAAAGTGATGCCCTACTAGACAGGGGTCCCTGCGTGTAAATAGCAGCAGACCTTCCCCTGACCTTCTCTAAGAAGCTCAAGTTACAAGTTTGAGGTCATTGCTTCAGCAGAGGACACCAGAATTTCAAGAACCAGAGTGATCAGAGCCAGACCAAGGCACCTCCAAAGCAGCAGGTGGGTAAGTGCGTGAGAGCATGTTACCTCCTGTATCCACGTGCGCCCTCTCCCATCCTCGGTCCTCCACGGGCCAGAGCTTAAAGGGAAGGAGAGCACAGATAGTAGAGAAGCAGTGTCCTGCTTTCCTTTCCTCCTTCCTCTCTCCTTCGTCTGCTAGCCTTCTTCTCTACATTGTCCTTCTTTCTTTCCCTCTGCTCCTTTCTCCATCCCACTCCCCTTCTCTCTCCATTTCCCTCTTCTTCCACTTTTCTTCCATTTTTCCTTTCCCTCTATTTCATCCTCTGGGTCCCTCCAGCAATAGGCTGAGGGAAAAACTTTACGTTGGATGGGAGATTGGACTGATCAAGATCTTGGTGGCTGCACAGGGTTAAGGTTTAGGGATGAAAGCACAGAGGATTAGGGGTTGGGGCAGTGAAAATTTCCATATGATACTCTATTAGCTGGTGAATATCACATTGTATTTGTCAAAACCTAGAGAATGTGCAACAACACGACTGGCCTCTGAGTGTCTATGTGTCAACACAGGCTTATTGATCTGAAACATGTGCCACTCCAAGGGAGGATGCTGATTGTGAGAAAAGCTGTGCATGAGTGAGCTCAGGAGCTCTTCCTCTTGATTCTGCTATACATCCATAATTCATTTAAAACATAATAAAGTATGGCTGGAGAGAAGGCTCAGATGTTAAGAGCACTGGCCTCTCTTCCAAGGTATCCAGGTTCAATTCCCAGCACCCACATGGTAGCTCACAACCATCTGTACTCCAGTCCCAGGGCATCCAGACCCCCTCTTCTGGTCTCCACAGCTGCTGCACACATGTGGTACACAAAAATTCTTTCACACAGGAAATAAAAGTAAGTTTTTAAGATCTTAAATAATAATAATCATCATCATCATAGGTGCAGAGGAAATAATATGGTACATGGTTGGCCCTTAATTTATGTTTCCAAAATAGGTACCTTTTATGTAAAAATTAATCAAAAACAATCATTTTGTCTGGTTAACTTTAGTAAAGTGACATCAAGTAAAAAAAAAAAATGGACTGTTGCAAGGATTGATCTCAAATTAATTGTAGAAAATGAAACGAGCCAGGCTTTAAGTAGTACATGTTTTATGCTTCAATTTCTATGAAATTCTAGACAATATAAGTTCATCTCTAGTGCTGGAAAGCAGCTCAGGAGTCTGTAGAAGGAGAAGGGACAGGCAGACTCTAAAAGGCACAAGGAAGCTGGGGAGCATGTGCGCATGTGTCCATCCAATGCACGCTTCAGGCATGCACAGAGTCTTCTATTCACTTGAACCTCATTTAAAGCTCGAAATATTGAAGATGCTGTGAACAAAGATTTCACAGGAAGAGAGTGAAAAGCAGTGATGTGGGAACTAAAGTCCCTTACACGCCCCATCTGAGTCGTCGGGAGAACACACTGTACCATAGCAAGCATGTTTTCTGAACCTTCTCCAAGGCAAGCCATGTTCAAGGGCAATGTGCAGAGATGAAGAGTTAACTCTGGTTTTCTAATCATATCTGAAAACAAACAAACAAACAAACAAACAAAAAACCACTGATACAATTTCCTTTCTACACATAATACAATCAGTAGAAGCCAAGCTCCCACAAATTAAAAACTAAGGTCAAGTCAAAGAAAGAAGCCATGCTTCAGCATGGCAGGTAAACCTTAGATGGGACCTCGTGTGTGAGTCATCTTAGACCTACAGAGAGCTGTGACCCTCTGCCCAGGAGAGTGAGCCATACTGGGCTGCAGCGCAGATGAGTCACAAGAAACCTGGCCAGCTATGCCTGACGGCCTCCAACCCCCTCCTGGGAAGCTGGCCCTTTTCTTTTCTGCTCAGCTTTATTCTTTTTCTTTTCTCACTGATATTTCTTCCCAGAATCTACCCTTTTTTGAATTAGTATAATAAGAATATCCTATCTACTGCCCTATGTAAAGCACACTAAGACTCAAAAAAAAATCATTCTAACTACAAAGTGACTCTACTATATGTTTCTTACTTACAAAACTAAAATGGATTTTTCCCCCTCCACCATAAAATGGTCCAGATTCTCACAGTCTCCCATCTCAGCTTGATACCATGATTGCCATAAATAAATTTCTTACGCACTCAAACCAGTTTTGCCCTTTTCCCAGGAGGCTTTTGCAATGCTCAACATAAACCTAGCTCTCTCGTGTGATGCAATTGTGATTTAGGAAAAGCAAAGACCATCATCAATACACAGTTTCATCCGCCCACTCCAACAGCCCAATCTAACTGCAGCCAAGTCCCCAAACCCTGAAACTCCCACCCACAAGCTGCCAAACCCTCTGGTTGCCCTATCACTGGCAGATGCTACACTGCTCTGTCAGTAAAGGGTTTGTGAGAAACTGAAAAGTGTACAAAATCAAACAGAATGCAAAGACATTTTTACTGAATTCAGTGTTTTAGGCTTCTGAAATGCTTTAATGCTTCAGAATTGAGAGATTTGGGGTCTGTAGCCCCTGCTCCTTTGTGTGTGTGTGTGTGTGTGTGTGTGTGTGTGTGTGTGTGTGTGTCCCGTTACTTTTCTATCCCAAGAAATGAGAAGTAGCAGTTAGGAAAGACTTTGAACTCGATGCCATGAAACAGGTCATAGACACAGAACTCTACAAACAAGTCTGACCACTGAGCACTGACACCTGCTATGATCACTGCTTCTACATTTAAGCAATATGATGACTACTCACAGGTGGGACACAGTTCCTCTGCGGATGGGGAAGCCACACTTCACTGTCTACCACAGGTTCTAAATGGGGCTGAGCCCAAGCACTGACCTCATTCGACTGAAATGCTGTAACCACAATCACGTTGTTCCTGAAGACCTCACCGGGGTCCTTTATCCAGTCTCATGGGCCTTGTTCTAATGCACAAAGGAATCCCAATACCCTGCAACTCCATTTTCACACATGGGAAAAGTTAAGACTAGAAATTATCAACATTTGCCTCTGCCAATATAAATGTAAACATCCCATACTTCCACAGCCTTTCTGCATCCCCCAACCAGTCACTACAAACCCACTGTTGTCATGTATACTCTCCCAGGCAAGTTTTATCTCTATGCTGATAGTTCAGCTGTCCAAAATCCCTAAAACTGCTTCAAAGAGCACTTGGGTTAAACCTGATTTTTTTTCTTTCAAAAGTTACATTTAATTACATTTATTTATATTATGTATGGCTATGTATAGGTGCATGTGTGCCTTGGCATGTATGTGGAGTTCAGAGGAAATCATTTTTCTCCTTCCACCATGTAGATCCTGAGGATTGAAATCAGATCATCAGTCTTGTCATCAAGCACCTTTGCCCACTCAGCATCTTGTCAACTCCTGAACCCTAAGGCCCTAAGACTTAAGCTTGGAACTGTAGAGATGGCTCAGAGGTTAAGAGCACTGGCTGCTCTTCCAGAGGTGCTGAGTTCAGTTCCCAGCAACCACATGGTGGCTCACAACCATCTATAATAAGATCTGGTGCCTTCTTCTGGCGTGCAGATGTACATGCAGACAGACATTGTATTCATAATAAATAAATAAATAAATAAATAAATAAATAAATAGATAGATAGATAGATAGATAGATAAATATTTTTAAAGGATTACTTAAGCTCAAGCTTCTTGTCTTTCCCAACCCACTGCCTCAGATTTTGCTTCATCCAGTCCCAGACCCTCTTCCCTGACTCCTGAGCGTTGGGCCTCCCTCAATTACTGAAACATTATTGCTGCAGTCGTATATTATTTTTCCAGTTGTACCAGCATGGTATCTGACTTGTGCTGTGATAAATCAGTACAAATCCAATTACTTAAAATAGCACAATTTTATTATTTTGCATTTTTAGAAATCAAACACTCAACATGGATCTGACTTGAAGTCAGCATGCTGGTGGGACTGTATTCCATCCTGGAGGCTTTCGAAAGAACACATTTCCTTGTTTTTCCTGGCTTCCAGAGGCCACTCACATTCTTTGACTCATGGTCCCTTCTTCCTTCAGAGCCAGTGCTGGGATGCCCAGCTGTCATCGCATCCCTTTCTCTGCCTCTCTCTGCCATCGTTAAGGCCCCTATGACTACGCTGGGCCATGAGAACAGGCCATGCTAACCTCCTTGTCCTGTGTAAGTTTATCAAGACTGTTAATTCCTCTTTGCCACGTGGATGTGTTCAGATTCTAAAAGTAAGGCAGACTGCTTTGAGAAGACAGGGTGCCTTATTCTGCCCTCCACAAGGGTTATTTCTCAATTTTTCCTCTTCCTTTCAGAACGCTTAATATTTTCAGCCTGTAATTTCCTTTAGAGAGTAGAGTCTGAATTGCCTGAACTCTCAATGACTACTGGGATGAATCCTATTCTGCTCACTCCTCTCAAAAATCTGAGCAAGCCATCGGCCAGGTGATTCTTCAGCCCTTTGCAGGAACATTCCAGAGCCAGGGAGGGCTGAGGAGCCTCGAAGTACAGACAAGTGGAGCATGAGTGAAAACCAGGCATCCAAAAGGTCAGCACACACCATGTGGTTGCTAAAGCCAGCCTTGGTGCCAATCAACACAACACCTACGTGATAGAAAACATTGTGAAAACCCTTTGCACAATAAGTACAATAGAGCAACATGCATTCTGGGGGGAATAGGAAGGCCCCAATGCAGACAATTATGGAGTTATCCTTATAGAATCTTATAAACCATCTTGAAAGATTTACACATATTTTTAATCTTTGAAACAAAGACTCACAGGATATTGCAATGGTAGAATAAAGAGGTCCTTCCTCATTTTAGTTGCTAATAGTATTCTATTATGTAAATGTGCCACAATTTCTGTATCTATTCCTCAATTGAGGGGCATCTGGGTTGTTTCCAGATTCTGGCTATTACAAATAAAGTTGCCACTAACATGGTTGAGTTAATGTCCTTGTTGTATACTTGAGCATATTTTGGATATATGCCTAGGATGAAATTAGCAGGCAAATGGTGGGAACCAGAAAGACACACATGGTATATACTCACTTATAAATAGGTATTAGACATATAATATAGGATAATCATACTAAAATCTGTACATCTAAAGAAGCTAAGTAAGAAGGATGTCCCTGGGTAAGATGATTAATCCTCATTTAGAAAGGCAAAAAGAATGGACATCAGAAGAGGGTGAAAACAAGGAACAAGACAGGAGCCTACCACAGAGGGCCTCTGAAAGACTCTGCTCAGTGGGGTATTAAAGCAGATGCTGAGACTCATAGCCAAACTTTGGGCAGAGTGCAGGAAATCTTATGAAAGAAGGGGGAAATTGAAAGACCTGGAGGGGATAGGAGCTCCACAAGGAGAGCAACAGAACCAAAAAATCTGGGCACAGGGGTCTTTTCCGACACTGATACTCCAACCAAGGACCATTCATGGAGATAACCTAGAACTCCTGCTCAGATGTAGCCCATGGCAGTTCCGTGTCCAAATGGGCTCCCAAGTAAGGGGACCAGGGGCTATCTCTGACATGAACTCAGTGGCTGCTCTTTGATCACCATCCCCTGAAAGGAGGGGCAGCCTTACCAGGCCACAGAGAAAGACAGTGCTGCCAATCCTGATGAGACCTGATAGGCTAAGATCAGATGGAAGGGAAGGAGGACCTCCCTTATCAGTGGACTGGGGAAGGTGCATGGGAGGAGAAGAGGGAGGAAAGGCAGGATTGGGAGGTGATAAAGGAGTTGGCTACAGGTGGGATACAAAGTGAATAAATTGTAATAAATAAAAAAATAATTAAAAAAGAGATCCTTCTTCTTACTGTATCCTTCATCATACTGTATCCCCAAATGGTAGCATCTTACCTACTTAAAGTACGATATCAAAATCAGGAGACTAATATTTTCCCAATTTGTATGTAGAGTTCTATGCCATAATTCTTATTAAAAAATGACTGTACAAATGTATATGTCTATACAAACCACTCTTTTGGAATCCGTCACAACTGGCCACAAACTCTGTGGGACTTATAGACCTACCTTCTAGCATCCGGCTGGATTAGGTGGCTTCTGGGTACATAGCAAATCACAAGAACCCATACCAGTAATGGGAAATCAAACCACAGACTTCCCCTCCACTGCTGGGGGCTGTCAGTCCCGCTGGCACACCTGCTGAAATGGGGAACTGATCCAGGAACATCTTCACGTGGTTCTTCCCTGTATATGGAAACTGTCTCCAAAGACAACGGGCATCTCAGAGAGGGAAGACAGGAGAAATGCTAATTGTCACCCCTGTCTCCTCTAAGTCAGCCCCACAGGATGTCACAGTGTTGCCGGCTGAAAATGTCCTGGAAGACTTCTTACTTTAGTCCGATGTTTTTATTCACAGATCAGGAAGCTCAAAGTTGAGGGGATTCAGGAAAGGATGGCTCAATCACAGAGCTAGCTAGTCAGTGTTCCAGAATGGGAACCTGGGTCTTCCAAGGATGACCGACCAACACAGTTTCTAACATCCACGTTATCTACCTTGAGGTGGGTGCTCCTAAAACCTTCACAAAGTGTTGGAATTCAGCAACACGTATCTGAAGACAGGTCAGATACACAGGGCTGTGTGTAACGAACCTGAGTGAGGCCAAAGCTGATAGGCTAGCAAAGATGCTAGCGGATAATTGAGGGTGTAGCTCAGTGATTGTGGTGTGGGTGTGGCCCTGGCTCAATCTCAAGCCCTGAAAAAACAAACAATCAAAAGAAGCCTGGTGGCTTCAACTAAAATAATGATAGTAAGGAAGCAAAAAACATTCACAGTATTTGTTGAGAGGAGAAACAAAATCGGTTGGCCTCTGCCATCTCACTCATCAACTATCACCCAAAGAGGCCCTAAGCATGCAGGAATGTTCAAACCTCTTTACAACATTTTTTATTATTATTATTATTTATTACAATTGATATTCAAACTTTTAACATTGCAATGGTGTTGTCATCACAGTGTGTTGGGTTCTGCCTGGGCTCATAACTTTCCTAGAATGCATGCCATCCTGAAGGTCACTTGTTGGACACAAGAGATTGCAGGATTAGACCTAAAAATGTTACCTTGTTTTCACTATCATTATCAGGATATCCCCAACCAACAGCTGCTTAGCTGCTCCAATTGTGCTTACAAGCACACCTAATGTCCTCATGTGTTTATAGACTGAGCTTTTCCCATATGCTTAGAGAGTTTCCTGGCCAGGCGTACATCTGTAATCCAAAAACTAGGGGGGGGGGAGCTGATGCAAAAGAACCAAGAATTTGAGTGAAGCTCAGGCTACAAAGTGAGAACCTTAACAGCAACACTGAGGAAACCATAACCCAGAAAAATGAACATCACATGTTCTCTCTCATCTGTAGTCGCTAACTCCAAATCTTCAGACATGAGTATACAACCTGCAGTAACTTACATTAAACAGGAAACTCAAGGGAGTATACAGAAGAAAGAGCAGTTGAAAGGGCAAGCAGGTATCTGTGAGTTGAGGGGGGAAATGGGAAAAATAGTGGAGGGGGCTTTAGTTAGGGAAGGGAAAGAGATAAATACCAAAGAAGAGGACAAAATAAAAGTCAGAATGTCTGTAATGGTCATAGGAACTAAATTATTATCTATTTCCCTAAACTTACTTGTAATAAATCCAAATCTGTGTGTGTATATAAATGAAATTTTCCCATCTGTCCTGACAATGCTTCTGCAAAAGCCACAGGCATCTAACAAAAATCAAGATCCTAGTCACTATAAATCCCCTTTGGAGTTGCTGGTTAGGCTTATCCCAGAGATAACAAGCTATTTCTGTTGCCTTTGATTACACACCTGAGGTTGAAGGTGAGTCTCTACTGGTGAAGGCATCGCGAACTTTGAACAAATAACTTGGAGTATGAGAGCTGGATTTTGTCTGAAAGCCTTTTCCCTGAAGACTAGCTTTCATGGTAGCAGAAGTTGCCATACAAGCATCCACAAGAAGCAACCGATAGTCCTCCCAGGTATGAGGTCTATGAACTACAACATGGCACAATGATCCTAAGGGTACAGTAGAGGCACCCAGACCTTGGAGGTAACCAACAACTATTAGACTTAAGGCCACTCAACAAGATGGAGATCATGTCAGGTACTGGAAACCTAAGCAGCTATGTGGGGCTAGTGAAGTCTAAACCATCATAATTCCTAACCATATGCTAACGACTTATTCTTATACCCACAGACAAAACCATCACTGAAAGCCACAACCAGTCAAAATGCAATCAACAATCAACAAGTGACAACATGGTGACCAGTTTCAACTCATACATCTATAGTACAATTCATGAAACCTAGGGTTCAAGGATCATTGAGGATGAGGGGGTAGAAAAATTATAGAACACAGAAGAAGAAGTTTGCTATGCTTTGAGACTGTGTCTCAAAGAAATGTCAAAGAAGCTATAGCCATTAAGTTGCATCAATATTGCTGCCTAAACATGACCTGAAGAAGGAAGGCACCAATATAAACATGCTAGCATGGGAGGGGGAACTCTCATGGGGACCCAACTCTAGACATAGAGCTACAGGCAAGTAAGGAATGCTGAGAGCACAAAAAAAAAAAAAAAAGTCTCATCCAGGAAAGAGCCTCCAAAATGGTCATCCAATACAAAGCGGTCAGCCCTGAAATCATATAAATACAAATAACATTACATGGTCTAAGTAGATTGCACTTTTTCAAAATTTTTATTGATTCTTTGTGAATTTCACATCCCCAGTCCCATTCATCCTCCCATCCCTTCATATCTGCCCTCCACCCTTACAACCTTATCCCCTAAAAGAAGGAAAGAAAAAAACAAAACAAAAAGGTTTTTTTTTTTTTTTTTTTTAATGTCACTTTGGAAGCTTTGATGTGCCACAATGTGTCACAAAGTATATCCTTTTGCCCAAAGCGCTTTACTTGCAAATGCTCTGATTCCAGGCCTTTGGCTTCTGCTACACTATCAACCCTGGATCTTCACTGAGACTCCTTCCTGTTGCTGCCCTGTGTCATGGAGATCCTGCAGCTTTGGATCTGGAGGACCAGCCCCTTCAGTGCTCCAACAGTTCCTAGATGGGGTAGATGTTGGGGTGGATCAATTCAAAGCTCTGGATCTGGGCCTGGGTGGAAGCTGAGTTGGTCAGCCCACCAGCACCCCTACGCCTGTGTCACCAGGGCCAGCTCTCTCGCTTTGCTAAGGCAAGGGGCAGAGCCAGCTTTCCTGCTCTCATGACCCTGGGGCAGGCTCTCCTGTACCTGAAACCAGGGATAGATGGACTGCACTACGTGAGGGCATGCTCTTCAAGCGCTGTAGCCGGTGAGGGGCTGGACCAGCTTTCCCCAGGCTGCAGGTGGTGGGGAGCAGGAGGTGGGGAAGTGCACCTCTCCCCATCTCCTACGCTACCACATGACAGATGAGGGGTGGGACCAGTTCCCCTGTGATCACACACTAGAGCCGGCGTACATACAACCCCACCACCAGAGCCAGCTCCACTGTGATGACCAGGCAGAGGGTAGGGCCAGCTCTCCTGAGTGTGATGGCCAGTGAGGGACGGGGCCATCTCAGCACAGTGCTTGGACATCAACATGGACTCAGGAAGCAGCCCCGAAAAGGGACATTTGCATGGCCTTTGGTCTCAAACATCATCACAGACCCTGGCCGAGGTAGGACCGTGGACCCAGACATGATCCCCAGCAGCAGCATGGGCCTGGATGTCACCATGGCCCTCAGACATCAACATGATCTCAGGCAGCAGCCCAAACCACTGACATCCAGATGGCAACACAGGCCACAGCCATCAGCACAGATGCAGGCAGGGGCAACAGACCTGGACCTGGCCCTTGGCCGTAGCCCAGGCCTGTACATTGCCATGGTGCTGGGCCAGGCGGTTGCACAGGTTCCTCACATCTGTCTGTTCCTCACTGCCACCTTGTCTCCATCGTCCGCCTCTCTCCGCAGCACACAGTGCACAAGCCACTCAGCTTGCTTTCTCTCCCATCTCTCCACCGCATGCTCCCTCTTTCGCATCTATTCATGATTTGGGTGACACTTGGGTGTTTCTCTCTTCCAGCCTCCCTAAGAGAGCAGGGCCCAGGGGCAGGCACAGATTTTGGTCACATGTTTAGGGATGTGTATGTGTACAACAGCAATGGAAGAAAAAGAGTTGAGAGGTAGCAAGGGGGGTTATATGAGAGCAGTTGGAGAGAAGAAAGAGAATGTGGGAATATGTTTTTTTCTGTGGAGCAGAATGCAGCTTTGAGAAGGTGGGAGTTAATTCTACATTTATTTTTATGGTGACTTGTTCAGCACCACATTTTACTAAATGTCTTGTTTTCCTTTACTATTGTTTTCGAAAGGAAAGTTTTATTAAAATTGTTTAGTTTGAATACATAGTTTTATTGATTACTGCTTTATTTTAGAAAATTCTTGAGCTGTAACCCAAATTTTTCCTGATGCCTTCCCAAACTAAGGTGATATTCAGAGATGCTATTGAGATCAGCTGAATTGCAGACATTTCTGAGGCATTCCCATTCGAAGATTCCTTATTAATGGATGTCTTTGATTTAACTCTAACCAAAAACTGTAATAGTACTCTTAGCACATTTTCATTATATAGTGTTAGCAAGCTTAATAGCAAACAATAAATACAATAAATAAAAAAATAAATAATATATATATATACATATATATTAACCTACCTTGTTAATAGTCTGAATCTGAAGGGTTTCTGACAGGCATGGTCGGAGGGCTATTTCCCCCAGCTGGGAGGCTGTGGAATCTTGGGGATGAGACCAGGCTTGCAGAAGTACCTTACTATAGGCATGCCTTTGGAGGCTATACCCTAGCCTATGACCCCAGCTCCATGATTGAGCAGCCTCTGTCACATGCAATGGCCACCATAATAAGCTGCTCCATCATGCCTCCCCCCTCTCCCACAATGGGCTGAGCCCTCTGAAAACATGAGCCAAAATAAATCTTCCCTCCCTTAAGTTCTGTCAGGTACTATGGTCATAGCTGCTACCAGCTGATCCCTCCTCCTGGACAGCTTCCTGCCTAGATAATGGACGTGTAAACTTCTCCAGGACTTAGCTGTGCACTGGTGTGGCTCCTGATGACCCCTATGTCAACTTCGCCCTTGCTGTCCATAAGATCTACTTGTAACTCCAAGTCCACAGGGAGGGGCACAGGAAGAACTTCCTACTTTGCATGTCCAGAAAACAAAACCAAAAATAAACAAAAATGGCATCTGCCCTAGTGTTGAGGTGAGTTTCAAAGGACACACAGAATGTGTGAGGTGGACCTCATGGTAGGCTCGTGGCTCTACCTTCCATCTAAGATCCTCCAGTTCTCTGAATGAGCTGGAGTCCAACCCTGAGAGCCTAACCAGCAGCCACAGCAACCCTGCCTCTTATCTAATATCGACAGCCCTTTCCTAACACTCGCTTTCCACACTGCTCACTTTCTCTCTGACTCCTCCTAGGCTCATAACCTAAATTCCCACTGCCACCCGGAACAGTAGCTGCTGCTGAATTGCTGCTGTGGTTGCCTGGACCACAGGGTTTCTCTTGAATGAAACCCTGGATCACATGAGAGGTAGCGTGTGCTTATTCTCTTGGGCTTTGGTCTTCCCATAGAAAAAAGACTGCTATCTGTTTCCTGTGTGGTGGAAAGGGGAATGAGTTGCTATCACATGCTGCTGTATGATGAAATGCAAATTCGTGCAAGAGAAATTTGGCAAAATCCTGAAAAGCTGACTCTTATGTCTAGGTATATGCCCCAGAGAAATGAATGTGTCCATCAAAAAATATTGTTCATAGACTCTTAATTCTTGGGGGGTAGGGGTGTGGTGAGCAGGGTACACACGCACACAGAGGCCAGAGGTCAAGGTTGCTTGTTTTCTTCTATTGCTCTCCACCTTATTTTTGGAGACACGGTCTCTCACTGGACCCGGAGCTGGCCAGCTGGCTCAACTGTCTGCCCTGTAAGTCCTGGATCCCCCTTTCTTCATCTTCCCAGAACTACCCAGCTTCTCACGTAGGATACTGATTCACATTTACACAGCAACCACTTTACTGACTGAGCCACCTCCCCAGTGTCCAGAGCTACTTTAACTATAATAATAAAAACCCTAAATAGCCCAAATGTCCAACACAAAGGAAATGAAGTGCAAACTTAAGATAGAATGTTTTCCAGTATTTTTATAGTGACTAATATTCCAAAGAATATTAAGTCTCACAAATACTATTTTGAGAAAAACAAAACAAACCCAAAAGGTCCATGAAGAGATGGGTTTTTTTTCTCTTTCTTCTAATTTATTGTTTCGCAGTTTCTTTACAGATCAGTTAGAAAGCAGGGGGGAGGTGCACTTTGATAGTATTAATCCCCATTTTCCTTCTTACTCCTTTCCTCCTCCCACTAAACCTTTCTTCCCACAACTCACTCTCCTATTTTCATGTCTTGTTTGCTTGCTTGTGGCCCACTGCATTTAATTCTGTATGAGCTCGGGCAGCGGAAATGTTCTTGAACAAGGGCAGCTTAGGAGTGGCTACACACTGAGGAATATGACTCCCTTCCCCCAGCAACCATTAACTGCCAGCAGGAACTTCACAGCAGGTAACATCGCTCTAGTGACTACCTCTGGGGGACAGGAGTGGCCACTCAAAAGGACTAGGATGTGAGGGAACTCCCTGAAATGACAGAAATGCCCTATATCGTGACCTGAGTGGCGTTGGTGTGAAAAGTTATCAAATGGCACGCTTTCCAGTTTGTGTGTTTTACTCTCTATAGATCAATAGGTGAACGCTAGATGGTTAAATGAGTAAAACATGTAGGATTGTTCATTTCCTGTGAATCAGACACAGCTACTAGGTACATTACGTGGTTGCAGTTTTCACACCATGCCTTTTGAATCAATTCTTGCCTGTTGAACATTTTCATTACTAATTCAGTGATGAATTCCAGGGGGGTCCCCTGATCTACATATATTTACATTTGTTCTGTAAACCATGGGGAGAATTTTTCCCCTTATGCCTGACCTCAGACACACTTTCTGGATGGGCGTGGGTGGTAGGGGTTTGTGGTATATCATGTCTGGTGTGTGTGTGTGTGTGTGTGTGTGTGTGTGTGTGTGTGTGTAGTTGTGCATGGAGGACAAAGATTAATGCTGGGCATCTTTCTCTGAACTCTCTACCCTACTTTTCGAGGCAGAGCCTCTCTGTTTTGTCTAGAATGTCTGGCCATCAAGCCCTGGAGGCAGGCTGTCTCAGTCCTCCCTCTACCCACAACAGTCCCGACAGGCGCTGGCATGGCAGACACACACTGCCAAGCCCAGATTTTGAGAGAGTGCTGAGGTTCCAAAACTCAGATCCTCATGCTCTGGGCAGCAAGCACCTTACCCACTGACCCAACTCCCGGACCCCCAGCGTCCCTCTCCAAATGACCTTCCAGACACTTGAGTGAAACACATGTACACATTTTGGTCATACACAATAATGGGTATTATTCTGCTATTTTCAGCCCTGCATGCACAGCACATTGACCACATCCATGACTCCTGCTGCCCTTCCCTGTCATGTTCACTCTGCTTGGGCCCTTTCCTCTCCTAAAATAGTCCCCTTTCAACTTTCAACTCTTTTCTTTTCTTTATTTTTTTAAGTCTAGCTTCTGTGTATAAGAGGAAATAAGCCATGTCTGTCTAAATCTGGCTTTTTTTTCTTTTTAATATGATAACCCCTGGTTCTATCCATTTTTCTTGCAAACGATATAATTTCAGACTTCATTATAGCTGAATATAACCCCACTTTCTATATAGTCCAGTTCTTCCTAATCCATTCCTCTGTCGACAGACACCTAAGCTGGTCATGGCCAGTACAGCTGCATGAAACATGAGTGGGCAGGGACCTCTGTCATATGCTCACTTAGATTAAGTTGCTTTCATAAGAAGTAAATTTTTTCATCACATCTCAGCATCTTGGCTGAGTATGAATATTGTCTGAAACAAAATATTCAGGGTTGATAGGAGCAAGAGAACTAAGGAGGGGGTAAATACGAGCAGAGTACAGTGATACATTTAATGATACACATGCATGAATGGGAAAACCCATTAGTTTGTACACTAGGGTGGTGGTTTGGATAGGTTTGGCCTCCATAGACTTGTGCGTTGAATGCTTGGCCTGTAGGGTGTGGCACTATTAGGAGGTGTGGCCTTGTTAGAAGAAGTTTGTCACCGTGAAGATGGAGCTTGGAGGTCTCAAATGCTCAATGTGAAACAATTCCAGGCTCCTCGTGAAGATGGAGCTTGGAGGTCTCAAATGCTCAATGTGAAACAATTCCAGGCTCCTCCTGGCTGCCTTCAGATCAAGATATACAACTCTCTGCTCCTCCAGCACCATGTCTGCCTGGACTCTGCTGTGCTCCCCACCAGGATGATAATGAACTAAACCTCTGAAACATAAGCCAGCCCCAATTAAATGTTGGCCTTTATAAGAGTCGCTTTGGTCATGGTGTCTCTTCACAGCAATAAAACCCTAACCAAGACAACTAGCAAAAACAAATACTGCTATAATTAAAGTATACTTCAGAAGCCATGCCTGCCTGGCATGTTTCTCTCCATGCCTGGCTTATTTCATAATAGTACCCTCCTAGTTCACTCATGTTGCAAATGACAGACTTTCTTTTTTTAAAAATGAATAGTATTCTATTGTATGTGTATCACATTTTCTTTATCCATCCATTTATGATGGACATCTAGGCTGCCTCTGTGTCTTGGCTATTAGGAATAATGTTTCGGTGTTCCTCTCCTCTTCCCTAGGGCAGCCTCTGGGCCACCCAGTGACCCTCAGTCGGTCTTAAATCACTGCCTCCATTTCACCTTCAATATCTGCAAGCCCGTTCACAAGTGAGCCACAGTTAATGTAACTCCAACAATGACGAAATACCCGCACTTAGTAGTCACAGCCTCTTCTTTCCATCCACAAAAGAAATTCTGCCACTGTCTGATGGTCGCTGACCCCATTCATCACCCAGCCTACCCTAAATGGCCCTCAAAATGGAGTATTTTGTGCCATCCAGTAAAATAAGGACAGTTTGATGTAGATGGGACATTAGGCCAAAAGGCTTGTGAAGCCGCACACTAGAAAGGAAGAAAACTGTCAGCCTGGAAACAGATTCAGAAAAAGGAAAACCAAGGAGAAAGAAGAGAAGCTGCACCCGAGTGTCTGAAGGCAATGTTGAATAAGGAAGTCGTTATAATTGCTCTGAAATGCATTTCCTTTTTCTCCTCTGATATCTTTATTGATTCATTAGGTGCACTTTCTGTCCTCCTGACTCTGACATTCCTATTATTAAAATGTACATGTTTTGATACATAAATAATTGTATATACCTATAGAGCACAGACAGTGTTGTAATAATGCTTATATTATGTAGTGATCAAATCAAGCTAACCAACAAATCTGCCACAACCACACTTGGGGTTTTCTCGCGAAAACATTTAAAATTTTCCATTTTTGTCATTTTGAAATACACAAAATAATATCATAGTTACTGTTGTGTATAACAGATCGCTGAAGTGCATTCCTCCTATCTACTGAAACTTTGTACTCTTTGACCAACACAGCCCTTTCTCTATTAGCTCTTCCCCCGCCAGCGCAGTCCCTGATAAGCACCACTAAACCCTTTCAATGAGTTCAACTTCTTTTTTTAGTTTCACGTTTTCATATTTTTAATTTATTTTTTATTTATTACAATGTATTCACTTTGCAACCCAGCTGTAGCCCCCCCTCCTTTTCTTCTCATGCCCCTTCCCCAGTCCACTGATAGGAGAGGTCCTCCTCCCCTTCCATCTGAACCTAGCTTATCAGGTCTCATCAAGAGTGGCTGCATTGTCTTCCTCTGTAGTCTGGTAAGGCTGCTCCCCCTTCAGGGGGAGGTGATCAAAGATCACATCAGAGACAGCCCCTGTTCCCCTTACTAGGGAGCTCATTTGGACACTGAGCTACATCTGTGCAGAGGTTCTAGGTTATCACCATGAATTGTCCTTGGTTAGAGTATCAGTCTCAGAAAAGACCACTGGATCCACATTTTTTGGTTCTGTTGCTCTCCTTTTCCCTCCAGGTCTTTCTGTCTCTCCCTTCTTTCATAATATTCCCTGCACTCTGCCCAAAGTTTAGCTATGAGTCTCAGCATCTCCTTTAAGGGCCTGTTGGGTAGAATCTTTCAGAGGCCCTCTATGGTAGGCTGTTGACGTGTTCCCTGTTTTCTCCATCTTCCAAGATCTATTCATTTGCCTTTCTGAATGAGTATTGAGCTTCTTATACAGGGTTCTCCTTCTTGCTTAACTTTTTTAGGTGTACAGATTTTAGTATGTTTATCTTTTATTATATGTCTAATATCTACTTATAAGTGAGTATATGAGTGTCTTTCTGCTTCTAAGATACCCCACACAGCATGATCTTTTCTAGGTCGTACCATTTGTCTGCAAATTTCATGCTTTCCTTGTTTTTAATTGCTGAGTAGTATTCCATTGTGTAAATGTACCACAATTTCTGTATGTATTCCTCAACTGAGGGACATATGGGTTGTTTCCAGATTCTGGCTGTTATGGATAAAGCTGCTTTGAACATGGTTGAGCAAATATCCTTGTTATATACTTAAACATATTTTGGATATATGCCTTTTTAGGTTATACATACAAATGTAGTATTTGCCTTTCTATAACTACATTGTTTAACTTAACATCATGTCCTCTACCTTCACTCATGATGTAAATAATAGGCTTTTAAAATAAATAGTATTCTATTGTAATCACCTTTTGATTGTTTTTTGTTGCTGTTTGTTGTTTGGTTATTTTCACAATTTATTCATTATATATCCGAAATGAAGTTCCCTCCCTCAATTCCCCCCAGTCCCACCCTCCCTTCCTCTTCTCCTCTATCTCCTCCTCCTAGTCCACTGAAAGGGAGAGTTCTCCACCATTGCCATCTGCCACATTTTGACTTTTTTAAGTATATATATGCACACATGTGTATAGCTGCTACCTGTAGAGGCCAGAATGGGGTACCAGATCCCCCGGTGGGAACTGAACTCCAGCCATCTAGATGAACACCAATCACTTGTAACTGCTGAGCCATCTCTCCAGCCTTGGGCATCACAATTTCCCTATCCATTCATGTTACAATGGACATCTAGGTTGCTTCTGTGTCTTCGCTGTTGTCAATAATGCTGCAATGAACATGGAAGTGCAGATAACTCTTCACTGTACTGTTTACTACCTGGATGACCAACCAATGACAACCGTTCTCAGTGTGTGGATTCATAAAGATGAGCTTTAAGAGCAATCTACTGGATGTAGAGAATTACAGCTGGACCTTAGGCAAAGCTTCAGGAATCCTGAGGAACAGGGGAGGAAGAATTTTAGGAGCCACAGGAGTCAAGGGCACCACAAGAAAATCCACAGAATCAACTAACCTGAGCCCACAGGGGGTCAAAGAGACTGAACCACCAACTAGGGAGTCTGTATGGGACTCACTCAGGCCCTCTGCACATACATTACATTTGTGTAGCATGGTTGTCTTGTGGGACTTGTAAGAGTGAGCAGTAGCTGTCTCTGACTCTGTTACCTGCCTCTGGGACCCTTTGTTCCTACTGGGTTGCCTTGTCTAGCCTTAATAAGACAGGAGGTCTTATTGTAATTTGATATAACAGTTGATACCCTTGGGAAGCCTGCCCTTTTCTAAAGAGAAATAAAAGAGGATTTGGTGGTGTGGGGGACAGGAGATGGACTGGAAGGAGAGGATGGAGGGGAAACTGCAGTCAGGATGTAAAATAAATAAATAAATAAATAATCTGCTGGCCAAGAAATACTTCTTTAAAAACAAAGATAATTAGTGCCCCAAAGCAGTTTCTAAAATACGGCACCTTCCCTACTAATTTAAAATTTATAAGTTCATTTTCTGCTAATATGCTATCCACACTTGTGACTGTTTCTACATCTGATTCTATTCCTGTGATTCAGAGAACAAGTTCCCACACTTTATTACATGTCTTGATAACTCACAATGCAGACCTCCCTCGACTGCTTTTAAAAATCCTTTTCCTTAGGCAAACGGAAGAGACTTTGGAAGAGGGAGAAAACAGGGAACAGGTCAAAAGCCTACCACAGACAGCCTCTGAAAGACTCTACTCAGCAGATTATCAAAGCAGATGCTGAGACTCATAGCCAAACTTTGGACAGAGTGCAGGGAATCTTATAAAAGAAGGGGGAGACAGAAAGACCTGGAGGGAACTGGAGCTCCACAAGGAGAGCAACAGAACCAAAAAATCTGGGCCCAGGGGTCTTTTCTGACACTGATAATCCAACCAAGGACTAGGCATGGAGATAACCTAGAACCCCTGCACAGATGTAGCCCATGGCAGCTTAGTCTCCAAGTGGGTTCCCTAGTAAGGGGAACAGGGATTGTCTCTGACATGAACTCAGTGGCTGGCTCTTTGATCACCTCCCCCTAAGCAGTGGGGCAGCCTTACCAGGCCACAGAGGAAGACAATGCAGCCAGTCCTGATGAGACCTGATAGGCTAGGGTCAGAGGGAAGGGGAGGAGGACCTATCCTATCCATGGACTGGGGAAGGGGCATGGGAGGAGAAGAAGGAAGGAGGATGGATTGGGAGAGGATGAGGGAGGGGTCTACAGGTGGGATACGAAGTGAATAAATTGTAATAAATTAAAATTTAAAAAAATAAAATTCAAAACAAAAAAAATCCTTTTTCTTAGATAGATTTGAATGTTTGTAGTTCCACCTAAACTTTGGAATCACACCATTAGATTCCTAAAACCTACCTTGAAGCTTGTTTGAATTTATTGAATGTTTGGAAGAGAATTATATTTTGGCAATTTTGTACCTTTTTATTCAAAGCTATGTTCTGTCCTTCCAGTTGCCTAAATCTTCTCATCTCTCAAAAAAGTTTTCTTGATTTTTCTCATATTCTTCAGTACATTTCTTATTAATTCTCAGGGATTTGTTTATTTGTTTGTTTGTTTGAGACAGGGTTTCTCTGTGTAGCCTTGGCTGTCCTGGACTCACTTTGTAGACCAGGCTGGCCTTGAGCCCACAGAGATCCACCTGCCTCTGCCTCCCCAAGTGCTGGGAATATAGGCATCTGCCACCATGCCTGGCACAGATTTTGTATTTTTAATTGTGATTATGAAAGGGATATTTTTCTATCATCTTTTCTATAAATTAGCCTGTATTGGTTTCTAATGTTTCATAATGTTATTACGAACACATGTGTATATACATACATGCATGCCTATATGCATGTATATGTATCTGTGTAAACATGGATGTCAGTAACACATACACTCTCTTTCACAGCTTTTCATTTGATTTCCTTCGTATTTTCTTAATATTTTCCAGGTGATGATTTCTGTCTCTTCGTTCCCAAAGCTTATTCTTAGTTCAAAACCATAGCCAAGAACTCACCTGATAATGTGAAATATTCCAGTAATATTTGGCACTTTTAATGGAATATACCTTAAATGCGAACATTAAATAAAATCTTTACTCTTAGTTTCTCATGAATGAGCTTTAATGGGTCAAAAAAAAAAAAATCTATTCCCAGCCCCTTCTTCGTGGAGCTTACGCTACAATGAGTAGCATATTTCACTAAGTACCTGTCTTGCTCCTCTTTTAGTAGTAATGAATGTTAAATTATCAAAAATTCCTGAAAAAGGCCTATGATGGTAGATCAGTTATTTTAGTCTAGCGCATGAACGGGTTTTCTAATATTCCGGTGGCCTATTTGCACTATTTTCATAAGCATAGGTGAGCTTGATACATTTGTGTATGACAGCATACTAGTTTAATGATATTTATAAGCCAAATTATACAACTTCAAAGAGTGAATTGAGCTCAATATGGTGGCATGTGACTTTTGTTTTTATTTTTTTATTATTGTTTTTTACAATTTGTCCAATTTATATCCTGATTGTAGCCCCCTCCCTCAAGTCCTCCCAGTCCCACCCTCCCTACCTCTTCTCCCTCCCCCCATCCCCTTCCCCTCGTCCTCTAAAAGGGGGAGTTCTCCTTCCCTGCCATCTGCCTTGATAAGACTAGCTTATCAAGTCTCATCAGGATGGCCTGGATCATCTTCCTTTGTGGCCTGGCAAGACCGCATCTCCAGGGGGAAGTGATCAAAGAGCAGTCAACCAAGTTCATGACGGAGGCAGCCCCTGCTCCCCTTATTCTAGAACCCACATGGAGACTTAGCTGACAATTGGCTACATCTAAGCAGGGGGTCTATGTTCTCCCCGTGCATGGTCCTTGGTTGGTGCATCAGTCTCTGCAGGACCCCTGGGCTCAGATTTGTTAGCTTTGTTGTTCTCCTTGTGGAGCTTCTGTCCCCTCTGTGTCCTTCTATCCTTCCTCCTCCCCACGCCCCATTCCCCATTCCCCACTCCCCACTTCTTCCATAAGACTCCCTGCATTCTGCCCAAAGTTTGGCTGAGTCTCAGAATCTGCTTTGATCCCCTCTTGGGTGGAGCCTTTCAGAGGACCCTCTATAGTAGGCTCCCATCCGGTTGCCTCTCTTCCACCACTTCTGGTGTCTATCCTGTTTGCCATTCTGGATGAGATTTAAGCATCCTCCCTAGGGTCCTCCTGGTTGTTTAGCTTCTTTAGGTCTGTAGATTTTAGTACAGTTATCCCATATTATATGGCTAATATCTGTTTATAAGTGAGTATATACACTATTAATCCTAGCACTTGGGAGGCAGAAGCGGGCAAACCTCTTAGTTCCAGGCCTATATGGTCTACAGAGCTAGTTTCAGGACAGCCGGAGCTACACAGAGGGACCCTGTCAGGAAAAAAAAAAAGTGAATTGAGAAGAATTCTATGTATTTCTAATATCAAAAGTATTTCCTTTAAAAGAGATCCTTAGTTCTTGAACATCTCCAGGCACTTGACATAAACTCATTCATCTAATGCTTTCTGGGTGGAATAGACCTTTCAAAAAATAATTGGCCATTTTTCATGATTTCTTGGATGGTTCCTGTTGTTCACAGGCTTTCTTTAATTACTTGTACATAGTTTCTTTTTATTTTGGAAAATCACATCTTATCACGATTTTCCCAGCCCTTAATTACAGATATGTGCCATGTCTTCTCACTTATGTCTGTAGTGCCATGGCCCTTCCAAGTTCATTGCTATGTCCATCTATCTCTCTTCCTTGATTTTCCTGGGGGAGGGGAATGTCAAATGTTTCCTTTTAGTATAACAAATGGACATATTATCCATTCTCTGTAGGTTTGCCAGCTCAGTAATTTTTGTCTTTAATTATATTAGTTCCCATTTCCTAATCCTCAGCATTATTCACAGTTATATTGTTTCTTCATCCATTCTTCTCATTTTTCATATGTAATGGTAAGAAATCTGCTCTGAATTCTGCTTGTGGCACACTATAAGGATTTTTTTTTCTATTCTTATAACGTGGTCAGAGACGCTGTTGTGTAAATTTACTGCTTTGAGACATTTCCTATTTGGCTCAGTGTACATAGTTTGTAAATGTTTAATGTGGACATTAGGAAAGAGCTCATATTGCCCTTCATTGGGCCTAAATTTTATATATAACCTTTTCAGAGACCCTTATATATGAGAATTATATTTACATAATTTCCCACATTTTTCTCAAGCCCTGCAACACCTCCTATGAGCTCCAACGTGTTTTGCAATTTCATATTCCCACCAATAGTTTCTCCACAGCCACACCAATTTATAGTACAGCTTTTTAATTTTAGCATTTTATTTTGATGAAATATTGTCTCATTGTGATTTATATTTTCCAAAGGACAAAAGTATTGAGCATCCCCATGTGGTTATTGACTGTTTGTTTGTCTTCCTTCCTGAGAAATCTGTTAAAATTTTGGCTCGTTTTTAATAGTTTGTCTATGTATTGTTGATTTGTAGAAGTGTTTTTCACTATACACATAAGGCCTTCTTCAGGTCAGAGACGTGCACTGCAAATATTTCCTCCCATGCTATTTTACTTAGTAGCATCGATGAAGAAAAGTTTAAATTACAACTCATCGATCTTTTCTTTTAGTTTGGTGCCACTTATACCTTTGCAAAGAAACCTTCAGCTTCCTCAAATTTGTGAAAATATTCTCCTGCATTTTCTTCTAGAGGCTTTACAGTTTAAATTTTATGTCTAAGTCGGTGATGCATCTCTAAATATTTCATGGTGTTGTCTTATGCAGACTTGCAGTCTTGTCTTTTCCAATTATTCATCAACGATCTATAAACATACAATCAATTCTAGATGTATTTATTCAATTTTATGTTCATGGGTGTTTTGCCTGCGTGCGTGCGTGTGTGTGTGTGTGTGTGTGTGTGTGTGTGTGTGTGTGTGTGCTGTGTTCACGCCTGGTACTGGAAGTGATCAGAAGAGGGTGTTGGGTCACCTTGAGGAGTTACAGATGGTTGTGAGCCACCATGTGGCTCCTGGGTACTGAACAAGAGCAACAAGGACTCAACCAATGAGCCGCCTCTCCAACCCCAAGATCAAATTTTACATATTAACCTTGTGTTGAGTGTAGTTTTTTTTTTTTCTAAATTAACCTATTAATCCTAATTGTTCTGTGGCTTCTTTAAGATTTTCTGTGTAAAAACTTGATTCTATTTGGAATTGAAGATTCGGGGTCTCCTTTCCCTCACTCGCTAAGAGAAAAATAGCCAAGACCTTTAGTGCAGTCAAACAGAAGTGGGCAGAGAGGACATCCACAGGTCATGCTCAGTCATGAGGGAAAAGTTCCATTTTTTCAGTGTCAAGTGTGATTCCACTATAGGGATTTTGTAGGCTAAATGTCTATTCCTAGCTTGAGGAGTCAAGAAGTGTTGAATTGTGTACAAAATGTCTCTGAACTTGGGAGAATTGCATGTCATCATGAGAAATACAGTAATTGTATTTTATATTAACAATCTCAAATTTCTGATTAGGGTTATTAGATATGACCTGCTAAAGTTGCGTGAAGAATTAATTTTTTAAAAAATGATCAAAACTAAATACTTAAAATTGCAATTAATTTTTTTTTAAGATTTCTGTCTTTTAGTTATGTGTATATGTTGGGGAGGATATATACATTTGAATATAGGCACCCAGACTCTAGAAGAGAGTACTGGAGCCCCTGGAGCTGGAGTTTCAGACATTGGTGAGCTGCCCAATGTGGGGGCTGGGAGCCGAACTCAGGTCCTCTTGAAAGCAGTATGTGATCTTAATTGCTGGGCCCTCTCTATAGTCCCTGCATTAAGGATTTCTATGTTTATAATCAAAAGGAACATTGACACTTAAAATTTATTTTTCTTGGATTGTCATAACTGAGTAATACTTGACTCATTAAGCAGACTCCTCTATTTTCAAATTTGCTTAACATTCATTTTATTGTTAAAATGTTCAGCTGTGTTTGCCTGATAAACATTCTCATGCAAATTAAAGATTTAGCCATAAACCCCAGTTTTTAAAAGATACAGTGCTATTTTCTATTCCGCTTTTCATTGACTTTCGTTAGAGAGTTGTGATTAGCCAGATATGGTGGCACATACCTGTATTCCCAGCACTCTAGAAGGCACAGGCAGGCAGATCAATGTGAGTTCAAGACCAGCTTGGTCAACAAAGCAAGTCCAGGACAGCCACGGCTACACAGAGAAACCCTGTCGCGAAAAACCATGTAAAAAAAATGCAAATAGATCCATATTTATCACCCTGCAAAAAACTAAAGTTTAAGTGCATCTAAGACCTCAACATAAAATAGACACACTAAATCTTTTAGAAGAAAAAGTGGGGAAGAGCCCTGAACTCTGGCACAGGAGACAACTTCCTGAACAGAAAACTAATAGCACAGGCTCTAAAATCAACAATCAATAAATGGGACCTCATGAAACTGAAAAGCTTCTGTAAAGCAAAGGACACTGTCATCAGAACAAAACAGCAGCCTACAGACTAGGAAAGGATCTTCACCAACCCTATATCTAACAGAGGGCTAATCTCCAGAATATATATATAACTAAAAAAGAACTAAAAAAGTTAAACACCAAAAAATGAAATAATCCAATTAAAAAATGGGGTACAGAGCTAAACAGAGAATTCTCAATAGAGGGATATCGAATGGCAGAGAAACACTTAAAGAAATGCTCAACATCCTTAGTCATCAGGGAAATGCAAATCAAAATAGCCCTGAGATTTCACCTTACACCCATCAGAATGGCTAAGATCAAAAACTCAAGTGACAATACATGCTGGAGAAGGTATGGAGAAAGGGGAACCCTCCTCCATTGATGGTAGGAATGAAACTTGTACAACCACTTTGGAAATCAATCTGGCTCTTTCTCAGACAATTAGAGACAGTGCTACCTCAAGATCCAGCTACACCCTCCTAGGCATATATCCAAAAGATGCTCAAGTACACAATAAGGACATTTGCTCAACCATGTTCATAGCAGCTTTATCCATAACAGCCAGAATCTGGAAACAACCCAGATGTCCCTCAGTTGAGGAATGGATACAGAAATTGTGGTACATTTACACAATGGAATACTACTCAGCAATTAAAAACAAAGAAATCATGAAATCTGCAGGCAAATGGTGGGACCTATAAAAGATCATCTTCAGTGAGGTATCCCAGGAGCAGAAAGACACACACGATATGTACTTACTTATAAGTGGATATTAGACATATAATATAGGATAAACATACTAAAATCTGTGCACCTAAAGAAGCTAAGCAAGAAGGAGGACTCTGGGTAAGATGATCAATCCTCATTCAGAAAGGTGAACAAGATGGACATCAGAAGAGAGGAGAAAACAGGGAACACTTCAACAGCCTACCACAGAGGGCCTCTGAAAGACTCTACCCAGCAGGGTATCAGAGCAGATTCTGAGACTCATAGCCAAACTTTGGGCAGAGTGTAGGGAATCTTATGAAAGAAGGGGGAGACAGAAAGATCTAGAGGGACAGGAGCTCCACAAGGAGAGCAACAGAACCAAAAAATCTGGGCAAAGGGGTCTTTTCTGAGACTAATACTCCAACCAAGATCATTCGCGGAGATAACCTAGAACGTTTTACAGATGTAGCCCATGACAGCTCAGTGTCCAAGTGGGTTTCCTAATAAGGGGAATAGCCACTGACATGAACTCAGTAGCTGGCTCTTTGATCATCTCCCCCTGAGGGGGGAGCAGCCTTACCAGTCCACAGAGGAAGACCATTCTGCCAGTTCTGATAAGACCTGATAGGCTAGGGTCAGAGGGAAGAAGAGAAGGACCTCTCTTATCAGTGTACTCGGGAAGGGGCATGGGAGGAGAAAAGAGAGGGGGTTGGGATTGGGAGGGGATAAGGGAGGGGGCTATAGCTAGGATACAAAGTAAAAAAAGACTGTAATTAATAAAAATAAGTAAAATTTTAAAAAATTTAAATGAGAATTAGAGTGGGTGATGTAATCCAGATGTCACAAATCATCAAGAGCTCTGTGGTTAATAATAAGGGACTGGAAAGATAGGTAAAGGAGAGGGTGGAGGGCAGTGAGAGGAAGAAAACGAGATCCAAATAAAGTTAAATTATAATTGCTTTCCCAGCTTGACCTTACCACATGTTGGCATGCAGTTCTTTCAAATATATCACAATAAAAAGTTATGATATTTGCAAAAACATGTTGTGATTAAAGATATTGGAAAATATTCATTTTGTTGAATTCGTCACTATAAAATGTTCACAACATTCCTTTATCCCTTGAATGTTAGGATGTCCCATTAGTATACTCCTATTGTACTGCTGAAGTTAGCCATTTCTGTCTTCTTTCCTGCAGTGTTCCTAGGCAGTGACCAAGTTCATTACATTCTTCAAAGAACATATCTTGTACTTTGTTAATCTCTGTTAACTATCTCTTCTCTGTGTGTCTAGTTTCTGCCCTCTTTACTTACTTTGGGCTTAATTCAATCACCTTTATCCACGTTCTTAGGGTCTAGAGACAGAACAGGCAGCGAACAGATCTGTATGTGAACACAACAGCCGGGATGTCATTTTCACTTGAGTCTTAGAAGCCAAACTCCAGGCTGCAGGCACACATGCTCACACTGGATGTTTAATCTCTGGAAGTGGGCATGCTCTATCTTTGAACAAAGACTGAGTGTTTCTGCATGTTGCAATACAGTAACTGAGATTCAGAACCAATCAAAGTTTTGAAGGACCACACTGAGCATGCCCAGCTGTCAATGGATACATCATTGTAGCCCAGTCTGGACTGGACAAAGGTAAGGTACGAATGTTTGAGTTTGTTTCTTCACATTTCCAAAGGCTTTACAAAAACAAAACAAAACAATAAAAAAAAAAAAAACTCAAAAACCTGCAGACGTGTTCAAGAAGGTCCCAGGATCAAGTCTACATGAAACTAAGGTCTTCAGGCTTCAACAAAATGAGAATGTTGACGTTGGTAGCTATGGCTATAATTTTGTTTTGTTTTGTTTGGCACATTGTTCAACAAGTAATATCAACCATTATGAAGTAATTAAAATCTAAAACTATATTTGTAATGATGGGAACTATATTTGTAATGTACTTAATGTATGACTTCTACATTAAGGTTGGAAGACAGTGAAGGGACAAGGTTTCTTGATGGTTTACGGTGTGAGCAAGAGATAAATAACCCTTCAAAGTCTGCAGTCTACAGAACACATGATTTCCATCCTCTTCACCTAGAAAGTACACTGGAGAATTAACTTGGATCCTCAGTTGTCCTCTACTTCCTCCAATTATTTCCACCGTGTAGGTCTCTTCCAATGCATTACTTTCCCTTGTGGCCTTAACTAGGCAGAGACTTTCCCACTGTGAAGTAATGCAAACTGCAGAAGATCTTGGGGGAGCAAGGCCAGGCTCCAGTCTGGAGCTCTTCAGCATTCTCTCCACTACATGGGGTAATCACACGACTGTAGAAGATGAGAAACCTCTAAGGATAGGGGTTTCATAAAAGAAAAAATTAAAGCAAGGTAGATTTTATGCTGAGATACAGAATCTGTGTGTTGTGCTTCTTCTATTCTTTTGAAATTATTTATTGAATGTCTATACACACAAGGTATTATGCAGGAAGAAAAGAGGAAACCGTGGATACAAGAGACAGAAGAAAGCAAACAGTTATGAATGGAGAAGGTGGGAATGGAGACCAAAAATTCAGGAGCTGGAGCATCTCCTTGTTACTAAAAATACTGCATGTTCTTGGGCCCTTGAGTAAAAGATTAAAGAAGTAGTTGTGCTAGACCTACAGAGGAGAGGGAGAAGTGTGTGTGTGTGTGTGTGTGTGTGTGTGTGTGTGTGTGTGTGGCAGGTTTTGGAGAAGATGAGGGAGCATAAGGAGAATACCTCAATTTCTGCCCAATAGAAGTGGGAGGGTGGAATCGCTGATGTTCCAAAGCTAAGAATGGAAAAATGGAAATTATTTTCTTCACCCATGTGGTTTGCACAACATCCTCCAACAGAAGACTCCCACTTGGGCCCTAAAGTTGGAAAAAATCTGGGGATTTGGGGAAGGGGGGACAGAGCAATAAGGCTTTGGCAGGATGTGGCAGGTGTTCAGGCTAAGAGACCAACTCTTTTTTATTTTTTTTTCTATTTTCTTTATTTTTTATTTTTATTAATTACAGTTTATTCACTTTGTATCCCAGCTGTAGCCCCCTCTCCCATCTCCTCCTAATCCCAACCCCCCCTCTTGTTTCTCCTATGACCCTCTCCCAGTCCAATGATAGGGGAGGACCTCCTCCCCTTCCATCTGACCCTAGTCTATCAGGCCTCATCAGGACTGGCTTCTTTGTCTTCCTCTGTGAACTGGTAAGGCTGCTCTTAAAGGGAGACTCACATAAGAAACTCTGCAGGCTAATTAGCCATTAGCATTAGGAACCTAATTAATGTTATTACTTAAAGTATAGAGATGCATTTCTCACATAACTTCTTAGGGAAAGACAGCAGGAGAATGAAGTAGAGAAAGTTGAAGAACACTTGCGAAAACTCCCTAGCCAACACTGTATCTCCAGGATGACTGAGATTCACTTTATTTCAGAGGGTCGGAACCTAACTTTCTGGAGTCATCTCATTGCAACCATAGGCTCCTCTACAGCGTGGTAACCAGAATGAGGACTCGAAGGGGGAACTGCTCACTCTAGGCCCACACGAGTCACTTAGGTGACATAAACTGTGTCCTATGTCCTGTTCAGACCCCCACACCACAATGCCTACTTCAGAGCTGTACCAACAAAGATTAAGATGCTGCTTACATATTAGGTGTTCTACAAAGACAGCTGATGCCATTAGTAACTCTTAGCTATTGTTTTAGATAAATCAATTCCTTAAAAGAAAAACAGCTCACATTCAATTCAACTTTATTGAGCCTTAATGACATCTTAAGCCTGAGTTAGGTAGCAGATGATGGAGATGACTTGGTTTCCACCCTCAAGTCTACAGAATTTAAAACTCCTTTACATTGCTCCTCTAGCCAAAATCCTATAAAGTTTCACATTGCTTTAGAAGTCTGACAGCTCTGGCCTGCACAGGCAGCCTGTCGTAATTCCATCCTTATCTATCTTTATCTTTAGCCACTTTCCCAGTTCACACTCCAGACTCAGGTATCCGTGTTTTTCAAGCCTGTTGTACATTTTTGCACTTCCATGACCAACTCTACTGTGCCCGTCTATAACCTGGCCTTCCTCCATCTCCAATATTCAAGTCCATTCTCTCCTCCCCCACCCCGTCATCTTTCTCCACACCCCTTCTCTCCCTCCTTCCCACCCTCTGATTTCTCATGCCCTTGCTTCCGCAGAGCCCGGCACACACCCTGCACCTGTGATATGGTACTGAAACTGCCTGCTTACTTGCCTCGATTATTCTGTGAGCTTCTTAGTGGTTCCTTACCCAATCTCCCATAATAAATGCACAGTAAATACTCAGGATGGGTGTAAAATGGATGAGGAGATTAAGACCAGTGTTCTAACAGAGTATGACTTCATGAAAAAGTACGAGAGGTATATGAAAGATTATATATAATGACTTTGACAAGGACAGGATCTGAATTATCTCCTTAGGAGGGGATTAGCTGTATTAAGGTTCTCCTGAGAAGTGAAACTAATAAAAAAGGAAGAAAGGAGTGTGGGCTAGGGAATGGAGGATATGCAGAGGAGGAGAGGGAGAAAGGAGGAGAGACACTAAGACTGAGGCTACGAGGAACTGGCTCACGTGAGTAGAGGCTAAGAAGATCCATGAGCTGTGCTCTGTAACTGGAGGCCCAGCCAAGGCAGTGGTGTGGGTTCTGCATTAAGTCCAAGCCTGAGACTCCCGAACTGAGAGTGAGAGTTCTAGTTCAAGTCCAAAAGCCCAAGAACGGGACTTCAGATGGGATGGATCCCGCTCCACCCGGAAGCCCAACGCCCAGTTCATGCAGTCAGACAGAAAAATAATCCTCATTTCTTGAATATTTTTGCTCTCTTCAGGCTCCCCATGAATTTCACAACACTGGGAGGACAATCTGTCTTAGTCCACGTATTCAAATCTCTCTCAGAAATACCCTTACTGCCAATGGAGAAATAAGGTTTAACCACATAACCTGGCCATCATGTGGCCCAGTCAAGTTAACAAATAATATTAACCACCTTACAGCAAAACTCCTGGCGATGGTTATTTGCAGAGGACTTCCCAAAAAGAAAAGGTCTAAGGAAAGTCCCTAGAGCAAACTTCTAGGTTATAGTTAGTAGTCCTCTTGAGACTACAGGGAAGAAACATGGGTGAAAATGACATTGGCAATAAAACTGGGAACCGAGAGACCCCAGGCCATCAAATCTATCCTCAAAAACTTTTTAACTAAAAATCTTATTTTTGCAAATAATGTTGAAAGCTCCCTCATTCTTTTGGGTTTCTTCTCATTTACTTATAAGTGACTCCTAAAATCCTAAAACTAGGTTTAAGTGTACAAAAAAAAAAAATGAATGAAAATGGAGACAGGGAAATAGTATGTAGAGAAAAATAGAAAGAAACGGCATATCCGTTATATCAAGAAGAGTGGAACATATTCACAGAATGGGAGTGGGGACCATGTCGTCAGCAGCTGAGGACTGTTTCCACATTTTTTAAATGGCCACTGCTTACTGGATATGCCTCTGTGACTGTCCCATTTGACCAACTCAGGATACGGAGACAAACATCCCTGAGGCCACCAGGATCATTTTAGAAAGGGCATGTCCAACACACGTGCTTTGAACCACACCTTAAACCCCACAGGCATTACAAGAGTCAGTGGTCACTGGGGTTTGGTAATGAACTTGGCTACATGACACAGGGGCAAGAAAGCACAGCCATTTGCCCATTGTGCTCCCTAAGTGCCAACCCGGTATTTTCTGCACACCTCTGACAGGAAATGCATTGTTCTTGGCATAAAAAGAAATTCCTAGACGAATGGTCTGATCCAAAACTCCAGGAACACACAGGGCATGTGCGCTAGATGTGCACATGGCAATGAAGATGAGCAGGGTTGGTGTATAGGGAAAAGAGACGTATACAAAATATAAATATTAATATAAATAATAAAATATAATAAATAATAAAATATAAATAAATAAATAGATAAATAAATTCAAAAAAAACAACTTCTCTATAAGTGCCATGTACATTATGAAAAGGTTGAAAACAGACAAGCAGAAAAAGACAAATAAACTATTATGGCTTTGTATGTGTCATTTATTTATGAAAGAGGCCATACTGTCCATACATTTCAATAAACTGTCTTTCTCAAGCAACAGTATATTACAATTATCTTTTCCATATTATTTACTACCCCTACAATTGATGTTTATAAGCAGGTGCACAACGGAGACACAAAAGGATACGGTGCGACAGTGTCTTTCCCTGACTCCATTACCTGGAGTGAGTCAGAAGCGGCTGCTGAGCCCAGCATTTTGTGACTCTTCCCCGCTTTTTGTCGCCCTTCTACAAAAACTCAATGAATGAATGAGCGTATAAGTATATATATTTTTTCCTTTTAGATAAGTGGTAACAATGCAGAGAGCTGGTGCCTCACTTTCCTCTCTATAATCAGCAAGAATAGATCGCTGCCTTGTTCATCTCCGTGGGTACCGAGGGCCCCACTGTATGGATACACTGTATTGTAGCCATCCAGTCCCTTCTAACACTCAGCGTGCTTCCAATCCTTTATTACTCCAGAATTGCTAGATGGAGCTTACAATGTAATATGCGCATATTTGCAAAGAGCTCTTAGGGAAAATATTGATGAGGGGAGAATTTTGAGGCCAAAGAATATGTATCTTCTGAAATTTAATATAAACTGCTGCTGCATCCTCTATCAAAGTACTCTCCAAACCCACCCCTGCCAAAATTACAGATAAGAACATGTATTTCCTTACCTAAGGCTGCCCAGCCAGATACTGGTTCCCATTTCCACCCCGCCCCCAACCCACACACCTCGCACACAGGTGAGGTCACGTGTCTAGTCCGAGGCAATGGAATGTGGAACAATAAACAGAAATCATGTGTGTCACACACAGGCCAAGGTGACCTGAAAGGAAACTGAACATCCTCCACCCTAGCTTGCAACGTCACCAGCTGGAAACAGAAGAATTCAAGGCTGTGGGAGACGGTGGAGTCATGTGTTGAAAGGAACCCGCGTGCCCCAGCCCCCACACAGAGAAAAGCTTATCACTGAGGGGGAAGGACATGTCTATTGTGTGAAGCCACTGAAATGGTGCTTGTTGTACCATCTTGGTTACCAAGACACCTTTATATCTAAAAGCCCAGATGCAGAGATATGGAGACACATTCTTAGAGAACCTTGCTTATGTCAATTCAGTATCAATTATGACGTTGGCTCTTAAAATACATTCATTTCCTAATTACCAAGAGCTGTTCTTTTTTTTAAATCAAGAATGGATATTAACTTAGCAAATATGTTGCAATACATGTGGAAATGATCAAAAGGTATATCCCTTAGACTTCTTTAATTTTTTGTTTGTTTTTGTTTTTTTAAGACAGGGTTTCTCTGTGTAACCCTGGCTGTCCTGGAATTTGCTGGCCGAGAACGCGAAGATCCACCACATCCAGCTTTTTTTGCGGGGAGTGGGGGCTTCCATCTCTTAAAGCTGTATATTGCACCTATATTTCTCAAAGAATAAACAGCCTCATATTTCTAATGTAGACTGTGTTTACTTGTATGATTTATTTGTATAGGTTATTGAATTCTAAAATAAATAACAAAATAATAGATTGGTGAATCTTTTAGGCATGATTTATAAATTTTATTTCTCATGGAAAAAAAAAAAAACGATGTATAACAGACCCTCCAAAGGACAGATTTATCATTTGCAGAGCGGTGACTGAGGATCACACCACCCAGACCAAAAGCAAAAGCACTGAAAAGAAGAGAACTGGAGGGCAGGCCTTCCAGGGGTGGAGAAAACAAGTTACATTTCAAAGGGGAGCAGAGAAAAGGTGATCAACACATACACAGGAAGTCTTCTATCCAGAAGAGATGGGGCCAGGCCAGGAAGGCTTACGTCACTGGTCAGGGTTAATGAGATAAGCGTTCACCTTGATATGTTCTGGAGAAATTTCTAGGCTCACAGAGTAAAGGAAAAGCCTACACTTTCATAAAGAAAAAAAAAGGGGGGGCGGGTTACACACAAAGAAAAGGAGCAAGAAATGGTCCGGTAATTAACAGATTCTACTAACATCTAAGAGTCTCCAGAAAGGAAACAGGATGTGAGTTGGGGCTACCTGATCTGGGCATCACCAGAGTTGTGTCATTCACACGAGTGTCCTCTAGCATGCCTACACTGGGAATTTAACTACATTCGAGAGTCACCAAGTCTCTGTCGCCATGGAATCTACACACATGGATCATCTTGACTTATGGAACCCAATGAGACATTCTAACAAAATCTAATGCAAGAAATTTATCATACTGGCTAAAATCCATTACAAATGTCTCTCCTTTCCCATTCTGCCTTTTAGTCTAACAAACAGTCAACTTTTAATCCTGTCCATCATGCAAAAACTGAACAGTACTTTAACTTACTTTCGTTGTTTAATCTATAATTTTGCAAATATAAAAGCTGACACAACAATTTGGTGGAACTTTCCTGTGAATTCCTTTGGTTCTCTACAGAGGCTTTTTTGGTGATGGTCTTTTGGAAGAATAACATATTTTTTCACTTTATATCAACCAGTTTACTCTGTCTGTCTGCAGCGTATGTTGAAGATATTTGATCTCTGAAAGTTTAACGCACTTAGCACCAGCCAGAAATACTTTAAAGTTCCTCTACCTTTTCGTTAAAAATTCCCCAGCCCACTTGTTCATTTTTTCAGAGAGAAACTTACTTCCTTAATACAAAAGGAAGATGTAGAATTGAGTGCATATAGTCAATGTATAAGGATGGGGGGCACTGAAAAGATACATCTATGAGCCCGTTCCCCAGCCTGAGTTACCTTCCTTGGAAAACAGTCTTTACAGGTTTTGTTGAGGAGCTATAGACAGGAGCATCCCAGCCACCAATCAGGACCCTAAATCTAAAGACAAGTAGAAAGGCAAGAATGGACTTAAGATAGACAAAAGAAAAGACACGAAACAGTAAAGAAGGCAACCACATAACCACAGAGGTGGAAAATGGAGTGAAGCTGCCACAGGCCAAGGCCTGCCAATGGCAGCAGAGCTGGAAAGAGCAAGGAAGAGATGTTTGCCTGGAGCTTCCGGAGAGTGCCTGGCCCTGCCAGAGTCTGACTTCCAGAACAGTGGGATATGGTATCGTTGTCCTCTGCTCGCTGTGCTTTCCTTCAGCAACCACAGGAAACTAGCCGAGTGACAGAGACACTTTGGTGAGGCCCTGGGTCCATGTCTCCCTCCTATCATGTTAACCCTATGTTCTCTAATTTACTAACTTCATTACTCTCCCTGAGCCTCACTTTCTGTCAGAGATCTCGATATGAATGAGAATGCATAAATAAAATTCTCAGAATACTGTATCTATGTGATAACAAGCTGTGACTTAAACTTTATACTTACCTGAAATTTTAACTGAGGTTTAGAGCCTGGGCCCTCTTATTGCAAACCTTTGCACAAAGCAATGCATGCCTGATTTTGGCAACACCATCATCATATCAATCCTTAATCCCTACTTGTATACACAGAAGTGAGCGGTCACTAATGTGCTTTGCTTCTGGGATCTGGTCACTTCCTGCACATAGCCTTACTGCGGCCACACTAACTGAGTAGAGATTGTGTAATGTCTAATCCGCTTACTACAGAGATACAAACAGACCATTCTGAAGCAAGCTGCTTCCCAGGTTGTCTGTGGAACATGACATCCTAATTCTTTCTCCCTCTCCTGGCCTAACTAAAACGCTGCCAAGTTCCTCACTGACCTCTTCCTCCTGATCCTGGTTTTCCCCAACAGGTGACCCTGACCTCCCACCAGTCCTAGTTCCTCTTGCCTGAGAGATCAAGTAACTTTCAAGGGGTACAGGCGTAGGCTGAGCACAGCAGCTCCATGAAAATCAGTGTCAGAATGCCACAATCCCATTCTGTCCATGTTCACGTAGTGTGCATTTGTACTTTCCAAAAATTACCATTATTGTAGCATAAGAAATAACACCATGCATATTAAAAAATTATGGAAAGGCTGCTCTTTTACAAGCCTCTAATTTCTTCAGGATAAGAATGTTTAACATTTAAAAAGAATAAATGAGGCTGGCCACAGAGGCATATGCCTTTAATCCCAGCACTCCAGATGCACAGGCAGGTGAGGTTTTTTTTTTTTTGTTCAAGGCCAGCCTGATCTACATAATGAGTTCCAGACCAGCTAAAGCTACATAGAAAGAACCTGTCTCAAAGAAACGAGGAAAGAAAGAGAGGGAGAGAGGGAGGGAGGGAGGGAAAGAGGGAGGGAAAGAGGGAGGGAAGAAGGAAGGAAGGAAGGAAGGAAGGAAGGAAGGAAGGAAGGAAGGAAGAAAGGAAAGGAGGGAGGGAAGGAGGCAGACATACAGATAAATCCACTCTTGTACATAGTTCATCATCTTGTACCTTAGCCACTCTTTTCTGCACTGTGGATAAGTAGTATTAAAATATTCTTAATTATAACAGAGTCTCAGGAAAATCCTACTCTCTGAAACTTTTGCTCTTCAGAAATCTTTAAATCAGCCTAAAATAATTCTCCCCAAGCAGAAATTAAAACAATAACAAAATACAGTGGGACTGGTGAGATGGCCCAGCAAGTAAACGCGCTTGGTTTCAAACCCGCCAACTCGAGTTTTATCCCCAGGATCCACACAATGGGAGGAGAAAACCAACTCCCTGAAGTTGTCCTCTGACCTCTGTATGCATGCTGTGGCATGAACAGGTGCACAGAGAGCACATAATGCAATAAAAAACAAGAACTGATCTAAAAAAAAAAAAAAAACATAACTGGCCCTTCAGATTTATAAGTAATCACAGTCTCTAGTATCAACAACAGACATCCATAACATAAGCCGCCTTTCAAGCACATTCAGTGTTCGGAAATATGCTATTTAGGATGCTTAGCTCTGCTGCCTTTCTATAGGCAAAAATTAAATCACTTCTAATATGAAAATTAAATATCTGGGTTTCAGAATTACTAAAATTTTCCAATCAAATGCACACTTCAGAAATCTACATGAATGTGGATGAACACTACTGCATGGCATTACCTACTTAGTATTTTTAAGTGTGTGTGTGTGTGTGTGTGTGTGTGTGTGTGTATGAGCCCAAGTGTGCCATGGCACAGCTATGGGGGGGGGGGGGGGCGGTCAAAGGACAACTTTCCGGAATCGGGTTTTCTCTTTCTCCTATGTAGTTCCAGAGACTGAAGCTGGGTCAATCAGCTCTGGCACAAAGTACCCTTATGCCCTGAGACCCTCGGGGCACCTCAAAGACCCAACCCACAACTTTTAACAGGATATCTCTCTCTCTCTCTCTCTCTCTCTCTCTCTCTCTCTCTCTCTCTCTCTCTCTCGCTCTCTCGCTCTCTCTCTCTCTCTCTCTCTCTCTCTCGTAATAAGTTCAGCAATACTGCTCGGGGCACCTCAAAGACCCAACCCACAACTTTTAACAGGATATCTCTCTCTCTCTCTCTCTCTCTCTCTCTCTCTCTCTCTCTCTCTCTCTCTCTCTCTCGTAATAAGTTCAGCAATACTGCTCTAACTCAGGACCGGACCATGGCCATCATAAAAATGAATACTGAACATCTCCCTACTACCCCGGCCCCTACATTTTCTAAATGGGTTTTTATCCTGATAAACGTGTTGGAAACCCGAGCTAAATTAGAACCTAACTCCAGGTACTCAGGAGTCCTTTTAGCAAACAGCCTAGAAACCATTCTCTCCCCACCTCCCCCGCACTCACCACAGCAGCCGAATGGAGAATCTGGCCCCTCGCCACTAGAGGGGGTATTTCACTGTCTCCTCATTTGGCCGACCAGAAATTATGGTCCAAAAAGAAAATGAGCCTCAAGCCTGCCACCCTGGCCTCTACTTCCCTTGTAATGTGTGGCCTTTTTTTCCCTTCCTCTTCTTCAGGCTTATGGTTATCGATTCCTGCTCTTATTATTCCCATGTCATACCTCATTGCCTTTCTCCAAACAGACTAATAAGCTACACAGAGCTCATTCTAAAGGCCTGCTATTAACTCACTGGAAAACAGCCAGAAAACCCAACTAAGCTTTAACAGATTTTTCTTTATTTTTTTTTTAATTTACCAAGCTCATAGTCTTTCATTTAAGTCATAGCAAGTACAAAAATGGGAAAATTTAGACAGTAACAAACTTCAAGTAAGAAACTCAGTATCTTCTTGGACCTGCCCAAGGTTTCAAGTAGCCAATGGTACCACCACAAGGCCATTTTTGGGGCCAGTTATTATTTGCCTTGAATAAAAGGGTCTGGTTGAGAAACGGACCAAACACTGACCTACATCCTCCTGACCATAAGAGTCTAGATTCCAGATTCTAAAACAAGCACCTGGGTGGTTCCTTACTTCATTAAACTCCTTCTCACTCACAGGGAACAGCCGCTGTCCCCACTACAGCACCCAGTCACTAAGTGAGGAGAAAGTGAAAAAGGGACACAAAAGGAGGAGGGGGAAGACAAGGAAGAGAGGGAGATAATGCCAAACATAAGCCACCAGGTACCAAATGCAGGGATCCAAGATCAAAGCTAGCAAAGAAGCAAGAAGGAATGGCAAGTGGAAGGATCCACCATGAGATACTGGAAGCCAGAAGGCGTCCATGCAGACAGACTGCTGTTTTGCTCCCTGCTGCTCTCTGTGAAGAACCCTGGTCTACAGCATGGTCACTGAGAGAAGATAGCAGCAAGGAATGGCCAGTTAGACTCTGCATCCAAGCTATGAAGTCAGAAGACAGACGAAAGGGCTTTGATAAGAGGAAGACTATCAGAATGAGATCAAATCCTCATGACTTGGACCTGCTTGGGACTCGGGATGCTTTGACTGCAAGCGGCAAGGCCCCAGATCTCGCTACCTTACACAAGGAACTACGTTATCTCACAGAACTGCAAGTTCAGAGGAAAGGCACACTGTGGTCAGCAGGTGCACAAGGTCAACCTCAGGTCTCTGCCAACCTCTGCTCTGACATCTTTGAGACTGACTCCATCTCAGTGTAGCTTTTTTCAGGAGCCCAGGATGGCTAGAGTTGTTCTAGCCAGCGTACTCATGTACAGCAAAATAAAGAGGAGGGCCGATCTATGTCTCTCCCCTCTTTCAAGGAACTGTTTCCTAAAATTCTTTGTCCATCTCTGCCCTCCACATTGCCCTCTACATGCCACCTCACCCTTCATGGGCAAAAGAAACAGGATTATTCAGAATAATCACCTGAAGTAGACTCAAGGTTGGGGTCCCTATCACTTTGGCATTCACACTGGCGAGTATTCCTGTGACAGCACTTTCATTCCACGCCAAGTCCATAGCTGTGCTGTTTCCATGATCATAACTAAGATGGCTGAGATTGCTATGCACCCATATCCCATCATGAACTTATTTGTCAGCTATAAGACACAGTAACTTTCTTGAGCTATCTGCTTTTGGGAAAAAAAGCGTAACAAGGGCTGGAGAGATGGGTTCAGATCCCAGCACCCACGTGGCATATCACAACCATTTGTAACTCTAGATACAGGGATCCAATGACTCTTCTAACCTCTGTGGGCATGTGTACAGACATGGCACACACACACACACACACAAAATATTTTTTAAAACTTAACAGAGCAAGAATGGTTAAGCAAGTCCCACAGCAACTACAAAGGGGACAGCTTTCTAGGGCCTCCTTTTGAAGAATATTCATTCCAACATTAGTTTTGGATCTGGAGAGACATGGTAACTGATGAGTTTACACACTACAGACACCAAACATAGCACATATTTTAAAACCTTGTTTTAGAGAAAATCTTCTCAGTAATTTTTCTTCATGCTGAGTACAGTGATTCAGACCGGTTATCCCTGCACTCAAGAGGCTAAAATAGGAGATTCTCAAGCTGAAGACTAGCCTAGACCACACAGCAAGATCCTGTCTTTAAGCGCAGCAGCTCCCTCCCTTGAGATGGGTTCCCCGCAGCAAACTGCATTCACTGGGAGGCAAACCTATTTCTTTGTACCTCCTTCCACTACTTAACTGATACGCATAACATTCAGCAAGCATGAATTTCAAAAATATGATGTAGAGAGAGAGGAGGGAGGGGAAGGAAGGAAGGAAGGAAGGAAGGAAAAAAGGAAGGAAGAGTTCCACAGGAATTCTCAGCTGGTCTCCTTTGGGAACTCAGAGAAAAGTTTGGTAGAATGGCTTCATTTACAGCCTGCCCTACTTAAGGCAAACAGGAATGTCTTGAGCGGCCAGGCTGGATACAAGCTGAGTAAGAATGGACAGAGGGAAGAGAATGGCAACCTATGTATTAAGTCTAATTTATTAAAAGTGTGCTGGCCTGCAATTGTAAAACAGAAAAGCAAAAAGGAACAGAAACATAATCTGGGGAAAAGGTAAAGAATGCTTAGGTCAACCGGGGCAAATAATGACAGTGTTCAGATTTCGTGTGTAGACCGCCTTCAAATCACAGAGGGGGAGAGCGTAAGTCAGTCACAGACTCATTTGCAGCTTTTTTTTTTCATCTTTCTATTCCTTATCTACATTTTTTCTGAGTGTCCTGTACTGTATAAGCATGACCTTTTTAATGAAGGAAAAAATAAAACAATCAAGCCAACATGTTTTTATCTTGCTACGAGATGTTATGATTTGTTCTAACCAGCCTCTACTGCCTCTTAGTTAAGATCGCATTTGCCCAACTCTCTCCCACTGCTGAGCAGTTAACAGAGCTTGCTTTAGCATTGCCATTTCACCAGCAGCAACGTGCTGCTGTGGCTAGAAGTTAAAAGATTAGGAAAAATGCCTCGAGACTGAGCCAGGATTGTTTGGTCACTCCCACGATGCACTAATAATACTACTCAAAAACCTAAGAGCTGTTAAGATACATTTTTTAAGCAAACTGTTGTCTTAACCAACTTTTCCAGTTAATCAATTTGCTTTAATTCAACTAAAGTCTATTTGACCAAAATAACTTCTAATCCGGCCTGGTCCAGGGCAGAGTGTACCACCACCCTCAGAGGGAAGGCTGAAGGCAGAGATAACAAGCAGGATCAAAAGGTAAGGCTCAATAATAAAAAACAGGCAAGGTGGCCTTGGTAGGTTTGGAAGAGAAAATGCCCGGGGCAGTGGTTCAAAGTGGAAGGAAGTCTTTTATTAGAGCGAACCAAAAGGAACTAGGGATAAAGTGGATTTAGCTCTAGTGGCCTGGACACTCTCTCCTGGTAGGACAAGGCTGGGGTGAAAAAAATAAAATAAAATGCTTCTCCTTCAAGTGAGAGATTTTGTTCCTTCCATCCACAGCCACAATTCTGGTGGAAGAAAAAAAGGGTTCTACAGCTGGCCGGTGCAGAATGGAGACACCAGCGCTGCTTTCTGACGAGTATAGAAGGCAAAATCCCATTCGGTCAGAGGAAGCAGAGGTAGCGGTTGAGGGGGTTCTGCATGAAGAGAAGCAAACCAGATCTCAGGAGTAGAGGACTCAGGCAGTGCTACTCAGCTTCTAGAGAGCTGGTTAGCAGTGACCATCAAGAGCCAGGGATGCCTCAGTTTTGACAGTCTTACGGATGAACCTTCATATACTCAGGATTCCCTTTGTACCAATTACTGCACCCTGAGAACAGGCAAGCCTCCTGGGCAGCCTGTATCCACTCATCAGATGACTGCTGGGCTGTTGTGGCTGCTAAGGAAGGCAGAGGCAGCCCACAGAAAGACACAGGCACCACTACAGAGGTGCTCCATGGGAAGAAAAGCAGGACTGTATTCGTGTTCAGTCACAGGAAAAAAAAAAGTGTAAAAACAGAACGTGGATGAATCAGTCCTGCTTCACCAAGCAGCAAACAGGAGAGACTAGACTATCCGACAAACAGTGCCGATGCAACTGAAGAGCCATTAGGAAAAACACTAAGTTGGACCTATTCCATACCATACACCAAGACAAATAAGCCAAATGTTAAAATCTAAAATAGAAATGACAAAAGGACACGAATCAACATGAATTCGTTCATAAACTTGGAGTGGCATTGGGTTTTCTAACTGACAAATTCTAGAAGTCATTAAAGTCAACACTGACAAATCCAACCATATATTTTGCAGCTGACATAACAATAAGGCCGCAAGCAAAGTTCTAAGGCAACAGAAAAACGGCAGGAGCACGGTGTGGCGCGGACCGCACAGGCAGATATTTATACTGTAACCGAGATTGCACAGGGATGTTCAGTTCCCTCCACCCCCAAAACATGGCAAAGGCTCTAAAAGTCACCTCACAAAAAGGAAAGGGAAATGGCCCTGAAACGCAGGAAAAGGTGTTCACACTTACCCATAAAGAGAAACAGAAAGCAAAACCCGGCTAACGTTTTCACTTACCAGACTGAAAAAAAACCCCAAAGTCAAAGAATGTACTTTGTTGGCAAGAATATGCATCAATCCGGTGTTTGCCTACATTGCAAGAGAGGTACACATTTTACAACTTCTGTGGAGTGCGATTTGGCCTTATTAATCAAGATACTATGATGTTTACCCTTTCGCCCAGCAGCCCACTTCTAGGAATTTTACAAATATATTTGCACAAGTGTGAAATCGTCTTCATAGCTTAAGTATTTATTATGACAACACTTTTAACTACATACTTCAAACTTCCCAAACGTCTATCAGTATAGACCAGCTAAATAAATGATGATGCACTGTCAACCATGCAGGAGCAACCTCTAAGACCCATTATTAAGCAGAACATGTCTAAGACTCCTTCCACTGTTAGGGAACCAACTCCAAGATATGCTGTTAAGTGAAAAAGTCAGAGCAGCACGGACATGCCCTACTTGTCTAACAAAGGAATACTGACTTCATGTCTGCCCCAGCTTTGAGATGTACTTAAAACCTCTAGAGAAGTTGGCCGTGACAGGACCAGCTGTAATCCTGGAGTGCTGAAGCAGGACTGCCACAAACTGTAAACCAGCCAGGGCTCCAGTGTGAGACCCTGTCTCAAGGAGAGGGGAACCTCAGGGAGAATGCTAGGTAGCTCAGGTGAGAGGTGGGGGAAAAGAAAACTTCTCACTCCTCGATGTTTAGTGGTTTGTGTCATGTGACTATACCTCCTTTCAAAACTTAAATCCTCAAATGTCTAAATGTGTGATATAGCTGAAATTCAAGGACCTAGTCCCTGTTCTCCAGTCTATGGCCCCGCATATACACATACACACATGGCTTGAAGTACGTGTGAGAAAGTCACTGATGGGAACGCTAATATGACAAGGACAGGGACAGTGAAGGAGAAAGGAAGAATGAAGTCTTGTAACAGCCTTTCGGGTAGATGGTTCATCAAAACAAAGAAGCAAGCCAGAGAGGAATTCTTGAGGGTGGGAGTGGGAGTCTCAAAGCAGGGCAGGGGCTGTCGGTAAAGTGCACGCCATGGGAACATGAGGACTTCAGTTCAGATCCCTACATCCATGTAGAAAGCCACACTAGCTGCAGCCGTGCACACCTGTAATCCTTGAGCGGGGGACCTTGGGTGGAAACACAGGATTCTCAAAGCTCACCAGCCAGCTAGCCTAGCCCAGTCTATCAACTCCAGGGTCAGTGCGAGGCTGTTAAAAAATAAAATACCATAAGGTAAAAAGGAATAGTCCTGTGGCCACTACCCCAAACATGAACACACATTCTCACAACAACACAAACACATGCATATATTACACACAGAGACACACCTGCGACCGCAGACAAAAGCAGTGCAACAGTTCCTTTGATTAGCTGAATTGGTTCTACATTAAAGCACAGATGTCGATATGTGTGACTCCGGCATCCCAGAGTCTCTGCAGGCGAGGCCAGCGGCAGCACAGACAGGGTAGAGCAGGCTTTCTCTGCACTTCTTATGCCTGAACCATGAGTAAAACGACCTCAGAAGGCTCAGAAGGCTACAACGTGGGTAAAAATAGTGAAAAGAGAATATTTTGAATAAGCTTCTTGCAATCCAGTTTCATGGGTTCATCAAATGTTCACAGAGCATTTACTTTGATAAAGAACTGCTTTGAGGGCTCTGTAAAGTCATCAAAAGAAACAGCCATTCCAAAGAATTCAGAGATCCAAGACAACTGGAACAAAAAAGACATTTGGAAGGAGTTTGAGACAAGCATCTATCAAAAAATGTTTGAAAAATTAAAAAGTCAATTTCACAGCTACAAAGAGTATTGGTGCTATGGTAAATACATTGCAAATTTTATCCAGTTTTTCTATTGTAGTTTTTTTTAAGATGGTAATTAGTGTGGGAATTTAAAATAATGATTATTTTCAGAAATTAGGAAAAATAAGACAGTTTATTCCATTTTACTACACTTAAATAGTAGAAATCTTTAAAATATGGCTTTCTATTCTCCTCACCACAGTTGATAAAATAGGAAAACATAACTGGAATAGAGAACTAATCTAGAACAGATGTCAGCGAAGAATTTTTCCAGTACTGAACTATAAACATGCAGAATAAATACTGGAAAATGTACTATGGTAAAAAAAAAAAATCAGAATCAGTTACTAATTACATGATCTAAGTAGGAAACCAGATACCTAAATATGTGGAACAGGCCTTTTAAAAATAACCCTAATGGACAAATTGTGTCTTTACTATCCAAACCTGACTTAGACAATACAGAAACCTGCAATCTGCTAAAATTCCAAACTTTCCAATGCCTACAACGCTGGGCTATTCATCCAGAAGATGAATCCAACCACAGAAGCAGCAAGCTCACAAGCAGAATCCCCTGTGCTTTTCCTCATCGCTTTGCCAGAATTTCTTCCACTTGATATGCTCTTGGAACTTCCCGGTGACCTGCCTGTATAGTCCACTTTTTCTGCTCACACTCAACCGGACACGAAAAGACTTACATCCCGTCTCAGCACCACTAATTCTTCTCTAGGAAAAAGCCAGAGGACAGCTCTGGCCCGGCTGCCACTCCTGAAATACAGATTATGCCTAGCATGCAGGAGGATCAGGAAGGAATGAAGAGCAGCAAACAACAGAACCAGCTCCAAGAAAGTTTGCTAATTTGTATGAAGTCAATTTGTGACTCATCCATATTCAGTTGAATGTTCAAAGACAAATTCCAAGGCTAAATATAAAATGACTTTTGGACTATCCAGGCTTCTGCTCATTTCTAGCTTGCGGACAGGGAAAGGGCTGTGATGTTGGCAGTGCACTGACTCTCTCAGACCGCTGAGATCCCACTCACTTCATGGCGGGAGTTCATTACCAATGCAAGCCAAGGCAATTTAATAAACTACTACTACCCATGCAACTGTACTACCAAAAGCAAAAGTGTTACACAGAAGAGTTAATGAGATTCCTGACCATGACAGGAACTTAAGAGAGGGGGGCAAGGCCGACTCATGGCTCACAGAATTTAACTGGTTCAAAAAGCATTCAACTTTAGGATATACAAGATCATAAGGGAAACTCAACACTGTCACTTACAGAGCCTGACAGTTGGGCCCCTAAAAGATCAATGTACCGAGATTTGGTGGCTTCACAGGAGCCAAGGGTAGTCCCCGCTGTAGAGAAACAGCTAAGAGCTCTGTGCTCTTAGCCTCTCACTTTTGGAGAAATGGAAGAAACCAAACTTCTACATATGAGGCCATATTTTTTTTTCACAGCTGGAATAATGGGCAAGCATTGAGCAGTTAGCAAAATCTAAACTGGCTTATTACACACAAGCAATAACGTTTACCTTCTAAATGATTGTGGTCTTCCAGTGACTAGGGAAAGCATGACTAAGAAATCAAATAATCTTTTAAACTAGATTAAAAGCCTATCCTGGCCATTAGCATTACAGGTGGATAGGAAGTCATTAAGGAGACTGTAGAATATTATAAACCCTTACACCATAAAGTAGTCTTTCCATCTTAGGTTACATCCTAAAAATGTTTCTATAAAGTCAGAAAATGTTCCTCCTTTGTTGTTTTTGCTTTTTTCCTTGTTAAAGTAAGTACTTTGAGTTACATGAGCTTCTGACAAATCATAAGCCCCAAATCTTTGGCCACTTCATCTCCCCACATAACAGAGCGGCAGACAAGCCTATGTCAATGTTTGAAAAGATAAGAAATTCTGGAATTTTTGCATCTGATTGAACATAGATGTCATAGTTCCCAATTTTCTAAGTCCCCCCAGGAAGACAGTAGCACTTGCAAGCCTACAGCATCCACAGTTCATTGTTGAAAGCAGCATAAGAGAAAGTACAGATAGAGAGGAAAGAGCTTAGATCAGAGTAAGAGTCAAACCAAAAGTCTGCCAGGAAAGAAAAGAAAAGATCACAGCAAAGCTTCCTACGCAACAAGCCAAACTGTCATTTCCTTGTATCACCACGCAGCTGTCTGCGCTTCTGGCGGGCACCTTGACAAGCTGTGTTCAGTCAGGAATATGAAAAGTTCAGGTAAAGCAAACAATGCCAGTGACCTTAACCTCCATGTCATCCATCCACGCCAAAAATGCCCTGTCCATACATCTGCCGTATGAATTACTGTAGCATCCGTCTCTCTGTGTTCAAGTTAGATAGGGCATATTTTATGACTATTTATTATCTGTGAACATTCTTGGGTCCCACAGAAATTTCAGGGATGTGTGAGGCAGGTTTTCTGAAGCTTGCAATTTGACCGGGTTGTAAGCTATGGACAAAAGAGAATTAAAAAGCAGGAAAATGAGAATGATATGAAAGACTCGAGCAGTCTGGTTCCTCATAAGCTCATTTTAGAGACTGAATAAGATTTTAGTAAGTGGAGAAGGAGGAGAAGGGTATCTGTTTAAAAAAAAAAAAAAGAGGATTGTGGAAGGCTGTGTAAGGAAGAGTGAGAAGAGCAATTCAGCTCTGACAGGAAGTCTGGAATTAATAGGCCTCTGGGCTTTGGGGAGACACAATCCAGCTGCTGAGCCATAGGTGACAAAACAAAAGGTGTAGTTCAGCAAGACCAATCTGACAATGATAGAATTGATTTGAAAGTTTACAATGGTCACTGAAATGGCTGAAGTAAGTGTGTGTGTGTGTGTGTGTGTGTGTGTGTGTGTGTTTGTGTGTCAGCTGAAGTTAGTAAATGTCATATGTACATGTTTCTATGTGTACATGTGTGTGTTTAGTATAGGACCTCTATACTGGTTTTAAAAAACACGGGCTTACAGACTTATAACTCAAAACTTATTTTCCTTAGATGACAAATCTGGCTTGCAATATCAGTGTGTGTGTGTGTGTGTGTTTCTGTATGTGTGTGTATGTGTGTGTATACAGTGCACAGGTGTGTATAGGGTGTATGCACACGACTGGGTACACACGCGTGTGGGCTCATGCCTCCCTCTGGAGCTCTCCATCTTATTCTCTTGAGATCGGGTCTCTCATGGAAGCAGAGTTTTTCTCTGCTTTGACTAGCCAACAGGCTTCTGGGATCCACATGTCCTGTGTGCCTGAGCTGCAGGCACAGAGCCGTGAATGCTTTTTAACATAGGTGCTGGAGATTCGAACCCTGATCTTCCTGCTTGCACGGCAACTGCTCTTACACACTGAGCCACCTCCCCAGCTCCTGGATTATTTTTTTTTCACCTTTCCTTATTTGTAACAGTAACCATTCTGTACACACTAGCAAAACAACAAGATTACAGGCATTCTTCTCAGAACAGTTTTTTTAAATATACTTTGCTAAAACAATTGCTTTATATTACACACACACCAAATTTCCTCAAATTCCTTATTTTATTTTGCATGAGAAATGTATCTCTTTTTTTTTCTTGCAGGCATATAAGAGCTACAAATACACAGCAAAATGAAATGGTTTTCTTACAAATCTATAATAATTTCTGTAAAGATAGTTTTTAACAGACTGGCTGTTTAAAAGGCAGAAATTGCTTTCTTTACTTTATGTGTACAAACTAGAACATGCATGGATGTCCTTTTTCCTAGAAAAAGGACTGAACTTGGAATGTTTTCATTATGCCACAGATTAAGGTACTTATCCTATTTGGTTTCTCAAAATGGATGATTTAGCTGCATCCAGTACTGAATTTCACTTAAAAATATTATAATAAAAAGTAATCTACATTTCTTTTTTTTAAAGCATTGCATGAGCCTCATAGAATATTATTTCCTTCTTGTAGTAAATCAAAGCTTTAAAATGCAGAAAAGAATAGATATGAACATATATTTAAAAAAATAACAGGAAATTTCTATTTGGTGCATGGAAAGAACTGTCTTTGTTTGGGGACCTTTGATTAAGCAGCGGGTATTTGATCTATAAGAGAGCCCTGTCACTGCTTACACTACTTTCCTCTTGAGTTTCAAAGACCTGTCAGTTATCAATAACCACTACAAACTCTCCAATGGTGAATCCGGCTTCCCACTCTTAGGAGCCCCAGCCGGGAACAGCAGCCTAGCTCATCCCAACTAAATAAGTGTGTGTGTGTGTGTGTGTGTGTGTGTGTGTGTGTGTGTGTGTGTGTGTGTTCACGCGCGCCAGGGTAAGTCCCAAACGCATACTCACTCAAAGACAAAATCTATACCTAGAGATTCCCAGCCAGCTAAGGGTGAAAGTTATTTTTTTAAGGCAAACAAGGATGATGGTTTCCCCTCCACTACCACCACCCGGGGGGGGGGGGGGGAGCGCTGTTTTCACACAGAGAGCCCTAAGTGTTAAGAGTGGGAGATGATCCTTCTTCAATTCAGGGGTGTCTATGATGTTGGGTTCTGTTATCAACACACATGCAAAGTGGTATTGCCGTGGATCTGGTAAATGTTCAGGCTCTCTGCTACAGCGACAGGGCAAACTTCAGTCTCAACCCAGGACCTCAGGACACTGGAAGCCCCCAGTTCACGTGAACAAAGTTAGTGAGTTTATAACAACCTGAGTAAGCAAGGACCTGTTACACATTAAGTTAGAAAGGGGAACGTATTCTGTAACTCCATGGAAAGATGTCACGTCGCCTAAAAACTGTACCTAATTTTAGGGTTGTTATTAGCGTGATCCCAGCCCTGCATGAGATTCTAAAGTGAAGGGGAATGGGAGGGGTGCAGAACACAGATGAAGTTTTTACAGCATGGAAATAAAAGTATTTTTAAACCTTAAGGGTGAAGAGTTAGGCAAGAAGTAATACGTGGAAAACTGTCAAGTGCTCGTCTACACACCCACCCACCAGATACCATCGCAGCCGGCTGGGGGAGTCTCCCTCTTCTTGCCTGACAGCTTCACTTTCTTTGAGGTCTGGAACTGGTGATCACACTGGTCCGTCATGGTATTTTCAGTTAACAAAGCGTTTACTCAAGAGGGGGAAAAAAGGCACAAAGGAGCGGGGCAGCTGCCGCTGCACCCATGATGCAAGAGCAGGCTGAGCCCCGGGCCGCCACCGCCGCCTCGACTCCTCCGTGACGTCCGGGATGGGTATCCCCGGCTCTCAGGAAGTGGTGGCCGCAGGCAGCTCCGCCTCCTCGCAAGTCAGGGCCGGCCGGGCGGGCCGGGTGGCGGGACCTCGCCGGGAGCTTCGCGGAACCCGGGGCGGGCGGACGGGGATCACCGCGCGCGCGCGCGCGCGCCCCCGCGCCTCCCTCCAGCCCCCTACCCTCGGCCCCCACGCCGCCCCGCACCAGACAGGAGTGGAGCCGAGCTACAAGATGGCGACTCCGCGGTCCGCCCTCCGGGGCAGAGCCGGGGCGCCCCTGAACGCGGGCGGGCGCGCGCGCTCCCGGGGCCCCACTAAAAATAGCCGGGAGCCGTCTATATTTGGTTCGCCGGATCCCGGCGCGGCCGCGCGCGCCCCGCCCCGCCCCGCCCCGCCCCGCGCCGCGCCGCGCCGCGCTGAATGGAGACGGGAGGGGGGCACCGAGGGGAACCTACTCCGCTATCTGCCGCGCGCGCCGCCGCCCGGGCCCGGCCAAGCGCCCGATTTAGTAACATCGCCTGCGTCAATCACGCGCCTCGCGTGCGTCAGCGCCGCGCGGCTCCAGGCCCCGCTCCCCCAACCCCCAGCCTCTGAATGGATACAATGTAGGAGCGCCCTCTTTCCTTCGGGGCGGGGATGGGAACGCACCCGCGGGCGGGGGGCTCGGCCGCTCCGGGCTGGGCCGGCTCCGCCCGCGTCCTCGCCCGGTCCTAGGGCACAGCAGCCTGCCGAAGTGAAAGTGGAGGCGGGGACGTCCGGAGACGCGTGACGCGCTTGTTTTGGTTTTGGTTTTTTTTTTTTTTTTTCGAGTCTCTGGTCCCAGCTCAGACCATCTCCGGTTCTGAAGCATGTGCTATGACAGGGGATCCTCTTCCCTCCCAAACCCCAACTTTGCCACCCACGCGCTCGAGTGCTGGGACAGGTCAGAAAAAAATGCCCTTTGGGATTCAGGCAGAGCGCTACAGACCGCGTCTGCCTGGTTGTTTCATTCAAACATTTCCTTCGTGAAAAAGTCACTCCCGAGGGAGGTGCTCCCACTTAGCAGCAACCCTTGCAACTAAGAGTTCTTAACTCGGTCACATTTTTGTTTTGTTTTGTTTTTGTTTTGCTTGTTTTTGTTTTCTGCAAGACGGTGACCCCTTCTCCAGGAAGAAATTGCTGTCCCTCCTAGGGTCTCCCAGGCTTTCTGCACACTTGGAGGACAAATGTGCCTCCGAAAGACCGCAGGAGGTCCCCCGGGGACAGGTCGAGGAAGCCTGTCGATTGGTCTTACAATCTTTCATTTTGAGAGCTGAGAGGCGAGGCGTCGGCAAGCCTCGGAGAAGTGAAAGCGCGAGTGGGGCTCCAGGTCGGACCCCGCTCCCGCGGGGAGGAGAGGCGAGGTGTGCAACAGCCAGGCTCGGCCAGCTGCTCAGCACGTGTGCTGTGTTTGTTTTATATAGTTTCTCGAGTAGCGCGCGCGGGATGTGCACTCCTCAGGATTAGAAAGTGTCCAGCAAAGAACCTCACACCCCAAAGTGTCAAGAAATAAAATATCGTCCCTGGAGCTGCATCCCAGTGCGAAAACACCAGCAACAGACAGGAGGGGGAGCAGGCAAACCAGCCTAGGCTCAGGGGGCCAGAGGGGTGTAAACAGCCTCCGGATCGCCGCACACGGTGAGCCGGCTGCACCTCGGGGACTCTTCTGGCTAGTGCCAGGCTCCCTCGGCAGCGACTGCCAGGTCACTCGGAGGAGCCGGCTGGCACAGCCTTCCCTCTCGGAAGAGCTGTCCTCTGCCTTACCCCCTCGAGCTGGCCCGGCGCCCCGAGGCAGCCTCGGAGACCAGCCAGCCGCGCTCCTCCAACGCTGCTCCACCCGGAGCCTGACAGCTGGGCGGGCCCGCCTGACCCGCCGAGGGCTCCGGTGGAGCGGCGCGCTGCCAGGCGGCTCGGTGCGCAGGGGGCGGCCCCGCCGAGCCCGGAAAGCCCGGGGGCCGCGGCTGCCACGGTGCGGCCGTGCGGAGGGCCGGGGTGGGGGTAGGGGGACGCGCACTCGCGCACACAGACACACACACGCACGCACAGACAGACACACAGACACAGACACACACGCGCACACACACACCCTCGCACACGCGGAACCGGCTGGGCCAGGGGAGGGAGGAGGAGGGTGACGTAGCGTCCCATGGCGTCACATTGACGTCTCGCATTCCAGGCACTCTATGGAGAGGCCGCTAGGGCTCTTGTGGCATAAATGACGTGCCGGGAGAGCGGACGAGCGCGCAGCCGGGAGAGCCGAGTCTCCTGCCTCCCGCCCCCCACCCCTCCGGCGCCCGCTCCTCCTCCGCTCCCCGCACGCCGACACGCTCGCCGCCGCTCGGCCACTCGCGCTCGCAGAGCCGCGCGCGCTCGCCCGCTCCGCACACACGCTCCGCTCTCGCCCGCGCGCTCACACCCCTCTCGCCCGGCGCCCTCGCCGGTGCCGCGCCGCAGCCGCAGCCGGACGCCCCTCCGGGGCTCGCTCGGCGGCGCCGACCCAGCCGGCGGCGGACGTGGGAGCTCGGCCGCGTCGTCCCCCCCGGGTGGCGGCGGCCGGAGACTGGACGCCGGCGGCAGCTCTCCCATGAGTTGGGATCGCAGCATCCCCCGCCAGCCGCTCCGCGCCCCCGCCAGCCGCCGGGCTCGGGCCCCGCAGCCCTTCCAGGACAGCGGCTGCCACTCTGCCCCCGCTCCGGATCTCTAGAAACTCGCTCTAAAGACGGAACCGCCACAGCACCCAAGTACGTACGCTCTGCCCGGTGGGAGTGGGGACTTACTCAAAAGTTGGCGCGCTGGGAAGCGTCGCTCCCGAAATTGACAACTTTGAGTGTGGGGCGCCTCCCCCCCCCCCCACGCCGCCTCCCCGCTCGGGCTTCGCTCGCCCAGCGGCCGGTGGGTTCCAGTCTGAAACTCCCCCCCCCCCCAGCCGGTCCTCACCCCCCTGTGGGGAGGGGGACTCTGGAGCTTGGGAGAGAGTCCTCTCCCCACCCGGAGAGGCGAAAAGCCTCTAACAAAGGGGAGGACCTGGGTCTGCGCGGCGGCGGCCCCGGCGTTGTAATTCTGGGTATTTCGGCTCCAGTTGTCATGGTAATGATGCTCTCGGCGGCGGCGGCGGCGGCGGAGTTGAAGCCCCGGTGATGAACGGCAGTAATTTTCCTGCCTTTTAAGTGGAACTGGAAATAGGGACTCTGGTGAGTCCGAGTTAATGTGCCTAATGGTGAAACGGAGCTGGTTGTCTGGGAGAGGGCTGGGGGGACGGGGCCTGGGCCGCGGCGGCCGGAGCGCGCCCGGGCGCCGGGGGAGCTCGGCGAGCAGGCCGTAATTGTAGGAATGCGGCTCATTGTATTGAAATGAGCCCGGGGCTCCGCTCGGCACGTCCGCCCGGCGTCGCCGGCTCGCCGCTTCGCGCTCTCCCCCACGGGGGTAATCGGCTGTAATTGCCGACTCTCGCGCCCCGACACGCGTGGGGACAGCGTGCCCTCTCCTCCGGGGCCCCGGCTGGTGTGGGAAAGGCTCGCGGTACTTTTCAGTGCGCTCTCTCGGAGAAGTTGCTCCAAGCGTTGGACTCCTGGTGGCAAGGAAAGTTCTGGGCGGCGAGCGGAGCCGAGCGGAGCAGCGCGGCCGGGCGGGCGAGCGGGCGCGCAAGGGCTCCTCCCGGACCCGCTGGGAGGCTTCGGCGGCCCGGAGGCAGCTCGCGGCCGCGGGCCCCCCGGGTTCCAGGCCCGGTCCCGGAGGGGGCCTTTTGTTCGTGCGCCCGGGTCCTCCCGAGGGGAGAGCGGCGGGGAGCGTGCTCGCCGGCCCCGCGGACGCTCGGGGTGCTGGGGGAGAGGCTACCGGGCTCGGGGCATTCGTCCCCTCGCTCTTCCGATCCGGAGGTTCTTTTCCAACCACCGGGGAGTGCTTCTCCAGCCCGGAGCTGGGGAAAGAGACGCTGCCCGGCGCGCGTGCCGAGCACAATGAATGGGACGACTTTAGTGGAGTTGTCCTAAGCGAACCAGATGCGCGTAACGTCAGCGCCGAAGGACCCCGGGGCCACGGCGCCCGCCCACCCGCCCGCCACGAGCCCCCACGCCCCCCGGGAGTCGGCGCTGGCCCGCGGGGCTTCTCCCCCGGGTCTGCCTCGCTCCCTCTGTCTTTCTGAGAATCTGGCCCAGTCGGCCGGCCCCTCCGCCTCTCCCGCCCCCGCGCGGCCTCCGCCCCCGCTCCCAGGGGCTGGAAACTCCGCTGAGGAGCCCGGGTCACAATGGTGTGTTTCACGGTTTCCTCCACACGCTTCGCCACGGGGAGGGGAGCCCGGGGGTGTTCCCTTCGTCTGCCCCCGAGGAAGAAAGGGGCTTTGACAGAGGTGGTTATTTCTTCCTAATTTACAACCCCGAGGCTCTGCGCTCCCGGCCCTAGCGGACACGAGCCGGAGCGACGGAACGTGTTTCCAGGCTCAGAGGCTTTGCCTAGGTAACCGGCCGGTCGGGGGGCGGAGGGAGCGACGGGGTGCTGGGCCGGGCGGAGGGGTGGGGAGGCGCGACCCCCGCCCACCCGAGTTCGAGGCCGCCCCTTAGAGAGAGAGAGAGAGACCACTCCTGAAAGGCTGGGGGCAGGGAAGCCAGCAGACGAGGGGGTGGCGCCGCTGGAGGACCCCCTCCTTTGAAGGTGCGCGGGGGGGGGGGGGGGGGCGAGGAGCACATGCTCCAGCTGTGGAAAGATCCGCCGGTGCCGGCGCTTCGGCAAGCGCGAGGTTTCCGTCGGGCCGGGGACCGCGAGGGAATCCCCCAGTTCCTGGCCGTCGAGAATTTCCTAGACCTGGGGAATCCGAGCCCCTTCCTCTCCGCAAGCAGACTCGGGGTGCGGGAGTGGCGGGAGAGGAGGCCTACCCCAGCCTTGGGTCCAGCGCTCCCCAGAGGTCTGTGGGTTAGTCGAGGATCCGGTTGCCCCCCTGTGGTGGGGCACGTCCCTGACCTTTGATCTGCGCCCACCCCGGGCCAAGGGGGCGCTCTACGCCGGAATTAGGGGCGGCGGGAGCCCTCCTCCCCGCCAGCCAAGCTGCGCTTCCAGCTACAAAGTTTCACTCTGCTTCGCCCGGGCGCCGCTCTGGGCGTCCTCCGGAATGCACCCCCTCCGAGCCACCCGGTGGCCCGGACCCTGCAGCCGTCCACCCTCGGGGACACCGCCCGCTGAGTGCGGGGACCTCCCTCGGCCCGCCGCGGCCGCCAGCTCAGGCCTTTTCCCTCCCGCCCTTCTGTTTGCTTGACCCCTGGCCCTCCGAACTCCCGGCTAATGGTAGGGAAGCGCCATTAGCATTTAGAATGAAAAGCACAGACTTTGTTAATTCCTCCGGGCATTCACGCATTCGTTCCGGACCTTGTGCATTTCCTACACGGCGTGTAAAATTTGTGTTTGGGGAGTGGGGGCTGTCGGAGTTGAAAAATGGCTATTTTTTCTGCGTTCTCACTGGCACGGCCCCCTGCCCCAAATTCGGGCCACGTTCGTTCCTCCAGTGTTCCCCTTACTTCGGTCTCCCTGACTTCGCAAGCCGAGAACGAACAGCGGGCGTAAAAGGATCAGTTTCTGGGCGACGACCGGCTACGGGGCTCTTTAGCATCCGATCGCATACTACAAAAGGGCCGTGAGCTCAGTGGGTGCCAGCCTCATACCTTCAGCACCCCCGGGGCAACGAGACGCCTCTTGCCCTCAGTGAGCCCTCAGCACTTTCCCTTAACCTTGCGATAGTTCTTCGTAATGATCTACACATCTCTACAGGTCCCCCGTCCCCATCCCATTCACCCAGCCCTGGGGATGACCCAGCCTAGGCTCACTCCAATCTCTGCCCCCTCTCTCGGTGCCTGCAGAGCCCACTGTGGGAGAGCGCAGCCCGACCAGCCCGGGCGCCGAGCCTGGACCCTCCACAGAGCGGGGCAGCACCGCGGCTGCTGCATCTAACCCGACGCCCCCGCCTCCTACCCTCTCAGCATCCGCTGGAGAGACCCCCAGCCCCACCATTCAGCGCGCAAGATACCCTCCAGGTAGGTCTGAAGCCCTCCTGCCTCCTGCGCACGGGGGAAATGGGCGGGGAAATCAACACCCAGCGGGCACTCTGACCAACCTGTCCAGTGCCAGCGCAAGGCTGCTGGCCCCGCATGTCACGGCACAGGTGGCATCCTGGCACAGCTTTGCTGTTTGCCACACCCCTGCTGTTTGTCGCTACCAGTCGGAGCAGGGAGATCACACCAAGCACGTCTCCAAATTACGTTTTCTAAGAAGAAGAGCAAATACTCCAAGAGATTAGGATATGTTATGCTTTTAATGGCTTTATTTTTGTCCTTTTATATCTAATATATTCATTTAAGGAATCACTTGGGGAGAGAGGGGACATTTTTATTGATCTAAAACCTAAATCACGTGGGGTGCAGGAGTTTGGATGGTTGAGGCTCAGAGGCAAAGGTAAACCCATGTGAGCTACAGACAGGAGTGAATGTAAAGGCCTCAGGTTTGGTTTGTACCACCCCTCTTATAATTGTGAGAGTCAGGCCTATGCAGGCACCAAAGATACACAGACACGCTTACCCTCCTGCTGGAGGCCTCAGAAAGACAAAGAGCCGCAGGAAGAGCACAGCAAGGAGGTTCTGAGAGATCCTTAGAGGTGAGGCGGGCCGGGAGAGTGAAAAGGCCAGGCTGCATGTTCCTTCTTTTAAACAGTCAGCGTCCCTTTCCTCCCAAGAACTATCCGCCAAGATAAGGAGTCCCTTAACTCCAAGCTAGCCCTTAAGGCCAGCAGGCATGAGCTGGCCACTCTTCAACCCTGCTTCTTTCAACAGGCCCTCACCACCTTTTTCAAGTCAAGGTTCCATCCCCTGCACGCATGACTCAATTAGATTTGGAAATGTGGGTAAGAGAGAGATGTCAAAGGAAATGTGAAACACACTCACTTTTCTGTTAATCACACCTTCGCACCACACCCTCCAAGAAGCTGAGCACCTGGGTTTCCTCGGAAAAACCAACCACCAGGAACTCCCCCATGTTACCACTCTGATTTAGCCATAAAAATAAAAGGAAATTTATTAAAAAAAAAAAAAAAAAGTCATCCACTAAAGCCAGTAACCCTGAGGGCCCCCTTAACTCTGAATATACAAGCACCTCGGATACCAGCTGCATGAGGGCTCAGCCTAGGCAGACTGGCAGAGAGACTGCATCTGCTTTGAAAGTGCTTTCTTCTTTTCCCCTCACCGTGAGAAAATACCTAGCCTAACGTGCCTGTTAGAAGAGCTGCTAACTGTTGTTACAAAACAGCTTTAATCTTCCCAGGTCAGGATATCGTATTAGTCAGAACTGGGGAGTGTGTATACACACGCATCTGCACACACACAGTGTAGCAGCGAGTGGGGTTGATGGGTGTGCTGTGTTACAGCTGATCTTTTTCTTTGCAGATGGCACCAACTCCCCCGAGTCCATTTCCTGGGCCTACGTGCCCACCTCACCACTTAAGCTGGCTGAAGTCATCAGTAGGGGTCCGGTTTGTGCAGGCTGCTAATCCTGTTTGGAGAAGTGGGTGGGAAGCAGCGACCACACTTGTGTGGGCAGCCTCGGTTGGCACCCAGAAAATGTTAGCGTGTCACTGCCTCCCTTGTCCCACACAGGACATCTTTTCTCACTAACTCATGGGCTTACAGATCAATGTGCTTATGTCTCAGGGAACCGATGGCTTCCTTCTCCCCAGATTAACCAGCAAGACATTTACTTCCTTTCCCTTGGTCCTCCCTGTGGCTAGGGAGACCATTCCACCATTGGTTTTTAGGACTTGAACTTTTTTTTTTTTTTTTTTTTTTTTTTTTTTAAATTCTCTGGGCTTATGAGGGAAAGCATTTGGTATCCAGATCTGATGAGCAGAGCAAGGAAAGGAACGGGTGTAGTCAGCCCCAGGAGGTCAGTTTTTATCGCTCCTGTGGCCCTTTGGTCAGTCAGGGACCCAGCTGTCTTCCACCGTGAGGAAGCAGGCAAGCTAGGGGCATTCAGTCTGCCAGCAGGTGGGAGAAGACTCCACTTCCTGTGCCTCCTGAATTCCAGATCAGTGAATCCGGCTGGCAAAGGAGTGTCCACTGGCTCCTGAGTCCCTTTCTCTGTCCCTGCAGATATGCCCTGCGTGCAAGCCCAATATAGCCCTTCGCCTCCGGGGTCCACTTACGCCACGCAGACTTATGGCTCGGAGTACAGCACAGAAATCATGAACCCCGACTACACCAAGCTGACCATGGACCTCGGCAGCACGGGGATCATGGCCACCGCCACGACATCCCTGCCCAGCTTCAGCACCTTCATGGAGGGCTACCCCAGCAGCTGCGAACTCAAACCCTCCTGCCTGTACCAAATGCCGCCTTCCGGGCCCCGGCCTTTGATCAAGATGGAAGAGGGCCGCGAGCATGGCTACCACCACCACCACCACCACCACCACCATCACCATCACCACCAGCAGCAGCAGCAACCGTCCATTCCTCCTCCCTCGGGCCCCGAGGACGAGGTACTGCCCAGCACCTCGATGTACTTCAAGCAGTCTCCGCCGTCCACGCCGACCACACCAGGCTTCCCCCCTCAGGCGGGGGCGCTGTGGGACGACGAGCTTCCCTCGGCGCCCGGCTGCATCGCCCCGGGGACGCTGCTGGACCCGCAGATGAAGGCGGTGCCCCCGATGGCCGCCGCGCGCTTCCCGCTCTTCTTCAAACCCTCTCCGCCCCACCCCCCCGCGCCCAGCCCAGCCGGAGGCCACCACCTCGGCTACGACCCCGCCGCCGCGGCCGCGCTCAGCCTGCCCCTCGGAGCCGCGGCCGCCGCGGGCAGCCAAGCTGCGGCGCTCGAGGGCCACCCCTACGGGCTCCCGCTGGCCAAGAGGACGGCCACGCTGACCTTCCCGCCGCTGGGCCTCACCGCCTCCCCCACCGCGTCCAGCCTCCTGGGAGAGAGCCCCAGCCTGCCGTCGCCCCCCAACAGAGGCTCCTCGTCGGGCGAGGGCATGTGTGCGGTGTGCGGGGACAACGCTGCCTGCCAGCACTACGGGGTGCGCACCTGCGAGGGCTGCAAGGGCTTCTTCAAGGTGAGAGCGAGCCTCTTGCAGGCGCTTCTACGCCCGCGGCCAGGGCCCTTGCTGGGGTGCCTGAGTGGCTGTAGCCACATCCTTGCCCCTGCCAGTGTGAAAGCTACAATCCCACACACCGCGCCTCTCGATTCCCAGGCCTAGAACTTCAGAGCCATTTTTTCCCAGGGTTTTTTCTAACTTGAAGTTTCTGCACAAGCTGCCTATGAACTTGAGGGGTCTACCCCAAACTCCTGGCCTGGTATTGCTTCTGAGCCTTTCTTTCCTTCTTTTCTTTCTCTTTCTTTTCTTCTTTCCTTCCTTCCTTTCCTTTCCTTTCCTTTCCTTTCCTTTCCATTCCATTCCATTCCATTCCTCTCTCTCTCTCTTTTTCTGAACAGGGGCTTCTGCAAATTCTCAAAAGGACCTAAACTTCAACAACGTCCAAACGTCATCATCCCTCCCATGGGCACCCAGAGAATGAGAAAATAGCGCCTGCATGGCAGGCCTGGGCATTTGTGTCTCAGTCTTCACAGGAAGGGCTGTGGGTCTAGAATTAGGCAGACTTAAGGTTGAATTTTGGTCACTCTAGCTGTTTTTATTCTGCATGCTTTGAAGATAGATGATAGTTATCATTGTTTCTTAGAGGAGAAAATGGAGATTGAGAGAGGTCATTCAGCTGCCACAGAACTCACACTCCACCTCACAGTGGAGACACGAGATCAACTCATATACATGAGCTCCCAAGATGCCTCACTGTCATAGCGCTGCAGTGGCAGAATAGAGGATAAGTGGCTAGAGGCAGCTTAGGACAGATTAGTCCATAGAAGGGTAGAAGGTACCCTTGTCAATCCACCCTGACTCTAGGAACTGTGGCCTCCCTGCATCTGTACACACACAGTACTCACCTTGCATGCTCTCACAGACACAGTGGGGACCTTTACAGTGAGAGCCTCATCAGCCTCCCCATACTTATCAGCAAAGAAACTGCACCCTGGAGAAGTACCCTTGGGGCAGGCTTGTGCGGTGATGTGACTAGTGTATGGGATAGGAAGAGCTGGCTTCTCTTGACTCTAGAGTTCCATAGTCTTTCCACCCCTGGTGCATGGGGGGGGGGGGGCGGGGGGAGGTCAACTTACTTATTCTTTTGTTGTTCTTTCTTTTGTCACTGAGTCTCAGAAGATGGTTCTGGACATTTCTGTGCCATTGTGTGCACACCCTACTTACTGATACTTCAAGCACACACAGACCCACACACATGACATAGGTGAGGTGGGATGCTGCCTGAGTGATGAGGACTTGGGAGGCAAATAGAGTATGTTTAGGAGGATGCTGGAATCACCTGGAGGATTCAAATAGGAATCCTAACTTGTCACCTCCAGTTTATAACACTGGACATAAGCCTTCTATCCAGATCTTAGTTTCCCAACCAGTGGCTCAAACCCACAGAAAGACGATATTAAATAAGATATCAACATACAAAAGCACTTCCTGGTCTTTAGGAGCCACAAAACTAGTTATTATTGAATGAAAACTCTAAGGCATAATATATATGACAGTTTTCGAGTCTGTAATTAGACATGCAAACGAACAGGAAGTTGTTTTTGATGTGACAGTTGTTACCACATCACTCATGGAATTGTCTAGGTAAATGAAAGGATGCTTGGATGAAGATGTTGCCACGTTCCGTGCCCCACAGATGCACAGGCTTATGGTGTGTTAAGGGTAGAACTTCCTTTTGATAAGCCACCTAGGTTAGCCTTTGTTTCCCCCCTCAGTTTTAGGGGCTGAACCTGGGGCTCCGTGCCCCCTAGGCAGGTGCTCTGTGACTGAGCTAGTCCCCAACCTTGGGTTAGCCCCCCCTCTTTTCTTCCTTTCTTCCTCTCCAGTTATGCAAGGTTTCCCAAAGTGCTTCCACGTGACTACCTCCCTTTAGCAGGTCTGAGTTTTATAACATTTCAGTGGAAGTGCTGAAGGGCAATAAATGTCCAGCAGGAAGGGAGAGAGGAAAGACACTCCGGGAAGAGATGAATGGAAACCCCACAGTAGAACTGCCCCTAAGCCACGGAGAACTTACCACAACATGAGAGTGTAACGCCCCACGTCTGGAAATGTGCAGTAACCTTTCCCCAGCAACTTCCCTTTTCTTCAGCATTCCCTTGAAAATAGATCTATACTTGAAAGGGTGGGGGCAGGCCCGGGTAGGACCACCCCACAGATCTGTTAATTAAGGGAACTGGAGCCGGATTTACCCAGTGGCTTTCTACCATTAAATTGAATTCTTTAAAAATGTGACGTGAAGTGCAGTTAATGATGGGAATTCAGTGATTGGCCTGTAACGATCTCTGTCCTTACACAAATGTGGGGACGGCTTCGGGATGTTGGGAAAATGTACACCCGCAGCAAAATGCCACAGACACTTAATCGGCACAGTGCCTTGGGGATAATGGCAGGAAGGGTGCTACATTGTATGGGCATATTCTGTGAAGGAGAGCTTCAGTCAAAGGCTGCTATCAGCACAGACTGCTGAGAATGGGGATGCGGAGACTCAGAAGTCTTTCCCGCTTTTTAAACCCTGCAGCTATACCTCAGACTTGATACAGGTTGGCTTTGTCGCATCTGCGCCCATTTCCCTTAGGCAAAAATGAAAAGGTGACAGGGTAAAACGTAATGTGGGAAGTAAGAAGAGCGGAAAGTAAAGGCCAAAAGTAAAACTAGAATTTTGAACCCAAAACAGATCACTAAGCACAGGTTTCCTAAACTTCATTGAAAACACAGCGCAGATTTCCCAAATAAATTCCAGGGTTCTGCAATGGGTGGGGCTGTGTGGACTCAGGTCCTTTCGGAACACTTCATACTAAGTGTTAAAAATGCAACCATTTGCACAAAGGTTTTCATAGTTTTTTTCAAGCATTATTTTACATTTAAAGTATAAGAGATGTTTAACTACTGCCCCATGTGTTATTTCAAAATTCTATATGATTCAGAAAAATGTGATATTATTTTTATCCGCAACATCAAGTTTTATTATGTGTCTTTGATAATGTGGTTCTTTTTACTGTAATAGCAGTCATTTATGAAATACTGGGGTGTATATAGCTTTCATATTTCTTTCCTTCTCTTATTCTTACTTGGGTTTTCTTTAATGGATATGATAGTGATTTATCTTTCCAACTTTAAGAATTTTGCTTTCCGAAGTCAGAAATGGCCAGTTTATCACATGTATACTTTAAAGATAAAATGAACTAAGTAGTACAATCAGGTGGATTTATTTTTTAATTGAAACATGATTTCCTATATGTCTTAGAATGAAAACCCTATTTTCCATAGATTTTAACAAGAAAAACTTTTATTTTACTCTGTATGGTTTCATCCCTATTGAGTAACAAAACCAGTTATTGTGATATCTGGCTTATAATAGTGACACCGTACATAGCACAGCCCAGATAATTCTGATTTTATTTTAATAAGGTCAGTGGTAATCAGGGGAGTAGAACAAGTAGAAAATTGTTCCCAAGGGGATATTAAAAGTGGAGATAATCTAATCCTCTGAGGTGCGGTATGTTGACCTGGTAATTTCAGATATGATTTTATCATTCAGAGTTGGGAGCCTCCTGAGACTAGCTTCAGAACAACCCAAGATGATTTTCACTGTCAGCCAGGAACACTAATAAAATTGTTTTTCCTGCAGGCTAGCGTGTTAGGAAATTAAATTTATCTAATTATACAAATTGCACTGTCACTTTTCACATTGTAATTAAAATACATCTTGTCAGGTCTTGCCTCTTTCCAGAAACTATTAGTTGACTATCTCTGTGTTGTATTTTCTCAGAGGACGGTGCAGAAAAATGCAAAATATGTTTGCCTGGCAAATAAAAACTGCCCAGTAGACAAGAGACGTCGAAATCGATGTCAGTACTGCAGATTTCAGAAGTGTCTCAGTGTCGGGATGGTTAAGGAAGGTAAGAGCATATGCTTTCATCTGGTTTGCTTATGCGTATCCTCCGTAAAAATCTGCTAATATTTACACCGAAGCAGCAAATTTCCTGAGTGTTTCTTTCTTTCAAACATTTTCTTTTTAGTGATATTTATATTTACACTAAAGTAACACTGAGGAGTGCTTATTCTAAATTCTAAAAAAAAAAAAAATCAAAATTTAAAAAAGCCATTGTTCTATTTGAGGAGGTTTATCAGAGCTAACTTGTCACCAAGTGTAAGTATGGGATCGCTTTTTTTTTTTTCTGATTATTTCAACTCTCACTCAATCACTGGTCAGCATTATTCCAAACTTAACCCTGCTTTGAAATGGTGGATCTCATTCATCATTGCCAAGCTCTAATGTGTTGGGATTCCTCTTCGTGATTCATGCCCATTCCCAATGTGATCTTTAAACATTGTTTTTTTCTCTCTGTGTCTCATCAGTTGTGCGTACAGATAGTTTGAAAGGGAGGAGAGGTCGGCTGCCTTCCAAACCAAAGAGCCCAGTTCAGCAGGAGCCCTCGCAGCCTTCCCCACCGTCGCCTCCGATCTGTATGATGAATGCCCTCGTCCGAGCTTTAACAGATGCCACGCCCAGAGATCTTGATTATTCCAGAGTAAGTCTGACGAATGTCTTTGAATGATTATGATTCCATTCATGATACTAGTAACAAGAGTGAACTGAATGAGTGTGCCTGACACCGTGCTAGTCAGTTTTCTACCTTTTCTATAGTTCTCATTTCATTTAGCAATTAGTACATCCACGATACCAAATAACGTTTGCCTTATTGAATCTCTAAATGCCTTTAAAAAAATGACCTGTGACAGGGCTACACTTGTCACACCTGTGGTTGCAGAATTCCTGGTGGTGCCAATGAAAAGCTGCACAGGTGAACTGTAATTTGTAGGTTTGGGGTCTTGGTTTTGTTTCGTTTTTTGATCTTTAGAAACTGTGGCTATTGTGTTTTTCACATGTGATCAAACCCTCTGGGTGAGCCTCGTCTTGTCCTTTAACAGTCCACCCCATTTTATCCTCATTGATCAACTTGTTGCTTATTTGGGGGTGGGGGGATCAGACAACAGCAAGGAGCAAGCCCTGGCCTTGGCATCGGGGGCATCAGAAAGAATGGCATGGAATGCTGTCCTTTCTGCTCCTGCCTGTGTCACCTGGCCCTGTGCTTGGCTTTCCTCTCCCTGCAACAGAAATGATTGCCATATTTAACACCAGAGCAGGGTTTGCACATCAGTCACAGAGTGACAAAACCATTTTGAAAACATAAATGATTTACCAGTGTTGTTATTTTAGTCAACCAAGACATTAACATTTTAATTTCACATAGGATATCATTTAAAACAAAATTTCCTGTATGAAGTCGGCAAATTTCCCTAAATCTGAATGGCACTGAGAAGGGTGATGAAAGGAGGTTTCTGAGAAAAGTTACGAACATTTTAAGGACATTTTTATAGGACTTTGAAAAGCAGAGTTCTAGTAAAATGCAGTCTTAATACAGATGGAAGAGGAGGAAAAAAGCAATCCTAGTTACTGAATAATTCTTCATTGTTAAATGTTGTATCACACTGTCTCATCGAAGCCTTGAAATAGCTATGAGCTCTAAGGGGCATTACTTCCACTTGAAGACAAGCATGCTTAGAAACACAAATGAAGAGAGGTTGGTGTAGAGGTCTCCCATTGGTTGATCTGATTGCCTTCCCCATGGCTAATTCAGCGTTTCTGGCGTCTGGGTGAAAGTCTGGCAAAGAACAGGAGTATGCCTTTGCTACGTGGCCTCGTTTTGGTTTGCAGTGTTGACAGAAATTAAGGGTGTACCTGCTGAAATCCTCTTGCCTTCCTCCCTACCCTCATCCTAGGCAGCAAAGCCCTCTCTACACCTGGTCACAAGATTGCCTATAAGTAGCATGGTAGATCCTTAACACCAAAGGTTGAGGACTCTTATTCTGATTGTAAGTAGCATCTCTTGAAAGTCAAACCTCAAATAGTATAATAGCATAAAAAATAATGCACTGACTAAGGGATCAGGCTTTGAAAGCAGGCAAGTCTAGATGAAAATCCCAATGCCAGCATATACTACCTGGATGACCTTGAGAAACTGATTTTTTTAATCTCTTGGTTTCCGCATCTTTGTTACCTGATAATATCTGTTTCCCAGGATTGTTTGTGAGGATTAAATATGATGGCATTTGTCAAAACTTCAGCCTGGTACCCTGTATATTGTTACCTTCATCAAAATTTTCACTCTGGCCATTTATCAAATGTGCTACTAAGTACAGACACTATACAGTTGGGTACCATGTAGCAACACCATGATATAAGTGTTATTATCCCTATGGTCCAAATAAGAAAATCAAAACAGAGAGAGGAAAAAAAAATTGGCTGGCCCAAGGTCACAAAGCAAAGATAGATAGATAGATAGATAGATAGATAGATAGATAGATAGATAGATAGATATAAAATTCTATCAGAGGTCAAAATTGGAGTCCCACTTGACTGACTTTCTGGTTTCAGTGAGGGTAGGATCTACAAGGGCATGAAGCTCTCCTCCCCAAAGCACCCATATAGGTGCTGCCTTGGCTAAGGTTTTAGCATGCAATCTGACATCATCCCAGGGCATTTGGCACTGCCACCAATGGTCAGTTCAGAAAAGTTGGATCCCAAAGTGATTCTGTGTCTCCAAACGTTCTAATTATCAGTCTCCATGGCCTAATTTCTCATGCGGTAGCAATGTCTTCACAGTACGTTGAGTTGTCCCAGCTGGGAACTGTCTCTATACTGAAAAAAATCAATCCAGTGTGTTTGCTTGTCTCTGCGCCTTTCAGTCTGTTAGTCTGGAGTCATCATCCTCATCAACAAACATTTATCCAATTTAATTGTTAGCTTTGCCCTAAATAGCAGATTGCCCATGCCAAAGTCTGGGTCATGCCCATGCTACCTTTGAGGCCTAGCTCAATTTTGCAAAGCATATTTATTTTAATTGCATTGTTTTTGAAATCAGGTTAAACTTCATCACTTGGGTTCTCCTGCATTTAGAGAACTCTACAAAATTATCAAAAATTGGACCAAAATCAACTAAATTAAAAGACTTTTTAAAAAATACAGTGAGCTTTCATCAAAAACTTGGAAGAAGCCACAGGAGCGTGCTGATCACATTTGCAGATGACAGAAAGCTGGGAGGGATCGCTAATATGATGGATGTCAGTATCAACATTCAGAATGATCTCGACAGGTTGGAACAGGAAGGCTGAAACCAGCACAAAGAAAGTTAACAAAAATAAATGTGAAGCTCAGCATTTAGATTTTTGTTTTAAAGGGGAGAGCCTTGGCTTGTCAGTGGTTCATTCAAGAGTTTATTCCACAGGCACTCAGTAAGATCCAACGAAGTGTGTGTTTGTGGAAGCGGGGTGCTAAGTTACCTGCTGTGGCAGCAGAAGGGTGGGACCAGAACTCAATTCCATATGTTCCCATGGATTCTGTCCTTTCAGATCACACTGCAAGGACTGAGTCCAATCCAAGACCAGATTTAAGGGGAATGTAGATACACTTTCTGGAAACTTACAAGAGATGGTTGGAGAAAAGAAGAAGACACATAGACAGGAAGGGAGGTTTGTAGCAATTAGGTTACTCTCTTTTCCCTGTATCAAAAGAGAGAGAGAGAGAGAGAGAGAGAGAGAGAGAGAGAGAGAGAATACTTCTGTTTTCCCTTGGCATATCTAGAGAAAGAAAATTTGGTGGGGGTCGGGGGTGGGGTGGATGTCTTCAAACTTGAGGACAAGTTCTCTGATCCACACCGATTGCCGTCAGAGTGAGGTCAGCAAACCAAGGAGGAATCAAGGACAGCACATGACAGGATTCTCCACAAAGGGAAAGTTGTCTGCATGACATTAAGTCTCTTCCAACTCTTAAGACTTTATGATTCTGAGGTTTACTTTTTGCTTCCTTAATTAAGTACTCACATGAAGGAATATATAAGAAAAGATATACCCGTATATATATATGGCTATAACTTTACTTTGTTATCAATAAAAATAATAGAATTGGTGCTGAGGAGATGTCTAAATTGGCAAAGTGAACACCACACCAGCATGAGGACCTGAGTTCCAATCCCTGACCTCTACATAAAAATCCAGGCATAGCAACATACTCTTGAAATCCAGAGCTGGTGAGGTGGCAGCACCCCCGGACCCCTTGGAGTTTGTCGGCCATCCATTCTAGCCAGTGATGAGATCCAAGTTCAGTTCTCAAAAATAAAGTGGATAAGGGAGAGGAACTGGGGGGGGGGGGGGTGAATATATAATCAAAATGCCTTCTACAGATGTGGTTTGAAGAACGGTCCCATAGGCTCATATTACTTGAATGTTCAGGGAGTGGCACTGTTTGAGAAGGATTAGGAAGTGTGAACTTGGAGTAGGTGTGGCCTTGTTGGAGGAAGCATGGGGTGTGTGTGTGTCTGTGTCTGTGTGTGTAGTGCTTTGAGGTTTCAAAAGCTCGTGCCAGGCCCAGGCTCTTTCTCGATCAGCCTGCAGATTAGGATGTAGCTCTGAACTCCTGCTCCAGCACCTTTGTACCACCATGCTCCCTGACATGATGGTAATTGGCTCAACCTCTGAAGTTATAGGCAAGCCCCCAACTAAATGCTTTCTTTTATGAGTTGCTTTAGTTCTGCTGTCTCTTCACAATGATAGAGCAGCAATTAAGACCACACATTGACAATATGACATTTTCAAAGAATTAATGTTTTTCAAATCATTAGAGAATTTTAAAGGTGCAGAATTGGCAAAGAAGTTGCTGGGCATTGACCTCTGGTTTCCACCCACGCACGCATACACACGTGTGCATAGACCCTTACATAAACATACACAGACATGCACTTAGAACACACAATCAATGAAAGGAGCAAGATGGCTCAGTGAGTAAATGCTTTTGTTGCCAACCCTGATGGCCTGCGTTTGATCACCAGAACCTACACAGTAACCGAGGAGAACCAAACCTCACACCATGGCACTGGAGAGCTTACACACATAGGCACAAATAAACAGATGAGAGGGGGAAAGGATCTTTCCTAAGTGACTGAAACAAAATGCCTGCTTTGAGCCAGGTGCCATTTTAAATATTTTCACATAAGCCCTCACCTCTGTGCCACAGAAATCACAGTATCAATACTTTTGTTAAAAGATTGTCATTGCCTGAACTTAAGCTTTTCTTATACCTTTCCCTTAAAAACTTGTAATTATAAAGCCATAGCCCTGAATGACCTTGAGATCGTCTAAGACAGCCCCCATGTTTTCGGGGAGATGAATGAACGCTCTTCAAGGCTAAATCTGTGGCCTGAGACCGGTGACGGGGCTGAGACGGGATGCAACCCCTTGAGAGGACACTTCTGTGTCATCACACTATCCCTGGAAGTTAAGGACAATTCACTTGAAAAACTACAATGATAGAAACATGTGTTTATACTCTATCATCATGTTTATGGTATAATGTTATCTTTTTGAAATAATCAATTCATTTAGAAGTAAATACAGAGAAACACTGTTTCCTGTGCATTAGCAACCACCCAGTCCCTCTCCCAGCTACTCCCATTAACATTTTAGTACGTGTTCATAGCTTATGTATGTGAGGCAAGTTGTCCTGTCAAGTTTGAGCCTAACAGTTGATTTGGCCAATGCAATCTTTTAGCAGTACTATTAGCTGCTTCCCCCGATGATTTGGCCAATATAATCTATTAGCAATCTATTAGCTGCTTCCCCTGATGATTAGGTCGATAGAGAAAGAAGAAAGCATCTGCCAGACTGTGCCTCTTCATTTCCATGGAGCAGGATATGTGCCTTAAAGGTAGAAACTGAGTGAGCCCTTTTCTCCCCAAATGTGGAAAAAGGAAGGGTTTTGTTCCAAGTCACAGAGGGAGTGAATGTTTTAAGAGGCCAGGATGAGCGCTCCTGAGCTCTGTGACGCATTCCTGGCTCGGGAACCTTCACTTCTCCTGTGGGCCAAACTTCTCTCCCTCAAAAATGAGCTCAGATCATTGTACATCAGCGCAGTCAAAACATGTCACATTTGATTTGTTTCTACCCGAGATGCTGCTATTCCCTGCCCCACAGTTGCTTTTAATTTAGCAATACAAGTATATATAGATACGAGGCTTGGCTTCAGTGCCTGCATAATTACTAATGAGGAAATATACTTAATGTCCTCATTAGTTGGTCATTCCAAGTGTTTTTCAGCACGCTAGGATGTTTTCTGGTGCCACTTAGTGCAGTAACAGACTAACTACGAGAACTATCTCTCACATCCAACCCGGCACCAGCAAATGTCACTTCTGTGCTAATGAAATAGCCTTAAAGACCCAACATGGACAGCACATGTTAGACTTACAGAGACCACAGCATGAAGACTGCAAATAGTGGTTTCAAGCATTTTGGGGGAAGACATTGACCAGTTGATTCCCTGGCTGGCATCAGCCAGTTCCTGCCATCAGGGCCCTCAGTTTGAATGGTGAAAAGATTGGCCTAAGTGTGCTGCTATGACCCCTTCTAGCGCTCTTACTTCCTAGCCCTCCCATCATTACATCTGCTACATACAGTTTGTCTGTGAGTGTGGACCAGCATCTTCTGGGGTGTGGTACCCAGACTACCTCCAGGCCAGCATCTCACCGAGTGTGGCCCACTGACTGCCTCAACAACAGAGAACAGCAGTGTTTGCTTTAACATGCAGGTCCCCCTGGGTCACACCCAGACCTTACTTAATCAGACCTGATAGCAGGAAGCCAGAAAGAATCTTTACTTTACCAAGAGCCTCCGATGGTTCTTTGGCATTGTAATGTTTGAGAGCCACCAATGTAGCTTAGTAATGACAATTCTACTTTACTTTGAATGTCCCAATTTATCTTAGGGATGAGAAAGGATGAGCTATGAAATTTCCAGTAAGCACTAAATTCACTTAAATGTAATATAGGGTGGGGAGGGGAACATGGATTGAGGCTCTGATAAAACCCTGCCGTCACAGCGTTCACATGCGAGTGACGAGAAAGAAGGCACCAGAAACATCACTTGCAGCGACACCGTTAGTGGCAGGAGGGACTTTTTTTTTTTTTTCTGAGAGGGCCACGGACGGAGCAAAAAAGAAGAAAGCTGGGAGAAAAACATATTAGTCACCGATCTTTTTTCATTACCAATTTTAAAAATATCCCTTTAGATTCATTTTATTTCTTAGCATATGTGTATGCGATGGGCACTTTTGTTCAAATATATGCGGGGTAGTGCTGTGGGGTGACTGTACACATCCTGTGGAGTCCGGAGGTTGAGGTCTGGAGTCTTCCTCCGTCACTTTCCACCGTATCTACGGAGGAGGGCCTCTCATGAACCTGGAGCCAGCTACTCTAGCTAGCCAGCTTGCTCCAGGACTCCCTTGTCTCCACCTGTGGTGGGTTGGGATGATGGGTGGGCCATCATGCCCACCTGAGTTTCCATAAGTTCTTCATGATTGTGTGGCAAGTGCCTTATGCACTCAGCCATCTCTCCAGGCCTAGGATGGCACTCACTAAAGTTCAGAAAACCCAGGACTGTGTACACATAGTTTGACACGTGTGATGATCACATCTATCATTTATAGAGAGGTAAAGGCTGAGAGAAGAGTAACATGCTAAGGGTGGTGGGGGAGGGAATCCATCTCCTTGGCTATCTCACATGCTTATCGAGGGCTGAAAAGCGTGGTACATATTCAGCTCCGTTCTGCTGTTAAAGCCTCACGTGGCTAATTTTTCAGAGTGCTTTTCTCCACTCGAATAACTTCCAGGCTGGGGCCGCTGCTGAAACCTGACTCCCACAGTTGCTGCCGAAGGCAGCGAGCAGACGCTTTGGGTTCAAATTGTATCCATTTGCTGTGGTGCGCAGCTCCCAATTCTGGTCTTTGTAGAAACCTCCATCCAGCCCTGGCTGTCAGTGATGCTTTGTATCTGCCTTGCGCTAAAGCCAGATTCTGATATGCTGGGATTACACATTAGCAGAAACAGAAAGAAAAGTTAATTTAAAAAAAAAATCTGTCTGCATCTGATCTATGTTTGAATGCAATAATCAATGAACAAACATCTTGGGGGTTTCTTTGGTGACGCCAAACCTATCTTGCCCAGAGATGTGGGGACTATACAGAGGTACATCTGGATATCCAGCTTTTCCACTTCCAGGTTTAAATGGCTAGGGCAGGCAGAGTATCTGGAGGCCTTGGTCTATTTCTTTAAATTTTATGATCAAAAGAACCTATGGGGACATCCCCACATCATTGGGTGCTGACCTCTGTTACTGGAGGTCAGTATCCAGTTTGGTTCCAGAATTCTGGGGCTTAGATAAGAATGAAGGTGAATCCCAAAGGGTCTACACTCAGGCAAGCTGGGCCTGCTGATTTTTTTTTTTCTTGCTGAGCTCTGTCAAAGAAAAGTTCATGCCCCAAGCAGGCAGGGGCTGTAAGCCCAGCAGGGCTCGGGCCTGCAGAGAACCCTGGTGAAAACTGCATGCTCTGCTGGGTCCTGAGCAAACACTGACAGCAGAACTGTTGTTGCTTCATGAGCCTCAGTTTGGGGGCAGTCAATGTGGGAAGCAGTTAGCCATGCCTCCTATTCCCAGGGGGCCCTTTCCACCCTGCAGTCTTCTCCCTCCTTTCAACCCACTATTTAAAACCAAAATCGTGCTGAACTGGTGTCAAATTCTAGGCCATAACATCGTCTCTGGTATGGCTTCACAATATTTAGAACCTTTGAATGCAAGAGGCTGGAGAATTGGCAATTAGGCCCCCGGGGACTTGACCAGGTGCAGAGCGGTGGCAATGCGATTTTTCTAGAGATGCGCAGCTAATCTTGCTCTCAGCGCTCCACCCTCCAGTTAAGAGCTGGTGGGCTCACCAGGGGTCTCATGGCCTCTTCAGTTGTCCTTAGGAAGGAAGCTGCCTCCCTCTCCTAAACTTGTTACCACCCACTATCTGAGAGCTCACATAATCCCAGGCACACTGGGACTGTCGGAAATAAAGGAGGCAGGGTTTTTGGACTAGACCTGATGTTACAAGATCTTAGAAGGCTGAGGTGAAAATTAGAAAGCTTCTGCTTAGTGCAGGATAGTCCTCACTCGGTAGACGTGGAAGGTGAGGGATGGTCACACTGTGGGAAGGGTGTCGGCAACGTCAGTGTCTTCTGCTGTTTAGCTCACTCTAATCTCAGGCCCTTTTCATAGAAGGGAATGTTTAAGAATGTTCTCCTCCCTACTCCACGGAGAACACTAGGGCCCGCAATATTTCAAGAATTAGGAGCCCAAATGAAACTGGGCTTAAAGTCCCTGGACTCAACATCTGATGTCTGTACCTTTATGTTTTACTGCTTCTGGGGAGAAAATAGGAAAGAAGAAGAAGAAAAAAAAAGACCCCTTTGCATCTAGTGTTTCATCTCCTCCCACAAGGGAGCTTTTACAGGAGTGCCTAGCGCCTTGTTGTTTATTGGCTGCTTCTCCTCATCTGCTTCTCCTCCAAGCATGTCTGAGCTTTGTGGCAAACCTAGCTACCCACCCTGACTATTCCTGCACTGAAAAGGAAGTCAGGTGTGGAATGTAGTCCAGTTTTAAAACATTTACCGAATGTATACAAGGCTGTGAGTTTGGAACTTTGCATCGTCAGGGTGAGGATTAAACATCAGAGCTTTAATCATTCCAAGGAAGTAGTAAGCTGCAACCCCAGGACATCGAACCTGTTCACAGTCAGCCTGTAGTCGCAGCACTCCAGGGCGGAGGCACAGAAGAGTACCGCAGCAAGCTTGAGGGCAGCCTGGTCTGAGTTTCAGGCCAGCATTGCCCCATAGTAAGACCCTGTCTCATACGATAAAAATCAAAGTCAAGAGGCATAGGACTTAAAAGGCACACGTTAACCCCTAGCTTAACATGGTCAGTTATGTAATTTAGGAAAGTTCCATAGCTGCCTGAGTCTCCCTTTGCTCACTTATAAAGTAAGGATTAAAAGCCCTGACTGGTGAGGATCAAAGAGGGGAGGGGTGTGGAATAAGGGGGAAGGGCTACAAAGTTGCTCTTCATTAAGGCAGTGATGCCCCTCTTCACACCGCATCTCCCGCATCTCTGCACTGTTGTCCCTTGAGCTTTATCGTGCTGCATAACATAGATCATCTATGAAGCAGAATAGGTTTGCTTCCATTGAGTCAGGCAAACCTGTACCTTTAACAGAGTAGCCAAAAGCTTGGGAGAGACCTCCTCCCCCTCCACTTCTCTTTCCTCTCTCCTGCCCATCCCCTTTCCCCTCCTCATTCTTTGTCTTCCTCCTTCTTCCCCACCTTCTTCCCCGTTCCTAGCTCTGTGCTATTGTATGTCCTTCTGCAATGATGAACATGTACCCCAGCCCCACCTGACTTTTAAGCAACAGAAATAAGGACAGTATGATAAGACACTGAATTTTTAATTTTATCTAATTTTGATTAATACAAGGAGCTACAATCTCAAGTCTGGTGGCATATGGCTTGGCTGTCTGGGCTCTGCCACAGAGGAACTCCCGAACTCAACACACACACACACACACACACACACACACACACACACACTTCCACATTTATCTCATAGAAATCCATCCACAGCGAGAAAAACTTACTCTTTTCTTTTATTGGCTTATTGTATGATTCTCGCTTCAGTAGGCATTAGAACCATCCGTTTTGATAAAAAGCAGTCTGTTGGACCCACCCCCAGAGTGTCTTAGGAGGTTGGCCTGAGATTGCCATTTCCAGCACATTACCGGCTTTTGTTGATGCTTCTGGTCTAGAGACCATACTTTGAAAATCTCTGGCTCCTTCTTGGGAAACCTTGATGCTATAGCGGAACGCACAGAGCCAGACCTACTCAGACCCAAGGTCCTAGGGCAGTAGTTTCCATGTGGACAGTGGTTTGACCCATGAGATGCTCTGTGGAATCATCTTTGGAGCTTTTAAAGTTCCCAAAAGGGAGACCTCACAGCAGACCACTTAAATTGGCCTTTCTTGGGGACAGAACTGAGACAGGAATGCTTCCTGAAGCTCCTCAGATGGCCCTGACAAACTCCCACACTGGTGGGGCTTGAAGGAATTTCTATCTATTGGATAATAACAATGAATTCATTTTATCCTATGTCTTAGGGCCATTGGGGGATCAGAAGAGGCTGTGAATGTCAACAGGTTTTTTCAAAGGGGCATGGGATTTAGGCGCTGGCATCTGGGCAAAGCCAGTCTCAAGTGATAGCGCCACCCCAGTGCAGTCGGAGTAAGGCTGCTTTCTGCGCATTGCCTTCCAGTACTGTCCCAGCGACCAGGCCACGGCAGGCACCGACGCCGAGCACGTGCAGCAGTTCTACAACCTTCTGACCGCCTCCATCGACGTGTCCAGAAGCTGGGCCGAGAAGATCCCGGGATTCACTGATCTCCCCAGAGAAGATCAGACGTTACTTATAGAATCAGCCTTTTTGGAGCTGTTTGTTCTTAGACTTTCCATCAGGTATGTCCTACTGTTTCATCTTCTCTCAGCCTTCTCGTGTACAACAGTGAAAAGTTTGTTCAAGAAGCAAAGGTGAAATTCGTTCAAACATTAACACACTGAGCGGTGGGGAACAGAAAGCACAGGAGTGGCAGCTAGGACCCAGGTTCTGGTCTGAGGTCTAACAGGAGTAGATACAGCATTGCCTCACTGGAAGTCTAGCTTTTATCTATGCAAAACAAAGAGGATGGATTCAGTGGTCCCTCGAGTCCTGTGGGACTGTCCTCGTGGTACGGAAGGTGTTTGTGGAAATGCTGGGTTTGCCTTATAAATTTCTATTTCGCAAGTGACTGTTGCGACATTCCTGATGGGTCTCTGACTCCACAGTTGAGCTCCCTAGTCAAAAGATTGGTCTAGCCTTTAGCGTTCAGCAGCAGAAAACATGAGGAAAAGTGGATTTTATCTGTCTGTCTGTCTGTCTATGTATGTATGTATCTAGCTATCTAGCCATCTAGCTATCATCTATCCTTGCTTGTAGATAAATAGGTCTTACTTGGTAGCTTAGCCTGGCCTTAGACTCGCAGCTGACCTTGGAATCGTCCCTGCTCCAACCTCCACAGTTTTGGGACCCAGGAGTGCACTGCCATGCCCAACCAGAAGTGATATTTCAAATAGCTGGAACTCCATACCTATGCTCCTCTTTACACATGTCCTTTAATATAATATGTATAATATACATAATAAAAACACATGTATATGTTTTTTTTATTCACCCAGGGCACATTTAATTCAATCTTCCGTGCTTTATTTCAACTATGTATTTCAAAGATATTACCCGAATTTCACCAGGTGTTATAAGAAAAACCATCCTTCCCTTCCCTCTCTTCTCTCCATCAAGTCCTGTCTCATATTGTGACACCAAAAACTCCTGCATAAAATGTAGCTCCACTGCCTTTTGACCTGGTAGGTAGGCTATAGTGTAAGACTGGAATCTGCATTTTTAACTCATACTCTCTTGATTCTGAAACCAGTGGTTGGAAGTCCATGTTCCCACTGTGAGGTAGAAGCATTCTGTCCATCTGCCCCCTCTGCAGTGTGGAGGGATCCGAGGGAGACATGACAGTGGTTGTGGCTAGAGTGTCAGATTAACTCAAGGCCAATCCAGAGCACACGAGAGCTGGTAGCAATGTGCCTGTCATCTCAGGCATGTAGCGAAGGAGTAAGCAGAGGATAAGCTCCATGCAGGTGGATACCACACTTCACCAAGCTCTCTGCAGTGCCTGTCTCCAGGAGCTTGTCAGCCTTGGTGCTCAGGAAATACCCGCTGGGTGAAGGGATGAACAGAGCTGTTAGGAAGCACAGTTAGGAAGCACAGTTAGGAAGACACCAGCTTGTGGATGCAGTCGACCTGGAGAGATATGTGGATCGAGGCATTTTAAAGTTAAGGAGAAGCCAATATGAAAGTAAGGAAACTACAAAATTGAGAATTGGCTACCCTTCGCCCCCTCTGCATCCTCCTGTGTGCGAACTGTGCATGGCTTTCAAAAACCTTCATTTTATTCCATTCCCTCTACAACCTTGGGAAATCATGATTAAATTCATGTTTCATAGATAAGAGAAAGGAAGTCTAGAGAGATGAAAGGAGTGCCGAAGGTTACACTGCTAAGCCATCATGTCCGAAGGAGGTCCCAGGGCTCCTTTTCTGAGAAAGGGGATGGTCATGGACAAATTGGCAAATTTAGAAACAGCCCTCTATGGCCCCCTTATTTAAGTTCAAGGAGGTAATATGTTCTGCCACCTTTAACTCTGTGATTGGCACTTGGAGAAACTTGTTGCTTTGAGTTTGCATAATGAAATTACAGCGTCTAGCCTAGGGCCTTATCAACTTTTGGCATTGAAGAAAATAAGGGAACAACCTTGACCACAAGCCCAAAGGGAAATCTGTTTACTGCAGAGACAGGCTATTGCACGGCTTTACTTGAGGAGATCTCCTGACAAAGGTTTATTCACCCTAAACAGGGGACCAACAATAGGCCAGAGAAATTATCTTATCCCAGTTCAGGGTAGCGAACTAGTGTGTTTCCTGGGTTAACGACCAGGAGCCTATATGAGGGTTTGCTTCCAGGAATATGGGTTCCCTCCCCAACAAGATATGTCACCAAAAAAAGTCACACCTAGCATGGATAATAAATAGCCTCCCCACAGTTGTGTAGATGGGTGCCCAGCAGTTTTCTGCCTCCTTCACCTCAGCACCTCTCTTGACTGCACGTAACTGGGTGGGGCAGTTCTGAGGGCAGGAGGGAGTTGGTGGCTACAGTGTCAGGGGAGGATCTCATGACCCTCTTCTCATACCTGTGAGGGAACCTAGCAGGCCTGATATTGTGAGGGACTCCTGTGAGTAATCACAGCAGCTCTGGTTTCAACATAGTGACAGGTATGAATCAGCTAGAGGACATTGTCCACAGCGGATGTGATGTGTTGGGCTTCCCCTAGACCAGGGGTCCTCAGCCTTCCTAGTGCTGAGACCCCTTAATACAGTTCCTCATGTTGTGGTGACCCTCCCAACTATAAATTATTTTCTATAAACTATAATTTTGCTGCTGTTGCGAATCATAATATAAAATCTCTGAAATGCAGATGGTCTTAGGCGACCCCTGTGAAAGGATCGTTTGACACCCACACCAGAGGTCGTGACCCACAGATTGAGAACCACTGCCCTAGAGATTCTCTGAGGGCTTGCCTCGTCACATTCCACCCCAGACAAGCTAGCAGCCTATTCTAGCACTGGGAGAGCAGGCATGTTGGCCTGCGTTTCTTAAGGACATTAGCACAGGTGGCACAGGCTGTTCCCAGGAGCACACCTTTGTTCATGGCAGTACTGGACACAGTTTCCAGGGTTGCCGTGCAGCGATGCTGGCACCTGTGTACTATATAGCATGTTAGCCAGACTGAGAATACCCGCCTAACGTGTCTCTCCTTCCTCTGCTCTCTCCCAGGTCAAACACTGCTGAAGATAAGTTTGTGTTCTGCAATGGACTTGTCCTGCATCGACTTCAGTGCCTTCGTGGATTTGGGGAGTGGCTCGACTCCATTAAAGACTTTTCTTTAAATTTGCAGAGCCTGAACCTTGATATCCAAGCCTTAGCCTGCCTGTCAGCACTGAGCATGATCACAGGTGAGTGCCCGCTTCCGGAAGGCAGAGCCCGCATTCCCCTTTTCTCTTGCCTGTGTCCAGGTGGCTTCTGAATATCCTGTGGCCTAAACACACCACACACACACACACACACACACACACACACACACACACACACACAGACACCACAAAATGTTCAGTTTCTATATTATGTTACTTGGTACATATATTACTCTCTTGGTACGTGTCCTATCACCCCATACCTAGAGGTCCTGCTCTTGGCTCCCCTTCACCTCTCACCCTTAAAGTTTCTTATTAGGTTACATCTTCATCAGCGATATGAGGGCCTGGGGAGGTACAGGCTCCAGAAGGGTTAACTGAATCTGAAGCTCGTCCTCCCTCCCTTGGGTCAGACCCAAGCCCAACTAGGCTGATTGGCTGAGGGTCAAGTTCAGGCTGGATGTGTTCTTGGCTAGAGAAAATACTTCCCAGATAGGTGAGACCAACCATGTCCTCGGCAAAGCTGGCCTCTCCTTTCCAATGCAGCCTTGCTTTGCCGAAGCCAGTGGTTCTCAGCCTGTAGGACACAGTCTTCTCATTAGATATTTACATTACAGCCATGACAGTAGCAAAAATTACAGCTCTGAAGTATCAATAAAACTAATTTTCATTTTAAAATTGAGGGGGTCATCACAGCATGAGATTTCGGGAGATCACTGAATTAGGAACAGCGGGAACCCTCGGCCTAAACACTGTTTACCCGCATCTGCTTCAGGTCATCTTCTGTGAGACAACTGTGTGCCCCTAGAGGCCAGCTGGTCATGTAGCTGACTCCCTCCTCCTGGCCTTTGGGTCAGGTTAAGAAGCTCAGTTCTTACTAGGCTGCCATAGTCTTCCGAGACTATGAAACAAAAGCAAAGACAACCTCAGAAGGTATGAATCCCACCGACAGGGCTTTTGGATGTCATAACAGAACAACCTAAAAAACTGGTGTCAGACCCGAGCATTTCACTCCCAAGACTCCAACGAGACTAGCCCCAAGGTCAGTTTGTCCTCCAGCTCCCGGGTCCTTTCCAGACACAGTCAGTGTTTCTGGGACAGTTACACATCCCAAACTGGAAAGTATAGAAAGACGGATTTTTTTGAGCCTTCTTTAGCTTTCTGCAACTAAATCTAGTTCATTGCCATATCAGTACGGAGACAGAAGTTGAATGAATGCCTACTGGTGTAGGTGCTGTCTCATGTGTCACTGGGTTTTCAAAGACGATGACTTGGATGCCTGGAGGAGACAGAATGTGTAAATTAATCCATAGGACACAGACAGTTGAGCGTAGTGTGGAGATGTGTGAGGGTCCCAGAGTGTCAAGAGACCTCAGATGGGGGAGCAAAGGTCTCCAGGCTACTGTGAAGGGAATAATGATTATAAGCAACGATAAAAATTTCCTGAAGCTATTTCTGAAAATATGACTGACCTAAGTTTCAACCCAATGAGGCAGGTGAGATCAGTGGAGAGCTACAGGAAGTTCTGCACAGAAAAAGATGACCAGACTTGCATTCTAGAATGATCTACAGCAATGGATCTGAGCACAAAGTGGGTCAGGGAGGAGAGGAGGAAAGTAGCAAGTATAGTGTAGGGGCTGCAGGAGGGCCTAGCCTGGAGGCCCAGTTCTTTTGTTTTACTCTGTGGAAAGTAATGGACACCAGCGTACCGGGTACCAGTGTACCTAATGCGTCCACACAGAGTCCAGAGCAGGAACTGGAGGAAGGTGGTGCTATCCTCTGCATCCCCCCAGTGCAGTGATCAGAGCTGACCAGCCCACTGCCCGCTCAGGTAGAGATTGCTAGAGGCAGTTTGGCATGGCAGGAAAAGCAACTCCCTTATTAATCTGGAGTCTGGCATTTCATTAGCAAGGGCTAGTGAGTAACACATTTCTCTTCTCTGCACTTCTGTTTCCTCATCCACAAAATGGGAATAATAACATCCATTCCATGGGGTGGCAGTGTAGGTTATAAAAACAAAAACAAAAAAAACTAAGTTGATGATGTCGCTAAACTGGCTTCGTGGCAGACATCGTTCTACTTGTGTTTCTCTTTGCAGTGGCGTTGACAGAGGCTCCTTCATGTCAGTAAAATGAAATGAGAGCTGGGCCTTGTGGCCAGGCCCTCCTTGTGAGCTGCAGTCCCTGCTCTGTTACAGCTTGCTATTTTCCTCTTGTCCTCATGGGTTCATACATGCCCTTCTCATTGTAAACCTTGGGCAGTGCAAAATGAAACTCAGTGTCATGAAGAAAAGTTAGTGTCTTTGTAAAGAAAGCAGTATGATCTGGACATAATGATTCACACCTATAATTCTAACACTCAGGAGCCCAAGGCAAGAGGATGGTGAGTTCAAGGCTAGCTTGTCCTACACGGCGAGTTCCAGACCAGCCTGTCTCAAACAAAACAAAACAAAACAAAGTATAGTATGTTTGGCGACTATTTTCTTAGATACTTGAGAGACTCAAAAACAAAGCAGTTTTGCTACACTGGCAATTGGCTGAGTGATTTGTCTGTAGGTCTTTCACACAGGGCAGCACAAGTCCCTGCCTTCATTCCTGCCAGCGTTACTGGAGCAAGCTGTCAGAGGTGCTGCAGATATTATGCAAGCAGGATTAGCCCTGTAATAGCCCAGAACTCTTGGAATTTGGTGGCTGGGAAGGATCTGGGATGCATGAAAGCATCGGACGGTACAGAAAGGAAAGTGCCTAGGAAGCCATTGCTGTGCATACCCACTCTCATTTGAGTGGGCATTCCCAAGAGCCTTGACATCTCGGATGCCTCATAATAAGAAAAAGTGGTTGTGGAGCATCCGATGAGGCTTAGGAATGAGAAACTTCATCCCAAAAGCGGTCTATTCAGAAACCAGAGAGGAACTTACGGAAGGGAGAAGAGATCTTAGAGCATTGGCCATTCTTACTTCCAGAAGACGTCTTCAGAAATTGGAGAGCAGTGGTGGTTTACCCAAACATGAATGCCTCCCACTAATTAAATTTTCTTCTTCCTCCCCTTCTCTCTAAACCCCTCGTGAAATACTGGGTGGTGAGATGGGACAGGAAATAGTTTCTTTCTAATAACTCTCCCTTCCTACAGTAGCAGGGAGTTTCCCACAGTTGTGGTTTTTGCATCCCCCGTTCATCTGCCCTAACCATTGCCTCTTGCCAAAGCCACACCCCTGGAGCAATGGGAAGGCTTTGCTTCTTTGCCGCAGATGGGGTGCAGTGTGTTGATATCGGTTTGCGGTCATTCAAAAAGAAAGTTAGTGTAGAATTAACATTTTTCAAATGTCCAGGTATCGGGGCCTCTGTGCCAGGCTGCCAATATGTGGGAGTGTGAAGACGAGCTGGGCATGCACCCTGCTAACAGGAAGCGTGTAGTCTACCAAGATACGATATAAGGAGCTCTATGCATGGTGGTTAGTGTTTAGATTCTTCTGGTTTGGTTTTCGGTTTTTTTTGAGACAGTGTAGCCCTAGCTGTCCTGGAACTGACTCTGTAGACCAGCTGACCTCAAACTCACAGAAATCCCTCTGCCTCTCTGCCTCTCTGCCTCTCTGCCTGGGTTTAAAGGCATCTGCTACTATGCCCGGTAGTGTTTAGCTTTCTAAGAGACAAATTAAGTGCAGATGAAGTCTGGGTAATTGCTGCGTTTGGGGGAATTAAGAACACTGGACATACTTGTCATGAATAACTTCACAAAGCATGTGAAGGTCATTAGATATAAAGGTCATCCCAAATCAGGAAAACCAGAGATCCAGAGCATGGCTGTGAAACGCCCCCAACAGTTGTGGGGAAATCATGGATGGTCAAAGTACTTTTTTCGTGTATTAAATCATATACATGACCTGAGGCAGAAAGGTGAACATTTCAAAGAGGCCAGACTATGACTCTGAATGCCTGCCTCTTCTGGAGAAAGCGTGGAAGCCAAGGCAGCAGTGCACTCTGGGAAACAGTTTCACTGCCTCTGGAGGCAGCAGCTTGAGCACATTCCCTGAGCTCTGTGAAAATGTAAAGGGTTTTCAGAGAAACAACTGATTCATTGAGATACTTGCCTTGTGGCTTCATGCTATGAACTAACCTTGGAGTATAAGCATGTATTTTCCATCTAGTGACTGATAGGGAAATGCGATCAAAAAGGTCCTTTGGAGCCGGATGGTAGGCGAAATTTTGGTGCTCAAATGGAGTTTTTTGAAAATTCCCCAAGGCATTCTTTCCAAGATTCAAGTCTTCTGTCAGGTAAAACAATGAGTCCTTTCTCTCCTATCTATTTTTCCTGGTCTTATTGGAACATGACCTCTAAGACGGAGGAGGAAGAGAGGCAGATCCGGTGCTAAGATCAACACTTGGCTGCTCCTTCCACCTGCCTTTCCAGAGCTCATCTGCTCACTCTGAATACCTGGCATCAGATATGTGGCAAGGGCAAGTATGGGTGAAATTTGGCAAAATAATATAGTTTGGAAAGAAAGGGGAGCTCTTTCAGGATTTGGAGAGTTGAGATCTGAGTTTGAGTCTTTATCTGGCCATATCATAGCTGGATGATTCTGGGCAATCCTTCCTTATCTTTTCTGAAAACCAGTGTTTTCGCTTCTCACAGAGGTAAAGCCTTAGACCATTTAAGATGCTATAACAAAACACCACAGTGTGCGTAACTTATAAACAATGGAGATTCCTATCTTGCACGTGGTGTCTGGAGGCACCTCCCCCCCAACATTGTCACATTCAAGGGTAGATTTCAGCACGAATGGGGGCATGGTGAGATCATAGTAGACAATAACATGTATTTGTAGGTTTCTTATAAAGAATAAACTAGTGTATAACCCTACAGAGCAAAAGAATCGTCCAAACCTTCACTGTTATTGTCCTGAATGTTGTCTTCCAGCAAGAACTAACTCCTCAGAATCTATGAATGTCTTTAGCTTTCATACAATTGCATCTATATGGCACAATCAGGATTTCTTTTGTCTGTGCCTTTTTATGGGCTTCATACAAGAAGAGCAGTGATGTTAATATCTCGGCACATTTTTCCTCACCTTTGAATATGCAGCAGTGCCGGCATGCTTTCTCGTACTGACTGTGAACATTTTTCTATGGGTAGCATGTGTTTCGTCATTCAGTTCAAGTCAACTCGGTAATATTTACTGAACCTGGGAAGATAGATAAATGGCCTGAGAGCAAGCAAGAGGACCCAAGCTCAATCCCCAGCACTTATGTAAAAGATGAGCTTGAGGGTGAGGTGCAATCTGTAACCTCAGAAATAAGGGTGGTGGTAGATACAGAGAGAGGAAGGTCCCCCTGGAGCTCATTGGCAGCAAGCTTACAGGAATCAGTGAGCTCGGAATTCATTGAGAGGCCTTGCGTCAAAAACAAAGTTTGAGAGTGACACAGAGAGCCTCCGCATACATCTGTATGCATGTACTCACATACATACAAGCACATATGAACACACAAATTTCCTACTAAGGCTCATTCTCAGCATTTGGGATATACTTGGGGGCTCCCCAAAAAAAGTCTAAGTGAAAGGAGAATCTTGATAACCTTTAAATTTACCTTAGTGTCCCATGCATGACCAATACTAGTCGAACAAATGGGCTGTGAATATCAGCAAGCCTCTCAAAGTAGGAAAATCTGAATTATTTTTAGCCTAGCATTGTTATTAGAAAATAATCTGATTTCCTGAGAGATGCCCAATTTCAATTGAGTTTAATTTGGTTGTTTTCTATGGAGCATCTGGCCCATACCAGGTGCAGAGACCCTTGTCCCTTAGAGAGTCGGTGGTTTTAGAGAGCAACACCTACTCACAGACAGAAAAGTACTTGTGCACCTTGACCCGACTTGTGGCTTACTGGCCAGTGTGGGTTCTTGGACTGCCCACTAGTCAGTAAATGCCATGTGACTCAGCAAGGGCCAGCAGCAGGACTCCCTAGAGAAAGAGGTGAGGCCCAGAGCAGGAAGTCCCATTTGATGTTTGCTGTTTCAGTAACAGCCCCACTTCTTTTCTTCCTTCTTGGCTGGGACTGTGAAATTATCTCTAAGTTGGCCAAAGCCCAGAGAGCTGCTCATAAAGCTGGTGGGGGTGGGGGGGATGGTCTACTGCTGAATACTATCCATCCCTTTCTCCAGCTGCTGCTCTCTGCTCTGAGGAAGAGAGCCGCCTGGTGCTTCTCTTATAGGCCAAGAGGCAGAAGTGGGAACTGTAAAATAGCAAAAGTTAGCTCAATATGAGAAACTGACATAAAACTGTTTGAAATTGGAATAAGCTCCCTTGGGAGAGTTCTCATAGGCGGCATTAAGGGAAATTAAAACAAGATGCCTTGGGAAATGAGGCTTGCAGAGACCCAGGGTAGAGATGCTGCCTACCATTTCTACCAAGGTAGAGAGCAGCTCTAAGGTGCGAGGACTGGCTAGGGCTGCGCCTTTCCACCTGGCGTACAAAGCATTGGACATCGTGATAAGTTTCACGTGCTGGTTGTGCAGGCCTGCATTTCTCACAAGCTCCTAGGTTATGTTGATGCTGCTGGGATTTGAGCCTTTTTTTTTTCTTTCTTTCTTTTTTGAGGAACAAGGGAACCTGTTGGTAATTGGGATTCTTTGACATTAATAATAGCTAATATTTTTCAGACAGTACCTGGCACTGTGCCAAGAATTTTACATGTGTAGTTTTAATGTTGCTGAATACATTTGGAAGTACCTAGGATGAATCACAGCAAGAAAGACAGTCAAAAGCAATTACAACAATGTAGACAGCAGGTATGAGAGATCTTGTCCAGAGGAAGTTGTAACTTTGAGAAGAACACAGATGCTAGGAACGCCACACGGAGAGCTACTAAAGTGACTGGGCCAACCCCACCCCACCCTCCGAAGGAATCCATCCCCAGAGATTATTATGAGTTTTGGGGAAGGAAGATTTCTGTGTCATTAGAAGATAACATGGAAAGTGATGAATTGAGTTTTAAAATAATTTTTTTTAAAAGAGTGTTTGCAAGAATATATTAAGTACTGACTGCATGCCTGGTATTATTCCAAGGACGCTGCATGTAAAGACCATTTAATTTCACAGCAAGAAGGAAGGCAACTGCCCTTATTAGCCCTCTTTCATAAGTGTGGAAGTGGATCCCAAGTCACCCAGTTAAAAGCTGACAGAGCTGCGAAGTACAAAGAAGGGAGCCTCTGCCTGGAAAGTGAGTTTATAAGGTTCTCTACTTCTGTGAGCGTCTTCACAGCTCCAGCTCATTGTTTTAATCTGAGCAGCTTTCACATTTAGTGTTCATTTAGTCATTTCTTAACTGGCTTTGGTCTTCCATCGCATAGATTCATCTATTGGAGGTGTGTTAGGTGTTAGGATTGCTGCAGGAGATGGGGCCACCCTGAGCAAATGGAGGGCGTTTCTCCAGGGAGCTTAAATCTAAGGGAAGAGGCAGGCAGTTGTCACATGAGTATCAGATTTCAAACTTGCTTGTCCTGCTAAGGGAGAGGATCCTGTACTATGAGAGAATCTGACCCAGACAAGGAGCCAAGAAGGAAGCTTCTTTGACTGGACGTGCGATGAGTGTATCTTAACTAGCTGAAGGGGGAAGAACCCTTGAGTGTCTCATTACCGCAGTCGGGCAGTCCCAGCAGCTCCCTCTCCTGTCCTTCTCTCTCCACGCCCCCACCCCTGCCCCTTCCTCTCCTCCTGCCTCCTCCTCTTTCCCTTCAACACCCCCCCCCATCCTCTTCATGCTCAGCAGAGCCATCTGTGACATGGAAAGCTAACAGGCCAACAGGAACCCAAATGTGTCCCTAGATGAGAACTGCCCCACACGTTAGGATATGCTGTTTCCTTCACCGCTCTGACCCCACTGTCTGTGGTACCTGTCACAGGAAAGGTACTTAATAAGCATCTACTGGAGAAGTAATTAACTACTAGTTAACTAAGGCCACAGAGAGCAGGAGGTTGCTAAAGTTCATCTCGGGATGGGGAGAAACTTTCTAACAATTGGAAGCAGTCAAAGGCGGGTAGCCAGCTGGCTGCGAGAGAAGCTCTCAGATTCGGTTTGAAAGAAACTGGCCACTTGCTAATTTCAGCCGGAGGCAAGTCACTTAACTCTTTGAGTCTTCTTACATATTAATTAAAGGTGACGATTGTCCTGCCCCATTCTGAGCTACTGTAAGCAAAAGAGCATAATCTAAGGATTATTCAATGAGCTTTATCATCAGGTTAAAAGGTCTGGCTTGCCGTTGGAGCTGGAGGCTAGCTTTGGTTTTGTAGTGCCTTGTAGCAGAGATGCTCTTAGGTGGGACCTTAAACAAAGTGGGTCAAATCCCTTCCAGTGCACATACACAGTCTTTGCCATGTATATCTAGTACTGTTTTGACGTCTCAGAAACATAATGTTTGACTTAAGATACTGAAAGGCAGGATGAATATTGTATAACTCTAATGTGAAAAGCTTGTTCGGCTAAATCGTTGGGGCGGGGACGGAGGATTTTTAGGTGGTTGTTGCTGAGGACTCAGCCCAGCACATCTCACGTGCTAGGTGAGCGCTGCCACTGAGTTACACCCCTCCCGCCTAGAGAAACCTTAACCACCTTCCCCGTAAACTCCTCCAGGAGATGAGAAAGCCCACGTGTCTGACTCCCTCTCTCCTTCCGTGTTATGAACTCCACATTTCCAGTCTGTAGCTGTTTGACACTCTGCAGTGGGGAAAAGGGGGAGTCAGTGGTTAGAATCTTAAGGAATCTTAAATTTCTGGAAAGGTCCCAGACACTTGGTGACCCCCTGGTGACCTGAAAACCTTGCTGGCTGCTGTTAGGAATATACGAAAAGACTGAATTTTATCGTAGCTCCTATGGAAAGACAAAGAAGCCGCAGATCCTGAGAGTGTTTACAACAACAAAGGAGGGGCGAGGTGCCTTTGGCTCCTAACAGGAGTGTCTATGAATTCCTCAAGGAATTCCAGGCCTGGCTGATCCAGTTGGCAGGAGGTATCGATCCCCACTTCAATTCACTGAATAAATAATGGTTGCCATAGTTATTCAGCAGCCACGACTGGCTGGAGAGCAGGGAAAACTCCACGCTCCTTTCTGTGAGTTTGGCCATGAGAAAGTCTGGCTCTAAGGTCCCACAATCAATCGCCACCCCCTGCATCTCCCTACCCCACCCCCACACACAAATCGCTCAGTTTCTTCATCCTGATAACCAGAGTGGAATCTTGGATGGTCCGTGAGACAGGAGGCCCTGTAAGGATGGGAAAGCCTCAGCTGATGGGCTGGAGTTTGATTGTGAGAGACACCTCCTCTCCTTAGCTTGTAAATCAGATTTAATGGATCTCAATGCTAATCGAATTAAATACCAGCAAGTTTGTGCCTGGTGGTATCATGTATATGACAGGGCTTTGCGAAGGACCATCTCCTACCTTGTTCTATTTTAACAATATTCTCCAAATAGCACTAACCTAGAAATTTTAAAAGAAGAGTAAAAGAGCCATCCAATTATCTCATAAATATTTTTACATTTTGTTTATTTTCATCCTTTATGTGAAGAAAAATTACACTTATTTTGTGTGTATGCGTTTATGTGTGTACATTCCACAGTGCATGTGTAGAGGTCAAGAAGACAGCTCAGGGGAGTCCTGTCTCTCCTTCTACCATGTGGAGCTCAGGGACTAAACTCAGGTCAACAGCGTTGGCAGCAAAACCCCTCACCTGCTCAGCCATCTCACCAGCCCCAGATTTTATTGTTATTTTTGCACGAATGAGATCATAGCCTGGGTACTATTTAATATTCTCTTCTTCGTTTAATGTTATCTGTGTTTTTCCATATTGTTTAATAACCTTCATACTTGTCTCTGACAGCTTCAGGGTCTTCCACGGTATAAACTTGCCACTATTTCCATACTGGTTTCCCTTCTCTTCAACTCTGCTCCTCTCCGCAGAGTTTCCTTGCTTGGGTTCTCAGGTGCAGGGTGGTTAATAGATAAATGCTCCACCAGATATTTCCATACATACAGGGTTGTTGTCTTTATTTTCAGTTGACTTTCTTCTTTGGATAAATTCCCAGGAATGGGGTAGCTTGGTCAGAGGCTATGAACATTTTATACCTCTTGGAACTTGCTGCCAAGCTTGCCACCTGGTCCTATGCTTTGGGGAAAACAAATAAAACTTTCGACAGCTTACTACTGGCAATCAGGATCCCTCAAGGTTCATGCTCAGTGTTTTTTCTTGAAGCGCAGGGGCTCTGATAAACCGAGCAGAGAGGTTTGCACCTGCCTAACCAGCAATAGTTTCCTAGGGCAAAGTCAAGCACTGCAAAGCTCTGGATGCTGGCGCTCTGTCTTCTGTTTGGTCTTGCAGCTGCCTTCACAAACTGAATGTCAGACATTGTCTCGGATGCTGCCAGTCCTGGTGTTGGCATCTGTAATATCATCTTAGTTGAAGGACATTTATATAAGGACCACGCTTTTCTGTCAGTTCACTGTGCAATGTTTAAGATGAGCAAGAACAGGACAAAAACCTGTGTTTCTTCCACCCTGTAATTCCCATTTTCCTAGGAAGCCATTAAGTCTTGAAGAGATTGGATTCCAAGGTAAAGAGCAGAGCCAGAACTGGTTGTAATTCCAAACTCAGGGCTTCTTTCTCTATAGAATGCTTCACTAGACCAGAAACCTGCCAGTCACAAGGCACTGAGACACTGGGGTTTATTTCTGTGCTGTACTTAACTACATCTTAACCCATCTGCTCTGGAAGGGGTCTTCGGAGCCCTTAAATCCGGCCTCCTCCCTTAAGAAGGTCCTAGTGAGAAAAGCACTTACCCAAGTCACACACACTAGCCACTCCATGACAATGCGGGTTTCCTGGTATGCAGACCTCTTTTATTTGGGACAAGAAAGAAAAAAAAAATGTCTGGTAGTTATTTCTTTTAACCTTTGCTTCAGGGAAATAACTTTTCTAACAAGACCTATGACTAAAACAACTAAATCTAGGAGAAATGAGGAACTCATGCTTGATCGCTGTTAGAAGAATACCTTCTGCCCCTCAAAAAGCAAAACTGTATATAAGGACAGGCTTGAGGAAAACACCAAGGTCAGTGCATGCAAACACACACGCATATGAATAAACACAGATTTTAGATACAAATGTACCAGTAGAAGTAAATAGGACAAAGGAGATCCTCCCCTCCCCTTAGAAAGGAGGGTCTACTCTCCACTGGCTGTGAGAGCAAAGTCACTTGTATGGGACATCAGGCTCCTGTGTCATGTTAGTGAGACCCTGCCAAGCTTTCCAGCCAGAGGACAAACTCTTCGTGGAAGATGGGCTTCAAACACCAGCCTTCTGCAGCTGTGCACCTGAGAACATGACCAGCTTTACCACAAAGACTATAATGGTTAACCTGGACTCCTCTTCCTTACGGTGTTGTGGAATGAAGGGGTACTCTCTGTGTCCTGGAAAATGACTGCTTTGTGTCTTCCAGGGCCTCCCTCTCTCTGCTGTGACTTTTCTTTTTGTGCCTTAGAAGGAACGGTGTGTTGAGGGGAGTGCGAGGCATAGGCCAATGGGTGTTCTGAGGGGAGAGAGAAACAAAGGAAAGGAGAGCTGGCTTTCTCCAATTCCAGCCAGCATGGAAGCACAGGAAAGAGCTTAAGAGCAGGCGTGGAGGGGCTCATGTCAGTGGCCCCCTCCCTGCTTTGGAACTGAAACATTAATTTACTTAACTGTGCCAACCCAAATTGACAAAACTGGCTGGCCAGCAAGCCCAAAGGGATCTTCCCATTTCTACCTCCCCAGTGCTGGAAATTTCATTTCCACCTGGTGGGTTCTGGGGAATCAGAAATCAGTTACTAGCTGAGCTATCACCCGAATCCACAAAGGGCATTCTGACTGTAAAAACGCCTAACCTATCTGGCAGAACAGGAGACCTTGATTAAGGCTGTTAGCGCATTTTTGAAACCTGTCCGCAGAGCTTACCTTTCTCTGTCCTTCTACAGAGCGACATGGGTTAAAAGAACCAAAGAGAGTGGAGGAGCTATGCAACAAGATCACAAGCAGCTTAAAGGACCACCAGAGGAAGGGACAGGCTCTGGAGCCCGCCGAGCCCAAGGTCCTGAGAGCACTGGTGGAACTGAGGAAGATTTGCACCCAGGGCCTCCAGCGCATCTTCTACCTGAAGCTGGAGGACTTGGTGTCCCCACCCTCAGTCATCGACAAGCTCTTCCATGACACCCTGCCTTTCTGAGCAGGGCGAGCGTGAGAGCAGGGAGCCACTTGCTCTGCTGGTACCTGAGCACTCGGCGAGCAGAGGGATGGCTCTGAGCACCTGCCACTCTGTCCTTCCTTCAGGGGAAAAGAAGCTCCCATAGAAAGCAAGGACTTTTTTTTTTCCTGGCACCTTTCTTTCCAGCCTAAAGCCAGAAACCTTGCAGAGTAACGTGTTGGGGTTGTGTTTTATATTTAGGCTTCGGTGGGTGGGGTGGGGTGAAATAGTTCATGAAGCTTTTCTAAGAAATTGCTGACAAGGCACTTTTGGATGATGCTATCCCAGCAGGGAGGAGGAAAGGATAATACAACTGTTTAAAAAAAACACACACACAAAACAAAACAAAACAACACTTTCTGGGGAATACGATTATGGTTGCTTTCTACTTAAAAATAAGAGCAGCCAAGGGCTGTTCACCAGGGTAGGCCGTGTCTTAAGACTGATCCCTTTAGGATATACTTCCTGTGTTGAGGGTACATACATTGTGCAAACAAGGCAGAAAATTTCCTTTTCGTTTATATATTCTTCTTTTTAAAAAAAAAATGGCAAAAGATGGAAGATTATCTATAAATCAGACTTAGCAAAATAATGATGGCTGTTTGCTTCCATGTACAAGTGCAATTTTTTTAAAGTGCTGTCTTACTAAGTCTTGTTTGTGAACTCTCTCTTATTTCATGTGAAAATAAGAAGGAGGCAGTCATGTTAGCAAATGACACGCTCATTTTCCTAGCAAAGGCTTGATCCACCTGCCCAGTAGAACCCTTTGGAAGTATGGCCCTTCTGAGACTTTCAGGCCATTCGCGATGGAGCTCAGCCCCTGTGACCATCCAGCTGTCCTGAAGGGGGATCAGCTTATAAAACGGATTGCATACAACTGCGTTCTCTGTGTTTTATCAACCTGGACAGAGCTCTCTAAACCTGCTTCAGTTGTAGCAACTTCCTGAGTCACCCGTTCAGAAGTCCAAGCAGTGTCGGGGGAACCAATCAACTGTTGGCTTCCCCACGTGGAGAACGTGCAAATAAATAGGAACTGGGTCATACAGGGTAAGCACCAGAGATGATAAGGATTTATATATATATATATATATACATACATAATTTAATTTTTTAGTTATTGGTTAGAGACAATTTTGGAAAGCAAGCAAATCATCTTTAAAAAAAAAAAAACCATAGTATTAATGTGAGTACTAGAAAAGATTCGTGGGTTGCGGTTCAACATTCCGTGTTTGTGCCCCTTTTATATGTTTCTACTGTTGATGCCATATTATTATGAAATAATTTGTTGCCTAGTGTCCTTATTTGTATGAACATTTGTATGCACGTTATATTGTAATAGCTTTGCCTGTATTTATTGCAAGACCACCAGCTCCTGGAGGCTGAGTTACAGAATAATCAAATGGGGTGTTTGTGGTGACTTGAATACACCAATTAGAAATTAAATAAGCATATATATATATAAACATAGCAGGTTACATATATATTTATAATGTGTCTTTTTATTAACCATTTGTACAATAAACGTCATTTCTGCGCGCCGTTATTTTATCCTTCATTTGCAGTGACCTTTAAGGCAGCACTGTTTAGCACTTTGATATGAAATTTTTGTTTATGTTTTGCTAAATTCAAATAATGTTTGAAGATTTTTAGGTCTAAAAATCTTTATATTATATACTCTGTATCAAGTCAAGATACCTTTGGCCGTTTTGCTAAGACTCAAACTTTGAATGTCAAACTGATGTCACAGTAGCTTTTGTTAGCTTTAAATCATTTTTTGCTTTAGTCTTTTAAAAAAAATAACAAAACTATACTGTTTATATTGTCATTAAATTATACAATCAAACAAATGCCAAATGAATTGCCTAATTGCTGCAAAGTATAACCCAGATAGCAAATCATATCCTTTCCTTTCCTTTTTTTTTTTTTGTGCAAATCATTTGGATATTTGATAATGTGTTTTGTTTGTGTGAGATTTTATGATATTACTTTCTATCAAGATGACAGGGCCTGGAATGTTAAGATTTTGAGCCTCAGACTTGGAAGGGGGGCCCGGCTCATCATCTGATCAGATCTCCTGAAGTTCACAGTGAAAAACTGGGGCCTGTTGCAGGGCAAACAGCTGCAGTTAGACTAGGACTCAATTCACCTTTCTTTAGCCTTCCCCTACAACTCACTCTCACTGCATCTATAGTAAAATAGGCTTTTACACATAGTCACTCATATTAACATTTTACCTGCAGACAGCCTTGAATAAAGTAGTACTTTGGCATTAATTTGTTGAGCTTATATGCAAACATAATAAACATTATTAAATATCAGGAAAGCTAACATTTCACATGAGATCGCTTCAGACCAAATTCAAATTGAATTTGAATAAATTAGAAGTACTGAGCGTACATAACCTTCTTGTGCACTTTGAGTATTCAAAAGTTAATCCTCGTTTTTTTTTGTTTTTTTTTTTTTTTTTGTCCTGTCTGAAAAGCAAAGCAGAACAGCAGCACAGTGCTCTAGGGAGATGCTGTTCCTTTTTTTGTCTTCACATCACCAGACTGAAAGGAAAGGACTGTCTGGGCATCATATCTGCTGGTTTGAAGAGATGACGGAGCTGTTTTAGTTACAGGGCCAGACACTAGTGCTAAAAGGAAAGCCTCTACAGCCAGTGTTCTTCCGTCTTCCATAGTTGTCACAACTATGAGAGCCTCTCAAGTCACCTAGCTGTTCAGTTTTTAGTGTTGGCACACAAGAGCACACACAGTGGCTGGCACACTAGCCCTGAAGAGGACAAGCATTAAAGAAGGTGGCCCGCCCCTCGAGGGAGGGCTCTCTCAGTGTGAAATCAGGAACCCACGCACTGTTCTCGGAGAGTGCCTTGCTTTTGTTTCAAATGGCAGAGTTTCCCAAGCCCAGCTCCTCCAACAGCATTGCTTTTCAGTGTGTGTTAACCTGTGGTTTGAAAGAAATGCTCTTGTACATTAACAATGTAAATTTAAATCATTAAATTAAATTACATTTTACCAATGGCTACCGGTGTGTTGAATGAACATGCTTCCTTTTAACAGCTTTCTTTTAATCTGTGTAGTGATGTTTACTGGGAAGTCTTTAAACGCATCCACAAATGGATTTTTTTCTAAAGGCTTAGTAGTGCTGCAAAATTAATAGATATTCTGAATTGGGAATGGATTAAATCTCAGTGATTGGGAAGAAGGACACTAAATTCAACAACCATTTATTGACAGTTTCCTGAGGGCAAGGCATGCTGGGTGGGCCTAGAGCACACACATACACAGAGACACACATAGAAACAGAGGCACATGAGCACACACACAGACACACATGTGTCCCCCCCATACACACAGGCACATGGGCACACACACACACATACACACAGAGACACATGGGCATACACACACACACATGCACACGCACATACATGCACACATACTCTATGTGAAATTCCATTTCTCTTCCAACTCTAGAGACCATGGACGGACCTAAACATTTGCTGCCTGGTCTTAGAGGCAAGGCAGAATCATTTTTGCGTCAGGATGATGCTGTTTGTGAACCCAGAATCCTGACAGCTGGAGGCTGTGGCTCTCCAGCACTAAGCAGTGTGCTCTGCCCCACCCCCCACTCGCTCTTCCCGACCCACTGCTGCTGCCTGGACCAGAAACCCCTTCTTTGTAAAGACCACAAACACGGTTTTGTTCAAACCCATCCCAAAACTTCCTAGAGCCTCGGTAGACTAGTCTTTTCCTGTGTTGATACCTTGAAAGCAGAAGTGTTAAGATTGCCCTGAGGGAGTTCACCAGTGCATATTAAGCTTTTTCTGTGTCCAGCAGGTTCATTAGCTCAACAATAAAACATGCTTATTAAGAAATGAAGGAGAGATACAGCAGCTCTTCATCTGCATGTGAATTAAAATGAATGGCAAGCCAAAAGCAATACCAATCATAACAATAACAACAATATTAATAAAGCCTTTGAGGGGACCATAGGGACAAAGGCCTTGTTTGAATAGGAAGGGACAGGAGAGCAGGGATAAAAGAGTAGATTTACCTGTAGCTGGAATTTTATGAATGTACAAGGATGAACAACAGAAAGTTCATTGTTGACTTTTTTCCACTGTGGGAAATAAACATTACACAAAAAGTACCACCATCTCAACGACACGGTTCAATAGTGTGAAGTACATTTACACTGAGCAAGCAGTCTCAAGAATTTTCTCATCTTGCAGTGCTGAAACTATGCCCATTAAACAACTCCCCATTTCCCACACTGAGCTCCTGGGAGTCTTTCCTGCTTCTGCAAATTTGACCAGAGGATTTGTTCCTTTCTGTCTTGCTGATTCCACTTAACACAACGCAGCCTTGCCAGCATGTATTTCTTTGCTGAGGCGAAATAATCCATCGTAATGTACAGTCCACATTTGCTTATCCTCTCCTCTACCAATACACACTTGGACTATACTGGCCTGCGGCTATGGTGAACAACAGTGCTGTAAACGAGAGATGTTCAGAAGTCCCCCCGCCCTGCTCTCTCCTCTCTGGCTGATTGTTGCCTTCTGGGTTGAAGTAGGATTTAAGTGTTTTCCAGGGATGCTCTTGATTATATGTGCATTTTGTTATTGTTTTCATTTACTGTTTTGGGGGGTTTTGTGGTTTTGCTTTGTTTTCTTAGCCACTGGTTCCAGGGGCTCCTCCCCAAGTTCCTTCTTTCAAGAGGTCTGAAATTTTTCTCCCCATCGTGGATGTTTATGAACCTTTGCTCTAGAACTAAAATCTGAGAGGCTTTTCGTATTGGTCCAGAAGTTTGTCGATCAAAGCCCTCTGCCAGCTGAAAGATCCTAAGTGTCCAAGGATGATGATCCTGCCCTTCTGTTCATCACCCTCACGGAGGATAGAATTCTTCAGGAAATGTTTCCTAAAACCTTCCTCAGGATGGCCCCAGGCTGCTCTGTGACACTGCGGGGGGGGGGGGTGTGCCTTGGCTCCTGTCCCCTCCCCTATGCTCTCGTCTCTATATCAGTCCCATTCCATGGTTCCATTAGAGTCACAATGAGTCTTCAGCCCCCCTCTGTCATCTGTAATGATGTGCCCACCCCTCATACCTCCAGAGGTATTTGATTTTCAGGGAAGAAAAGAGAGATCTAACATTGATTAAGCGCCTACTGCTTACACCAGATACTTTAGTAAGCATGCTTACCCATGGTGCCATCTAATGCTTAGTATTTCTTAGACAGCGTGCTTTTCCTCAGTCTGGAAAAGAGAAAGAAGGGTGAGGGAGGTTAAAGCTATAATCCAAGATCCCAAAGATAGCTCATGGGTTCTTCCCTACCACCCCTCATTGCTTCTGAAATTCAGTCATCAACCACCTGCTCATTCCTTGAACTGAAGCCACCTAACCTCAGTTCCTTGCTCATTAACAAAAGGTAGCTCTACCCTAGAACCTCAGCCATCATCCAGTACACCAGTGGTTCTCAACCTTTCGAAAGCTGCAGCCCTTTGTGGTCACCCCCAAACACAAACTCTTTTTTTTTTTTTTTTTTTTTTGCTACTTTATAACTGTAATTTTGCTATTGTTGTGAGTCATAATGTAAGTATTTTTGGAGACAGAGGCTTGCCAAAGAGGTTGAGAACTCTGCAATGAACACTTGTCTTTTCTTCTTTACTACTCTTCAAACTGCTGGATTCTTTACAGGCCCTGATCATACTGGCCCCATCCCTTGCTAACCTTAGGCCCGCCGGACTCTGCACAGACCAGGTACTGCCTTGTGAACTCCCTTCGGTACTTCTCTTGCAACACCAGTCTTCTCTCCCCTCAGAGCCGACTCCCACTCATCACGGTTGCCCCTCAGATTCAGAGGACTTAAAGCTTCTACTTCTGAGGCCCCACCCCTATCTGAGTTGCTATTGACAGTTGATGGTTGCTGGGAAAGGGAGAGTCACTTGTCTTTAGGAGTGTGGTTGCCGGTAGCTCCCAAGCCCAGTGAATGAGCCCATGTCCGTAGGTATATAGGCTGTAGGAACTGGGCTTGGTAGGTGATGAACCATTATTTTAAAGGGACATGAAGTTGAAAGAGAAACATATAGGGTTCCCTCGGAAGGGGAGGTGGGTAATTGGAAGGGCAAGGTGAGGGATGGATTTGATAAGATACACTGAGTTAAGTCACTATTGCTGAAGGCACCATGCACTTCAGACACAGGGCCATCCAGAGGCCCATGAGCTGGAACTGACCTGAAAGTCTCCTCCCTAAGGACTAGCTTCATTGTACCAGAAGTCGCCGTGCAAGATTCCAGAGAAAGAAGCAAGAAACAGTCCTAGGCTATGACACCTGTGAACCTCAACCAGCACGGCACAATAATCTCAAGGGTGCAGTAGTGGAGTATGTACCTTGGTGACAACCAACAGCTCTCCAATCGGATTAAGACTGGCTCGACAAGAGGGATATTCTGCCTAACTGGAAACCTAGGCAACTACCTGCGGCCGGTGAAGTCGTGGATCCTGGACGAGAACCTCCAACTGCCACTCTACCAAACCAGCATAATCCCTAAGTACACCCTGATCAATAGTCCTTACACCCACAGGTAAGTGTGATCCTTAGCCCTCATCAAGGTAACATCTCTTTGTAGCAGATGGAGACCATTATAGAAAACCACAGCCAATCAGAAGGCACCGTTTGCACATCTGTGGAGCCCAATCCCAACGGATGTATGTATAATACAAACTCCCACACCCAAGGCTCAGGAATCATCGTAGACCTAATGATTATAAGAACTAGAGGGTCAGGGAGTTTGCTGTGAGACTGTGTCCCCAGGGATTTCAGAAACTATCCCCATAAAACTGCACCAACATGACTGCCTAAACATGATTTGAACAAGGACAACAACAGATATGTCAAAATGAATGGAGAAAGTTCCTAATCCTACAAAAAGAACTACAGGGATCTAAGAATGCTGAGAGATACGGTGCTTCCAGAAAAGCATCTCAACTCTAATCCAATCATAAGTGGTCATCCCTGAGAACATGCATGCAAGTAACATTATATAGACTGAGCAGGTTGTATTTATGTATTTAGGAATATACATGTGTAACAACAGTTAATGACAAAATAGGAGGCTGAAGAGATGGCTCAGTGGTTGAGAGCACTGTCTGCTCTTCCAAAGGTCCCAGGTTCAATTTCTAGCACCCACATGGCAGCTCACAACTGTCTGTAACTCCAGATCCAGAGGATCTGACACCCATACACACACATACAAGCAGGAAGAACACCAATGTACATAACAATAAATAAACAAATAAATAAATGAAAAGAAAAAGAAAAAAACAGATCATGAATTTGGAAGAAAGCAAGGAAAGGTATAGATGGATGGATAGATAGATAGATAGATACATAGACAAAGATAGACAGACAGAAGATAGATAGATAGATAGATAGATAGATAGATAGATAGATAGATAGATAGATAGATAGATAGAACCTGGTGGCTCATATCTTTGGTCCCAGCGCTTGAAAGGTAGAGACAGTTAAATCTCTGGAAGATTCAGACCAGGCAGGACTATACAGTGAGACTCTGTCTGGGGAAAGGAAAGACATACTGTGTACATGTATGAAGTTTTCAAAGAATAAATAAAAAAGAAAATTATTGCACTTGGGTGTGCAGTGTTATACCAACAGAGACTTTGTACATCTCATGTGTTTACTGTATCTTTTGTTTGCATCAGAGGTCATGTATTGTGACTAACCCGCACCAGCTATGAACACACAAACACACACACTTTTTTTGCGTACTTGACACCTCACCTACAAACTATTCTCAGAACATATTTGTGATGGCTGTCTTGATTGCCAACTTGATTACATCTGGAATTAACTAAATCCCCCCAAATAGCTAGGCACACCTGTGAGGGACTTTTGCTTAATTAAATCATTCGAAGTGCGGTGACCAGATCTTTGAGGTGGGAAGACACGCCTTTAACCTGGACTACACTTGTTGGAAGCCTGTGTGAAGGACATGAAAGAAGAAAGCTTTCACTCTGCCTGCTTCCTCTTGCCCTCTCTATCAAGTCCTTTCCTTCACTGGCTTTGGAGCCTATTTCTTTGGAATTCTTCTCAACTGAAGATCAGCTGAGACATTCAGCTTTGGGAATTGAGCAACTACAGGTTCTTAAACTTCCTGTTCACACCCAGCCATTGTTGGATTAGCTGGCCCACAGCCTGTGAGTCATTCCAATACATCCTCTGTGTGTGTTTGTGTACATGAATATGTATGAATGTATGTATGTTTAAAGGTTCATTCTATAAGTTCTGTTACTCTAGAAAATCCTAACTAACACGATATTCCTATCATTAAGCAATTCATGACGGTCTAAATGTGCAGGAGTGTTGTCATATATGAGTTGCATGTACACATGTATGTCATCCTAATCGGGGTGTTTTCATGCTTTCTTACCAGGACATGTGTATTTAGTAGATTTTCTTTTTTATTATTTGTGGGCAGGTAGTAGGATGAGTGTGTGTGTGTATGTGTGTGTACATGTGTGCAGGAGGGTGTATGTATCTGTGCATTGACATACAAAGGCCAGAACTTGATGCTGGGTGTCTTCCCGTATCTCACTCCATTTTATTTATTTATTTATTTATTTATTTATTTATTTAGGTAGTTAATTGAGACAAATTCTCTCACTGAACCCCAAGTTCTCCAGTTCAGCTAGACTAGGGAAGACCCAGGGAATCTTTCTGCTTCTACTCACCACCTCCCTTCTCCCCACTCCCGTCAAGCAATGGGGTCACATGGCCTTGGCTTTTTATATGGGTGGAAAGAATCTAAATTCAGGGATCTAAGTGGAGGCACAGCAAGCACTTTAGTGGCCTGCACCAGATGGCTGTAGTTTTTACTGTTTTAATCACTTAATGACTTTTCATGTTTTTATTTTAATTTTTTCTGTACTTCTTTACTTACAGGAGGCATGCATGCTATGAGACTCATACGGAGCCCAGAGAACAACTTTCAGGAGTCAGTTCTCTTCATCCACCACATGCGCCCAGGGAACGGAGCTCAGGTCATCAGGCTTGGCAGCAAGTGTCTCTACCCAGTGAGCCACCTTCCCAGCTTGGTCTTTCTTATTTTAAAAGGATTGCTGTCTTTACATTTATATTTTTGTTTCTCATGTTGCCAAGATACTATAGGAAATTAAAATAATATAAAATTGGAAATGTGTAACTCATTAAAAAGTCAAGTATTTCACATATACAAAATGAAATTTATTTAAAAGTGAAAAGTAACTAAAATATTTTATACATACAAAAAGAATAATATAACAAACATCTCTGAACTTAGCCACCAGCACAAGAACATCTAGAATCTCCCAGTGTCCAGTTAAATTTCCTTTTCTCACTCATATTCCGAACATTGGATAACCATTGGCTATTATACAAATCAGACAAATTTGATTTGTATTCCAAAGCAATATATGGCTTAAATATTGTGGGTATATAACTAGTTTTTCCTTGGGTCAAAACTGCATTTGAGATCCATCTATGACGTGCAGAGCTCTAGTTAGTTAATTTCCACTAGCCCTCAGCACTTCTCTTCACATGCTGTGCTCTCTGTCTCCATTTTGCTTCAGCCAACGCACCGCCTTTAGGTTCTCGCTCTCAACTCGTGCTGTGGTCATTTTTATATACATCTGCTCATGGGCACAGGCAGGAATTCCTCTAGGTTTTTAAAGGGCAATCCTGGCACCAGCACCATCTGCAGTTACAGACCAGCGGGATCAGCCACTTTGGGGGTAGAAGAGCCTAGTAGATTCCATCTTCCCCAACACCTGAATTTGTCACAATATCTTAGAATTATTAATCTGGTGGTTACCAAAAAAATAAATCTTATAGTGTTTTATATCTATTTTTTAAAAGAATAAAGTTAATCTGCACAAAATAATGCAACCCTTTATCTTTCAGAACCAGCTAACCAGGCCCCCGTTTCCCACTTTTACTCCCCACTTCTGAGAGGGTGTAGTTTCTGCCATCCTAACGACTAGAAATGTCGGTACTATATTCACACATCATGGCATCTTCTAGATGGCATTTGAGACAGTACAACTGTCGCCTGGCCCAGAGACGGCTCTATGTGTGGAAATATCAACTTGGAGGAGAGTCAAGGACACTATCATGATAGGCGGTATCTTGGGACGGTTTATAAATAAATGAAAGGCTGGTATTGGAATCTGTCTGATTTGTATTGTAACCCATATGTTAGCTAAGGCCTTTTTCTCCCTGGGATCTAGAAGAGATTATTTTAAACTCCGTTCTACAAATAGGAAGGTCCAAAGACCTCCTCAAGATAGTTACAAATTCTGCCAGTTTTTGTACCAGCTCTGGCTTCAGGCCCCCACTTCTGTTTCATCAGCTCTGCTCATGGCTCTTCTTGCTCTTTTGTGGTGTTGCGTCTGTTTCTTGTGCTGCTCTAGAAGAACTTAGATCTCTCACATAATTTCTACGCACAAATTATTGATAACACTTTATCAAATTCTAGAAACCCAACTTACTGAGAATTGTGCCTTTTCTTCTCCATCCTTCTATCCATCCTTCCGTCAGGACTGTGATGCCAACTTAGACTATGGAGACAAAGGTTCCTCCTACAGACCATAGAGAAGTGAGCTGGAAGGGATGGAGCCCCTGAGGGCTTTGTGAGGCAGCACTAGCCTGTGGGCCCTGGATAACTGACCAATAGACTCTTTCTGGGAAAGGAAAGCAACCCTGAGTTAAGCCATGGTATTGGAGGCAAACTGTATCCCAAACAGAACACACAAGATGCAAGGGAAAAAAAAATGCTTGTCTAAAAGACAGGTGGAAAAGATTCAGTGATAAGGGCAACAGCTCAGGATGAGTCACACATGTTTTGAAGATACTAAAAATAAACCACTAAGATTTCTGTTCTAGTTTGCCTTCTGATGCTGTGATAAAACACTGACCAAAAGCAACGTGAGGAGGAAAGGATTTATCTGGCCTGTAACATGCAGGTCATAGTCCAGCAATGACAGAAGTCAGGGGTGGGACATGGAGGCAAGAGCCACGGAGGAAGGCCGCTTGCTGGTGCACTCTGAGATTCACTCTCTGGCTGTCACTTAGCTGACTTTCTTAAAGGCCACTCACAGTAGATTGGGCCCTCCTACATTAGTTAGCAAGCCCACCCACCAGTTGGATCTATGTGTTCTTTTGATGGCGTCTTTCTCAGAAGATTCTGGGCTGGATCGAGTTGAGAGCTGAAGCCAATGAGGTCACCATCTCAGACCACATGGATTTGTTCTGTATTCATTCAGTGTTGAGCCAGGTCTTGTGTTTCTTCTTCCTTGTAACTTCCTCATAACTCAACATTTTCTACTGTTTGTGGGTTTTCTCTTATTATGTTCTTATTTATCCCTAGACATTTCATTTGGAATTTTTCAGTTCCTGAGAGAGAAAACCTAATGGGCCACATTGAAATTGCTGGACACTAGGTAGTAAGATTACCCTTAGGGTACTGGTTCATTCAGGTCTGGTTGAAGAGGGTCATGCATTGAACCTTTAGAAAATGTGTGTGTGTGTGTGTGTGTTCATGCATGTATGCACATATGCATGTGAAGAGAGGCCAGAGGCCAATGTCAGGTATCTTCCCCACTCACTTTCCACCTCATTTACTGAGCTTAACAAATCATCCAAGCTGACTACCCAGCAAGTCTGAGGGAACTGCCGCCTTTCTCTGTGTCACCAGCTCTGGAGATCACTCTGCCATGCCCAGCTTTTTATATGGGTGTTGGTGATCCAAACCCGGGTTCGTATGCTTGCACAGCAAGCCCTGTACCTTACCAATCCATCTTCCCACTCCTTCCTATCTTGACATGCCTGGGTGCACTCTGGAGAACCTGGAAACATGTGGGCAATGAAGGTATGCTATAGATGGAAGCTCAGCTTGGCTTATGGGCAATCACGGGGTTTAATGGAGTCATTTTTTTTTCTCTCTCTCTCCAGTACCAAACACAACACCTGGTTAGGGGGAGAAAGGCTTAGAAAATGCTCACTGAGTGAATTCAGACTAGACATTTGCTGATGGGGGTTGGAAGTGGAAAAATGTGAACTCTCCCCAAGGAAAGGAGCATGCCATGATTTTTGAGGTTGGTGTCCAGAGCCAAAGTGTCTAGTTTCATCTTTTTCTGAACTTCAATGCAAAAGAGAGAGCGAGCAAGCGAGAGAAAATCAACACAACCCCAAGGAAGGTTTGTTTTTGCCTTCCCTTTAGAAAGCAGCTGTCAGTTTAACTTATTGCAAAATACTGTCAGTGATGAGCATGACTGAAAATGCGTTTTATCTGTAATTAGAGAGATTACATTAAACACTATTATTTGCAGACACACATTGAATTAACCCTAATCGAGGCTAGCAAATAGTGGAGCCTGCCTATTTTTTGCCTCAAAATTTTTAGAAAATTGTGACAGTTGACACACGGGGACAATGCTGACGAGATTTCTTTCTGTCAAATGCCAGACAGTAATTGTAATTGCCTTTAAAAATGTTTTAAGCAGTTTCGTTAGTAAATCAGAAGTTGCCACAAATCAGGCTGATAGTTTTGAAACATGGGGGCTGTTGACTGTGCATTCCAATATGAGTTTAATGAATTGATTTTCTAAGGAATGTAACTTTGCATCTGTTTTCAGGTGTAATTAATTCGCTCTGATTAATGTGATTAGCATGGATATTGGTGGATTACACGGGATGCCCCTTATTTGTTCACTTGTTTTTAATCTGCCATGATGTCCTTTGGGAAATTATATAAGTGATTTGGGGGGTATGTCTTACTGGTGGCTCTGATCACATTGAATTTCTGCAAAAGAAGAATCCTGATGGGAATTCACTGATTATTCACAGACAGTGCAGCAATGTACTTTTGTTTGAGGGACTTATTGAAGTTTACACAGTCCCTGCCTTTAAGGAGCTTATAATCCAGAGGGGAAGATGAGGCAAACATTCCAATGCAAGTCACTCACAAAGAAGAATGTCCTCCGGTTCTGTCTCAGCACAGTCCTCCCAGCACTCCTCACGACACCGCTGCTGAGGGTACATCCGTGGCCCGCTCTCCTGAGCCATATTCTCTGTGGTGTCAAGTACCACCCTGAAACCTACATCTCCAATTCTGTCTTTCCTCAGGAACTCCAGGCCTGGGCACCATATGCTTGCAGACAGCCTCATTGGTCTATTGCAAATGCAGTCCAATCTGCTGTCTCCAAACTCACTTCTGCTCCTGTCTGCCCACTCACTGCAAACAGCTCTTCTATCCACCCGAGCAAGCTAGGTCAACCACTGTGAGCATCAGGACAAGAACGCAACCTTCTGTAGCATGTGTTCTTAAAGAGCATTGCTCATCTTTACAATCACCGGGGATCATCTAGGAAGCTTAGTGACAGGTCTTTTCTTGGTACTGGTGCCCAGAGATTCTGGTTCATGGATTTGCATTTCTAACAAGTCCACAGGCAATACCAATGCTGTTGGGCCAGCAGCCACGTTCCAAGAACCATCGATTTGCCTTAGAAAACAAAGAGGCGCCACATCATCCCCTGTAAGTGGTCACCGCTAGAGAATGAAGGTCCAGAAATCAAGCCAGGCACTAAGTGAGCCAGGTGGTGCTTCAGTCGCCTAGTGCGTGCTGAATCCCTACCTTTGGGGGCACTGAGCTAGACTCCAAAACACAATACCGTGTTAGGTTATAGTACAGACGGCGCTTATGACCTAGTTTTCCTTGGGCCTTGTCTGTCTCACCGTCAGAAGGGGGATAACAATGCCACTGCACATCAATTTACAAGCCATGGCGTAGGACTATGTTAATTCAGTGCCTCGCACACTGATTCTCAATAGAGATACTTAAGAAATTATATTAGTTTGTAGTTAGCTTTGGAATTATCCATTCTAAAGTGATCTGTAAATAGCAATTGTTACATGTGTGTTTGCTTGTGTACTGGACACTGAACATGTGCCTGCTCTCAGCTCTCGTCACCGCTGCTGCTGGTATTATGGCATTGCCTTCCTTGGTGAGCTTACCCAGGTTGTGGAGAGATTTTTAAGTGAGAAGAAATTTCAAGTCACTAAAGACGGGATGAAACACTAAGCGTTGTAGAGCGCAGCGTTTTGTTTGATCTTTAAAATTACTGGGTTTGAAGTATTAATAAACTTGACACTTCCCACTGAAAGCCTTTTCCCCAAATTGTTACACTGTTTCACTACCTGTGATTCTTCCGGGTGAATTAAAAGTAGCCCAGGACTTCTGGTAAGATGGCGACTCAGAAACCACTTCAGAATGGGCAGATGAATGTAGCTAGAAAAGCACAGGGAAAGAGAATATCTTATCACTTTGGGCAGTAGTTTCTCCCATCCCCAAATGAACACTCCAACAACCCTCTTCTGCTGTCAGACCCATGACGATTCTCCTCCATTAGGTTGGGCTTTCTGCAAGTTGATTAAAAGATATTCACGAAGAAATCTACAAAGTGCTCGTAGGGGTTTGTAGAAGGGGTTCCCGGGGCTGCAGCCAGGACAGAAAGTAAACAGTGCCCTCCAGCATTTCATAAGCACACCACTGACTGATACCTGCTGGGTGGAGTTTGCCTGGGCAATCCCGGCTCACAAAATCCAGGAAATGCCACACAAGGGGAGCTGGAAAGCCATGTGACAAAAACAAGCCTGGTAAAATCAGCGCGGCCAATAGCCCAGACCAGGACCTTGAGACTGTGTAGCAGATCCACAAGGAGACCCGACATTCACGCCGCCCCCACCCCAAGTCCTCCTCACGGAAGCTTCTTCGTGCACAAGACAGCGGTTACTACGGAGGCTGAAACTGCTGAGAACACGTGCTTTGTGGGATGCTCAGCTACAAATGAGAGCTCTATTATGCCCGCCTTCCACCCAAAGCTCAGGGAACATGGAAGGGCGGGAGGAAAGATTCTAAGAGCCAGAGGTCAGGGAGGGATGCGATGAAAGTGTCTTTTGGACGTGACCGCACCATTGCACTCGTGAATTCACAGCAGCTGTGGTGGCCTGCACAAGAGCAAGCCAATCAAAATTCCAGCCTTTGGGGGGCGGGGAGGAATACGCAGGAGTCCCCAACCCTAATTGAGGGACTCTAACAGTTGGAGGCTCCTAAGGAGGTCAGTTTTCATTAGGGGCCCTACACAGGGGTGCATAAGCAGCACGAATGGGATTCAGTGAGTTATAAAAGGAAGGAGGAAGGAAGGAGGGAAGGAAGGAAGGAAGGAAGGAAGGAAGGAAGGAAGGAAGGAAGGAAGGAAGGAAGGAAGGAAGGAAGGAATCAGGGCAAAAGGAGATTCAGTGGACTGAAAAACATTAATGCATATATGAAATTCTCAGAATAAGTAAAAACATATTAAAATTTTTAGCTCAGATAGTAAGAGGATGGACCAAGCCTGATCCCCTTTACTAGATTCTATTAATAATGCTTCAAGTGCCTCTTCAAAAGAAAGCAAAAGTGGCCAGGCATGGTGATACATACCTATAGTCCCAGTACTTGAGAGGTGGAGGCAGGAAGATCGAGAATTCAAGATTATTCTCTGATACATGAAGAATGTATTGCCTTTATGGGTTACATAAGCTATCCACTACATAAAACCCATAATTAGGGGGACGGGGTTTAGTGAGTGTAGGTAAGAAGGCTCCTGCTATTAAAGACTAAATGAAATACAGCCATGGGTTACTATGACACCTTTGACAACAGTATTAATTTCAACTTAATGGAATTAAATTCACAGGAAAATGGCCAAAAAATAGAAAACATATATAGCATCATTTGTGTTCCTTATTAAGGAGCGTAGGTTTATTTGTATGTGTATACACAGAACAATATACACATAATTGGTAACATAATTTTTCTCTGTAATTATGAACACTAGCTACGAATAATCTATACTTTTTAGATTTTACTGTGATCATTTGTGGTTGGTGTAACGAGGGACACAAACATGATGAGCCCACGGCTCCTACAAGGTGCAGGTAAGTGGGGGGAGCTCTTTAGGTGACATGCCTCAAGCTCTGTTGCCCGTTACCATCACCTTGGGAGTGGAAATATCTAAGTGACTGAGATCAGAATCTCTGGGGCTGCAAGCCACGATTTGTTTTCTTGTTTGTTTGTTTGTTTTGTTTGTTTGCTTTTGGTTTTGTTGGGGGGGTTGTTTGTTTTTATTTTTGTTTGTTTGTTTGTTTGTTTGTTTTTTAAGGCTCACGGAATTATCGGTGTGAGGACCACTGCGTCCTCAGGCTCCCCCGAATCTCCTTGCTCTTGAAGGTCTCTCTCTGGCTCAGTCTCGCACAGGGATGCCACTTGTCCCCACAACCGTTCCTTGGCTCCAAATGCCAATCACTTTTATTTAGATTTTTAGAACCATCTCAAAATGGATGGTGGCCAGAAAGGACTTTGCTCACTGATAGGTAGAGGAAGAAAAGGTGGGACAAGGGCAGGAGTTGGAACACCCAGGTCCTTTGTGAGATCTGTCATCTCCTACCTCTGTGCTCTTGAACAAATTACTGGTTTTGGAGCCTTCATGTCTTCATAGCTCTGTCTTTCTGGGTTACTGTTAGTGTTGAACTGAACCAAATACTTGAAAGGAGTATTTGGAAAATGTGCGCTACTGTAAAAGTATTATTTTATGTTTCAATCAATAATGTAAACATGTGCTCAGGAAAAGACAAAGCTTGATTTAGTCCCTCATAGGGGCCTCTTTATGAACAAGGAGACCTGAGTTCAAAGAGAATTAAATAAAGGGTGAGTCCACAAGCTGAGACTAAAAGCAACTTGACAGGCCAAACATGAACTGCTCCTTTCTCAGAAATCCAGAGAAGACAGTCTGAGAAAGAGCTTCCCTATGCTTTTCTGATGGCTTCCAGGAATTTATCCCAAAGTAGTGATGTCCCAGAATAAATAGGTTTTCTTCTCATAATTAAGCCAGAGGTTCTGGGAATGGGCTGAACACAAGGCTGAATTCATTACTGAGATTGCTTGCAATTTAATTCAGGTCTTAAGGAGGTGGGTCCTATGTGTCACTGGGAAAGAATCCTTGCATCTAGACAACAGCCTACATATGCCTCTAGATTGACTTTGAAATGGGACCTTTTTCCTCCTCTCGATGTAATTTATTCTCTGAAATAATAAGCCTTGGAAGGAACTTCACAACCACACTGCCTCAGGGAAGAGCTCGTATCAGGTGGGACCATCTGAGACAGCACTCAACAGGAGCAATGGCTGGAGGATGTCAAGTGCCCTTTGGGAACAGAGACCATGAATTTTTCATCTTTGTCGTCTCTCAGTATTGCGAAGCATGGTGTTCAGAGCACAGTGAGGCATTGTGTTGGATGCTTCTCCTAAAGGCACACAGCTCCTCTGCGTGAGAGAAAGTTGATAAATATTTGTGGAATGCACAGCACAACACTGCCATCAGATCGACTGTCATACAGAGGCATTTTCCTTCTGCGCATCTTAGCTCACGAATGGCTACAAAATTGATTTCCAAACCCTGTTCTCAGAGTTAAGATGCATCTACCCTGAGGACAAACCATACAGTTTGCATAGTGCAATCCAAGTACAGCGTATAATTACAGCTTCATAGATTCAGAAGAATGCCTGTTCCCGTTCGTCCAGACAAATGAGAAAGGCAACCTAAACAAGGAGATGGAGGCATGGAGACTCTCAGGCTTGGTTCCTGCTTTGGACACAAAGTTGGAGGGTAGTGCTATGCTCTGACAAATGAAGACCTTGTGTCTTTGAGGGGAGATGTGATGAACTGGGTTAAAATCAGACTACATTGAGCCTTCATGCCCCCAAGTAGTGACATTAAATATGCGGTCAAATCTGCAAATATGAAAATCAGAAGAAACATCTGGATAGACATATTGTTGAATTTCTTAGAAATTCAAAATGAGTGAGTACACAGAGAATAGTAAAGGGAGCTTTACCAAGAAGAAGGTAGCCAAGGCAGTCACAGAAAATCAAGAAAAAAAGATGAAGATGAGCATAGCTGGCATGAAAGAAGAAAAGGTGGCGTAGAGGTAAGCATGAAGCCAAGGCAAGGCTTTACAGCCAGGAAAGGCGTGCTCCATGCCAATATGTGACAACATTGGCACTTCTGAACACCTCTGTAGCCAGCCATCTCCACTTTTGAACCCAGCAACCTTTAAGGAGCAGTGAAAACTGATTCAGTTTTGCCTTTCAAATCTAGCCCAGGTTCTTCTCTTGGACAACTCTAAAGTTTCCATTACTAAATGGACTTTGAGAAAATGTTCTTCTCTGTTTATTCATGTTGGCACAGTACAACCTAGAACAGTCCATCCCTTGTCAACTTGATATCCATATATTCACTTCTTTAGATATGTTAATTCCCAAATAAACAGAAGTGCAAGATCACACTACTGTAGAACATGACTGAACTAATGAGTTTTGCCACTCATCTGGCAGTACACTATTACAAAATGCCGTCAGGTCAACTCCTTCCATGGCAAGATTAGTCTGTTCATTCTCTGCAAAATGACTTTCTCAGTCCAGAAAACAGGCTGTGGGGGAAACTACAGGACCACAGCAAATCAGGGATTCCGGAAGAATAATATGCTTCTCTTTCTGTGGTGGAGACAGTCCAATCTTACCATCCTCACCTCGGTGGCCTGAAAAAAAAATGGTGCCAGTTTTCACTTGGTGCTGGTGTTCTCTGTTGGCAGTTGGAGACAGCCATGGAGGGAAACAAACTGTCTTTAGTGAGAAGTCCATGGTGTTGGAGAGGCTCAACCTTAAAGCCATGGCTACTTTATTGACGGGTGTACTGAGAAGGAAAAAGAGCAAGCAGGAAAGAGACTGACTGACAACCAAAACCCGGATCATCTTGTCTACCAAGTAAGGTTATCTTTTCGTGAGATTACTCACCTGGGGCATAAATTCCACATTCTGTGTCCACTTAGAAAAGTCTTTCCTTATGATGCATCCCCCAAAGCACTGTCCCCAATTTTCTAATCACCTTTCTTCTAACTTCATGACCACTCAACCCTTCATGCATGGATACACCTGTAACCGTGACCATCTGTCTTAGTTAGGGTTTCTAGTGCTGTGATTGAAAACCATGATCAAAGGCAATCTGCGGAAGGAAAGGTTTTATTTTAGCTCACAGTTCTCGGGTCACATTTCATCACTAAGGGAAGCCAGGGAATGAACTCCAGGCCGAAACCCGGAGGCAAGAACCGGTGCAGAAGCTATGACAGCTATGTAGCAAGCATACTGGCTTGTCCCTCGCAGCTTGCTCAGTTAGCTTTATTTTTCCACTTTCCCCGAGTTTTCTTTCTTATACATCCCAGGAATACCCATCTGTGGATGACTTTGCCCATGGTAGGCTGAGTCCTTCCACATCAATCGTCAAGAACATGTCCCACAGGCTTGCCAACAGGCCAGTCTGATGGGGACACTTTCTCGGCTGAGATTCCCTCTTCTCTGATGATCTAGCTTGTATCAAGTCTATTAAAAAAACTAACCAGCACACTATCCTTCCAGGCAAATTAACTGACCAAGGACATTGCGCCCAAGACTCTCATTTCAGCACCATCTTTCACGGCTATATCTGACTGGGGTTAGAGCACTTCAGGCTTCTAGTGGCATCTCCCAACAGATATTAAAAGATATACCTGTAAGCTTATCCATGTTGTTTTCTTTATTATCAGCTAATCATGAGGAATACCCTGGGAGGCCCTACGGATGGATGAAGAAAAGAGAGACAGTATAACAGAAGCAAGGCTCACAGGGATCTAAGCCACTTCCCATGCAATTTCTTTGTGTCTTCAGGCATATCTGAGGCCAATTCCATGCATTCCACCTGATGGTGAAGTGTTTCCATGCACTCGACATTGTAGTTTAGTGGGTCAATCATGATATACTTTATGGGCAGCTCAGGTAACATGAGAGTTTGGTGTCCCACAGATGAGTAATTAGTCCCCATTAGGACCCATAGGTGTTTCTCAAAAGAATAGTAATTTGAAGAGAATTAACATAGTTTTGCTCCAAAATTCCTGTGTACAGTCAACATACACATATGCATACATATTCATATACATATATACATGTATATACATACACACACACATATATATCCTGTTGAATACAGCTCTGACCAGACATTCTGAGAAGCACTGGATTTTGTTGAACTGAACACCTGCTTTTGGTGGCCTTTACTAGTGGACATTGAGGAAAAAGCATTTTCCCCATCAGTCCTTATCAGAGGAAACATTGTTTTGCTTTACAAAGAGCCTTCGGGGGCTGCAGCAGAGTAAGCAGTCAGTGAGAAGTGTGGCTGACAGAGGCGAGGAGAGAAAGGAATTGCTGGAACACACTGAGCACCTCTGCATAACTCACCCAGACAGGGACAGCCTTCAGGGTGTAAGGGCGGCCACACTTCCATTTCGTATCTATGCGCATTCCCCTGTGAGGCCAAGAATGAGCCTGAGTCAGGATCAGGACTGTGAAAACCCCATTCCCAGCCTAACCAAGGCGACTCAGCTAAGCCAGCACAACGGTTTTGTGGATCAGTAATTTTTTTATTCTTTTAGCCTATGTACGTACATTGCTTAATATTAGCTCATCAAAATGGCCCGGGGTGGGGGGTGGGGTGCTTGCCGCCAAGCCTGATGGCCTGAATTGGATTCTCAGAACCCACGTGATGGAGGAACGGAACCTATTCCCTCAAGTTGGCCTCCAACATCCACACATGTGCTGTGACACGTGTATGCCCACACATGTGCGCACACACATACATACATACACACAGTAAGTAAGTAAAGGAATAAATGTGAAAATTTTAAATTGTTATTCTTTGCCATTTGAGGCTAAGTTCACAATTTTAAACACTGATGCTTAGAAGTTTTACCATCAAGTTATTTGTGTAAAAAAAATTGTTACTGAGGAAACTGTCTGCTGTACACAAGGTCTTCCCAGTTCTAAAGAAAGGGCTTCAGGTCTGGGTGGGTCTGAGCTGCGGAGTGACAGGCAGATGTGGAATGAGGCTGGAGAGACATAGGAGTATGGACAGTCATGGTGGGAGGGACTTTTCTAGAGAGGGAGGAGAACTGCTGCCCACAACAGAAAATGTGGGAAAGAAAACATATTTAAATGGATTTTTATTAAGGTTTGAAATATGATTTGTTATATAAAAAGTCTTCCATTAACCCCTTGGAGATTTTCAGCAAAAACATCCTCTTCGGATGCACGTATGGTTGGTAGACTTCGACCAGGAAAGTGCTTATGCTGGCTACAGCTTCAGCAGCAGAATTACAGTCCTGCCTGCCCCAGGAAGCCTGCTGCACACCCCAGTGGCACTGGCCGGCGGAACAATGCTGTGCTCTGTTACATAGAACAGTGAGTGGTTTCTGCCATACAAGAAGACACGTGAAACAGATTATTCTTTGTTTCCGGGAGATAAACACCCAGATCAATCAATCCATTACTCAAAACCAGCATTCATGATGTAAGCAAAATGCAGCTATTTCAGCCTTTAAATAAGTTAATGAAAGAAAGAAAAAAGAAAGGAAGAAAGTGAATGTGCTGTAAAGTAGATTGTCTTGAGAAGGTTTTGGCAGCCAGAGGGATGGATCCACAGACTCTTGCAACCTTGGAAGAAATGTTTATTTTCCCTGTTCTGTACAGACCACCTACCATTAGTCAGGTCTTATGGAGACACATGACCTTGTGTGCACACCTGGGAAGGTGTGAGAAAGAGAAAGGCAGAGGGGCCTTGGAAGAAAGACTCACCTTTCCCTGGCACCATTAAAAAAAAAAGACCAAGCTCATTGACTCATTGACTATCAGGATTTAATACTCCATACATGGACTGTATGACTAAGGCAGCAATCCTGACTGTTAGACCTTGATGCCACTCACTTTTTTCTCAACCATCTGCAGGCTGTGCCACCTATGGGCAAATTATCTAGGTGCTATGGAGGGAGTTTAACATGACACATAGTATCTCAATATATCTCAGATCCATTATCTTTATCCATTAGCCATTATCTTTATCTAATGCCATATCCACGGCATTAAGGATAAATAGCCTGCAACAGTGATTCTCAATCTTCCTAATGCTGCAACCCTCATGTTTTGTTGACCTCAAGCCATAAAATTATTTTTGTTGCTACTTCGTAACTGTAATTTTACTACTGTTATGAGTCATAATGTAAGTATCTGAGATACAGGGTAAACGATGTTCAACTCCTGTGGAAGGGTTGTTTGATGCCCCCGAAGGGTCTCAACTCACAGGTTGCGAACCACTAATCTAGAAAATAGCAACACTGGGTTATCCAGCATACAGTCGTCTTGTTGGAACCTGAATGTGAGCTAACAATTCTGTGAGTTGGTTGGAGTGTCCTCTAAAGAAGTAAAACTCCCAATGTCACTTGTCCCAAGATGTGACTTGCAAGGGCAGATGGTGGGATGAATGGCCAATGATACATAATGAGAAATGGCCTGGAGATGCCAAGACAGAAACATTTGCAAGAAAAGTCCCAGATCTCCTGGAATAAACAGAGGAATCAGGCTTGAGGTTAATGGCAAGGGTCCTGGGATGCTGGAGGTCAAACTCGAGAAGAGAACAGGTGGGAAGGGCTCAGACTGTCTGAGGGAGATGCTTCCCATGGTGGGAAACTCACATCTAAGGGACAGAGAAGTTGGAGTTTGAGCTACCTCACTTCCTCAAAGTGCGAGTAACACACCAGGAAGACGGTTTCCGTGGCTATGTCTACTTAGAAGTCACACTGAAAACTTGGTGGCGTAAACCAACACTTTATTACATTCACAGTCTGTGCACCAGAAGTTTGGACCACGCAGCAGGGCTGGCTGAGCCTCACCTGTGGAGGCATGAAGGCTGCAGTGGGGTTGGGGGGCTGGGAGGCTTGGATCATGTCTGCTGGAGGAGTGGGGTGTCCGTAGTTGATACTGGTTTCGGTGGGGACCTCAGTTAGGTTGTTGGCTGGAAGAAATACAAGGCATTTGATAAGGTGGCATCTTGATAAGGTGCCCCTGAATGAGCTAATTTGAGTCTCTTTGTAGCTGTTTCATGGCCATGTTCTAACAGTATTTCACAACAGTCAGGAAGGACATTTATCACTTCTCATCTGACCCTGAAAGGTACATAACATCCTCCAAAGTCATGGCTCATCCAGACATCATGAAAGAGGAAGCAGATTCTCCGTTTCCATGGACTTTTCCACTCAGCCATTTACAGGCTGTGCCATCTTAGGCAAATTATCAAGAGGCATGGTCATCTGTGGAAAATTCGATTTGCCACAGATGAATGATATTACAACTGAATCTCTCTCTCTTTTTCTCTCTCATCTGGACCTTGGGGAATTCTTTTTATGTCTGTCAACAGCTGAAACAAATGCTAAGTCATAGAAATCCTGCCCTGTTTGGAGCCCAATAGCATAACATTCTTTGATAGTTAAACTGGGGTAGGTTGGTGGTACACACCTGCAATCCTGTCACTCAGGCTGAGGCAGGGGCACCATGAGTTCTAGGTCAGTTTGGGCTAAACAGCAACACCCTGTCTTTACAACAACAGCAAAATTAGACTGGGGAAGTTAGTCTGGGTGTTATCTGGAAGGGAAAAAAAAAATCCAACACAGGGGCAAATTGTGTTGGAAAACTGAGAAGCAATGGAAGCAGATCCTGCCATGAACAATGGAGGCAGGATGGAGAATGGAGAGAAGTAAAACACCAATGAAGTCCACAGAAAGAAAAAGTTTCCATGATGTATAACCAATCCTAGTTAGAACAAAGGGACAATGATTTTTCCCCACTGAAGGAGACCATTGGCTGAGACAAAATATTCATTGTGAATGTGCACAAAGCAGGAGCATTCCCCCATACTCAGCAGCATGGGCTCAAACAGGGGCCAGTGTGGCTCATAATCCCCAGGGATGCTATATCTCAAAAATCACATGATGGTTTGCATTAATGCCTGGTATAAATTTGTTATAATGGGTTCATCACAGTTGTTACTTATTCGATTAAACTAATTTTTAATGCTCTATCTTTCATTTATACACTGAGCACCTATCATCTTCATTTGTGTTGTCTCTGAACCTAGATTCTTCTGAAGTTTGTCAAACTGCTTAATCATCTCCTCCTGGAGCGTTCTAGCACCAGGTGGCAGCAAAATCTGAGGGCTGAGATTAAATTCTTGGCAGGGAAATAAACACCTAATGAGAATCCTCTTCAGCCTTCAGGATGGTCAACGGGGAACTGAAAGCCTATCACTTCCTTCCTGCTGCCTTTGCTTCTGTTTATGTTTAGTCTCTCACTCTCTTCCTGTTCCTCCTGTCCCACCTCATTTTAGTGATGGATTTTTCAAGCTGTGTGTACACCCAGATCTCTCTTACTCGGCCTCACCCCTTACACACTTGGAGACACAGAGAAAAAGCCAAGCAGCTAGCTCAGTGTGCTCTGCTGAAAACTAGGTTTACAAGAGCAAGGTCTGAGGAGCCTGGGCTGGCTTTACCGTGCCCTTGTTGGGTAGTCCACAGTGGTTGTCTGTGAGTCTGCGGCGGCTGTTGGGTCAGATGGGACTACAGACGCTAATGGAACCTTGCCTGCAGACAAGCGGTGACTAGAATGGCAGGTCGAATTTGCCCTTACTGAAAAGCTCTGCCTTAGCTTACTTCAGATTCTGTCTGGACAGAGCCTAGTACTTAAGCTGTCAACCTGGATAGAGATGCATACTTTTTAAATACAAAATCATTTTAGAGTCCATCAAATGGATTTTTTAAAGTTGGTGAATAAATCAAAATTGCCAAGCAACTTCATTTTCAGGTGCACTCTTAATCATGACATGGCTCCAAATAGTATTTTCCAATAATTATATTTTGTGAGCATCTTAAAAAATGGGTATAGAAGCATTTAGATGTTTTCGATCCTATATCCTAGTCGTTTTAAAAGGTCTGGGATTCAGTCTTTGGAACATGTATCAAACTCTCACATTAGATGCCATCATTTGAAGAATCCCTAAAAGATTTGGAGTCTGTTGTAATCTCTCTTTATTCCCTAAGCTTTCTGCACAGCAGTGCATTTGCGTGTGTGGCTGTAAAAATGGATTTTCATGTCATACACTTACAGCAGACACAACAGTCTTTGTTCTGAGCAGTATTTCAGAAGATCCATGGTGGACTTCAGGTTTTGCTTTTAGAAAGAGAATGCCCACTGTGGTCAGTAACTGCCGCTTAGGAGTAGCTGTTCATGACTGGCTTTGCAGAGCAAGAGGTGGACAGTCTTCACCAAGCAGGCATTCATGGACACCTGGCCCCAAGATGTAGTCAGAGTAGCCACGAAGAACGGTTTGGAGTCTCCAAAGAGACCTCAAAAGGGGCCCGGCATGACTCCAGAGTCTGAACTTCAGGAATCTGATTTAATAACATAGGAAGACAACCCCCACGCACTCTCAGTGTGACACACTAGAAAGCTCTAATATACAAAACAGGACGCACATCTGTATACAGAGAGCTGGCACTTGGTCCTCTGATAAAGAAATTTTTCAACTATGGACAGAGCTACACAGAGAGCCAATTATTGCCAAAAGTCTGCTGCACATAAGCATAAACCCAGAACAAGGAGACTGCGCACATAATTCAGGTTATTAATAGCTTTGTCTCTGCTGCAGCCCCACGTGCTGGAACAAGACAGAGCAGAGCCCTCTTTTGTGTCCTTATCTGGGCTTGCCATAATAGGGGTTTTCTAGTTCTGATCTTTTAGACTCAATTTCAGCTTGATTTCCATTTTCCTCTCAAGCAAATGGATGTGTAATAGGAACTCAAAAGAGAAACAGCCCAGAAAACCGTCTCAAGATATGAGAAGAAAGCAGTGGCCTTAACTACTTTACGCGACTCCAAAAGTCCCTAAGCCCGGAGAAACTGCGCCAACAGAGTTCAATATGAAGCTGGTCATCCCGGACTCCCTGAAAATGCCACCTGAGGAGAAGAAGAGGGCTCTAAATCTAGAAACAAAGAAATGTTCTGACGTTCCAAACAGGGAAACAAAATCAAAACAGGGAAATCTGGAAGGTTAGGAAAACGAGTCTGAGGTAAAGCTCCAAAGCTCACTGCGCATACAGTTCCTGGGTTTGCTACCACTGCTGGCCACACTGGGTTACAGTGTGCCTTCTAGCCTGGGTTACGCGCGGCTGGCTCATTGGACTACGGGTAAGCTTGCATTTAAAACAGAAAATCGGATTGGTGGTATCTTTTACTTTCTTTTATGTTCAAAACAGATTCCAAGTAGTAGCAAACTTTGTTCAGCGAACTCCTTCCTCGGTTCTTTGCTCCATTCCTGTCTGGTCAGAGATGGGAAGGCGCCCGCTTTTAGTTCCGTTGAGACTGCCTTGATTTAGAAACGTCAACCCTCTTGTTTTGTTTTGTTTTGTTTTGTTTTGTTTTGTTTTGTTTTGTTTTCTTAAGACAAGATATTAAGTCGCCGGGGCTGGCCTGAACTCTTTATGTAGCAGAGGCTGGCTTGAAACTCCCAATTCTCCTGCCTCACCTCTCATGTGCTAGAATTACGGGTGTGTACCACCACTCCTAACTTCCGATTTTCTTTCTAAAATTTACAGGTTTTTTTTCCCACAGGCAGAAAGCCACTGCCCATTTTAGAGATCAAATGGATTTTTGTTTTGTTTTGTTTTGTTTTTCAAAAACAAACAAGCAGAACAAGATGAACTTTGATCAATTATATGTTTAAAAAAAAGGAAATATTAAACATATACACATAAGCCAAAGAAACTGATTTCATTGTTGCATTGTGGGTTTTGCAAATATCCCCAAATGGATCTCTTAAGATTTTGTGTTTGTTCTAATTGAAGAAAATACCTTTGACATCTTCACACTCTTGCAAACTTTTTTGCTCCAATGTTCATACTGTAAATTTAAAATGATAGAAAAGATTGAATGTAGGAATACAAACAGGCTTTTCCATGCCTTCCTTTCTGCTACTCTAGTATTATAATCTAAACAATGCAAACAAAGGTTAGTAACAAAACAAATGACATTTCACAGGCATTTTCACATGTATGATTTTAAAAATCAAGATAACAGATTTCATCTTCTAAGCTATGGATAATAGCTATTTTATTTAAATGTAAATAAAATTTAATTAAAACTATGATTACATTATTTCTCCATTTCTCCCCTGTCCCTCTCTCCTCTCCCATGGCATTGTTGTTCATCCCTCCCTCAAATTCATGGCTTCCTTTTCTGTAATTCTTATTGTTACATGCAAGCACATAAGTACATATGTAAATGCATTTACTGAATCCATTTAGTGCTGCTTATGTGTATATCTCTTTAAGGATGACCACTTGGATTGGGTAATCATGTTGGGGCTCATCTCGGAGGGGGGGACTAATTCTTCCTCCCTCAGCAGTCATTGATGGCCTGTAGCCCTTCTTCTAAGGGTGATGCTCAGTGTGACTTTCCCATCCATGTTGGCAGGTCAGCTGGTGTTTTCCTCCTTCAGGTCTTATTTAAATACCTGTATTGCTTAGTTTTATAGGTATAACCCCCTGTTGTATCTAGAAGACATATCTTGCAGCAGACTTCCCAGTCCTTTGGCTTTTACAGCATGCCTGCCCTCTCTTCTGAGATGTGACCTGAACCTTGAATAGGGGTTGTGTTGTAGGTTTAGTAGTGGGCTTGGGCACCAGGTGTGGTTTTCTATGACTGTCTCCGTCTGCGGCAGAAAGCAGCTTCTTTGGAGGCCAGACTGGTCTGCAGAGCAAGTTTCCAGGACGGCCAGGGCTACAGATGTGTCTTTGGTGAGAAGTGGGAGCCACTCAAACCTGTGGGTCTAAGGATTCAGTATTTTGGATGTAGTTAGGAATTACACTGGTTAAACAGAATTTTTGCAGCACAGGAAAAAAAAACATGTTGGGATTTTTAAGTTTGCATCTTAAACTCTTTTGGAAAACAAATCCAAATTTTAAATGCAAAGATACTAAGTTGCCAATAGATTTATATCGAATTATTTTGTTATGCATTGCTTTCATCAAAATTTAAAAGTTGGGAGACAGCATTAGTGCCAGAAAATAAGGGTTGTAATGTTACTTTTTCAATATACTCCATCTGTGTCGGTTTCCTCTAGGAATGTGTCAGCTCATCGTCACAAAAAGTTAATTAAATAAGAAATAAAAATAAGAGTTGGTATCTATTTATAATCTACCTCATTCCAGAATGGATTGAAAGTGAGTTACTAAACTACCTGTAATTCAACAAGATTTTGTAAAAGCAGGAAAGGATAAATAAAGTAAGGAGAGGATTCATATCCTTGAATACTTTAATGTCCTCTGTTTTTCACCAAAGTTGGCTTTGGCTTATGGATTGCCATCGTAGAGAAGGAAACAACCAGTTCTATGATTTGTAAGTTTTTCAAACTCTTTTTAGAGGAACACAACATTCCAGGCTCTTTGAGGTGGTAGTTTTAATTCTCAACTTGACACAGTGTACCCCTGCCTCTAAATAAACAAATAAATAAGTACACAAACAAACAAACCACCTAGGAAGGGAATTTCGATGAGGGATTGTCTAGATCAGATTGGTCTATTGGCATGTCTGTGGAGGACTCTTGGGATCAATGAGGTGGGAAGACCAGCTGCTGCCAGGTAATTTTCTGTTGCTATGATAGAACATCCTGACAAGCAGCTGAAGGGAGAAGAAAGGGTTTCTTTTGCTGTACGGTTGCAGAGGGGATACCATCCACCAGGGCAGGGAAGGCATGCAGCAGGAACATGAAGCCTGCCCCGTAAGCAGAAGGCAGACAGAGAACAGGAAGTGAAGCCCAACTAAACAATCCTCAAAACCCACCCTAGTGGTGCACTGCCTCCTGCAAGGCTCTCAGTCATTCTGTAATGATTCACACACACACCCTCAGTCCTCATATCTGTCCAGGGGCCTTATTGAAAGTTAATTGCAATAAAACAAATATATCGTTATCATCCACTAATGGTAGCTATCAAAGCAGCACCTTTATTTATTATTTATTCTTTATTTATTTATTTTACTGTTCTACAAGTGCACAAAGTACAAGTACACAAGTCTTTAGTTCTTACAATTCATTCTTTGCAGTCAGGACAAGGATCATTGTCCCTGTTCTTCAGTGGAGAAACTAAGCTTTATACAGTCCATATCCTTATTAAATGTATGTTATGGTTTGAACTTTTAACTTTAAATTTTTATCTTTATTTTATATGTGTGGCTATTTTGCCCACAAAAATCTATGTACCGCATGTCCACAGTGGCCAGATGAGGGCATTGGATGCCCCAGAACTGGAGTTACACACAGCTCCGAGCTGTCTTGTGGGTGCTAGGAATCAAATCTTCCTTTGGGAGAGCACTTAACCACTAAACCATCTCACAACCCTATGGCTTGACTTTAAAACATCCCCAGTAGGGAATGTCTTTGAACATCCATTTTCCATCTGGTGGCTCTGTTTATGGAGGTGATGTGACCTGGCTGGCAGAGGTGAGTCTCTAGGAGTGAGCCTTTGAGAGTTTTAGCCCTGTTCTTCTTCTGATTCCAAGATCCGCTTCCTGGTTAGTAGCCATGAAGTGAATCAGCCACTCTCCAAGCTCCTGCTGCCATTTTCTGAGCTGTTCCTGTCACCATGCCCCCTTAACCACAATAGGTGACTGATCACACGAAAACCGTGAGCCCATCAGCTTCGTTAGGTTGCTTCTATTAGATAGTTTGTGTCAAAGCAACAAATAACTAACCCAGTGGGAGATGCCATTTCCACTTGTTTTCTAAATGGGAAGTGGCTGCTTTATTGCCTTCAACCCCCATGACATTCAGTTTGTACATCTCTTATGTCAATAATAATAACAACATAAATTTTATACAGTGCAAAACACTCATTTCACTACAATTTCATTGGCAGAACAAATTCTTCTTCTTCCTCTGATTATCCTGTGACATCACATGTTCTCTAAAAATAAAATAAAGTAAAAGCAAGAGCCACTCAATAGACTATTCCGCTAATCACCATCATAAAGAACAATTGAGGCTGCCATTGTTAAGGGCCATGCTTTCTAGTAGGTGCTAGGAGGCTTCATTTTACCCCTTGGTGCTCTTAGTTGTTAAGTGATGCACACACACACACACACACACACACACACACACTACAGTCACAATCTAAATTCAAATATGTGTTTTCTGTGTCTATGAATACTTTTACTAATGGCAAAAGACAAATGACCAGTTATTCTATAATTGAAATTACTTTTTTTTTTCCTGAAACTTGGATTCTCTGTACCAAATAATTCTCTGGGAAAAAAAATAAATGTGTTCAGATTTTATGGTCTCCTTTGTGACTGGTATAAGGACCATGTCTGGCAGGAATCCACTGGGTAAACTCAGGATGTGTTCTCAAGAGCTCCTTACTAAGGGGTGCCTGATGACAATATGGGTAGGAAAGAAATTTAGTAGAAATCTTTCAGTAGGCTGTGCTTTCCTCACCTGGGTTCAGAGTGAGGACTCAGTGTTGGGGGATAGAATCGAGGTGGAGGCCAGGACGAGCATTCCCTCCAGTGTGAGAACTGGAAGAACCCTCCGCTGAGAGGCCATGTCATACAATTCCAGGAACACACGTGATGTGTTTGATGTTCTATGACAGGGAGCTTTCCTCTTCTACTCAATGAGCATCATGGGGACATCTGTCTTAATCTATTTTCTGTTGCTAATAACACTGCAGACTAAGTAATACAGAAAAGAGGTTTATTTTGTCAGTTCAGGCCAACAGAATCTCAGGAAATAGGCAAGAGACAGGAAATAGGCATGCCTTTGTGTGGGGGGGAGTGTGTACATGCATGTGCGTGTGTGTTTTTCTGGTCTCTCCCTCATCTTAGGAAGCCACAGGACTCGATCATGGAGGGTCCACTCTAATGAGTGTGTATGAGTCTGATCACTTCGGAGGTCTTCTTTCCAAACGTGATAGTGCATGTCTCATAGCAGAAATCAAATTTCAACATGAGTTCTTAGAGGGGACAAACCACGTTCATGTTTTTGTGGTTTCTTAGATAGTCTCGCTAGGCCATTTTTTTTCTATTCTGAATGCTTACTAGTCTCTTGGGTAAACCTGGCATATTTACTAATCTCACTGCTTCTATACTTCTTTCTATAGCATTGTTGTAGAGATCAGTGGTTCAACACTTGTTAATTGTGTTGCATTTAGTAACAGGTCTACTGTTTCCTCCTGACTGTGAGCTACTGAAGGGTAGCAACAGGATCTTTGTTACCTCTCAGTCATTATGCTATCGTTCCAGTGGCTGGCATGCCAATAGTGTCAAACTGCCTGAATGAATGAAGGAAGCACTTACCAGATGTCTAGAAAGCTCCAACTATCAACTGTGCCCTTTAATAGACACTAAGTATAAGGGGCTTGGAAAATATTGCCACATTTAAAGCCATTTACTTGTGTTTAGAACATGGCTTTTCTCAATGTACACCTACATTAGCAAAGTGACCTATCAATTTATTTCCATGGAACAAGTACAGATTTCACTTTTATTACTAATGATCCATCAAGAAATATTATTGTATCTTTGGCTATAGCAAATATAAACATCACTCAAAACCTTTTACAAAGCCTATATGTGAGGAGACAGATTCCCTAGCAGGGACAATGGGATTGGGAACTGGCTGGGCTCTTCGAGAGGAGAGATGGGGTTCTTTGCAGATTTTGTTGATTTCCAATTCCTTAAATGTATTCCACTAGTTGGGGGATTAAAAGGTTTACTGGGGACAGTGTCAGTTGTCAAAAGACTGAGGAGTGATTTGATAACCCTGTAAAAGAGAGTTCTGGCAGCTTCTCCAGGTGGACCTTAAATAATATTTGGTGTCTCAAAAGTGATTTTGCTCTTTGTTACACTCACTTGGTTCTTCAACAGCAATCCTGTTGCCCTGGAAAGAAATGGCAGGTCTCATGAGCTTAATTTTCCCTCTCTCTCTCTCCATCTCTCTCTCCATCTCTCTCTCTCTCTCTTTCTCTCTCTCTCTCTCTTTCTGCATTTCTATTGGTTTTTGCCTTCTGAATTTTGGCTTCCTTTTTTAGGTGCACCCACATAAAGACTTACCTTGGAGGGCTGAGCTCTTTATTTACTGGGACCGCCCTTATCTTGATGGCTTTCCCTGCTCTGAAGTCCGCTTTATCTGACCTGAGTGTGGCCTCTCTTTCTTCCTTTTCATGGTGTCTTTGCATACGGTGAGCTGAATCAGGTCTCTCTAAATATTCATTTGTAAGCGCCAGCTCTCAGCTCTCTAGAATACGACTGACGGGATTGGAAATAGGGTCTCTAAAGAGGCAATTAAATTAAAAGGACATGACTGGGAGGGGTCCTAATTGATTGTGAATGGTGTGTGTATAAGAAGGGAAAATCTGGACAGCCATGAAGAGAGAAGGCAGTATGGAGGAGATTCACCGAGAAGTAACCGCCCGAGTGCCCCTGGAAGAGGCTTGGCACAAATCCTTTTCTCACACCTGCAGGAATAAAGGCCCTGGAGCACCCTGACCTCAGACATCCAGCCTCCAGAGCGTGAGAAGACAAAGCTCCCATTAAGCCACGCAGACTGGGGTACCTCGTTCTGGCAGCCTAGGAAACCAGAACAATGTGGAATTTCCTTTCCTACCCCAGTTACCTCTGACATATCTGTCTTTATACATAAAATGAGTTTCTTGTTGACAATGTGTGGTCGAATTATACTGTTTATCTATTTTATGTTATGCCTATAAAAGGTGGTATATCTATACAGCCCATGCTTAAAGTCATCGATGGATTTGATTTAACATCTACTGTGTACAAAGAACAGGAAAGTTTACGGACACAGTAGATGTTAAGTCAAATCCATCAATGACTCTAAGCATGGGCTGTATAGATATTCCTGCTCTTTGTACTATTTATTTCTTTTCTTTCTCTCTCCCTTTCTGTCTTTTCTGACACATCAATTATCTTTTTTGGAATTTTTTTGTGGTTGCCCTAGAGTATGATCTATGTGCATATATAACACATAACATGTGTGTGTAAATATACATCACAATTAAACAAATTGAATCCACTTCCAAATAACCTTGTACCACAGTGGAGACACCTTCTTTTTAATTAAAAAAAATATATATGCATGTGTGTTTTGCCTGAGTGTAACCGCCCGAGTGCCCCTGGAAGAGGCACTCACATGTGTACCTGCTGCCCATGGAGGCCAGAAGAGGATCTCAGACATTCTGGAACTGAAGTTACAGATGGTTGCGAGCTACCACTTAGCTACTGGAAATCAAACCCAGGTCCTCTGAAGAAGCAGCCAATGTCCTTAACCACTGATCCATCTTTCCAGCTCTTAAAGATGTCTTCTAATAGTATATTCCTCCTTTCCCTTAAAATACTGCAGATTTTACATATGACGTTATAAGCTTCTTTATAGCCTATAATTGCCCAATCAGTGTTACCATTATTACTTTGAGCACAAAGCTGAAAGATTGAAAAGCATCAGGGGGACAGTTTGACATGCCAAACTGAAGTATTACAATGTAGAAAGTAATTGTCCAAAGAAGTTCACATTTTTTTAATCCCCAAGTCTGGAGAAATTAGAGGCGTCCATTTCTCCATCTGGTGAAGGAAGTAGAAAAGTAGAGTTTCACCCCACTTCTTTTAGTCTGCAGAAGACCCCCTCTTGGGGACTTCCTGTGACTATACACTGTTTCCTTTCATCTGTGTAGTCTTTGTGCCTCGTCAGGGTTGTTTCATGTTTGTTTGTAATGTTCCTGAGAATTTTGTTATTGGCTATACTGAGAAGCGTAACAACCTTAAGAATAATTTGCTACTCTAAGTATGTTTTAAATAAAAGGGGAGCTACAGAAAATCATGAAATTGACCTAGTCCTGCATATGCCAGGGATTTTTCAAGTTAAAAATCCATGACTCCTGGATCACTAAATGTTTTTCGGTTCCTGAAAAATTAAGACACTCCCTAAGGTACTGAAACATTCCAGCTACTCTATGTTTCTCCTTGTTACCTATAAGTCAATGAAGGGTACAGAGGTTTGACGCGACAGTTGGTCTTAGACGTTAATCTTACACACCCTTGCAAAAGTCACTTGCAAAACATCCTGGCAACTACAATATTAAAAAAACAAATGAATAAAAATCACTAACCCATAGGGCCTATTCAGGCTAGCAAAATCAGATCTAAGAATAGATTTGGTTTTCTTGTTTTTACTAGCATTATAGGAGAACTTGTTTTCATAAACTGGGTCACACAGGGAACTATTATGTTCTATGGTAATATGCTAAATGGGGATCAAGGAAATTTCCAGTCTCTGTATTTAAGGTTTTTGAGGCTGAAAGAACTTCAGTTCAACAATTGTCATTTTATTATTGATTGTTAAAGATGATTGAAACATTCAGATTGATTGCCAATTGCCTCATGATTGTATTATTTGGAATATTCTTTAGAATATTTATGACTATGTTTATGATCATGATTGATTGCCAGGACAGACTTTATTTGGCCTCCTATATTTGTTTCATAAACTGTTGAGGATAACTAGGAAATGCAAGTTGAAGCTATCTAGTCTCTTGTTTTATGTTTTTATACTTACTAGATAGATGGTCCTCAGACATTTCAGAAATCTGCTGAACATGGCATTTAAATGTTCAATAAAAAAAAGCTAAGCTTACTATAACAGAGACCCCAGCTTCTAGCAGTAACCCTAAGGTCTCCAAGAAGATAAATGGGACACCAACAACTCCACCTGGATTATAGTATGCTAACCACTGCACAAGACTGCCCCGATGTCCTGCTGCTGCTAGAACACAGCCTGAACTGTGTACAAAGAGGACACCTGGAGAGTTAATTGTCCCACATTGCCCAAGACAAGCTGAGGTCAGTCTCTCCTGTTCCTCCCCCAAAAAGGCCTCTCAAATTTGCCAAGCCTGGCAGCCGGAGACTGATACTGACTGGGACTTGTGCCCCCAAAGAAGCCATCAGCATCACAGGTGCCTAATGGGATAGCCGTCTGGGTAATGTGTTTGAAGGAAAATCCCAATTGTTCTATTTTGCCAATAAAGACTCAGGAACCAGATGCTGGGGTGAAAACCTGCTAGCTCAGAGAGGCAGAGAAAGTAACCAGCTAATCTTCCTTCTCCTTCAGGTCTGGATGAAAAACAAAAACAAAAAGCAAAACAAAACAGAAAAACAAAAGTCTCACTAGCTCATGCCCTGGAGCAAAAGGAAAACAAAACAAAAAAAACAAGGCCAAAGGCTTGCTACTTCAAAGCCCCAAAAGCCAGGAAGCTGAGGAGCTGAAGCCTAAGAGAAAGCCAGAGCTTGAGCTAATTCCTTTCTTTTTCTCCATGCTGTCTTAAATACTCCTCCACTCAAAGTCCCTCCTATGCTTTAATCCCTGTCAGCTGGTATCTAGCTCTGCCTCTTGATATAGGGTTAACTTTATTAGATCCAGTATACAGAGAGCTATTGGATTAAAAGGTGTGTACTGAGGCTGGGTGAACCATACCATAATCACCTGTTTACAAGAAACAGAAAGTTCTTGGAGTAAAGGTGTGTGATAGGGCTCGGTCCACAACTTTGGAGATCACAATGGGATCAAATATCCTGCAACAGTAGTGGATAAGCCTCTGTCATTGTAATTGATACATAGGTCATTTGGAATACTTTCTGCTAGTTTATCCTTCTCAGATCGCTGATGCTTTTGAGGACTAAAAATGTATGATGCTACTCCCAGTAATCAACTAGCTATGTCTCATGAGGATTTTAAAAATATGTTTTACTGTTCAAAGCTTTGAAATGAATCAGATTTCAAATTGTTTTCTAAGCCAACTTGACTCTTTAAATAAGCTTATAAACTTCAAAGATAACTTGGGTCCACCTGCCACACGTCAAATGTTTCCAGATAAAGTACACAAACCTGTTCCCGAAAAAGAGAATTTTCCCCTGGTCTTGGGATTCTTCACCTTCCCCAATGACCAGGAAATTTTAATTCTGTCCCTAGTCTATATTTGTCTCAACAGATTTTCACTTGGCTGACAGACTCTATCCAGGGATCACCTATAGACTATACGATGCCGAACTCTGGACTTCCTGAAAACGGATGCAATTGTTCCCTGTCTTTCAACTGGATCAACTAATCACAGGCTTCTGATAAATGACCCACAGCACAGCTTTTGAATAGCATTTTAGCCTTTCTGGACCCTGATAACAATACCCTACCAGCTAGAATCAATTACAGAAGAGAATTTGTCATCCCTTGTCCCACCTAACAGGCTGAAATGCTAAGTCAAAAAAGGCTCCCTGGCATAAAGGGACAAATGATTACCTAAGTTTCTTAATGACACTAGACCTAACATAACTAAGGACTCTTGGTTCTGTCTAGATAGCCCAAAAACACTTCCAGACCCTTCAGCTGGTTCTTCTTAATGACACAGCCTCTTGCCCAAGGAATTCACTTCCAATTTGGGGGGACTTACAGAAAAATAAATTTGTTTTAGATCCTAGGTAAAATTGTTTAATCCCCTTGGGATAAAAGAGACTAATCTTTTAACAGCCCCTAGATACACTTGATTTATATGTACCACAGGTCTCTTCCCTTGTCCCTTCATAAATCATTTCACAATAAATCTCTAAGTACAAGAGATGGCTTAGAGTCAGTGATTTGACTCTAGGGCAAAACTCAAATGGGGGAATGTTGTAACCTGCTTAAACTCTCTAGCCCCTCTGTTGAGACCTCCTTTAGTTCTTAGCATAACTATGGCTCCTCTGTTAACATCTGATACTTTGTTACCTGGACACTCAATGAATTCCCCCAACTGCAGAACCAGTCAAGTTAAAGGTCAGTTAGAAATGCTTTGTCTAGCTAGTCAAAACGACGGTAATGTTGCTTCCTACACCTGCTACTTGGTTGCCTTTTTGTTACCTCGTTGTTACTTAGTTGCAGTTTGTTTCCTACACCTGGTTACAGTTTTGTTACCTGGTTGTTACCTGGTTACAGTTTTGTTTGTTTGTTTTGTTTTGTTTTTGTTTTTGTTAAAAATAAAACCTGCCTTAGGAGCAGACCAGCATCATAGTCTAGCTTCCAGGTCCAGATTATGGCCCTGACCAGTCAGTTTCTGTTTCACATTCAATAAACCTGTTGAGTCTGAGCGTTTGTGAGTGGAACCTGTAACAGAACACAGTTGAGCAAATGTCCTTTCGAAATGGTGGAGAATCTTTTGGATATATGCCTGGGGTGGTATGGTTGGGTCTTAAGGTAGAGCTGTTCCCAATTTTCTGAGAAGCCACCAGATTGACTTCCAAAGTGGTTGTACAAGTTTGCACCACTACCAGTGGAGGAGTGTTCTCCGTGCTGTCCCTCCTCACCCGCGCGTGCTGTCATTTGAATTTTTGATCTTAGCCATTCTGATGGGTGTAAGATGGAATCACAGAGTCATTTTGGTTTGTGTTTCCCTGATGACTAAGGACGTTGAACATTTCTTTAAGTGTTTGTTGGCCATTAGAGATTCCTCTGTTGAAAATACCCTTTTTAGCCCTGTACCCCATTTTTGTTTGTTTGTTTGTTTGTTTGTTTGTTTTTCAAGACTGTTTCTCTGTGTAGCCTTGGCTGTCCTGGATGTGCTTTATAGACCAGGCTGGCCTCAAACTCACATGGATCTGCCTGTTTCTGCCTCCCCTAATACTAGGATTACAGGCATGTATCACCACATCAGGCACATTTTAATTAGATTATTTGATTTGCTGGTGTCTAATCTCTTGAGTTCTTTATATATTTTGGACATCAGCCCTCTGTTGGATGTAAGGTTGGTGAAGAACTTTTCTCATTCTGTAGGCTGCTGTTCTGTCCTACTGATAGTGTCCTTTGCCTTACAAAAGCTTTTCAGTTTCATGAAGTCCCATTTATTAATTGTTGATCTTAGTGCCTGAGTTGTTTGTATTCTATTGAAGAAGTTGTCTCCTGTGCCAGTGAGTTCCAGGCTGTTCCCCCACTTTCTTTTCTCTTAGATTTAGTGTATCTGCTTTTATGTTGAAGTCTTTAATCCACTTAGCTTTGAGTTTTGTGCAGGGTGATAAATATAGATCTATTTACATTCTTCTACATGAAGACATCCCATTAGACCCACAACATTTCTTGAATATACTATCTTTTTTTCCATTGTATGGTTTTGGCTTCTTTGTCAAAAATCGAGTATTCATAGGTGTGTAGGTTTATTTCTGGGTCTTTGATTCAGTTACATTGATCAACCATGCCAATACTATGTGCTTTTATTAGTATTGCTCTGTAGTACAGCTTGAAATCAGGGATGGTGATACCTCCAGAAGTTCTTTTACTGTACAGGATTGTTTAAGCTATAGTGGTTATTTTTGTTTGTTTGTTTTTTCATATGAAATTGAATATTGTTCTTTCAAGGTCTATAAAGAGTTGTGTTGGAATTTGATGGGAATTGAATTTAATCTCTAGATTCTTTTTGGTGAGTTGGCCATTTTTACTATGTTGATCCTACAGATCCATGAGCATGATCTTTCTGTCTTCTGATATCTTCTTCAACTTCTTCCCTCAAAGACTTGAAGTTTTTGTCATACAGGTCTTTGACTTGCTTAGTTAGAGTTACATCAAGGTACTTTATATTATCTGTGGCCATTGTGAAGGTACCGTTTCTCTAATTTCTTTCTCAGCCCATTTATAGCTTGTATTAAAGAGGGCTACTGATTTTTTTAAAGTTAATTTTGTATCCAGCCACTTTGCTGCACACATTTATCAGCTGTAGGAGTTCTTTGGTAGAATTTTGGGGGTCATTTATGTATACTATCATATCATCTGCGAATAGTGATACTTTGACTTCTTTGTTTCCAGTTTGTATCCCCTTGATCTCCTCTAGCTTATTGCTCTAGCTAGAACTTCAATTACCATATTGAATAGATACGGAGACAGTGGGCAGCCTTGTTTTGTCCCTGATTTTAGTAGAATTGGCTATTAGCTTTCTGTATATTGCCTTTGTCCTGTTTAGATATGGGCCTTGTATCCCTCATATCTCCAAAACTTTTAACATGAAGGGGCGTTGGATTTTATCAAAGGCTTTTTCAGCATCTAATGAGATGATCATGCAGTTTTTTTCTTTCAATTTGCTTGTATGATGGATTACATTGATGAATTTTCATATGTTTAACCATTCCTGCATCCCTGAGATGAAGCCTACTTGATCATGGTGGATGATGTTTTTGATGTGTTCTTAGATTCAATTTTGAACATTTTATTGAATATTTTTGCATCAATGTTCATGAGGAAGATTGGCCTGAAATTCTTTTTGTTGGGTCTTTGTGTGGTTTAGGTTTCAGGGTGACCATGGCTTCATAGAACGAGTTTGGCAATGTTTCTTCTGTTTTATTTTGTGGACTAGTTTGAGGAGTATTGGTGTTACTTCTTTGAAAGTCTTGTAAATTTTCACGCTAAAACCATCTGGTTTTATGGCTGGGAGACTTTTAATTACTGCTTCTTTTTTCTTAGGGGTTAGAGGACTATTAAATTGTTTACCTGATCTCAATTTAACTTTGGTAAGTGATATCTATCAGGAAAATTGTCCATTTTATTTAGATTTTTCAACTTTGTGGAGTACAAGCTTTTGAAGACCTAATGATTCTTTTAATTTTCTCAGTGTCTATTGTTATGTCCTCCTTTTCATTTCTGATTTTGTTAACTTAGATATTCTCTCTCTACCTTTAGTTAGTTTGGCTAAGGGTTGGTTTATCTTGTTAATTTTCTCAAAGAACCAGCTCTTAGTTTTATTGATTCTTTGTGTTGTTCTCATTGTTTCTAATTTGCTGATTTCAGCCCTGAGTTTGATTATTTCCTGCTATCTACTCCTCTTGGGTGTCAAGTACACTGTTAAGTTGCTAGTATGAGGAGCTCCAGTTTCTTTACAAAGGCACATAGTACTATGAACTTTCCTTTTAACACTGCTTGTGTTGTGTGTCTTATAAGTTTGGGTATATTGTGCCTGAAATTTCACTGGATTCTAGAAAGCCTTTAATTCCTTTCTTTATTTCTTCTTTGACATAGTTGGTCATTAGCAAAAATAAAAGGAAAGACATGCACACACTACCACCACCAACAGCAATATAACAGGAATTAGCAATCATTCGTCATCAATATAGCTCAACATCAATGGACTTACTTTCCCAATAAAAAGACACAAGCTAACGAATAGATGCAAAAACAGGATCTATAATTCTGCTGCATATAAGAAACATACCTCAGAGACAAGGATAGATATTACCTCATAGTAAAGGACCCCCCCCAAAAAAAAAGGTTTTCTAAGCAAACAGACCCAAGAAACAAGCCAGAGTAGCCGTTCTAATATCTAATAAAATAGACTTTCAACAAAAATTAATCTAAAGTGATTAATTTTTACTTAATTTAAAAGAGAGCTGTTCAGTTTCTATGAGTTCTATGAGTAGGCTTTCTGTTGTTTCTGTTGTTGTTGGAGTCCAGCATTAATCCATGGTTGTATGATAAGATACATGGGATTATTACAGCTTTCTTGTATCTGTTGAGGCTTACTTTGTGACCCGGTATATGGTCAGCTTTGGAGAAGATTCCATGAGGTGATGAGAATGTATACTCTTTTGTGTTTTGGCGAAATGTTCTGTAGATATCAATTAAGTCCATTTGATTCATAACATTTGTTAGTTTTATTATTTCTCTGTTCAGTTTCTGTCTTGATGACCTGTCCATTGATGAGAATAGGGTGTTAAAGTCTCCCACTATTGATGTATGGGGTTGTTCAATGTGTGATTTAAGGTTTAGCAATGTGTGTTTTACTAATGTGGGTGCTTTCGCATTTGGAGCATGAATATAGTCAGAATTATGATGCCATGTTGGCGGATTTGTCCTTTGATGAGTATGAAGTGTCCTTCCCCATCACTTTAGATTAATTTTTGTTGAAAGTCTATTTTATTAGATATTAGAACGGCTACTCTGGCTTGTTTCTTGGGTCTGTTTGCTTAGAAAACCTTTTTTTTGGGGGGGGGTCCTTTACTATGAGGTAATATCTATCCTTGTCTCTGAGGTATGTTTCTTATATGCAGCAGAATTATAGATCCTGTTTTTGCATCTATTTATTAGCTTGTGTCTTTTTATTGGGAAAGTAAGTCCATTGATGTTGAGCTATATTGATGACGAATGATTGCTAATTCTTGTTATATTGCTGTTGGTGGTGGTAGTGTGTGCGTGTCTTTCCTTTTATTTTTGCTGGTGTGGGATTGTTTACTTATTGTGTTTTCTTGGGTGTAGTTAGCATCCTTGTGATGGAGTTTTCCTTCTAGTATCTTCTATAGGGCTGAATTTGTCAATAAATATTGTTTAAATTTGGGTTTGTCTTGGAATATCTTGTTTTCTCCATATATGGTGATTGAAAGTTTTGCTGAGTATAGTAGTCTGGGATGTCATCTGTGGTCTCTTAGTGTCTGCAAGAAATCTTCCCAGGCCATTCTGGCTTTTAGAGTCTATGTTGGGAAGTCAAGTGTAATTCTGATAGGTCTGCCTTTATATTATTGGCCTTTTCCCTTGCAGTTTTTAATAATTTTTCTTTGATCTGTACATTTAGTATTTAACTTATTATGTGGCAGGAGGATTTTCTTTTGAGGTCCAATTTGTTTGGCATTCTGTAAGCTTCGTGTGTGTGTGTGTGTGTGTGTGTGTGTGTGTGTGTGTGTGTTGGTATATTGGGGAAATTGTCTTCTTTGACTTTGTTGAAAATATTTTCTGGGCCTTGGAGCTGGGAATCTTCTTCTATTACTATTATCCTTAGGTTTGGTCTTTGCATAGTGTCCAAAATTTCTTGGATGTTTTGTGTCAAACTTTTTAGATTTAACATCTTCTTTGAGTGATGTATTGATTTCTTCAGCTGTATCTTCTACATCTGAGTCTCTATCCTCCATCTCTTATATTCTGTTAGTGATGCTTGCATCTGTAGTTCCTGTTCTCTTTCCTAGGTTTTCCATCTTCAGGATTCCCTCAGTTTGTGTTTTCTTTATTGTTTTTATTTCCATTTTCAGGTCTTAAACAGTTTTATTCATTTCCTCTACCTGTTTGATTTTATATTTCTGTATTTCTTTAAGGGATTTATTCCTCTGTAAAGGCCTCTACAATCTTCAGAAGATTGTGTTTAAGGTCATCTTCTGGTGCTTCAGCTGTGTTAAGGCTCAGATGGAGCCATATTGCCCTGGCCCCTGTTGATTGTGTTCTTACACTGGGCTTTAGCCATTTGGTTGTCCCTGTCACCAGCTGGCCACCTGGGATGGGGGCAGAGTTGTGGGTCAGAAAATGGAGCACAAGGGAGTAGGTCTAGTTTACTGCTGTTGGGTGTGTTTCAGGAAGATTTTGCAGGCAGGAGATTGGCAAGGAGAGGTCTCACCTCTATGTTTCTGGGGCTGGCAGTCTTTCTGGAGAAGACAGATAGAACTCTGGATGTTTGTGGGGCCAGTTGGCCTCCTGGGGAAGACAGGCAGAGCCTGTGGTTGGGAGCTTGAAGCTCAGGGGCCAGCATGAAACTTAGCACTCCAGCCTGTGCCTCCAGAGTGCCTCTCCTAGCAGGCAGGGGATTTGGGAGAGGGAACTAACTTGGACGTTTCTGGGGCGAGACCTCTTCAGAAAGGCAGGCAGAGAGCCCTGGATGTTCTTGGGGGCTAGCAGGCCTCCTCTGGAAGGCAGGCAGACTGTGGCCCAGAGTGCTAGTATCTTCTTAATCACCACTAATTTCTTGCCTCCAGCTAACCAGCATCAATTGTCCCAATAATGTAAAAGTTTCAC